>NC_059168.1:52994978-53609978 GCF_019923935.1 Bubalus bubalis | reverse complement strand
AGGCCAAATTTTCCTGTTACTCCAGGTGTTTCTTGACTTCCTACTTTTGCATTCCAGTCCCCTATAATGAAAAGGATGTCTTTTTTGGGTGTTAGTTCTAAAAGGTCTCATAGGTCTTCATAGAACCTTTCAACTTCAGCTTCTTCAGTGTTACTTGTTAGGGCATAGACTTGGATTACTGTGATATCGAATGGTTTGCCTTGGAAATGAACAGAGATCATTCTGTCGTTTTTGAGATCGCATCCAAGTACTGCATTTCGGAGTCTTTTGTTGACCATGATGGCCACTCCATTTCTTCTGAGGGATTCCTACCCGCAGTAGTAAATATAATAGTCATCTGAGTTAAATTCACCCATTCCAGTCCATTTGAGTTCACTGATTCCTAGAATGTCGACATTCACTTTTGCCATCTCTTGTTTGACCACTTCCAATTTGCCTTGATTCATGGACCTGACACCCCAGGTTCCTAAACAATATTGTTCTTTACAGCATCGGACCTTGCTTCTATCACCAGTCACATCCACAGCTGGGTATTCTTTTTGCTTTGGCTCCATCCCTTCCTTCTTTCTGGAGTTATTTCTCCACTGATCTCCAGTAGCATATTGGGCACCTACTGACCTGGGGAGTTTCTCTTTCAGTATCCTATCATTTTGGCTTTTCATACTGGAGCCGTGGCTGCCTGGGTGCAGGAGGGCCTAGAGGAGCTATCCCACATTGGTCAGGAAGGACTGCAGTGAGGAGATACCACTCATCCAAGGTGTAACTATCACCCTTAAGAAAAATATTTAAGGACCCCCATGCCCAAAGGGCGGCGGCCAAGAGGATTTACCCCAGGTTTGAGGTCAGGGGCAGCAGCCGAGAGTACCAGACTGCGACGGCACAGGAATGGCTGAGAGGAGCTACCCCGCATCCTAGGTCGGGGGTGCGGCTGAGAGGAGATACCCAGCGTCCGAGGTCAGGGGCGGCGGCTGGGAGGAGCTACCCCATGCCCCTGTGCCCGAGGCCAGGGGCGGCGGCCGGAAGGAGCAACCCCATGTAAAGGAGCCGTGGCTGCACGGGCTCAGGAGGGCCTAGAGGAGCTATCCCACATTGAAGGTCAGGAAGGGCGGCGGTGAGGAGATACCCCTCGTTCAAGGTAAGGAGCAATGGCTGCGCTTTGCTGGAGCAGCCATGAAGAGATACCCCATGCCCAAGGTAAGAGAAACCCAAGTAAGGTGGTAGGTGTTGCAAGAGGACATCAGAGGGCAGACACACTGAAACCATACTAACAGAAAACTAGTCAATCTAATCACACTAGGACCACAGCCTTGTCTAACTCAATGAAACTAAGCCATGCCCGTGGGGCAACCCAAGATGGGCAGGTCATGGTGGAGAGATCTGACAGAATGTGGTCCACTGGAGAAGGGAATGGCAAATCACTTCAGTAGTCTTGCCTTGAGAACCCCACGAACAGTATGAATAGTATTTTTACTCATCAGTTCCTAGTAAAAGCATTAATTTTTATATTCTTATAATTTTCCTAGCTTTTAAAACATATGCAAAGTTACAATTATTGACTGAATTTTTCCTGTACATTAAAAATAAACTTTGAACATGTCACCATTTTGTGTTTTTTTTATCTTGATTTAGTACTATTTTCTCACATTTACCTACTTTATTATAATTTACCTACATTTCACTTATAGATCCCAGATAATGACAACTTTAACACATATAGAGATAAAATTTGAGTCTTTATATACTATGTTGACACAACATCCCCTAGTCAAGACAGTAAAAATGATCATATCATCACTTTTTAATATATATGCTTTACGTTTTTATTTTTAAGACCTTGACTCTTGTATTTGAATAGATTAACTTTATCCATTTTAATTTTTATTAAATTTATTTGGTTTCTTAAACAAATACTGTCACTATTATTTTACAGAATACCAAGCCTGAATGTTTGATAGCTATTATCCAGGCAATGGCAACCCACTCCAGTACTCTTGCCTGGAAAATCCCTTGGACCGGGGAGTCTGGTGGGCTGCAGTCCATGGGGTCGCTAGGAGTCGGACATGACTGAGCGACTTCACTTTCACTTTTCACCCTCATGCATTGGAGAAGGAAATGGCAATCCACTCCAGTGTTCCTGCTTGGAGAATCCCAGGAACGGGGGAGCCTGGTGGGCTGCTGTCTATGGGGTCGCACAGAGTCAGACACGACTGAAGCGACTTAGCAGCAGCATCTTCTGTGTTTACTGTTTAATCATGTCTGAGTATTTTTTCCATGAATCTACTGATCTAATATCCTTTCCAGTAATAGTGGCTCTCCTTTTATGAACACACTTCAGCAATTTTTTATGTACTCCTTTACCATGCTTGGTAACTGGGCTATATTTACACTTTCTTGGAGTCATAGATTGTTTATTCTGCTTTTAGAAATTTGTCAACTAATTCTAAATTATTCTTCAGTCACTCATTCCCATGAAGTTAGGCAAACTATGAAGTGATAAGGAACCATGTTCCAAATCATACTCATGTTTAACAAACACCAACTGCAAGTTTTGGGGAAGGGGGAAGAAATGGACCAAACAACCCTCAGATTTGATCATTTGCTAGAATGATTCACAGGACCAACTGAAGGCAATTATACTCATAGTTGGCCTTCCCTGGTGGTTCAGCTGATAAAGAATGTGTCTGCCTCTGCAGGAGATACAAGAAGTGCATATTCAGTCTCTGCAGCAACAAGAGCACCTGGAGAAGGAAATGGTAACCCAGTGCCTGGATAATCCCATGGACACAGGAGCCTGGCAGACTAAAGTCCATGGCAGTCACAAAGAGTCAGATGCAACTCTGTGTGCATGCACACACACACTCTCTCACAGTTTATCATAAGTTAAGTCCAAAGATTAAAATCAGGCAAAAGAAAAAGAGCAGAAAACCACCAAATGCAGAGTCTCTATTGCCCTCATTCATAATGTATAACAATTTGCATGGAATATCATCAACCAGGGAAGCTCACCTGAGCCTTGTATTCTGAGTTTTTACTGAGACTCCCTTATGTAGACAAGGTTGATTGTTCATATGGTTGACCTCAATCTCCAGTTTGACTATACCACGTGATCCAATGCCTCCTTCTTAAATCACATTCTTGATTTTTTATAATATAGCTAGCATCCACCCTAAATCATATTGTTAAGATATGGATGTGCCAAGGACCTGGGATCAACAAAGATTACCTCCTGGGAACTGAGAATAAAGGCTAGATCTCTTTTTGTGCAAGATTAAATGTGTTACTACATAAGCTACCTTCTAGGCTTTGACTAAGTCTCTCTTACAATAAAGGAACAGTATTTGGACATATATATTCAGTGTAGAATATACATGACAAACAGCTATAATATAAGGGATAGTCCTAACATTTGGATGAGCCCATGTCAGGTAAGAATAAATTTAAAGAAATAAGTTATCTGTACTATGCTGACTCTACACATATTTTCAAATTTGTGTCCCTTGATCTACCATAATTTCTCCTTCGTGATTAACATATACAGAACTATTTAGCATAGAAATCACTTGATGGATAGCTTTAGGTCAGTCATTTTCCATCAATATTATATCCTCAGATGTAACTCTTCAATTTTCCAATACATTTGACCATAAAAATCGGTATTATAATCTTACCACTAATGCCAGTATTAGACTAATACTGGTATCATAGTAGAAATAACCTGAAAATCAAGAGTCAAAAAATCACGCACATATTAAAGTCTCAGTCATTAAAAGTTAGTCTAGACCTTCATTATATTATATGACTAAAATATCTCCCAGAGTGGTGGTACTCAAGTTTGCTGGCTTTCATTTTATTTTGCCGGGTCCCAAAAGCAGAAGTGGTCTCAGCAACACATGATTTTACTCTCTCAGGAATCAGGTATAACTGAGCTAGAAGTCAATATTATCTCTTGCTCTGAAGCTTTTTGGGGGAATCACTGTGAAACTGGATTGCTCTCATTGCCCATTTATCTTTCCCTTTGCCCTCAGCTACTCTTCCCCTTTCTCTCCACTTGTACTCAAAATCTTGTACCTTTGGAGGGTACATTGGATTCAGTCACTGTGCTGGTCCGGATTTCCAGCAGCAATACTAATCTGTCAAGTGACTTGTCTTCAGTTGACTGTCATTCACATAAAGTAAGATTACCTATAAATTAGGGTTACTTAGATTTCACTAGACAACATGGTTACGTTCACTGTGTACAATTTTGAAAGATGGGATGAGGGTGGAACTAACTCTATTGGGCCCTTAGGAATTAGAACAAAATTTTAAAGTTGTAGTTACAGTTGCTTGCATAAGAATTATCCACACTTCTGGCACCACAAATATATAGCCTTGGATTTGAGGCTACTGCTTCACATAGGAAAAATGAAAAAATTCTGAGGTAATCTTGAGAAACTAGAAAAACAATATACTCATCCCACCATACTAACTTACTTCTTTCTTACCCAGTTCCTCCAGAGAATTGGAGAAATTTATTTAATAGGAACCCATCTTTGGCTCCCCTTTCACTTTGAGTGTGAATATACTTTTGTGAAGGTGTGTAACCTTCATGCCTTCATTCCTCTTGGAGAATTTCTGCTGTCATTTCTACCCAAGTGTCAACATTAGTCTCTAAAACTCATTTCCCAGATAAATTTCACACACACACACACACACACAACTTCTATTAATGTTTAATAGATGTGATATTTATGTAAAGGAGGTCATTCATCATATTCATGTTTTCATACCATTTAAATATGTTTATGGGTCAGTTTCAATCTGAGTCTGTGGAAGGGGACAGCAAAGAATCACTATATACACTCTATAAATAGGAAAATAATACTCAAAAAAGATAGTTGATTTACTTATGTTGATTCAGTCAAAAATGGCATATATATCACTAAAACATAAATCGTTTTAAAAAAATTATATGGACATTTCTAAACCAATGTTCTAAATGTCCTGAAAACAAGCTCCAGAATCTTCCTGAACCTTTGCTCTGTTTATATTTCCACAATGGCATATTTCCTGCTGATTGCCAATGTGCTTCCTGTATAGAAATAGACTAGGGAGGAGAACTAAAATCCCAACATGACCCCATCGTAAAGCTTAGCACAAGCAAGTAATTGTGGTAAGCCCTCATATAATTTAGGTGAAAACCTATTCCAATCCTTAGAGACAAAGTATTAGAATACTATGAAATACTGGATGTTGCCTGTTAGTATGTGACACTGTGTATATTTGTAAAATTGCAAATTAATGAGTACTCAATTAATATCTGTTTGCTGTTCCATCAGTTCAGTTCAGTCGCTAAGTCATGTCCAGCTCTTTGTGACTCCATGGACTGCAGCATGCCAGGCCTGCCTGTTCATCACCAACCCCCAGAATTTATTCAAACTCATGTCCACTGAGTCAGTGATGCCATCCAACCATCTCATTCTCTGTCGTCCCCTTCTCCACCCACCTTCAAACTTTCCAAGAATCAGAGTCTTTTCAAATGGGTCAGTTCTTTACATCAGGTGGCCAAAGTGGAGTTTCAGCTTCAACATCAGTCCTTTCAATGAATATTCAGGGCTGATTTCTTTTAGGATGGACTGGTTGGATCTCCTTGCTGTCCAAGGGTCTCTCAAGAGTCTTCTCCAACACCACAGTTCAAAAGCATCAATTCTTTGGTGCACCAGTCACATCCACCACTGGGTATTTTTTTTTGCTTTGGCTCCATCCCTTCATTCTTTCTGGAGTTATTTCTCCACTGATCTCCAGTAGCATCTTGGGCACCTACTGACCCGACGGGTTCCCCTTTCAGTTCCCCTGTGCTATATAGCAGGTTCTTATTAGTTATCTATTTTATATAGAGTAGTGTGTGTGTTTCCATCCCAAATTACCAATTTACTCCTCCCCTTATCCCCTGGTAACCATAAATTTGCTCTCTACATCTGTGGATGTAAGTTCATTTTCATCCTTATTTTAAGGTTCCACATATCAGCAATATTATGTGATATTTGTCTTTTTCTGTCTGACTTACTTCACTCAGAATGACAATCTCTAGATCCATCCATGTTGCTGCAAATGGCATTATTTTTTTCTTTCTTATGTTTGAATAATGTTCCATTGTATATGTGTACTACATATTCTTTACCCATTCCTCTGTTGATGGACATTTAGATTGCTTCCATGTATGGCTATTGTAAATAGTGTTGCAATGAACATTGGACTGCATGTATCTTTTTGAATTATTATTTTCTTGGCATAAAATTGTTGATAGTAGTCTCTTATGATCCTTTGTATTTCTGTGTTGTCTGTTGTGATCTCTCCATTTTCATTTCTAATTTTATTGATTTGATTTTTCTCCCTTTGTTTCTTGATGCCAATAAAATGGACAACGAGGAAGAAATGGACAAATTCTTAGAAAAGTACAACTTTCCAAAACTCGACCAGGAAGAAATAGAAAATCTTAACAGACCCATCACAAGCACGGAAATTGAAACTGTAATCAAAATCTTCCAGCAAACAAAAGCCCAGGTCCAGACAGCTTCACAGCTGAATTCTACCAAAAATTTAGAGAAGAGCTAACACCTATCCTGCTCAAACTCTTCCAGAAAATTGCAGAGGATGGTAAACTTCCAAACTCATTCTATGAGGCCACCATCACCCTAATACCAAACCTGACAAAGATCCCACAAAAGAAGAAAACTACAGGCCAATATCACTGATGAACATAGATGCAAAAATCCTTAACAAAATTCTAGCAATCAGAATCCAACAACACATTAAAAAGATCATACACCATGACCAAGTGGGCTTTATCCCAGGGATGCAAGGATTCTTCAATATCCGCAAATCAATCAATGTAATACACCACATTAACAAATTGAAAAATAAAAACCATATGATTATCTCAATAGATGCAGAGAAAGCCTTTGACAAAATTCAACATCCATTTATGATCAAAACTCTCCAGAAAGCAGGAATAGAAGGAACATACCTCAACATAATAAAAGCTATATATGACAAACCCACAGCAAACATTATCCTCAATGGTGAAAAATTGAAAGCATTTCCTCTCAAGTCAGGAACAAGACAAGGGTGCCCACTTTCACCATTACTATTCAACATAGTTTTGGAAGTTTTGGCCACAGCAATCAGAGCAGAAAAAGAAATAAAAGGAATCCAAACTGGAAAAGAAGAAGTAAAGCTCTCCCTGTTTGCAGATGACATGATCCTCTACATAGAAAACCCTAAAGACTCCACCAGAAAATTACTAGAACTAATCAATGACTATAGTAAAGTTGCAGGATATAAAATCAACACCCAGAAATCCCTTGCATTCCTATACACTAATAATGAGAAAACAGAAAGAGAACTTAAGGAAACAATTCCATTCACCATTGCAACAGAAAGAATAAAATAGTTAGGAATATATCTACCTAAAGAAACTAAAGACCTATATATAAAAACTATAAAACACTGGTGAAAGAAATCAAAGAGGACACTAACAGATGGAGAAATAGACCATGTTCATGGATTGGAAGAATCAATATAGTGAAAATGAGTATACTACCCAAAGCAATCTATAGATTCAATGCAATCCCCATAAAGCTACCAACAGCATTCTTCACAGAGCTAGAACAAATAATTTCACAATTTGTATGGAAATACAAAACAACTCGAATAGCCAAAGCGAGATTGAGAAAGAAGAATGGAACTGGAGGAATCAACCTACCTGACTTCAGGCTCTACTACAAAGCCACGGTTATCAAGACAGTATGGTACTGGCACAAAGACAGAAATATAGATCAATGGAACAAAATAGAAAGCCCAGAGATAAATCCACACACATATGGACACCTTATCTTTGACAAAGGAGGCAAGAATATACAATGGATTAAAGACAATGTCTTTAACAAGTGGTGCTGGGAAATCTGGTCAACCACTTGTAAAAAAATGAAACTAGAGCACTTTCTAACACCATGCACAAAAATAAACTCAAAATGGATTAAAGACCTAAACGTAAGACCAGAAACTATAAAACTCCTAGAGGAGAACATAGGCAAAACACTCTCTGACATACATCACAGCAGGATCCTCTATCACCCACCTCCCAGAATATTGGAAATAAAAGCAAAAATAAACAAATGGGACCTAATTAACCTTAAAAGCTTCTGCACATCAAAGGAAACTATTAGCAAGGTGAAAAGACAGCCTTCAGAATGGGAGAAGATAATAGCAAGTGAAGCAACTGACAAACAACTAATCTCGAGAATATACAAGCAACCCCTACAGCTCAACTCCAGAAAAATAAATGACCCAATCAAAAAATGGGCCAAAGAACTAAATAGACATTTCTCCAAAGGAGACATACAGATGGCTAACAAACACATGAAAAGATGCTCAACATCACACATTATCAGAGAAATGCAAATCAAAACCACTATGAGGTACCATTTCACACCAATCAGAATGGCTGCGATCCAAAAGTCTACAAGTAATAAATGCTGGAGAGGGTGTGGAGAAAAGGGAACCCTCTTACACTGTTGGTGGGAATGCAAACTAGTACAGCCACTATGGAGAACAGTGTGGAGATTCCTTAAAAAACTGGAAATAGACCTGCCTTATGATCCAGCAATCCCACTGCTGGGCATACACACTGAGGAAACCAGAAGGGAAAGAGACACGTGTACCCCAATGTTCATCGCAGCACTGTTTATAATAGCCAGGACATGGAAGCAACCTAGATGTCCATCAGCAGATGAATGGATAAGAAAGCTGTGGTACATATATACAATGGAGTATTATTCAGCCATTAAAAAGAATACATTTGAATCAGTTCTAATGAGGTGGATGAAACTGGAGCCTATTATACAGAGTGAAGTAAGCCAGAAAGAAAAACACCAATACAGTATACTAATGCATATATATGGAATTTAGAAAGATGGTAACAATAACCCTGTGTACGAGACAGCAAAAGAGACACTGATGTATGAAACAGTCTTATGGACTCTGTGAGAGAGGGAGAGGGTGGGAAGATTTGGGAGAATGGCATTGAAACATGTAAAATATCATGTATGAAACGAGTTGCCAGTCCAGGTTCGATGCACGATACTGGATGCTTGGGGCTGGTGCACTGGGACGACCCAGAGGGCTGGAATGGGGAGGGAGGAGGGAGGAGGGTTCAGGATGGGGAACACATGTATACCTGTGGCGGATTCATTTTGATATTTGGCAAAACTAATACAGTTATGTAAAGTTTAAAAATAAAATAAATTAAAAAAAAAAGAATTATAATTTTCTCTGGGTATATGCCCAGGAGTGGAATTTCTGGGTAATATGTTAATTCTGTTTTGAGTTTTTAAGGAATCTCCATGCTGTTCTCCATAGTATCTGTACCAATTTACATTCCCACCAACAGTGTGGGAGGGTTCCCTTTCTGCCCACCCTCTCTATCATTTATTGTTTATAGATTTTTTGATGACTGCCATTTTGACCTGTGTGGAGTGATACCTCATTGTAGTCTTGATTTGAATTTCTCTGATAATTAGTGATGCTGAACATCTTTTCATGTATTTGTTGATCATCTGTATGTCTTCTTTGGAGAAATGTCTATTTAGATCTTCAGCCATTTTTTGATTGGGTTGTTTATTTATTTATTTGATATTGAGCTGCAAGTGCTGTTTGTATATTTTTTAGATTAATCCCTTGTCAGTTGCTTTATTTGTGAATATTTTCTTTCATTCTGAGGACTGTCTTTTTGTTTCATTTATGATTTCCTTTGCTGTGCAAAATGTGTTAAGTTTAATTAGATTCTAATTGTTTATTTTTATTTTCATTACACTAAGAGATGAACCATAAGAGATCTTACTGTGATTTATATCAGACAGTGTTCAGTCTATGTTTTATACTATCTGGCCTTACATTTAGGTCTATAACACATTTGTAATTTATTTTCTGTATGATGTTAGGAAGTGTTCTAATTTCACCCATTTACATGTGGCTTTCCAGTTTTTCCAACACCACTTATTGAAGAGACTGCCTTTTCTCCATTGCATATTCTTGCCTCCTTTGTCATAGACTAGATGACCATAGGCAGATGAGTTTATCTCTGGGCTTTCTATCCTGTTCCATTGATCTATATTTCTGTTTCTGCACCAGTGCCATACTGTCATGATTACTATTGCTTTGCATTACATTCTAAAGTCAGGGAACCTGAGTCCTCCATCTCTGTTTTTCTATCTCATGATCACTTTGGCTATTCATGGTCTTTTGTGTATCCATACAAATTGTAACATTTTTTGTTGTTGTTCTAGTTCTGTGAAAAATGCCAATGGCAATTTGATATTATTGAATTGAATCTGTAGATTAGTTTAGATAGTACAGCAATTTTCAAAATGTTGATTCTTTGCTTCTGAGAACATGGCATATTTCTCCATCTGTTTGCATCATCTGTGATTTCTTTTTTTTGGTATCTTATAGATTTCTGACCACAAGTCTTTTGCCTCCTTAGATGGGTTTCTTTCAGGTATTTTATTCTTTTGTTGTGATGATAAATGGCATTATTTCCTGAATTTTTTTTCTGATCTTTAATAGTAAAGGCCATATACAACATAGCAAATATCATTCTCAATAGTGAAAAATAGTGGAAGCATTTCCTCTAAGATCAGGAACACATAAAGATGTCCACTCTCATCACTATTATTTGATATAGTTTTGGAAGTCCTAGCCATGACAATCAGAGAAGAAAAAGAAATAAAAGGAATTCAAATTGGAAAAGAACTAAAACGGCCACAGTTTGCAGATAACATGATGTTATATGTAGAAAATCCTGAAAATGCTACCACAAAAGCACTAGTGCTCCTCAATGAATATGGTAAATTTGCAGGCTACAAAGTTGATACACAGAAACCTCTTGCATTCTTATACACTAACAAAGAAGCCAATATTTAAAGAATGTTCTAAACCCAATATACTTCAAGAACTTCCATATCAGAATAAACAGTTGATCAAACCTATCTATAATTTTTTTTTCACCAACAAATATGTATAAACACTTCTAGCCTAACTGGTATATTATTTTATATGTTTGAGTATCATTAAAAAGTTTAAAAAACATCTGAAATGAGATAGTAATGCATTTTGTACTTTGGGTTATATAAAAAGACTGAAACATTGTGATGAGGTGTCAGTATTGCTAGGTAAATAGTCACACGTTAAAACCCACCAGATCGGTCTCATTGGCACATTTTATGTAATTGCACGTATTGGTTGGGTATGGTGTTTTAATACTTCAAAAGGCCTTGTCAGTAGTTAAATACCAAAGGCATTTCCTTAAAAATCTAGTTTTTTAGATTCTAGGACTTCCATACTTATACATAGAAATGCAATATAAAAGATTTGTCCTCTTATCATATGTGATTATAAAAAAGTGTAAAATACAATATCCTGTATGAATTTATATTGATTATAAGGAGGCCTCCCAGGTAGTGTTAGTGGTAAAGTACCCACCTGCCAATGCAGGAATTGTAAGAGACTTGTGTTCAATCCTTATCTTGGGAAGATCCCCTGGAGGAGGGTATGGCAACCAAGTCCAGCATTCTTGCCCGGAAAATCCCATGGACAGAGGAGTGTGGCAGGCTATAGTGCATAGGGTCACAGAGTCAGGCACAACTGAAGTGACTTAGCATGCACATAGACAGATAATGAAGCAAGAAAATAAGCAATTCATAGCAACTGACACTGAGATAACAGGATGTTGGAATTAATGTAGAATAGCACAGCTATTGTATACATTATCAAGAACTTAAAAGAAACATGGTTTTACCAAATACTAAGATTAAGAATTTATAGAAATGGAAACTATAAATAAAACTCAAATAGAAATTCTAGAAGCAAAATATAAATATTTAAAATCAAAGTTTATTGGATAATGTTAATAGAAGTATAGAAACATTAATCTGAAGAAAAATAACAAGCTTGGGCAAAATGAACAGAATCTCATGTAACTGGGACTTTTCTGGTGTGCAAGTGGTTAAGAATTCACCTTCCAATGCAGGAAAGGTGGTTTATATCTCTAGTTTGAGAACTAAGATCTCACAACCCACAAGGCAACAATGAAATATCAATAACCTCAGATATGCAGATGACACCACCCTTATGGCAGAAAGTGAAGAAGAACTGAGCCTCTTGATAAAAGTGAAAGAGGAGAGTGAAAAAGTTGGCTTTAAGCTCAACATTCAGAAAACTAAGATCATGGCATCCAGTCCCATAGTTGAGCCCTAGTGTTCCAACTAGAGAGAAATCTGTGCATTGCAATGAAAGATCAAGTGTACCAGATTCTTTACCATCTGAATCATCAGGGTAGCCCATAAGTCTTTTAGTTTGAAATATAATTTACCTTTCCTGAATTCTTATCACTTGAACCAGTGAATCTTTTTTTTTTAACTTAACATTTCAATGTGCATATTCCTTTTTGCTTTCTCATTCATAAAATTGACCCAATTGCTAACAAATATTTAAGAGGGGCTATAGGGGTAAGACATGAACTGTGAACTTCCAGATGTTCAAGCTGGTTTTAGAAAAGGCAGAGGAACGAGAGATCAAATTGCCAACATCTGCTGGATCACCAAAAAAGCAAAAGATCTCCAGAAAAACATAAATTTCTGCTTTATTGACTATGTCAAAGCCTTTGACTGTGTGGATCAAAATAAACTGTGGAAAATTCTGAAAGAGATGGAAATACCAGACCACCTGACTTGCCTCTAGAGAAACCTTTATGTAGGTCAGGAAGCAACAGTTAGAACTGGACATGGAACAACAGACTGGTTCCAAATAAGAAAAATAGTATGTCAAGACTGTATATTGTTACCCTGCTTATTTAACTTATATGCAGAGTACATCATGAAAAATGCTGGACTGGAGGAAGCACAAGCTGGAATCAAGATTGCCGGGAAAAATATCAATAACCTCAGATATGCAGATGACACCACCCTTATGGCAGAAAGTGAAGAGGAACTGAGCCTCTTGATAAAAGTGAAACAGGAGAGTGAAAAAGTTGGCTTTAAGCTCAACATTCAGAAAACTAAGATCATGGCATCCAGTCCCATAACTTCATGGGAAATAGATGGGGAAACAGTGGAAACAGTGGCTGGCTTTATTTTGGGGGGCTCAAAAATCACTATAGATGGTGATTGTAGCCATGAAATTAAAAGATGCTTACTCCTTGGAAGGAAAGTTATGACCAACCTAGACAGCATATTAAAAAGCAGAGACATTACTTTGCCAGCAAAGGTCCGTCTAGTCAAGGCTATGGTTTTTCCAGTGGTCATGTATGGATGTGAGAGTTAGACTGTGAAGAAAGCTGAGTGCTGAAGAACTGATGCTTTGGAACTGTGGTGTTGGAGAAGACTCTTGAGAGTCCCTTGGACTGCAAAGAGATCACAGTCCATCCTAAAGGAGATCAGTCCTGGGTATTCATTGGAAAGACTGATGTTTAAGCTGAAACTACAGTGCTTGGCCACCTTATGCAAAGTGTTGACTCATTTGAAAAGTCCCTGATGCTGGGAAAGATTGAAGGCAGGAGGAGAAGGGGATGAGAGAGGATGAGATGGTTGGATGGCATCACTGACTTGATGGACATGGGTTTGGGTAAACTCCAGGGGTTGGTGATGGACAGGGAGGCCTGGTGTGCTGTGATTCATGGGGTCACAAAAGTTGGACATGACTGAGCAACTGAACTGAACTGAACTGATGGGGGTAATATGTTTTGTTTTTATTAATTCTCTTCACTCTATTAAAAACAAGCAAACAAGCAAACAAATTACAGACTAACCCTCATCTATTTGAATGGCAATTTTAGGTTGAAGGGACTTAAAGCAATCTACAGACCTGAGGTAATTTTCTCAATCAATGGGACTATAATGTTTTTCCTACCATCAGGGATTAATGCTACTGCTGCTAAGTCACTTCAGTCATGTTCAACTCTGTGCAACCCCACAGATGGCAGCCCACCAGGCTCCCCCTTCCCTGGGATTTTCTAGGCAAGAACACTGGAGTGGATTCCCATTTCCTTCTCCAATGCATGAAAGTGAAAAGTGAAAGTGAAGTCACTCACTCAGTCGTGTCCGACCCTTAGCATGGACTGCAGCCTACCAGGCTCCTCCGTCCATGGGATTTTCCAGGCAAGAGTACTGGAGTGGGGTGCCATTGCCTTCTCCAAGGGATTAAGGAGAGGGAGAGGGTGGGGAGATTTGGGAGAATGGCATTGAAACATGTATAATATCATGTACGAAACGAGTCGCCAGTCCAGGTTCGATGCACAATACTGGATTCTTGGGGCTGGTGCACTGGGACGACCCAGAGAGAGGGTATGGGGAGGGAGGAGGGAAGAGGGTTCAGGATGGGGAACACAGGTATACCTGTGACGGATTCATTTCGATATTTGGCAAAACTAATACAATATTGTAAAGTTTAAAAATAAAATAAAATTAAAATCTTTTTAATTCAAAAAAAAAAAAAAAAAAAGAAAGGAAAGCCAGTAGAATTCAGGCAGTTTATACTAACTCAAGCATAAAATTCTTAGAGAATTCAAGGACAGTGATTAGTGATAGTTTACATTAAGCAGCTATAACAAAGATACCCAAATAAAGTGATTCAAACAACAACAACAAAAAAAACCCAGTGGTTAACGCAGTGAAACCAGAGACAAAACAGAGCTCTTATAAGTGCTGAAAGTAAAAGAGTGCAGCAATTTAATTTAAGCAAGATAATTCAAAAATTTGCTTTGCTAAAAGCTTAAAAATACCATTTCATTTCGTTAGGTTTTTTTATTCACTTAAGATGACTGTCATGCCCAAGTTATTTTTATTATTGTATGTTAGGACAGCATGAAGTAAACAGCTTCAAAATAAAGTAACACAAATCATTAAAATAAATAAATAAATAAGCTTGTCAGAAAATATCATGGCATTCAGCCAAGGCCCTGAAGGTAATAAATGCACTCATGTAAAATTCTGGTTGAAATTACATTTTTTTTTTTTTTGGTATGCTGAGCTTCTTTGGGTTTAGTTCCTCAATCAGACCAGTTTTTTTAGTATGGCATCCCAGTCATTGTGGTTGATAAATCATGTGGCTTACTTTTGTGGCCTAAATTACTTGTTTTTTTGTTTTATAAACTTTTGTTATGTTTTATCTCAGAGTTTCTTACTTTGTGTAATTTCAAAGTTAAATAATTAAATAATTGTGTCAAAGATAATAAATGGTTTATAACTTACCCTGGTTGCTGGAGAACCAAATTAGCTTTCCACATTTTCATGGATGTTGGCAGAAGACATGATACTTGTGGGTCAGAAACAAAGAGGCTTCATTACTCATAGCACACCATGCATCATGGACTTCACATTTACATTGATATCTTCTGCTTCTAGGTCCCAGGAGACTGACAGATAGAAACCTCAGATGCTGGGACTTTTCTTCACAACTCAGGGAATCCAGAAGTAAGGGAGCTCAAATCTTTTATAATTTGCTTTAAGCAAAATTGCCTAAACTTTCCCTAGAGGGAAATATTATATTTCTCATATTAGACAATAAAGATCCTTACCCTCTACTCTGAAAATAGGTATTATTACAACCTCCCAGAGTTGTTGACTCTATAAGAATTCTTGAAAAGACAGCTATGAGAAAAATGTCAATGTCTCTGCTGACAAGATTAGGTAGATGTGAGATACCCAGGGAATATTTTCTCTCATCAAAAATTCTTACCCATATAGACTGTTTCAAGGATTAAAAAGGCATGATTAATAGCTTGAGATTTAAGACATTTTGCCCTAGCAAATGTAAATGTTCCCCCAATGAACTTATTTCATTTACCAGTTATTGGTCTCTAACACTGATGTGCAAACATTTATTGGATACACTACAGTTAAAATATACTAATGGATGGCTTTGATGTGAAGTATCATTTATATTCCAAGTCAGTACCTCTACAAGATGGTTAAGTGCCAGCTGGAAAGCAAGGATATACTTAGTCTTTGTGGGAATGGTCAGAAAGGAATGACTAGAAGTCAAAATTAAAGAAGAGTTCAAACAATTTTAGCCACATTCTTACCACTTTTACTTCAACTTGTGTAATTTCTATTTATTCGTGAGACAATGCATTGAGAGTAACAACCTTTTTCTCTTTTCATAGTTCAGTTCAGTTCAGTTCAGTTCAGTCTCTCAGTCATATCTGACTCTTTGAGATTCCATGAATTGCAGCATTCCAGGCCTCCCTGTCCATCACTCAAACTCACATCCATCAAGTTGGTGATGCCATCCAGCCATCTCATCCTCTGTCGTCCCCTTCTCCTCCCACCTGCAATCCCTCCCAGCATCAGAGTTTTTTCCAATGAGTCAACTCTTCGTATGAGGTGGCCAAAGTACTGAAGTTTCAGCTTTAGCATCACTCCTTCCAAAGAAATCCCAGGGCTGATCTCCTTCAGAATGGACTGGTTGGATCTCCTTGCAGTCCAAGGGACTCTCAAGAGTCTTCTCCAACACCACAGTTCAAAAGCATCAATTCTTCAGAGCTCAGCTTTCTTCACAGTCCAACTCTCACATCCATAAAGGACCACTGGAAAAACCATAACCTTGACTAGATGGACCTTTGTTGGCAAAGTAATGTCTCTGCTTTTGAATATGCTATCTAGGTTGGTAATAACTTTCCAAATAGGAAATAACTTTCCTTTTAATTTCATGACTGCAATCACCATCTGCAGTGGTAGATATGCATAAATTTCTCTCTCTGAATGAACTGTTCCATGATGTTCAGACAAATTTAGTCTCAATGTCTTTCCATCATCAAACCAATACTGTTATTTTTTTCTTAGTATGCATTCTCAGATCCATTTCTCTTTCTCTTTCCCTCTGACCTAACCCCCTCTTGTGTGTGGGAATGTACATCTCTTCAACTTTCCTGCTGTATGGTTGTATAAAATATTAACACAAAGTTAGTGGCTTAAGAAAGAAACACTCACTTATTACTTGACAGTTCTGTAGATCAGAAGTGTGGGCACAACAGAGCTGGGCTGTCATCTCATTGTCTTCTAATGCTGAAACCAAATTGTTGGCTAGGTTGAGTTCTCACCAGGATGCTCTGAGGAAGAATCTACTTTCAGGTCGTCAGCAAATTTCAGCTGTTTGCAGCTTGCAAGGTTAATACACCCATTTTCATTCTAGGGGCCACTCACGTCTGAGAACTTTACTTGAGATATGTGCTGCCCTATGCCTACACTACCTTGGGCCAGTCCAGTACAGTCATTACCATTTGGACCAGAGCCCATGTTAACATATCTTGCTCTCAGCTTGCTGCCACACATCCCATTGCAACACCCAGTTTCATCTAACCTTTGATGGAGCTGCCTGTAAGGTAGATTGAGCCAGAACCCTTATAATCATATCTGGGTCTGGGAGACAAGGGGCCTCTAGCAGGTGGGGTTTCTAGATGTGACTCACTTATCTGAGGATTCTGTTTCTTCAAGCATTATGAGTTCCCATGGGATTGGGCTTGTGCCCTGAGAAGGGTGGCCAGGGCTCAATTTTGGCCTGCTTCCACTGTCATCTGAGATCCCTCTGGTTCTTGACACCTTTCCTTGCTGTCCTACCAGTCAGACTGGTAGGATCACTTTAGAATTATATCACAGGGATATTTGGTTAGGGTAATCCACTTAGGATTATCAATACCCCTTCTAAAAGGCCAATTGGGCCAAGTAAAATAACCTAATCACAAATGTGATTTTCCATTGTATTCATACATTACTCCTAAACTTGCTGGGAAGGATTATACAAGTGTGCAGGTCACCTAGGTTCATATTAGACTTCTGTTAACACTCTTCAACAGTACATGAACTGGGAATCTCCAGATGTTCAAAATGGATTTAGAAAAGCCAGAGATCAAATCACCAACATCCCTTGGATCATCAAAAAAGCAAAAGAGTTCCAGAAAAACATCTACTTCTGCTCTATTGACTACACCAAAAGTTTGACTGTGTGGGTCAGGACAAACTGGAAAACTCTTAAAGAGATGGGAATACCAGACCACCTTACCTGCCTCTTGAGAAATCTGTATGCAGGTCAAGAAGCAACAGTTAGAACTGGACATGGAACAACTGGTTCCAAATTGGGAAAGGAGTATGCCAAGGCTGTATATCGTCACTCTTCTTTTTTAACTTATATGCAGAGTACATCATGCAAAATGCCCAGCTGGAAGAAGCACAATCTGGAATCAAGATTGCTGGGAGAAATATCAATAACCTCAGATATGCATATGACACGACCCTTATGGCAGAAAGTGAAGAAGAACTAAAGCACCTCCTGATGAAAGTGAAAGAGAAGAGTGAAAAAGTTGGTTAAAACTCAACATTCAGAAAACTAAGATCAAAGCATCTGGTCCAATCATTTCATGGCAAATGGATGGACAAACAATGGAAACAATGAGAGACTTTATTTTTTGGTCTCCAAAATCACTGCAGGTGGTGACTGCAGCCATGAAATTAAAAGATGCTTGCTCCTTGGAAGAAAAGCTATGACCAACCTAGACAGAATATTAAAAAGCAAAGACATTACTCTGCCAACAAAGGTCTGTCTACTCAAAGCTATGGTTTTTCCAATAGTCATGTGTGGATGTGAGAGTTGGGCTATAAAGAAATGATGCTTTTGAACTGTGGTGTTGGAGAAGACTCTTGAGAGTCCCTTGAACTGCAAGGAGATCAGACCAGTCCATCCAAAGGAAATCAGTCCTGAATATTCATTGGAAGGACTGATGCTGAAGCTGAAACTCCAATACTTTGGCCACCTGATGCGAAGAACTGAATCTAGGAAAAGACCCTGATGCTGGGAAAGATTGAAGGCAGGAGGAGAAGGGGACGATAGAGGATAATATGATGGGATGTCATCACCGACTCCACAGACATGAGTAAACTCTGGGAGTTGGTGATGGACAAGGAAGCCTGGCGTGCTGCATCCATGGGGTTGCAAAGAGTCAGACACGACTGGGTGACTGAACTGAACAGAACACCTTTATTGTATAATGAAGCTGTAACTTTTCACCACAAATCAAAGTTTCTCATGAAACACCTCAAATTTTACTTTTAAACTAAAAATTAAAAGAAATAATTCTTTTATTATCAAGCTGTTTCATCTTTTATAGCTCTTATACATGAAATGACAATTTATTGCAGAATATTATAAGTGCTCATTGCAATATAAAGCTATCACTTGGAGTCTTCATTACCAATTAATAAGTAGCAGATATATCTTTTTCTTGTTGAAAATTTACATTGTTTTCTAGGAGCAGAGAACTTTAATATATCAGAATTAAACATTGGCAAAAGGAAGCTTAATACATCAATAAATGCCAACATATATATTATCAACTTAAAATTTGGTTGAAATAACAATATATTGTATAAGAATATATTAATTATATATTGCTGAGTAATATTATTACAGCAAGCATAAAAGCTTAAAATAACATACATTTGTTATATCATAGTTTTGTCAGTTAAGGCTTAACTAGATTCTCTGCTTAGTTTCTCAGAGTGCTGTAATTAAAAAATTGCAGCTCTATGGTCTCAACTAATAGTTCCTTTTGGGAAAAATCTACTTCCAAGCTCAGTCTGTTGTTTGCAGGATTCATTTTCTTGCAAGTATGGGAGCAAAAGCTTCAGCTTCTTGCAGAGTCTTGGGTAAAGACTGTCCTCAACTCTTAGAGATTTCTGAAGTTCCACTTCAGAAATATATCATACCATATATACTTTCCCAGCATTAACCCTTACTTCAACTAGTACAAGCAGTCTGTAACAGGAGTATGGAAGCCAGCCAGAGTCTTGTTATAAAGTAATGTAATGACAGAAGTGACACCTCATCACCTCTGATATATTCTGTGAGTTATACAAGAGTCAAAGGTCCCACTTGAGGTTGAGGGCTTTAGATTTTTATAAAGGAATTAACACCAGAAAGTGGGGGACAGGATGTTTGTATGAGGGTGAGGGGTTAGAGTCCATTCATCACTAAAGGACAAGGCTGGAGAAATCACCATGGGATGAAGATTTCTGTGAAAGAAAGGATAATTCTGGGTCTTGAATAATTATAATGATTGAAAAGGTAGATTTGGAGGGTGGAGGGATGAATAATATTTTAAGCCCTGCTATACCAGACAAGGGCAATGGTCTTTGCTATGAAAAAAGATATGACTGAGTGCATTGATAATCAGGAAAACCTATAAAAAAAAAAAATCAAGATCAGAGTGGTTATATTCACAGGAAAGTGCCCTAGAAATCTGTTCCACAAATGGTCCCAACCTGGTCTTGTCCATTATATCAGGTAGGACTCAGAGACTGTAGAAAGCAAACTCAAACCAGCTTAAACATAAAAGTTTATTAACATAACAATTGAAGTTGATACATAGTTTATTGTGTCCACCAGTTTTCACTGGTCTATCAAAAGCTGATAGTCTTATGATACATCTTGGTTATTATTTAACAATTTATATTCCTTTTTGTAGAGCATACTTAGATACTTCCATTATATGGGATAACAAGGATTATTTGCCTATTTCTTTGCTTGGTTACATCAGAATCAAAAGAAGAATTTCACTTTCCAAGACCATAACACCATCCGTGAAAACTTGCTGTGTTTTCTTATTCATAGGTTAAATATCCCTATATATAAATATCTTAGCTTATGGGATGGAAAACTGTAATTGACTAGTCTTCATCATGTGCTCTTTATATGGCAGTATGTCACCTGATTATCAAATTCAAAAACAGAGGAAATGAGCAAACCTCACAGTTAAAAAAATGGCAACAACACCTCTAATAATGTAATAGATAAATTGCATTACCAAAAAAAAAAAAAAAAAAGGTGATGCAGAGAATGGTTGAAGGTAAAAGAAGAATGGGCAGCAGAGGATGAGATAGTTAGCATAGCTGACTCAATGGACATGAATTTGAGCAAATTCCAGGAGATAGTGGGGGATAGAGGAGCCTGGCATGCTGCAGTGACAAAGAGTGACTTTGTGACTTTGGGGTCACAAAGAGTCAGACACGATTTAGTGACTGAACAGCCGCAACAATATTTGTACATATTTGCAATGAAACTTTTTCCATATAAAGCAAGCTAAATTTAAATATGTGACTGAATAATAATAATCTGAAATACTGATCAGCACATGAAAATACTCTCTAAAATATAAAGTCACCTAAATATGTTCATTATTTTTAGTAGATTATATTTAATGATATATTTAAGGATTTATGTTCAAAGTAATGATGATAATACAGAGTTTCAATATGACATTAAACATATTTTAATGGATAACAATAATGGATAATTTCTACATCAAACACTCCCACCTGTCCTGAAATTCCTATCACAACTGACCAAAATTCTTTCTAAAGAGTTGAACCAGGAATGTGAAATATAATCTGTTGGAGTATACCTCTGCACAATATTGTTGGCTTTGTACTGGAATCCTCAGAAGAAATCAAGCAGAGTTTCCATAGTAAGCAACATGTTAAACAAGCAAATAATGATATATTATAGCAATGTTTGCTTTCCAAGAGTATTACATACTTAATTTTTATTTCTAAGCAAAGGTGATCAAGTAATCTGTGAAAAATAATATTTCATTTTTCTCTCAATGTTTTTGTTTCTCTATATCATTTGCCAGAATATTCTTCACTTTCTTTTCAGTGCGACTTTCTCTTTGTCTTTGTCATTAAATATTGTATTTAAATGAAGGCTTTGTTGTTGTTCAGTCAACCATTGTGTCTGACTCTTCATGACCCCATGGGTTGCAGCATGCCAGGTCTCCCTGTCCCCCACCATTTTCCAGAGTTTGCCAAATTCATGTGCATGGACACTGGACAATGGATATGAACTTGGGCAAATCTAGATTAACAGGTATGAATTTATTCTGTTATATAGAAGGCATTATACTTAGTCTATTCACATGAATAGACATGTGGATATGGAATGGGTAAATAGTCCATGTGTGCTGTGCTGTGCTTAGTTGCTCAGTTGAGTCTGACTCTTTGTGACCCCATGAACTGTAGCCTGCCAGGCTCCTCTGTCTATGGGGATTGTCCAGGCAAGAATACTGGAGTGGGTTGCCATGTCCTCCTTCAGGAGATCTTGCCAACTCAAGTATCGAATCCAGGTCTTGTGCATTGCAGGCAAATTCTTGGCCATCTGAGCCATGAGGGAAGCCCAAGAATACTGAAGTGGGTAGTCTATCCCTTCTCCAGGGACGGACTCAGGCTGGGGTTTCCTGAATTGTAGGCAGATTCCTTACCACATGAACTACCAAGGAAGCACAAACAGCCCATAGAGAGGCATATTAGGTTTATGCATGTTGTCCCAGAAAAATTCCTAAGAACTCCTTGCATTTTCAAAAATGTTCTGGGTTGGATGATAAATTATATGGTCTCCCTACCATTACAACCCTTCCATGTGCTCTAACAATACTACTGGATTATTATTTGAAAATCTCAAATGTTATATAATTCTATGTGTAACTATTTCATAAGGACACTTGAAAATAACCATATCAGTAACACAACAAAAAAGGGCAATAATTTTGTGATACCATTACATATCCAATCAGTGTTCAAATTATTCCAAAGGTCTAGCATTTTCAGAGCTTATTTGTCTGATTCACAATCTAAATACATTCTCCATGTTGCAATTGGCTTCAATTCAGTTCTGTTCAGTCATTCAGTAATGTCCGGTTTTTTGCAACCCCATGAATCGCAGCACGCCAGGCCTCCCTGTGCATCACCAACTTCCGGAGTTCACTCAGACTCACGTCCATCAAGTCAGTGATGCCATCCAGCCATCTCATCCCCTGTCGTCCCCTTTTACTCCTGCCCCCAATCCCTCCCAGCATCAGAGTCTTTTCCAATGAGTCAACTCTTCACATGAGGTGGCCAAAGTACTGGAGTTTCAGCTTTAGCATCATTCCTTCCAAAGAACACCCAGGACTGATCTCCTTTAGAATGCACTGGTTGGATCTCCTTGCAGTCCAAGGGACTCTCAAGAGTCTTCTCCAACACTACAGTTCAAAAGCATCAATTCTTCGGTGCTCAGCTTTCTTCACAGTCCAACTGTCACATCCATACATGACCACAGGAAAAACCATAGCCTTGACTAGACGGACCTTTGTTGGCAAAGTAATGTCTCTGCTTTTCAATATGCTATCTAGGTTGGTCATGGCTTTCCTTCCAAGGAATAAGCATATTTTAATTTCATGCCTGCAGTCACCATCTGAAGTGATTTTGGAGCCCCAAAAAATAAAGTCTGACACTGATTCCACTGTTTCCCCATCTATTTCTCATAAAGTGATGGGGCCAGATGCCATGATCATTGTTTTTTGAATGTTGAGCTTTAAGCCAACCTTTTCACTCTCCTCTTTCACTTTCATCAAGAGGCTTTTTAGTTCCTCTTCACTTTCTGCCATAAGGGTGGTGTCATCTGCATATCTGAGGTTATTGATATTTCTCCTGGCAATCTTGATTCCAGCTTGTGCTTCTTCCAGCCCAGCGTTTCTCATGATGTACTCTGCATGTAAGTTAAATAAGCAGGGTGACAATATACAGCCTTGACATACTCCTTTTCCTGTTTAGAACCAGTCTGTTGTTCCATATCCAGTTCTTACTGTTGCTTACTGAGCTGCATATAGGTTGCTGCTGCTGCTGCTAAGTCGCTTCAGTCGTGTCCGACTCTGTGTGACCCCATGGGTGGCAGCCCACCAGGGTCCCCCATCCCTGAGATTCTCCAGGTAAGAACACTGGAGTGGGTTTCCATTTCCTTCTCCAATGCATGAAAGTGAAAAGTGAAAGCTAAGTCGCTCAGTCGTGTCCAACTCTTAGCGACCTCATAGACTGCAGCCTACCAGGCTCCTCCATCCATGGGATTTTCCAGGCAAGAGTACTGGAGTTGGGTGCCATTGCCTTCTCGTGCATATAGGTTACATATCCCTTAAACCATTTTAATATCTGTTTTCTTACTCTGTTTTTTCTTACAGATATGTTTGGAGAAATTAGATCATCTGTTTTCCAAAGGTTTTTCATTCTGAATATTATTGATACTATATGTGTACCTTCTGTGTTCATTTAAACTGAAGTATATATCAAAATTTTGTTAAATTTGTTTATTTCTTCCCTTCTTTCATTCCTTACTGCTTCCCTCTTTTCTTTCTCTATTTTTTCTTCTTCCTTCCTTTCATTTGTATGAATATTACATATATTGTGTAATATGAGGCACATAATATCTGCTTATTTAACTTATATGCAGAGTACATCATGAGAAACACTGGGCTGGAGGAAGCACAAGGTAGAATCAAGATTTCTTGGAGAAATATCAATAACCTCAGATATGCAGATGACACCACCCTTATGGCAGAAAGTGAAGAAGAACTAGTTTCTTGGTGAAAGTGAAAGAGGAGAGTGGAAAAGTTGGCGTAAAGCTCAACATTCAGAAGACTAAGATCATAGCATCTGGTCCCATCACTTTATGGGAAATAGATGGGGAAACAGTGGAAATAGTGGCTGACTTTATTTTTCGGGGCTCCAAAATCACTGCAGATGGTGATTGCAGCCATGAAATTAAAAGACGCTTACTCCTTGGAAGGAAAGTTATGACCAAACTAGACAGCATATTGAAAAGCAGAGACATTACTTTGTCAACAAATGTCCATATATACAAGGCTATGGTTTTTCCAGTGGTCATGTATGGATGTGAGAGTTGAACTATAAAGAAAGCTGAGCACTGAAGAATTGATGTTTTTGTACCGTGGTGTTGGAGAAGACTCTTGAGAGTCCTTGGACTGCAAGGAGATCCAACCAATCCATCCTAAAGGAGATCAGTCCTAAATATTCATTGAGAAGACTGATGCTGAAGCTGAAGCTCCAATACTTTGGCTACCTAATGCCAAGGACTGACTCATTAGAAAAGCCCCTGATGCTAGGAAAGATTGAGGGAAGAAGGAGAAGGGAACGACAGAAGATGAGATGGTTGGATGGCATCACAGACTCAATGGACATGGGTTTGGGTGAACTCCAGGAGTTGTAATGGACAGGAAGGCCTCATGTGCTGTGTTTCACGGGGTTGCAAAGAGTCGGACATGACTGAGCGACTGGACTGAACTGAACTGAGCGGAATATCTGGTTGTGCTTTTTTGTTTGTTTTACTTTTTTTAATTTTATTTTTTAACTTTACAATATTGTATTGGTTTTTCCATATATCAACATGAGTCCACCACAGATATACACGTGTTCCCCATCCTGAACCCTCCTCCCTCCCCGTACCATCCCTCTGGGTCATGCTTTTTTTGACTAAGTATAGGGTTAGCATTTAGTTGCTCAGCAGTAACCTTAATCTCTATTTATCTCCAGGGATGCCTGGGGCCATAAAAAAGACTATTGATCCTCACAAGAAGGAAGTTCTCTAGCTAGTTGGAATGCATTAGCTAGAAAATAGTCAAACTATGTAATACTCCAGTACTCATCTGGAGGGACTTTATGCCAGTGTGCCAGTTTACCTATAGTGAAAATTTGTGTATGTAGATTGATGATCTGTGATGGTTTATCTGGTTATTCAGCTTGGTTTTGGCTCTATGACCAAAGAGTTATAAAGGATTCATCCATAAACATGTGACTTAGCTTCCCTGAGACTAAAATGTCTCACATATATGTTGTTGACTCATAATCTAAAGAAGTAAATCTGCTGCAACTGAGAAATGGCATCGAAACCTGAATTGCACCTGAATATGCACCTAGGCTTTCTTTCTCCAAATTTTTTGAATCCCTTGTCTTTATTAAAGCATTAATTAGGGATACCATGGTAGGCTATTGTGAGCTTTCTCATGTATGTGGGATGATGCATAACTAATGTAGTTATAAGAGCAACCAATGATGATTATTACTTAATTCCCTTGTATGTATAATTAAAGAGACTATTATTAAAATTTACACGTCTTATTTATTTGCTGGATGATGCATATCTTCAATTATGAGTCTCTTGATCTATTATTTAGTTCCTTGACATACGATTGGCAATAAAAATAAATGCTTGATATTTTCCCTTAATTAACAGTTTCCAAAATTATGCATTATTTCCTTGTAAGTGTCCAAAATGACCAAGGATTCTCTATATGTGTTCATATATATGTTAATGTCTATTTACTTTTTAAATATGTCTATGTATTTAATCAATTTCAAGTACTATTCATTCTGATATTTAAGATTTCTGACATTAAATAATGATACTTACAGAAACTCCAGTGGAAACCTTTTCAGGTTGATACTGTTTAATGGTTACCTTGATGTTTGATGTCAAGAATGTTAGAGACATGTATATAGTAAAAAGATTAGCATTGAAGACCACAGTTCAGTTCAGTCTCTCAGTCATGTTCAAATCTTTGTGACCCCACAGACTGCAGCACTCCACACTTCCCTGTCCATTACCATCTCCTGGAAATTGATCAAATTCATGTCCATCAAGTTGGTGATGTCATGCAACCATTTCATCTTCTGTTGTCGCCTTCTTCTCCTGCCTTCAATCTTTCCCAGCATTAGGGTCTTTTCCAATGAGTTAGTTCTTCAAATCAGGTGGCCAGAGTATTGGAGCTTCAGCTTCAGCATCAGTCTTTCCAATATATATTTAGGGCTGATTTCCTTTAGGATTGACTGGTTTGATCTCCTTCCTGTCCAAGGGGCTCTCAAAAGTCTTCTCCAATACCACAGTTTAAAAGCATGAATTCTTCAGCACTCAGCTCTCTTAATGGTCCAGTTCTCACATCCATACATGACTCCTGGAAAAACTATAGCTTTGACTAGATGGACCTTTGTTTGGTTATAGCTTTTCTTCCAAGAAGCAAGTATCTTTTAATTTCATGGCTGATGTCAGCATCTGCAGTGATTTTGGAGCCCAAGAAAATAAAATCTATCACTGTTTCCATTGTTTCCCCATCTAATTGTTATGAAGTGTAGGACCAGATGACATGATCTTAGGTTTCTGAATGTTGAGTTTTAAGCCAGCTTTTCACTCTCCTCTTTGACTTTCATCAAGAGGCTCTTTAGTTCCTCTTAGCTTTCTGCCATAGGGGTGGTGAAGACAACAATATGAACTGTTTATTTCACATGCAGATGGTTATATCTCAAAAAAGAAACAAACAAACCAAATACAATCACAGAGATATGTCAAGAGGAAATGTGTCAACTGAAAGAGATTCCAGTGGCCAAAGCTGGAATATTTTGACCTATACACTAAATAAAATGCTATTGAATTTAAATCTAAATGATAGAATAAATATACTACATGAATCAATACTGATATAAATTAATGATTGGTAAGGGAAATTAAAGAACTATCCCATTTCATAGAAGAATTTAAAGCAATTTATATAAGTATAATTCAAATAAGTGCAGTATAATTTCAGCTTCCATAAATGTGTGCTATTTATGGTGACTTCCTTCCTAAAACTATAGTATGCAATATGGGGAGAAAAGTGTAACTTTAGAATGTAGATAACTGACAAGCACTTTCTCAACATAGGTGGCCAAGTTATACACCCAAAGTGAGAAGTCAAGGCTACAGTATATTCTCTTGATGTGAAAAAATTAAATGGTATTTGCTTCTATTGTTTTCCTCTTAAAAACACATTTGCTCAGTCTAATTTAAGAAAAAAATCAGGAAAGCCTCAATTGAGGGACATTTTACCAAATATTTGACCAGTGTTCTTTAGACTTTCAAGTCATCAAGACCGGAAAAACTTGAGAAACTGTCACGAGAAGCCTAAGAACACCTGACTGGTAAATGCATCTAGAATCTGGTTCATTAATAATAAAAAAGTGTGGTTCATTAATAATAATAAAAAAAGTGTACCATAACAATATAATAAGGGAAACTGAACACAGGTATATGGTAACTCTCTATTCTCTCTTCACATGTTTTGTGAATTTTAAGCTACTAATAAACATTTATTAAAAATATGTATTAGTAAGGAAAAGATACTACCAAAATTAAACTAGTAGAAAATTTGGATATGAACACTTCACACATTGAAATTTTAAAATTATAGAAATGGTTTAAATACCTGTTAAATTCTGGTAGAGAGAAAAATTATTAAATGAGAAGATAGCTCTAAAAATTTCAGAATTTTTTTTCAGAGGAGTAGAGGTATGGAGAATGACACGAAAAGAATGTTGGGTGTACACAGAAGACAAAATATATATGCTGTGTCAGTTCTCTATTGCTAGATAACAAATTAACTTTATTGGCTACACATAACATTCATTTGTCATTTCACAGTTCTGTGGATAAGGAGTCTGAGCAAGACTTAACTGAGTCATAAGTTTCTTTTACAAGCTACCATCAATATGTCAACAAGGCTGTCCCAAGGTTTGACCAGGACAGATACACTTTCAAGCTCACTTGTTTGTTGGCAAGAAGGTAGACTCTTAGTACCAAGGGCCTCAGCTCTTCAGTGGCCATTGGTCAGAAGTTTATCTTTGTTCCTTGCTACTGAACCTCTCTGCTTAGCCACCTTGGGTGATCAAAATGTGTTAGTAAGAAAGCAAGAGAGACTGTCTGCCGACAAGATCAGAGTCACAATCTTTTGTCACAGAAATGATATCCCATTATCTTTACTCTATTCTCTTAATTAGAAGCAAATCATTAGAAGAAAGAAAGAAAAGAAAGTGAAGTTGCTCAGTCATGTCCGACTCTTTGCAACTCCATGGACTATAGCTTGCCAGGCTCCTCCGTCCATGGGTTTTTCCAGACAAGAATACTGGAATGGGTTGTCATTCCCTTCTGTAGGAGATCTTCCTGACCCAGGGATCAAACATGGGTCTCCCACACTGCAGGCAGACTCGGTACCGTCTAAGCCACCAGGGAAGCCTAATCATCAGAATCAAGGCATACTTAATTAGTATTACACAAGGCTTAATTATCAGGAGATGGGTGGTATATTAGAAATCTGCTTATCAAATATGCATGTGGATATAGTCTGATATTCAGAAGGAGTACTCTCTTTTTGAGTTGATCTTGACAATGAGAAGAGTTAATGTTCTGAGTTTATGAATAACTATCTTTCAGAAAAAATGAAGTAACATAAATTTGTACAGTCAGAAAAATCAATATAAAACAAATAATATAAATACACTGAAAAACATACACCACCAAAAGACACATTCAATGAAACTATAAAACACCAAAGACAACAAGTTTTATAAAACTTTAATATGGATCACCAGTAAAAGATTAGTATTTATGCTGACAACAGATTTCACATCAGCACAATGGAAGTTAGAGAAAAATAAAATAATACCTTCAAAGACACAAGCAAAATTTCAACTTCTTTTGAGATCCATGTATTTATTAGCTGGGAGAAAAGTTAAATACTGATTAGCCTTAGATTTTGTTGCAAATATATGGTAAAAAATTAGAGTAGTCATTAAAATAATCGAAATAGAAATAAAACTGGTGTAAAAAAGAGAAGGCATTAAAAAAGAAAAAAAATGAGGAAAGTTAAAATGCATAATATCAAACAATCATTATTTATAAGACATTAAAGTACATTTAATGTCATTTAAGAGATCTTTTCAGATTTCATATAAAAAATTCAGCTATGCTTTTGTAAAAGGAACATATAAAAATAAATAAAAGTGATAAAAATAGAAAAAAAAAGATTTTCAAGGAAAATATAATTATATTTTCAGGAAAATAAAAGAAAACACTGTTGTAGCTACCACACAAATTAGGCTTAATATGATAATGATTATTAGAATTAAAGATTTTTGTTCTGTGATAGTAAGTCATTCAGGTCCTAGACAATAAGCTATTACAGTTCAAACTTGCAATTTCATGATGAAAACTTCATATTAATGTGAGAAACAGATACAAATTAATAGAGAAAATGTTATCCTAAATATTATCATAAAACATATATCTTAATTATTCACAAATCATAGATATGAAGTATTAGGAAAATATGTACTTTAAAAATAGAAATAATAAGGTTTATAGTATGGATACATAGAACCTCCTGAAGTGAACAATTAGAAAGCACAGTCTTCCCAGGCTTGTAGAGGTGGTTTATAATAATTGGTTTTGAATATTATTATAAAGCAAGTAAAGCATATAATTAAATTATTTTTATTTTATAACCTATACCTCTGATGATAAGGCTGTGTATTACATTAAAAGGGAATCACATTATGATATCTGAAAGCCCACCGCTATGACAAACGCTGATAAATTTCCACCAGTATCCCTTTTTCCCTTTCTATTTCAAATAATGAATTATCATATAAATTTATAAAGGAAGATAGATGCCATGTTAAAGTATCATGGCCATATGAATAAGATACTGGTAGAGAATTTTAAATGGAAATGACATGCACAACTTCTACATAGTTTCCTTAAAAGGGATTGGCTCTTCTGCTGCTGCTGCTGCTGTCGCTTCAGTCGTGTCTGACTCTGTGCGACCCCATAGACGGCAGCCCACCAGGCTCCCCTGTCCCTGGGATACTCCAGGCAAGAACACTGGAGTGGGTTGCCATTTCCTTCTCCAACTCATGGAAGTGAAAAGTGAAAGTGAAGTCGCTCAGTCGTGTCCAACTCTTAGCCACCCCATGGACTGTAGCCGACCAGGCTCCTCTGTCCATGGGATTTTCCAGGCAAGAGTACTGGAGTGGAGTGCCATTGCCTTCTACTCTTTCCTAAGTTCCATGTGTGCTGGTGAACCACCCCATACTGATATTTCAGAGTAGGAAAACATTCAAGTAATGAGAGTGAAACAGTAAGACTCACAAAAAGACATGGATGCATGAATGACGAATGATGCAAAACTCTCTCCTGGCTCTGGACTTACTGTTTATCCCCAAATCTTGGGTAAGAAGTAAATTTCTACTTCATTTAAGCCACTGATATGCAGATTATTTATTATTGACATTGGCTAATTATATTCTCAGATATATGAGATTAAAGTAATTTCTCTTTGTAGCTTGTCTTTGTAGTTTTATGTTTTATTTTGATAAACAGAAATGTTCAATTTGAAATTAGATGAAAACATAAAAGGGCTTCCTTGGTGGCTCAGTGGTAAAGAATCCACTTGTCAATGCAGGAGACTCAGGAAACATGGGTTTGATCCCTGGGTCAGGAAGATAACCTGGAGAAAAAAATGGCAACTCACTCCAGTATTCTTGCCTGATAAATCCCGTGGACAGAGAAGTCTTGAAAGAGTCAGACATGACTTAGTGACTAAACAGCAATGAGACACACAAATATTGTCTTCAGTTTAGTGTTTTTGTGTCATATTAATAAATTTATTTTCCTCTCAAAGTTATAAACTACATTGCATAACAGCTCAATATTTCTAGCCTTTCAGCTTTTGCGTCCCCAGAGAGTTCTTGCAACTTCTCCATGCATATGTAGTTCTGAACTTAATCAAAGTTTTTTCACTGAAGTGTCTGCAAGGGCTTGGGGGTTTGCTTTTATGCATTTTTTTTTTTTTTAATTTCTAAAACTTACATCTTTACTTTCTGTGTGTTCTGAAAGCTCCAGTTGTATTCCTCGGTTCATTTTTACATGGCCTTAAACCATCTTGAACCACCTAACCTGAAGAGAATCTTCCGAATAAAAGTCACAAAGCACAATTCCTAGTCATTACATTGCTTCTCATTCAGCCATCAACTGCCTTCAGTTTCTGCCGGCTTTTGGCAACTTTCCAGTGCCTTCATGTGGTTAATTTTAATATTTTTTCAGTTTTATTAATATTACTTGTAACTGTAGCCTTGACCTAATATGAGCTAGCATTACTTGAAGCAGAACTCTGCTATTGACAATTTTTATTTAAATATAGGTACTGTGTTACTTTGCATACAAAGGTCTGTTTAGTCAAAGCTATGGTTTTTCTAGTAGGTATGTACAGATGTGAGAGCTGAACAATAAGGCTGAACATCAAAGAACTGATGCCTTTGAACTGTGGTGCTGGAGAAGACTCTTGAGAGTTCCTTGGACTGCAAGGACATCAAACCAGACAATCCTAAAGGAAATCATCCCTGAATATTCACTGGAAAGACTGATGCTGAAGCTGAAGCTCCAATACTTTGGTCACCTGATGCGAAAAGCTGACTCATTGGAAAAGACCCTGATTCTGGGAAACACCAAAGGCATGAGGTGAAGGGGATGACAGAGGACGAGATTTTGGGGATGGCATCACTGACTCAATGGGCATGAGTTTGAGCAAACTTCGGGAGACGGTGAAGGACATGGAAGCCCGATGTACTCAAATCTGTGGGGTTGCAAAGACTTGGACATGACTGGGTGACTGAACAATGACACTGCATTTGTGGGCTTTTCAGCTGATGCTAGTAGTAAAGAATCCACCTGACAATGCAGGAGACATAAGAGATGAGGGTTATATCCCTGGGTTGGGAAGATATCCTGGATAAGGGCATGGCAACCCACTCCAGTGTCCTTGCAGTTTATAGGGTCACAAAGAGTTGACAATGACTAAAGCAACTCAGCAGACACACACTGTTTTAGCATGTTTTTTCGTTTATTATAATTTCTAATACATATAAATAGTCCCTTTATTTCATGATAAAACATACATTTTTAACTACAGAGGAACAAAGAGACTTTGAAATGGCACTGATTATACTTTATTTTTAATTTTTAAGATAACTGCTTATTTGTATCTATACTATTCTATCCCTGGAATTATGTTTATTTTTTTCCAAGACACTCCCATAACAGGGAAATTTTATTGTATCTTCTTGGAATTTGTGTCAAGTTTGAACTTGGAAATATTTATTTCAGAGTTAAAAACAGACACCTCATCTTTAAACTGGAGATGACCTAATTCTAGCATGGGTGTTACCTTACTCTAGGTATCCAAATTTCACTTTTTAAAGTTCTAATTCATTTTTTCTTTGAATATTAGCCCGTATTTGATACTGTATGGTGTAATAATGCTATGGTTCTCTTTTATTCCCTTAGGAATGGGTGAGGAAATGGTAGAGGTAAGAGAATAATGTAGTAATTGGGACTGGTGAATTAATTTAATGATCATTTCAACCAAACCCCTATTATAGCTTCCATTCTCACTTCTTCATTTTGTGCCATCATTTTTGTTATTTGGCTGCTCACCCAGAGAAGCTCTACCGTCCACTGCAACTGTCACTTATTGGTACTGGTCTCTAGTTTCCTGAACCAACTTTGTCTATGAATAGGCAGAAATTTCTCAGGCACAGACAATCTAACTTTTCTCTCATTTGTTTCTATGTATTTATTTTATTATCATTTTATAAGATTCTCAAAGCAAAAAGAAGAAATCTTGGAGCTTTAGTTAGCCACCTTGAAATTACAACATTCACATGCATCATTTTATTAATTTAAACTGATATCATGGTCAGTAAAAATGTGGACTTTTTATATCAAAACTTTTCAAGTGAATTTTTCTTTTACTTTTTAATTTTCTTTTATTTTTAAACTTTACATAATTGTATTAGTTTTGCCAAATTTCAAAATGAATCCGCCACAGGTATACATGTGTTCCCCATCCTGAATTTTTCCTTTTTTAACCTTGAGGTATTGCTTTTAAAATCCAGATCAAAATATTTTAGCAGTAATTATACTTGATTTTATTTCAAAATTTTTAGACCCTCTTGTTACCATTTAAATTGCTTTGACTCGATTTTGTTATCTGAAATATCACAGCTCCCTCCTGCCAGTAGACCATCTGTAATGACATATGGTGGTTTAACTTTTACAGCACGATTTAAAAAGGGTCACTGCATCACAGTCAGCCTGACTCCTACCTTAGATAACTAACCTAAGGCCTATATCCAGGTGCAAAGGCAAATATTTTGGTCATTTTGAATTGTTTCCTTGATACAACTAAAGCTTTAGTGCATTATCTCTATTAAATCTCAAAGATGTAAGTATATAACATTCTAATAATATGGATGAAGATATGGAAGCAGAAGTTGCTTATGTGACTTTTCTTGGGGTTACTTAGACAGTAATTGAAAAGAATGAGATTTGAACACACAGTTTATGTTTCCAAAACACTCGATCTTCCCACTGCTGCACTTTCATTTTAATGTGATAAAATAGCAGAGCTCAGTAATTCCAGTTCTTCCTATATGCTGATCCCAGGCTAGACTTTCCAAACAGTATCTTATTCTGCCTTAGTTTGTTTCAGAAAGAACTATGTTTGCTGCAATTAACAACCAACAAGATTTCTGAAGGTTGGCAGTTTAATTCATTTTCACAAAGTTGTCAAGTGCCTCTGAAATTCTCTATCATTCTCTCATGAACAAACAAAAAAAAATCACTCTAAACCACCAGGCATTTCATCTGCACTCCAAAGAGTGAGAAGGAGAATGACAAACAACACATGCCATAGATTACTATGTTTCCTTTTAAATTTTTTATTGAAATAGAATTAACCTCCCATGTTATTAATTTCACATATACAGCATAATGATTCAACATCTTTACACATTATGAACCGATCAGCACAATTAGATGTCTAGTAAGCATCTGTCACCACACAAAATCATCACAATGTTATTGACTGTATTCCCCATGCTGTCCATTGCATCCTTGGGACTTATTCACTTTATAACAGGAAGTTTGTACCACTATCATCTATTTTGCTCATTCACCCAACTTCTTCCATTGTGGCAAACACAAGCTTGTTTTCTGTATTGATTTAAAATCTGGAGATCCAGTAAATCCAGTGGTGTAATTCAGTCTAAGTCTGAAGTCCTGAACCAGGACAGCCAATCGTGTAAATACTAGTCTAAGGGCCAGAAAAGATGAGTCCCAACTCAGGCAGACAAGCAGAACATTAATTCATTTTTCTTTGCTTTTGTTCTATTCTGCTTGTCAATAGATTGAATCATAACCACTCATAATACAGAAGGCAATCTACTGAGTCCACCAGTTCAAATGTTAATCTCATTGAGAAGCATTTTCACAGACATCCAGAAAACATCTTTAATCTGGGCACTCCATGACCAGTCAAGTCAACACATAAAACTAGCCATCAAATTATTTAAACTTATCATTATTTCCTCATATCTTCAATTTTCAATATCTGTTGACATTTGCTTTTCACTGGTAGTCTTGCCTTTTCTTTTCAATTTTTAGAGATCTTTAAATTTTCAGATGCTATTCTTATGTCAAATTTAGAAATGGAAATGCAGGCATACCTTGAAGACATTGTGTGTTCTGTTCTAGACCACTGTGATAAAGTGAATTTTGCCATGAAGTGAGTCACATGACTTTTTCTTTTTATTTTTCAGTGATATAAAAGTTATGGTTACACTATGCTGTAGCCTACTAAGTGCACAAGGGCATTATGTTTAAAAACAATGTACACACCTTAATTAAAAAATACTTATGGTTAAAAGATGCTAACCATCATCTAAGCTTTCAGCAAGTCCCAATAATTTTGATAATGGACTATCTTTCTTCAGTGTTGATGACTGCTGACTGATTAGGACAGTGGTTGCTGAAAATTGGGGTGGCTGTGGCAATTTCTTAAAATAAGACAGCAATAACATTTTCTATATCAATTGACTCTTTCTTTAATCAATGCTATTTCAGTAGCATATAATGTTTTTAATAGTGTTTTACCAATAGTAGAACTTCTTTCATAATTGGAGTCAACCTTCTCCAAGCCTGTCACTGCTTTATCAACTAAGATTATATAATATTCTAAGTATTCTGTTGTCATTTCAATAATATCACCAGCATCTTCACCAATAATAGATTCCATCTCAGGAAGCTACTTCCTTTGTTCATGTTGTTGTGCTCAGTCACTAGTTGTGTCTGACTCTTTGCCACTCCATGGACTATAGCCTGCCGGGCTCCTCTGTCTATGGAATTTTCCAGGCAATAATACTGGAGTGAATCGACATTCCCTACACCAGAGGATCTTCCTGACCCAGGAACTGAACTCTGACCTCTTGTGTCTCCGGCATTGTCAGGGGTATTCTTTACCACTAGCGCCACTTGGGAAGTCCATCTTTTTTTATAAGAGGCAGCTTTTCATTCTTCAATTTGTATCATGAGATTGCAGCAATTCAGTCAGATATTCATGCTGCACTTTTAATTCTAGGTTTTCTTTTCTGTTTTCACCACATCTGCATTTACTTCCTCCACCTTAACTCTTATTAATGTTGCTATTATGACCCTACTCATGATCATAAATGTTACTAGTGGCATCTAGAATGGTGAATCCTATTCAGAGTGTTTTCAGTTGACTTTGCATGTATACATCCGAGAAATCACTATCTATAGCAACTATGGCCTTACAAAATGTGTTTCTTGATGAATGAGACTTGAAAGTTTAAATTACCTCTTAATCCATAGGCTGCAAAATGGATATCATGTTAGTAGACAAGGAAACAACATGGAAACATTAATCTTGTACATCTTCAGAAGAGCTCTTGGATGCATTGTCAATGGGAAGTAATATTTTGAAAATAATTTTAGCTTCTGAGCAGTAGATCACAATAGTGGGATTAAAATATTCATTAAGTTCAGTTCAGTCAGTCACTCAGTCATGTCTGACTGTTTGCAACCCCATGAACCGCAGCACGCCAGGCCTCCCTGTCCATCACCAACTCCTGGAGTTTTCCCAGACTCATGTCCATTGAGTCTGTGATACCATCCAGCCATCTCATCCTCTGTCGTCCCCTTCTCCTCCTGCCCCCAATCCCTCCTAGCATCAGGGTCTTTTCAAATGAGTCAACTCTTCGCATCATGTGGCCAAAATATTGGAGTTTTAGCTTTAACATCAGTCCTTCCAGTGAACACCCAGGACTAATCTCCTTTAGGATGGACTGGTTGAATCTCCTTGCAGTCCAAAGGACTCTCAAGAGTCTTCTCCAACACCACAGTTCAAAAGCATCCATTCTTCTTGCCCCCAGCTTTCTTGATAGTCCAATTGTCACATCCATACATGACCACTGGAAAAACCATAGCCTTAACTAGACAGACTTTTGTTGACAAAGTAAGTCTCTGCTTTTTAATATGCTGTCTAGGTTGGTCATAACTTTTCCTTCCAAAGAGTGTCTTTTCATTTCATGGCTGCAATCACCATCTGTAGTGATTTTGGAACCCCCAAAAGTAAAGTCAGCCACTGTTTCCCCATCTATTTGTCATGAAATGATGAGACCAGATGCCATGATCTTAGTTTTCTGAATGTTGAGCTTTAAGCCAACTTTTTCACTCTCCTGTTTCACTTTCATCAAGAGTCTCTTTAGTTCTTCTTCACTTTCTGCCATAAGGTTGGTGTCATCTGCATATCTGAGGTTATTGATATGTCTGCCAGCAATCTTGATTCCAGCTTGTGCTTCATCCAGCCCAGCATTTCTCATGATGTACTCTGTATATAATTTAAATAAGCAGGGTGATAATATACAGCCTTCACGTACTCCTTTCTCTGTTTGGAACCAGTCTGTTGTTCCATGTCCAGTTCTAATTGTTGCTTACTGACCTGCATACAGGTTTCTTAAGAGGCATGTCAGGTGGTTTGGTATTCCCATCTCTTTCAGAATTTTCCACAGTTTATTGAAATCATGTTGTAAACATCTGTGCTGCTATCCATGTTTTGTTGCTCTCTTTGTAGTGCAGAAGCAGAATAGATTTAGCAGAATTCTTAAAGTCCCCAGAATTTTCAATAAATAACATTGGCTTTAACTTAAAATCACCAGCTGCATTAGCCCCTAACAGGAGTGTCAGCCTGTGCTTTGAAGTTTTAAAGGCAGGCATTGTCTTCTCCTCTCTAGCGATGCAAGGTGGTATCTTATTCCAACAGAAGATTGTTTTACTTACATTTAACATCTGTTGTCTAGTGTAGTTACTTCCATAAATTATATTAGCCAAATTTTCTGAATACCTTGCTGCAGTTTCTCTATCAGCATCTGCTGTTCTCCTTGCACTCTATGTTATGGGGATGACTTCTTTCCTTAAATCTTATGAACCAAACTCTGCTAGCTTTATTATTATCATTATTAATTTTTTTTCCCTGCAGCTTTTTTAGCTCTCTCAGCTTTCATAGAATTAAAGAGATTTGGAACTTTCCTCTAGATTAATTCCTAAAACTTTCTCCAGATCAGCAATAAAGCTGTTTGTTTTCTTACCATCCATGTGTCCACTGAAGTAGTACCATTAACTTCAAAAACTTTTCCTTTTTAGTCACAATCTGGTTCACTGTTTAGCACAAGAGGCTAGCTTTCAGCTTATCTTAACTTTTGACATGACTTTTACTAAGGTTAACAATTTGATTTAAAAATGAATGAAAGATATATGACCTTCCTTTCCATGAGCACTTAGATGTTATTAAAGGGTTATTAAATGACATAATTTCTATATTGTTATATCTCAGGAGACAGGCAGGCCCAAGGGAAGGGGGAGATGTTGGGAAAGAGTAAATTGATGGAGCAGTTGGAACACACACAATGATAAAGTTTGCCAATATATATAAGCTTGGTCTGTGGGGTCCAACAATAATTACAATAAAGACATAAAAAATCACTGATCACAAATCACTATAACAGATATAATAATAGAAAAAAGATTGAAATAATATTGAAATTACTAAAATGTGACACAGAGACAAGAAGTAAACAAATGCTGTTGCACAAATGGAACTGATAGACTTGTTTGAAGCAGATTACCACAAATCTTCAACTTACAAAAAAGGAAATTGTAATGTCTGCAAAGTACAAAACATAAAGGAGAATAAAATAAAGTATGCCTGTATATTGTTTTTGAATTTTTTTAACAATTAACTTCATGAATAAAATTAATTAATTTTAATACCACCAATTCAGTGAATGAAAGTACTTAATGGTAATAACATCAGCCATATTTCTTTATTTTCCTTTACAAATTTTATTTTGAGTTTTTATTTAAAAAGTCTTTCTCTACCTTTGCTTTCTTCAGCTTCTAGAGTCTACTTGTGTTTCTTGTTCATTCTGCATCTTCCTTCTACAAAGCACATTGATTCCATGTCTGTTTCCATTTACATATCTTTTATTTATTTATTTTTTTCTGAATTAGATTTCTTTGTGCCTGTTTTACAAGGAGTTTTGTGATTACATTGGACTGATTTGGATAGTCCAAAATAATCTCATAATTTCAAGATTCTTAATTCACCAAATCCATACTATCACAATATAAGATATTAATATCATACTCATAGGTTCCAGGTATTAGAACACAGATGCAAATTTGTGAAGCACTCCATATTTTTTGGAGTAGCAACCCACTCCTTATTCTTGCCTGGGAAACCCCATGGACATAGGAGCCTGGTGGGCTACCACTCATTGGGTTGCAAAGAGTTGAATAAGACTGAGCATATACCCCTTGCTTCTCATCATTTTGGAACCATTATTGATCTTGTGCTAAGATGCTTCAGTTGTGTCCAATTCCTTGCAATCCTATGGACTGTAGCCCACCAGTCTCCTCTGTCCATGTGATTCTCCAGGCAAGAATACTGGAGTGGGTTGCCATGCTGGTCTCATTACTGATCTTACCACATAGTAAAAGTTTAAAAAAAGATAAATTTAAAAATAACAAATCATAAAAAAATGTAAATTAATGCTTTGATATCATATAGTAGACTTTAGGAAAAGAAATACTACCCAGGAAAAAAGATATTTTAATGCTAGTAAATTCATGAAAAATGTATAGTCTAAATGTATATGCACACAATCATAGACCATTAGCAAACACATAGAATATGAACTGATCAAATAGAAATTATAAAGAAGCATAACACCAATTGTATTTGGAGATTTCAATATTTACTTCTCAGTAATTTATATTACTATTAAACAAATTAAAATTAATAAGATATGATTTAAATATATGGTTAATTTGCATTTAAAATTAAATTTTGTTATTAAATTATAATTAAACTTAATAAGAAAAATAGACCTGAGCAACAATATTTATCAACTCAGCCTAAATAATATTTATATTAATATAATATCTGATCCCAAATATCAACATCAGATGAAAAGTTCACTAAGAACCTTTATAGTTGGTAACATTGCAAATTTAAATTCTGCACATAACTGAAACACATCAAAATGTAATATCTTTATGCAGTAAAACTAAGTCAGTGTTTAGAGGGTAATCTATAGCTTTACATATATTTATTACAAAAACATAAGAAATATAAGGATTTATATGTCTACCTTCAGAAGTTAGAAAAAGATAGTGAAATTAAAACCAAAGGAAGTATAAATAACTAACAGGGTAATAAAGATATAAACAAATAAATTAATTAGAAAACAAACTATAAAGAGAATCAATGGCTCAGCTGGTTCTTTAAACATATCAATAAAATTTATAAGCCTTAGCCAAATTAAGGGAATAAAGTAGAGAAGACATAAGTCATAAATTAGGAAAGAGAAAATTAAGAAAGAATTCCACTAGAATTGGTAAAATGAGAGACTGCCAATTTCAAATGCTGTTAAGGAAGATACAGTTACTTTGGAAAATATTTCACATTGTGTTGTAAAAGTAAATATCTCTTTTATTAAACATCATGATTCAGTAATTCCATTTTTATATATTTAGGTAAATAGCAAAACAATTTAATCACACAAAGATTTTACATTAATACCTACAGAATATTCATTTCATGTTAAAATGAACTAAAATTTCAAATACAACATAGGTAAATGAATAAACATATTTTAGTATATCTATACAATAGGATAATATTCAGCAAAACAAACAAAAAACCCCAAAAAGAATGATATCTCAATATTCAAAGCACACAGAAGAATGTGAAAACAATTATTCTAAGGAACAAAGATAGACATTAAACATAAGCACTTATATTTCCATTTATATGAAACTCTAGAAAAGCCAGTCCTAATATATAGTAACAACAAATATATGCATACACACATATAATGGAATATTGCTCAGCCGCAAAAAGAAATTTCTACTTGCAACAACACGATTGGACTTAAACGGTATTATCTTGTGTGCTGTGCTTAGTTTCTCAGTCATGTACAACTCTTTGGGATGCCATGGATTGAAGCCCATCAGGCTCCTCAGTCCATGAGATTCTCCAGGTAAGAATACTAGAGTGGGTTGCCATGCCTTCCTCCAAGGGATCTAACCCAGGGGTGGAACCAAAGTGTCTCGCATTGCAGGCAGATTCTTTACCATCTGAGCCACCAGGGAAGCTGGGTATTATCTTATCCTTGGTGAAATAAGTCAGACAGGGAAAAACAAATTGGAATCTAGAAACAAATGCAAATGAATGAATATAGCACAGTAGAAATCAATTCACAGGTATAAAGAACAGGCTGGGGCTTACCAGAAGGAAGAGGTAATAGGGAGACATGGAATGGGAGTAGAGGATTGAGAGCTAAAAAAACAGTTTTAAAATGGATATACTACAAGGAAATATAACCAGCATTTTGTGGTGATTTTAAGTGGAGTAATCTATAACAAGGTTGCTATATTATAAACATGAAACTAATATAATGCTGTAAATTAACTACATTTTAATTAAATACAAACATACATACAAGGACTCTGGAAAAATTAAATAAAAATAAACCATCTAAATCCAAAAATTTTCACATGTTGCATGGTGAAATGAAAATTCCTGAACCATATTTAATGATTGAAAAGGTTTATTTTGGCTGATGTCTGTCTTAGTGATTCAGAATTTCCTAGGAATTTATGATTTAGTTTCAATGTGTTTGATACCCCTGGAGAGCTCTTCTAAATTAATCAGAACTCTAGCTTTGCCCTAGTAGTGTACAATTTTCAAATATGAATGTAGTTAAAAGTATAAGCTGCAATCAACTCCTTTTTATGTTTCTTGATTTCACCAGCTATTGTATGATCAACTAGTTTGTGTTAAAGGAATAATGAACAAACACGGCCTGAGTGTCTCTCGAGAAAACACCTCACTTTTAACAGGTTTGCTGTGAGAGACAAAAACAAAAACTATAAAAGACTTGCTTATTTACTGGCACAAAGTGAGTATAGGATTCAGTTCTCTTCCAAATCTCCATCTCTATATATTAAATACAAAATTGGGAAAATAATTGTTTTTTTTTCTCCCTTTTTTTACTGTTGTAAAGGTAGAGATGATATAATCTATATAAAAGCATATTACAGAGTTGTAACACATTTATAAACAGTAGGTCTCAACTGTTAATGCCAACCAAATTCACATAGTTTAATAAATGAACCAATAGTGCAATAACTGGGGAGCAGTATTCTAAATGGCAAATAGTACTGCTAGATTTTAAGGCCTGCAGAAGAACATAAGACATAGACAAAACCTGAGCATGTATTATTTGTCACTTGAGGTGATTTTTAATACATTTATTTCACATATGCATGGTTGATTTCACACAAATTTGTGTTGAATTTGTGGATGTGTCAGTAGATTAAGAACTGTTTCCTGATCACCTGTCCACTCTTTGCTTTTGATGAGCTCTCTCAGAGATGTCTCAAACTCCCCCAGATTCTGTTTCTATGTTATTTTTCCACTCTCTGTAGTCATGCCCTAACTACCATTCGTGATCACTAAATCCATTCTTTAAGTCAGTCTCTTGGGCACAGGGGTGATCTCCTCAGATCAACTTGTTCACCTCTCCTTATTTATACCAACTCCACCAGAATCAGCCAGTCAAAACTTCACAGATTACTTCCTATATTGATTTGAATAAAAGTTGGTAAGTTAGATCAATTCAACTAGGTTTCCCTCATCTTTTTTTTCCTAAAAGATTAGCTGGCTAGGATAGGGGAAATATTCTTTGATCTTAAAGAATCTTACCTACTGATGTTTTTGTTTCCTCAATCATTCAGTTTATGACTGAAGGGCAGGGATACTACATGACATCAGAAAGTTACTTAATCTCTCTGTGCCTCAGTTTCCTCATATATAAAATGAGAATAAAAATAGCACTTAGGTCTTAGGGCAGTTTTAAGTAATAAATACTTTTATACTTATAAAATTTAAAATTATTTCTAGATTCTAGTAAGCACTATAGAAGTGTGAGTAATTATTAATCTTTCTCCTTAGCATATTACTGACCAACCTTAGCATGCTTCCTAATATGTCTTCTCCCAGTTGCATCCATCCGTCTCTATACACTGTGTGAGTATGTGTATAAAAACCTTTATATACAAATAGAAAAGACTTGTTTTCAATTATTTATTTGAAAATGGGCTCAACAACCCTGCTCACATGAAGAAAGGTATTGAAGGCTATTCAAAATCAATGTGTGTGTCAACATACTTAGACAAATGGCCAATTGGCCTTGTGATAAACACAATGAACAAATCAATGAAATCCATTAGAAAGTACTTAAGAATAATAAATTTTAAAGAGCCAAATAACACTTCAGCAATGGTTTGGCCTCGAGACCTTGAATGGAAGATGTCAGGTTTAGAATCCACCTAAATATCCCCTGTATAACATATGTAAGGTGAAATATATAAAACGTTTTTAAAGAAGCAAAACTTCTCTATATAACAAAGTGTCTTGGTCAATTTGCATGTAAGTATTTCTGTCTGTAAACTCTCCTTTGCTTGTGTCAGGTGCACTCTCCTCCCAGCCAGTGTGGTCTCCCTCCAACCCACCTCCTATTTATAGTCATAAATGAGAAAACATTGGGTCAGAAGACCTAAGCCATCATTACCACAGACACATAAGCAATACAGGAAATTGGTCCTGACCCAGTGATTGAGCAAAAGCTTATTATAGCATATGTGTTTACTCCTGGTTATTTTCCCATACCCATTATTATTAATGTGCTTATAGTAAAAGATCTGAATCCGGGGTCAGTGGAGGATCAGCTACAACTGTAGTTAAGTGGAAAGCACCTAAATAGCCTTTTATACTTAGCTTCTTAAAACCTCCAGGGGAAGTTCAATTTCAGCAAAGGATAAGACTTAAGTCGCAGAAATGAATCTATAATGTTAGAAGTTGAGGTGTCAGTTGAGCAAGTCAGGGAGGAATTAGGGCTATAGAAGGACTGGCCACTTTCCCTGAAATCACATATTCTATTCAGGTAGCACTTTTCTTCTCTCAGTAAGACCAGAGTCACCCTGGCTTTTGGATAAAAATGTTATCAATCTGCTCATAGCCTTCTGGAATTTTGTACCCAATTAAACCATCTGTTGGTGCCCTGGAGCACACCCACTTACAAATTTCTCAGCTAATGAGTTGCTCATTGGTTTCAGTAAGATTTCCTCCTCAAGGGCAATGCCTTATCCCATTAAAAAGCTTGAAAGAAACTGCTAGAGCAGAGAGAAGCACAAGAATATGTAGTTTTATGCTGTAAAAAAGTCAGTATCAGAACAAGTGTGAGAAAGTTGATTTGTTCAGTTCAGCAAATGGATGTCCTCTTCATGGCATTTCCAAGTTTACCACTCTTTAGAAAGAAATTAACAGAGTCCTGAGACAAGATGATCCATTTATTGTAGAATCTGGCTTCTCTGACAGTCATGAAGAAGATATCATTCAAAAACATCCTCAGAACTGGCCAGGTGCTGCTTACTGATATAAATTGTGTTATGATCCATGGTAAGCAAGTGTATGATGGACATGTACATTGCTCAGGTTCTTTGTGTGTGAGGGTCCTGAAATAATTATTGACATATCACTGGTAGAAGTGGTGATAAAGAGAAACAGAGAGATAGCAAGACAGAGACAGACACAGAGAGTGAGGTAGAGGGAGAGAGAGAGGGAGATGTAAAGAAAAAAATGAGTAAAGAGAGGAAGGAAGGAAGAAATTTAAAGATAAACTAGAAGATAAAGGGGGAAAGCTATAAAAAATAATAGCCTCTTTATCAAATTACTAATTTAAGTTTTTTCTAACTGAAGCATTTTAATATATTTGTTCAGAAAATATTCATTTTATATTCAGTCTTAAGTAATAGTATATTTAATAAATGTTTACAGGTATTCTCTCCCAACACACAATTGTAGGAAATTAGTTTTTAGAGACAGCTTGCTGTAAATCAGTTATTTGATCTTATTTTCTTTTTTTGTTAAAACTGATAATATCTGAGAATCAGTTCATAGGATTAATGATTCACTACTGCCGTAGTTAAAGGAAAACTTCATGACCAAAGAAAAATTTTGTCTATTAGCTAGAAGTTTATATGGATATTGATATAGGCTCATTTTACATGTCACATCTCAATAGTGGATAGTAACTACATGGAGGTTGAATTGAGGAAACTGAGGTCAAGGACAGACACAGAAGAAATGAAAGATAAGTCTTAACACTGGCACAAGATGGGGAATTGTGTCATATATCCCAGATATTTGTGACCTGTTCTAACACTGCACTATTTGAAAAAACTAGCCACAAACTACATGTTGCTATTGGGAACTTGAAATGTGGCTGGTCTGAAGTGAAACAAACTATATGAGTAAAATACTCACTGAATTTCAAAATTGTCCCCAAAACATGTGAAATATATTGTTAACATTTTTTATATTGATTACAGGTTAAAATGATTTTTGATGTGAATATTCAAAAATTTAAAAGTACATATATAGCACACATTTCATTTACATTGGGCAGGGCTGATTTAGAAAATCAACTCAAATGTTGGACTTGCTGATCATTTCAAAAATATGTAAGGTCAATATCCTTTCATTTTTTATATGATTCCCACATTATAATAGAGTCTGTTGACTTTTTAATGCTAAGAAGATCTGAGTACACAATACAAAAAGGTAGAATTAATAATATCCAACACTTGCTATTTATGATGTCCCCAAAATTATACACTGTAATCCTATTTATAGATGGGGAAACTGCTTAGTGTGTGTGCTTAAGGAACTCACAGAAGTTGACAGTTGGGAAGCAGTGAACATATGGCTAAATCCTGGCAGTTTTATATAATTATTGTGCTATTCTCCCTGTCGTAGGCTTATAAAATATGAACTACATTCAGTATTATAACTGACTCTAAGGTATTCTTAATTAAATATCACAGAATGACACATCTCAAGTAAATAATGATTTTCATCTTGTGGAAGCCGATTTGTAGAGGATTTAGAATGTGATATAAATCACTTCTTCTCAAAGAAATGTAAGAAATAGATTTCTATTGTTTACATGCCCCAGTTTACAGTACTTTGTTATAACAGCCCACATTGACTAAGACGTCATTAATGATTCTGGGTGAGCATGGGCCTCTGTGTGGGTACCACTACATATGACTAAGTATCACAGATGCAGTTAACATCTTACCTGTCCAAACTTGTTGAGGATCAAAGATAATATATAGCCTAAAGAATTAAAACTTTTTTTAACGTTTTCTTCCCCTTAAACCTCATCCTTAACGTTTTCCCCTTAAAGCATGTGTCACTGACCATAATCTCTTGGTAAGTAGGTTAAAACTTATAAGGATCATTTATTTAACTGTATTTGCATATAGGTAAACCTTCAAGGTCATTGAAATATAATAACATCACATTTGGGAGAGGGACAACTACCTTTGACTAATGGGAATGAAAGGAAATTTCAGCACACAGAAGGAGCTACCTTTCTAACTTCTCTCAGTGGAATAAATCACCCCCACATTTCTCTTTTCATCAAACACACACACATAACCTTGTAGTAATTGAGTTTGAATATCCTTTATCTTTTCCTTACCTTGAACTTATTATGAGACGCTTGACATGTGGAGTCAAGCTCATGTTTCAATTCTTTTTAGATTTTAGTGCTTGTATGTCAAAGCTACATAGATTTAAAACTGCAAATAAATTGTACCACATTTGCTTTACTTACTTCGATGTAATGATGTGGAAACCAACAAGATGTAGTATTTTTTTATTTTAAAAAATGCAAAATTTTATTTATTTAGTTGTTTGATAGTATCAAGTCTTAGTTGAGGCACACAGTATCATTGATCTTCATTGCAACACGTGGGATCTTTAGTTGTAGTGTGTGAATTCTTAGTTGAGGCATAATGGAATCTAGTTCCCTGACAAGGATTAAACTCAGGCACCCCACATTGGGAGTGCAGAGTCTTAACCTCTGGACTGCCAGGAAAGTTCCTTTTATAAAATAGTCTTTTAAAATCACTTATTTACTGCACATTTATTCAGTACAACAAAATATTGTTTAAAATAAAATACATCTATCTCAAATAACCTTCCTCTAACTAACCTATTAATTTGAGTTAGGGATGGAAGGCCACAGTAACTCGATTCCAGGGTAGGTCATCATGATGGTCCTGTAGACATGACTGATTACTGTCTCCCAGTGAGCGGCCTAGGACTTCACTGTGAGAGTAGGTCCTCTTCTGAGAAAGCTCAGACTTCCCCTTCAGAACATTCAGAAAACAGATAGGCTATCACTGCAGTAGGAGCAAATGGCAAAATCTCAAAAATTCAGAGATTTTATACTTGGAAATCTTGAATACGTTTGCCTCAGATTGATATTGACAAGGTCCTTCAGCTAGAGTTGGGAGTAGATTGAAGATTCATGTATACAAATACTCTGAAATGTCTAAAAGCTATTGACCCTCCTCCCCAAAGAAAACCTGTCTTCTTCCCTCCTCTCTTTACATTTTGCTATCTCTGCTATCATTTTCTTTCCTTTTTCAATGGAACTCACTACATTCTTTGAACACTTTCCCTCTTTAAAATCTATAATTTTTCCTATAACAACTTCCCTTACTCCATATAATTGTAACTTAGATTAGACTTAAAATATTGTAAAACAAACCAAAACAAAACAGAGTGAAACTTGAAAGTGTTAGTCTCTCAGTCATGTCCAACTCTTTGCAACCCCATGGACTGTAGCCTTCCAGGCTCCTTTGTCCATGGAATTCTCTAGGCAAGAATATTGGAATAAGCTGCCATTCCTTTCTCCAGGAGATCTTCCTGACCCAGGGATCCAACCCAGTTCTCCTGTATTCCAAGCAAATTCTTTACCATCTGAGCTACCAGAGAAGTCCTAGGGTGAAACTTAGTATTTGTATAATTACAATAGATTGTATAAAAGGAAATTATTTAAATGGAAAGAGTATTTGAAAATATGGTGATGTCTCCATTTCTTATTGATATTTACTTTCCTTAATCTTCATTGTGAAAGAATGTATGCATTTCTGATCTTACAGATATTTATATATAACTATTAAGTTTCAACATCCCCAGCAACTAGATTGCTTGAGCGTTCCATTGTAGTAAAACTAATCTCAATTTCCATGGAATTAAACTATAATTGGATTCACTGTGACTATTTTGCAAAAGGGGTATCTGGAGTTGACAGTTATCCATACTGGGTAGTTTGAGAAATAACAGAAAAGAATGATCCACAGGAAAGTGTCATATGTTTGTCATAGTCTGTGAGATTACACCATCAGTGATCCCTTAACTTTCTGACATGTACTGCTTTCTGTGCACTAAAGCTCTGAAGTGAACAAAATAATAATAAATAAACTCAATTATATATCAATTGGTGTGAATTTACTATTTCCTGTAGAAGAAGGAGATTCTGAAACAGATGAAAGCATTGCCACATACCAGGAGGAAGAAGCTTGAATTCAATTTGGGGCCCCAGGGGTGTTCTAGACATTAAATACAATTTTCTCCATTTTATAGACAAAGCACATAAGAATAAGTGAGGAGATGGTTTGTCCTATACTTCATGTGTTTGTGTTATTACATGCCAAGCATATCCTGCTTTGGGGGGCATTTCTCCATTATTTTACCATCCCACATCCTAAAAAGACTGTCCAAATTTGGAATTCTAGTATAAAGACAAGGATGTCAGCTTCATCACCAGAACCAGTATTTCTAAAGGTCTTTCTCAAACGGCAAATTATAACTAATTGGGAAAATACATCACTTTATATTTTCTTCAGCAATTTCTGTTGATAAGTTGCTTTAACTCTCCTTTGAATGAATTGATTTATGCCTAAACTATGACTACAACCATCTGCTACTTTTCTTTTATTTGATGTATTTTCTCTTCAAAGCACCCTTATCTTATGTTCATCTCCTTGGTATATGTAAAACATCCATCAAATGTTGGCTACAACACTGCTACCTTATGCCTCAGCACCTAAAGAATTGTTGTGTCTATTTTCCTCAACTTTCATCTATGCTGGAGATGAGAGAGTAGAAGGAGGCAAGACAAGACAGTATTTATAACTGTGCTCCACTTCAAAAAAGCTCTGATCATAAAAGAAGGTAAGAGCTTTGTAAGTTGACTTTCTCTTCTTGCATACAATTAGCTTCAAATTAGCTAATTTACTCCATAATTACTATGAAACCAGATGGCCTCTAAAACGAGGGACACTCTTAACATGAATGGTTTCAATTCAAATTTCTTTCCACTCAAAAATCTATATTGAATTATACTAGAGAATGGATACTGTAGTGGGAATCAAGACTGTAAAAAATTTAAAATCCAGTGCTTTTCCTCAGGTTTCACTGCCTACTCTGTGGCCCCAATATACAAAGTATCAGGCATAACTCTATAGCACCTTGGAGAAGGGAAAATGTATTTTAAAATTTTATGGATAGTATACAGTGAGGAAGTATTAAGAGGTAAATGTAAAAACGCAAAATTGAGAAAAGCCTAAATGTCTACCCTGGGTTTTTTTTGTATTTATTTATTTATATTTATTTTTGGCTGTGTGCGATCTTTCTTTAGTTGCATATAGGGGGTATTACTCCCTACTTGTGGTGTGCAGGTTTCTTGTTATGGTGGTTTTTTCTTGTCTCCTATGTTGGTGAACATATTCTTAACCACTAGACCATTTTTAAAATATAATTCATTGAATATTCTGACATGGACTTTCCTCCCTGCCCCTGATTCCTCACTCTCTGTAGACAGGACTAAGCTGACCATTTTACCACAGATTATTTATCTTGACAAATGTAGTTATGAACCATCAAGTGACCAGTCAATTTCATTGGAAGTAAAATACAGGCAAACTGATTTTTTTAAAATAATTGACCTTTCTCTACAGCATTGGGTGGTTTGTATGGTTCATGAGGACAAAACCTCATGAATGATAACCACGGTACCTTGGGCTCATCACACTGAGTTCTTATTATTTGTGAACTACTTACTGAAGTGAAATTTGGATTAAATTAATTTGTAGTATGCTAGGTAAGGAAAAAAAATGCAGAATCTTTCATTTCCTATTTGTGAACACTACAAAGAGCACAAATGGTATTTGAGACAGGAATTGAGAGAGAGGTTATGATGCTTTACTATGTCTTTCTGACCCACAAATACACAATAAAATTCTGTGTTCAATGCAGCTCATGCAGAAAACTCATCTGTGTAGAGCAGCAGAGAAATCATGGTTTCTTTCTAGAACAATTAGTTGCAGCTGAAGTTTGGGTCATATCAGCTCTCAAGATGACCTAGTCTGCTGCTCCTGCTAAGTTGCTTCAGTTGTGTCCGACTCTGTGCGACCCCATAGACGGCAGCCCACCAGGCTCCCCCATCCCTGGGATTCTCCAGGCAAGAACACTGGAGTGGGTTGCCATTTCCTTCTCCAATGCATGAAAGTGAAAAGTGAAAGTGAAGTCACTCAGTCGTGCCCAACTCTTAGCGACCCCATGGGCTGCAGCCCACCAGGGCCCTCCGTCCATGGAATTTTCCAGGCTAAGAGTACTGGAGTGGGGTGCCACTGCCTTCTCCGGACCTAGTCTTCTAGGGCTATTAAAATAGACTACCATAAACTGGATGGCTTAGAATACAGACATTTCTTTCCTACAATTCTAGAGGCAGGGAAGTCCAAGGTCTGGGTGCTGGGAGATTCCAGCCTTGAATAATGTCCACTTCTAACCTTGCTGAAGGTTAATTTCCAATAATATCATCACAGAGCAGAGACAGAGAGAGAGAGAGAAGGAAATGGCAACCCACTCCAGCATTCTTGCCTGGAGAATTCTATGGACAGAGGAGTCTGGTAGGCTACAGTCCATGGGGTCACAAAGAGTTGAACATGACTGAGTGACTAACATGCGCACACACACACACACACACACACACGCAGCAGAGAGAGAGAGAGAGAGCTTTTGTCTCTTCCTTATCTTATAAAAACACAAATCCCAGCGTGGTAGTCTCACCCTTATGACCTCATCCTAACCTAATACTTCCCAAGGGCTCCACCTCCAAATACTATTACAGTGTGGCTTAGACTTCAACACAGAATGTCGGGGTTGCACAAACATTCAGTCCATAACACAAGAGTCTACCTACAACAATATAAAGCAGTCTTTATGTTGTCACTCCACCGTTTCATATGGAAGACATGTTTCTGTTGAGATTTAAAGACAATTGGGATGATATTAAAAAGGAAGTTTAAGAATACATGCCTCTCAACTCCCTTATCTATAACGATGAGTGTGTGCTCAGACATGTTCGACCCTGCAACCTCACCAGCTTCCTTTGTCCATGAGATTTTCCATGCAAAAATACTGGAGTGGGTTGCCATTTCTTCCTCCAAGGGATATATTCTTGATCCAGTAATCAAACCAGTGTCTCCTACACTGTCAGGAAGATTCTTTACCATTGAGCCACCTGGGAAGCCCATCAATAATGAGGTGGAGGGTATAAGATAAATGATTGAAAGCTGAAAGTTTGAAGTGGAATTACCTTGCCACCTTCACTTGAAACTTAGGAAAATGAACTCTAAGCAACCACTGTGTATAGAGATTCATTGACCATTTCAAGGAAAATGCAGGAATATATGGGCTTCCCAGGTGGCACTAGTGGTAAAGAACCCACCTGCCAATGCAGGAGATGTAAGAGATGCAAGTTTGATCCTTGGGTCAGGAAGATCCCCTGGAGGAGGCCATGACAACCCACTCTAGTATTCTTGCCTGGAGAATCTCATGGATAGAGGAACATGGTGGGCTATGATCCATAGGGTTGCAAAGAGTCGGACATGACTGAAGCAACTTAACATGCATGCATGCAGGAACATAAAGGAATATTTTTCTCAAGAACATGCAAAAGCACCAGATGGAGGTCGTGTGGAAGAGCACTGATTGAAATGTCTGTAAGATTCAGAGAGAGCTCCAAATCTAGATAATTAGAATCAGCTTTTTAAAGACTTTCTTAAGAATATTCCTGCTCTCTTGAAGAGGTCACGGTCAGAGTTAACAAGATGTGGAAGGATAAATGGAAGTGCTAGGTAAGAAAAGTAATAAGCTAAATGTTTGACTTTTCCTGAGCTGAAGCTATCTGTCTCCTGGCTTATTATCAAAAATTACTATATAGGGTATAAATGAGCATCTAGATGGGAGAAAAGCATAGGAGAAGGTATGCGGGAAGGGGTGTAGAGCTTCCATGCTCTCTCTAGGTGCATTATGCTCCTAGCACCTCCACATATATGCCAATATGAAAGCACTCTGAACCTCACACTTTTGGGATATTTGCGGAGGCTTTATCACATAGGCATAATCAATCATTAACTCTATTTCTAGCCCCTCCCTAGAGGATGGGGATGGTGCTGAAAAGTTCAAGCTTCTATTCATGACTTGGATAGAAGTTGACTAGCCCCCACCCAGGAAGAGTCACCTCATTAGAACAATGAGATTCCTATTGCTTTGGAAGTCCAAGAATTTAGAAATTCCATGTCAGCAGCTAGTATTAAATATCAAATATTAAACAAAAGAGACTCCTAGAGCTCTTATCTATTTTCACTTTCAGAGCTCTTATCACTCAGGGACAGAAATTAATATACGTATTTTTATCAATTATGACACAGCATCTTATCAAATTTTCAGAAAGGGAATGAGAAAAATCTGACCCTGTTGACTATACTTAAATGGAGAGAAGGAAATCATAACATATGCATTAATAATTATATCACATGTGGAGCCAGTTAAATGTAATGATTACTTGTTTACTACTGTATGATTAAGCCTAAAGCAGGCTAAACCATAGCATACCATACTTGGCATAAGTGATTAATTGAAGGGTTGTAACTCCTCACAGGTTTAAATTAGCAATCGCAATGCACCAGCCCTGAGCACCCTGCCTCATGCATCGAACCTGGACTGGTGATCTATTTCACATATAGGGTGGGGAGAAAAATGAACCAAAAAATAAAGTAAATTAGCAATCAACTTAATTTTTCCAATAATAGCTTAGCAATTTGATATAACCCCCTTTCCATTTGATCCCCTTTATAATTTGTGACTAAATGCCATACAGCCAGTCACTTCAGTTAATTCAAACTATATCATTTCAGTTTCAAAATTTATTCCTATTTATTTTAGAATTTCACTTAAAATACTTCTCTCCACTTCCTGTACTGTAGACAACATCTATGTTGCTATAGCAGCTTGGAGTCTTGAGATAAGATTGAAGTGAATAAAATAATCTCTTCTTCACTTTCCTGACCTAATCTTTCTTCTATGCATCCTCTCTGCTATTAAGCAAAAAGATAGGAGAAAGAACAGAGGTCTAAATAACTGGGCACATTTCTTTCTCTATTTAACAAGAACTGTCTGAATTAACATATTGTGTGTTTGGCAGAATGTTTGTGAATTGTCTGGAGGGTACTATAAGTCCAGGTTTCTGATCTTGAACACCTAAGTTCATTATCATCCTGTTCTTTGTTTCTTTGTCAATGCTCTAAAAATAAGCCCAATCCACAACACCATAGCATATATCAGCCAGATTCCCAGATATAACAGATAGACTCAGAAGGAGTGGTTAAAAAAAAAAAGCTTAATAAATAAGTTATTTACATAGGTGTGCAAAGTGAACCAACAAAGGATACTGATGCATCCAGGGATTAGAAATATCTGGAAACTGTTACTGCTACTAGTTCTGAAGAGCAAAATAAAGAAACAATTACTGAAGCTCATTGAGAGCTAGAGTTGTACAGATGGAATCATCTGGCAGGACTATGACTTTTAGGCACTGGGAGAGACCCTCTAACAGAAGCCATGACATAGGTAGACTAGCACAATCATTGCCAAGTATCAGGTATGGAAGGCATGGTTCTGGGGAATAAATATTCCTCCTTTTCTCTCCTCCCATCTTCTTATGCCCTTGGGATGCCTCTTATGGGAGGAACCCACCTGGAAACCAGAGGGCAGGAGAAGGTGTCTGTATGCCAATATGCCATCTCAAAGAGCAGAGAAGAGGAGAAAATATATTTAAAGAGGTGAAAAGAAAACACACATCTCTCTCTGTCTCTCTCTTTTTTTTTCTTTTGCTTATCTCCTTCATTCAATGAGTAATCATTCTTTTTGCAATTTAAAAGAAAGGTGGTTCAAGTTCTTCCATTCCAGTATGGTCAAATGGACTCTGAGGGAAATCCATATTTAAGTCACATCACATATTTATTGTTCTTTACCTATCATATCCTTTAAGTTCTTCCATGTCTCAATACTTCAGGAGCCTCAGGAACTCTGAGTACTCAGAGGTACAATGACTTTCACAGGAGGACATTTTAAAGTCCTTGATTCATCTCTATACATTACAAGTGATTCTGCTTTGTTATTGGGGAGTAAGACCTCTGCCATTTCTCTCCAAAAGGAGGTATGATAATTTCTCTGGAAATGCACACACACAAACACACACAATAATTGTTTCTCTCTGAGAGCAGCCTTGACATGAATTAAAATATAATGGTAGAACCCATTATTTCTAAATTGGGATCACTCAGTAAAACTTGACAAAAGATGCTCCCTATTGCTAATGATTGTCTGCACTCACAATGCAGGGAACAATATCATTGTTACACTGAGGAAACCAGAAGGGAAAGAGACACGTGTACCCCAATGTTCATCGCAGCACTGTTTATAATAGCCAGGACATGGAAGCAACCTAGATGTCCTTCAGGTAAAATTTTTAAACACCAGGAAAAAAAGAACATTCTGTAAGTTATCACAGATTTAGAGATAAGAGAAATCTATAGTCTGGAATCAAGATGTCAGGAGAAATATGAATAACCTCAGATAAGAAGATGACACAACGCTTATGGCAGAAAGTGAAGAAGAACTAAACAGTCTCTTGAAGAAAGTGAAAGAGGAGAGTGAAAAAGTTGGCTTAAAGCTCAACATTCAGAAAACTAAGATCATGGCATCTGGTCCCTTCACTTTAAGGCAAATAGATGGGGAAAGACTGGAAATAGTGACAGACTTTATTTTTGGGGGCTCCAAAATCACTGCAGATGGTGATTGCAGCCATGAAATTAAAAGATGCTTGCTATTTGGAAGAAAAGTTATGACCAACATAGACAGCATATTAAAAAGCAGAGACACTACTTTGCCAATAAAAGTCCATCTAGTCAAAGCTATGTTTTTTCCAATAGTCATGTATGGATGTGAGTGTTGGACTACAAAGAAAGCTGAGTGCTGAGAAATTGATGCTTTTGAACTGTGGTGTTGGAGAAGACTCTTTAGAGTCCTTTGGACTGCAAGATCAAACCAGTTTATCCTAAAGGAAATCAGCCCTGAATATTCATTGGAAGGACTGATGTTGAAGCTGAAACTCCAATACTTTGGCCACCTGATGTGAAGAACTGACTCATCTGAAACGACCCTGATGCTGGGAAAGATTGAAGGCGGGAGGAAAAGGGGCCAACAGAGGATGAGATCATTCGATGGCATCACCGACTCAGTGGACATGAGTCTGAGTAGGCTCTAGGAGTTGGTGATACACAGGGAGGCCTGGCCTGCTGCAGTCCACGGGGTCACCAAGAGTCGGACATCTTTGAGTGACTGAGCTGAACTGATAGGCTGGTAGATTCAAGGGTGGAAGGTAGCAGAAAAGAGAAAGACATGTATGAACTTAGAACTTTTAGCAGAAGCTAATCTTTTCTGCTGTATTCTATAATTTCTGCTGTGCTTGAGTTCTGATTGCTGTTGAGGCAATCATATAATGTTAATGCTTGAGTGGCCTAAAGGGATACTCCAGTATAAACCATTTTTAAGATAGAATTATACTTTTATTTTTTTTTCTCTCTTTTTTGTTATTTTAATTGGAGGCTAATTACTTTACAATATTGTATTGGTTTTGCCATACATCAACATGAATCCACCACGGGTGTACACGTGTTCCCAATCCTTTATTTTTTAAGGCAGAGAAGTTTAAATGGAAGAGAAATAGAAGTTTATGCTTATGTGATTTTTTAATCGATACAGATTCCCAATATTACAGTAAGTAGTGAATACCTTTTCATGGAGATATATATATATATATATATATATATATATATATGTGTGTGTGTGTGTGTGTGTGTGTGTGTGTATGCCTATTACGAAGTTCTTGAAGGGAGAACTTTCTTCCATTTCTGTATTCTGTTGGCCTTAACCTCACTCTGGAGAATATAGTAAGTGTTCAACAAAAGTTGATCGACTGTATGTACTAGGTTGTGAGTATATTATCATTATTCCAGTTTACAGGACTTTAGACGTATTTCTTAATTATCACATGTAATCATATTATTAATGATTCATCTTTTCATGCCTGGTTCTACAATATTTGCTCTTAACTTAAGGTCAGGAGACATACTATATTATATGTAGAACTTTGCATATTTGTCTACTTTTGAGGGAAATAGATTTGTTTTGTTTTATAATGAAATTCCAGAGAAACAGGTAACCTAAAATATGTAACAACTAAATTTTCTAGTGAATGAAAATTTTAGAGAAAAAAATAATCTCTATTAAAAGCTGAAAGATAGGAAGCCTAGGATTCTATACTGACACAGCAACTATTTAGCTGTAATTTTTGCAGATCTTTTATTAAACGATAGCATCTCTCTTGCTAATAATTTAAATCTCTCTATCTGTATCTCATTCTCTCAGGCATCACCAACAAATTTGCTGTGATGATAGCACATTCCTTGATAGTAAAAACATGAGCAGTGGCAAATTCATGCACTCTAAATTTGCTCACTCACAAAATGACTAAATAAGTGCTCTGAACTGAAACTTTACAAAGTCCATGAGGTAGTAGAACCAAATCTTATCCTCTAAGGCCTAAATTATCAGTATTGGTCTTCCTCAATATAACTCAAAGGAATCAGTATTGTAGAAGTTTCAGGTTCTGGGACAGAGGAGCCTGGCAAGCTACCGTGCATGGGGTCACAGAGTCAGATACGACTGAGCGTGAGCATGCACACAGGACAGATTATTCTAGTAATGTGGGTTTTGAAGTCAGACAACTCCAACTCCTATCTCTCCCCAAAGTATGATGGGAACATGCACGACACATTTAATGTACCTGCTTCAGTTTACCCTTTTGTAAAACTGACATAATATTATTATTTGATTTACTTTTAAAGAAGGTATTAACATGTGAATATTTTTATATTTTATCAGACCTGTTACCTGGCTTGTATTAATTAATGTACTAATTAATCCACCCAGCTTTATTTATGTATAATTGACAAATAAAAATTGTAAATATTTAAAGTATACAATGTGGAGTTTTATAAAATACACATTGTGAATTGATTACTACAGTCAAGCTAATTAATGATGTATACATCAGCTCACATTATTTTGTGTGTGGTAAGAAAGGTTAGCATCTGTTCTTTTAGCAAATTTCATTTATACAATATAGTATTACTGACTATAATCGTTATGCTGTACATTAGATCTCCAGAAGTTATTCATCTCACATAAATGAAAACTTGTACCCTCTGAAACACATCTCACCATTCCCCTACTCTTTAGACTCTGGCAACCACCATTCTACTCTCTGGTTTTATGAGCTTAGCTTTTTAATGAAGCATACATTGTTGACAGGAATGTAATTTGGTACAGCCTTGTAAGAAAACAATATGGAAGTCCCTCAAAAAATTAAAAGTAGCATTATCATATGTTCTAGAAGTCCAACTTTTGAACATATGAATATACAGTTGACTCTTATTAGCAACATGGAGGTTAGGACACTGACCCTTTGTAAAGTCAAAAATCACCATATAACTTGTAGTCAGCTCTCTTTACATGTGGTTGTTTAGTACCAGTAATTTCACATCCACAGATTCAACCAGTTTCAAATTGGTTAATATATTTAGTCAGTTCAGTTCAGTCACTCAGTCATGTCTGACCATTTGCGACCCCATAGACTGCATCACACCAGGCTTCCCTGTCCATCACCAACACCTGGAGCTTGCTCAAACTCATGTCCGGCGAGTCCATGATGCCATCTAACCATTTCATCCACTTCTCCCCTTGCTTTCAATCTTTCACAGCATCAGGGTCTTTTCAAATGAGTCAGTTCTTCACATCAGGTGGCCAAAGTATTGAAGTTTCAGCTTCAGCATCAGTCCTTCCAGTGAATGTTCAGGGCTGATTTCCTTTAGGATGGACTGGTTGTATCTCCTTGCAGTCCAAAGGACTCTCAAGAGTCTTCCCCAACACCACAGTTCAAAGGCATCAATTCTTTAGTGCTCAACTTTGTTTATAGTCCAACTCTTGCATCTATACATGACCACTGGAAAAACAATAGCTCTGACAAGACGGACTTTCCAAGGAGCAAGAGTCTTTTAATTCCATGGCTGCAATCACCATCTACAGTAATTTTGGAGGTCCCAAAAATAAAGTCTGCCACTGTTTCCAATGTTTCCCCATCTATTTGCCTCATAGTGAAGGGACCAGATGCCATGATCTTAGTTTTCTGAATGTTGAGCTTTAAGCCAACTTTTTCACTCTCCACTTTTACTTTCATCAAGAGGCTGTTTAGTTCCTCTTCACTTTCTGCCATAAGGGTGGTGTCATCTGCATATCTGAGGTTATTGATGTTTCTTCCAGCAATCTTGATTCCAGCTTCGGCTTCATCCAGACCAGCATTTCTCATGCTGTATTCTGCATATAAGATATATAAGCAGGGTGACAATATTCAGCGTTGACGTACTCCTTTCCTTATTTGGAACCACTCTGTTGTACCACATCCAGTTCTAATTGTTGCTTCCTGACCTGCATACAGATTTCTCAGGTCGCAGGTCAGAGGGTCTAGTATTCCCATCTCTTTAAGAATTTTCCACAGTTTATTGTGATCTACACAGTCAAAGGCTTTGGCATAGTCAATAAAGCAGAAGTAGATGTTTTTCTGGAACTCTCTTGCTTTTTTTGAAGAGCCAACAGATGTTGGCAATTTGAGCCCTGGTTCCTCTACCTTTTCTAAATCCAGCTTGAAGATCTGAAGTTCATGTTTCACATACTGTTAAAGACTGGCATGGAGAATTTTGAGCATTGCTTTGCTAGAGTGTGTGTGGTAGTTTCAGTATTCTTTGACATTGAACTTTCTTTGGTATTGAAATGAAAACTGAACTTTTTCAGTCCTATGGCCAAGCTATGTTTTCCAGATTTCCTGACATGTTGAGTGCAGCACTTTCACAGCATCATCTTTCAGGATTTGGAATAGCTCAACTGGAATTCCATCACCTCCACTAGCTTTGTTCATAGAGATGCTTCCTAAGGCCCACTTGACTTCACATTCCAGGATGTCTGGTTCTAGGTGAGTGATCACACCATCGTGGTTATCTGGGTCATGGAGACCTTTTTGTATAGTTCTTCTGTGTATTCTTGCCACCTCTTCTTAATATCTTCTGCTTCTGTTAGGTCCATACTATTTCTGTCCTTTACTGAACCCATCTTTGCATGAAATATTCCCTTGATAGCTCGAGATTTCTGGTCTTTCCCATTCTATTGTTTTCCTATTTCTTTGCCTGGTATTCTTTGGAACTCTGCATTCAGATGCTTATATCTTTCCTTTTTTTTCCTTTGCCTTTTGCGTCTTTTCTTTTCTCAGCTATTTGTAAGGCCTTCTTGAGCAACCATTTTGGCTTTTTGCATTTCTTTTTCTTGGGATGGTGTTGGTTCCTGCTTCCTGTAAAATGTCACCAACTTCCATCCATAGTTCATCAGGCAGTCTGTCTATCAGATCTAATCCCTTGAATCTATTTGTCACTTCCACTGTATAATCATTAAGGGATTTGTTTTAGGTCATATATGTATGGTCTAGTGGTTTCCCCTACTTTCTTCAATTTAAGTGTGAATTTGGAAATAGGGCGTTCATGATCTGAGCCACAGTCAGCTCCCAGTCTTGTTTTGCTGACTGCATAGAGCTTCTCCATCTTTGGCTACAAAGAATATAATCAATCTACTTTCAGTATTGACCATCTAGTGACGTCCATGTGTAGAGTCTCCTCTTGTGTTGTTGGAAGAGGGTGCTTCTTATGGCCAGTGTGTTCTTTTGGCAAAACTCTGTTGGCCTTTGACCTGCTTCATTTTGTACTCCAATGCCAAATTTGCCTATTACTCTAGGTATCTCTTGACTTCCTACTTTTGCATTCCAGTCCCCTATAGTGAAAAGAATATATTTGTTGGGTGTTAGTTCTAGAAGGTCTTGTAGGTCTTCACAGAACCATTCAACTTCAGCTTCTTTAGCATTACTGGTCGGGGTATAGACTTGGGTTACTATGATGTTTACCGGTTTGCCTTTAAAATGAATAAGATCATTCTGTCATTTTTGAGAGTGCATCCAACCTTGTGCTCATATGATCCAGGAGAAAGGAGCAGTGATCCTACAAGAGGCTGACCCATATTTGCCTGTGAGTGTCCAGGAGTCTCCAGTGGAGGCATGGCTTAGCAGTAGCCTGCTGCAGGGTTGCGGGCACTGAGTGTAGCAGTGAGTGCATGGGACATTTTGAAGGAGGTCACCATTATCTTCATTACCTTCACCAAAGTTTGGCCTCAGGTCAAACAACAGGGAGGGAACACAACCCCACCCATCAACAGAAAATTGGATTAAAGATTTACTGAGCTCAGCCCTACCCATCAGAATATTTCCATAAGCCTCTAGTCCTTCTCCATCAGAGGGCAGACAGAATGAAAATCACAATACAGAAAACTAACCAATCTGATCACAGTTAGATGGACCACAGTCCTATCTAACTCAATGAAACTATAAACCATGCCATCTAGGGCCATCCAAGACAGATGGGTCATGGTGGAGAGTTTGACAAAATGTGGTCCACTGGAGAAGGGAATGGCAAACCACTTCAGTATTCTTGCCTTGAGAACCCCATGAACAGTTATGACAATGCAAAAAGATAGGACATTGAAAGATGTACTCCCCAGGTTGGTAGGTGCCCAGTATGCTACTGGAGATCAGTAGAGAAATAAGTCCAGAAAAAATGAAGAGATGGAGCCAAAGCAAAAGCAATACCTAGTTGTGATGTAACTGGTGTAGTACCTTAGCATTTTCTATTGATAAAAGGCTCTTATAAGTGGATCTGTTCAAATGGCAACCCACTCCAGTAGTCTTGCCTAGAAAATTCCATGGATGGAGGAGCCTGGTGTGTTACAGTCCATAGGTCGCAAAGAGTCGGACAAGACTGAGCGAGAAGTCTGTCTATCTATTACATCAAAACTACAATGAGATGTCACTTCACACCAATAAGAATGGCCATCATCAAACAAACAAAAAAATATCTTCAAACAATAAATGCTTGAGAGGATGTGAGAAAAGGGAACTCTACTTCATTGTTGGTGGGAACATAAATTGATACAGCCACTATGCAGAACTGTATGGACACTCCTTAACAAACTATGAATAAAACTACCATATGGCTCAGCAATCCCATGATTGGGCATATAATCTGAGAAAATCACTATTCAAAAAGACACTTGTACCCTAATTTCATTGTAACACAATTTACAACAGCCAGGACGTGGAAGCAACTCAAGTGTCCATCAGTAGATGAATGGATAAAGAATATGTGGTACATATATGCAATAGAATATTGCTCAGTCATAAAAAGGAACAAATTTGAATCAATTCTAATGAGGTGGATGAAATTTGAGTCTATTATATAGAGTGAAGTAAGAAAGAGAAAAACAAATATCTCATATTAATTCATGTACATGAAATCAGAAAAATTGCACTGATAAAGCTATTTGTAGGGAAGGAATGGGGATGCAGATGTAGAGAATGGACATGTGGACACAGTGGTAGAAGGAGAGGGTAGGATGATTTGAGAAACTAGCATTGAAATACGTACTCTATCATGTGTAAATAGATAGCTGGTGGGAAGCTGCTATTAGCACACAAGGATCCTGATCTGGCATCTTGTGATGACAAAGAGGGGTGTGAGGGGAGGGAGCAGCAAAGCTCAAAGGGAGGGGATATAGCTGTATTGTGTGCAGTGTCTCGGTCATGTCCAGCTCTTTGTGATCCCATGAACTGTAGCCAGCCAGGATCCTCTGTCCATGGCGATTCTCCAGGCACGAATACTGGAGTAGGTTGGATTGTTCTCTTCCTGAGGATCTTCCCAAACCAGGGATCGAGCCCAGGTCTCTCACATTGAAGGCAGATTCTTTACCATCTGAGCCACCAGGGAAGCCCAAGAATGCTGGAGTGGGTAGCCTATCCCTTCTCCAGGGGATCTTCCAGACTCAGGAATAGAACTGGGTTCTCCTGCATTGCAGGTGGATTATTTACCAGCTGAGCTACCAGGGAAATCCAGTGGATATATTTGTATATATACATATATATATATAACTCATTCACGTTGTACAGCAGAAATCAGTACATTGTAAACCAATTATCCTCCAATTAAATTTTTCTTTTTAAAATAAGAATCAAATCCCCCTCCACCAAAAAAAAAAAAAAAAAAAGTGAATCTCTCCTGTTCAGTTCAGTTCAGTCGCTTACTCGTGTCCGACTCTTTGCGACCCCATGAATTGCAGCACGCCAGGCCTCCCTGTCCACCACCAACATCCAGAGTTCACCCAGACTCACGTCCATCGAGTCAGTGATGCCATCCAGTCATCTCATCCTCTGTTGTCCCCTTCTCCTCCTGCCCCCAATCCCTCCCAGCATCAGAGTCTTTTCCAATGAGTCAACTCTTCGCATGAGGTGGCCAAAGTACCGGAGTTTCACCTTTAGCATCATTCCTTCCAAAGAAATCCCAGGGCTGATCTCCTTCAGAATGGACTGGCTGGATCTCCTTGCAGTCCAAGGGACTCTCAAGAGTCTTCTCCAACACTACAGTTCAAAAGCATCAATTCTTTGGTGCTCAGCCCTCTTCACAGTCCAACTCTCACATCCATACATGACCAGTGGAAAAACCATAGACTTGAAGAGACAAACCTTTGTTGGTAAAGTAATGTCTCTGCTTTTGAATATGCTATTTAGGTTGGTCATAACTTTCCTTGCAAGGAGTAAGCGTCTTTTAATTTCATGGCTGCAGTCACTATCTGCAGTGATTTTGGAGCCCCAAAAAATAAAGTCTGACACTGTTTCCACTGTTTCCCCTTCTATTTCCCATGAAGTGATGGGACCGGATGCCATGATCTTCGCTTTCTGAATGTTGAGCTTTAAGCCAACTTTTTCACTCTCCACTTTCACTTTCATCAACAGGCTTTTTAGTTCCTCTTCATTTTCTGCCATAAGGGTGGTGTCATCTGCATATCTGAGGTTATTGATATTTCTCCCGGCAATCTTGATTACAGCCTGTGTTTCTTCCAGTCCAGAGTTTCTCATGATGTACTCTGCATATAAATTAAATAAGCAGGGTGACAATATACAGCCTTGACATACTCCTTTTCCCTATTTGGAACCAGTCTGTTGTTCCATGTCCAGTTCTAACTGTTGCTTCCTGACCTGCATACAGATTTCTCAAGAGGCAGATCAGGTGGTCTGGTATTCCCATCTCTCAGAATTTTCCACCGTTTATTGTGATCCACACAGTCAAAGGCTTTGGCATAGTCAATAAAGAAGAAATAGATGTTTTTCTGAAACACTCTTGCTTTTTCGGTGATCCAGCACATGTTGGCAATTGATCTCTGGTTCCTCTGCCTTTTCTTTTTTCTTTTTTGTTTTAGGTTTCTTAATGTTGAGGTTTTTTTTTGTTTGTTTGTTTGTTTTTTGAAATTATTTTTTTTATATTTTTAATTTTTATTTTATTTTTAAACTTTACATAATTGTATTAGTTTTGCCAAATATCAAAATGAATCCGCCACAGGTATACATGTGTTCCCCATCCTGAACCCTCCTCCCTCCTCCCTCCCCATACCATCCCTCTGGGTCGTCCCAGTGCACCAGCCCCAAACATCCAGTATCGTGCATCGAACCTGGACTGGCAACTTGTTTCATACATGATATTTTACATGTTTCAATGCCATTCTCGCAAACCTTCCCACCCTCTCCCTCTCCCACAGAGTCCATAAGACTGTTCTATACATCAGTGTTTCTTTTGCTGTCTCGTACACAGGGTTATTGTTACCATCTTTCTAAATTCCATATATATGAGTTAGTATACTGTATTGGTGTTTTGCTTTCTGGCTTACTTCACTCTGTATAATAGGCTCCAGTTTCATCCACCTCATTAGAACTGATTCAAATGTATTCTTTTTAATGGCTGAGTGATACTCCATTGTGTATATGTACCACCGCTTTCTTATCCATTCATCTGCTGATGGACATCTAGGTTGCTTCCATGTCCTGGCTATTATAAACAGTGCTGTGATGAACATTGGGGTACACGTGTCTCTTTCCCTTCTGGTTTCCTCAGTGTGTATGCCCGGCAGTGGGATTGCTGGATCATAAGGCAGGTCTATTTCCAGTTTTTTAAGGAATCTCCACACTGTTCTCCATAGTGGCTGTACTAGTTTGCATTCCCACCAACAGTGTAAGAGGGTTAGCTTTTCTCCACACCCTCTCCAGCATTTATTACTTGTAGACTTTAGGATCGCAGCCATTCTGACTGGTGTGAAACGGTACCTCAGAGTGGTTTTGATTTGCATTTCTCTGATAATGAGTGATGTTGAGCATCTTTTCATGTGTTTGTTAGCCATCTGTATGTCTTCTTTGGAGAAATGTCTATTTAGTTCTTTGGCCCATTTTTTGATTGGGTCATTTATTTTTCTGGAGTTGAGCTGTAGGAGTTGCTTGCATATTTTTAAGATTAGTTGTTTGTCAGTTGCTTCATTTGCTATTATTTTCTCCCATTCTGAAGACTGTCTTTTCACCTTGCTAATAGTTTCCTTTGATGTGCAGAAGCTTTAAGGTTAATTAGGTCCCATTTGTTTATTTTTGCTTTTGTTTCCAATATTCTGGGAGGTGGGTCATAGAGGATCCTGCTGTGATGTATGTCAGAGAGTGTTTTGCCTATGGTCTCCTCTAGGAGTTTTATAGTTTCTGGTCTTAAGTTTAGATCTTTAATCCATTTTGAGTTTATTTTTGAGTATGGTGTTAGAAAGTGTTCTAGTTTCATTCTTTTACAAGTGGTTGACCAGATTTCCCAGCACCACTTGTTAAAGAGATTGTCTTTAATCCATTGTATATTCTTGCCTCCTTTGTCAAAAATAAGGTGTCCATATGTGCGTGGATTTATCTCTGGGCTTTCTATTTTGTTCCATTGATCTATATTTCTGTCTTTGTTCAGTACTGTACTGTCTTGATAACTGTGGCTTTGTGGTAGAGCCTGAAGTCAGGTAGGTTGATTCCTCCAGTTCCATTCTTCTTTCTCAAGATCGCTTTGGCTATTCGAGGTTTTTTGTATTTCCATACAAATTGTGAAATTATTTGTTCTAGCTCTGTGAAGAATGCTGTTGGTAGCTTGATAGGGATTGCATTGAATCTATAGATTGCTTTGGGTAGTATACTCATTTTCACTATATTGATTCTTCCAATCCATGAATATGGTCTATTTCTCCATCTATTAGTGTCCTCTTTGATTTATTTCACCAGTGTTTTCTAGTTTTCTATATATCGGTCTTTAGTTTCTTTAGGTAGATATATTCCTAAGTATTTTATTCTTTCCGTTGCAATGGTGAATGGAATTGTTTTCTTAATTTCTCTTTCTGTTTTCTCATTATTAGTGTAAAGGAATGCAAAGGATTTCTGGGTGTTGATTTTATATCCTGCAACTTTACTATAGTCATTGATTAGTTCTAGTAATTTTCTGGTGGAGTCTTTAGGGTTTTCTATGTAGAGGAGCATGTCATCTGCAAACAGTGAGAGCTTTACTTCTTCTTTTCCAATTTGGATTCCTTTTATTTCTTTTTCTGCTCTGATTGCTGTGGCCAAAACTTCCAAAACTATGTTGAATAGTAATGGTGAAAGTGGGCACCCTTGTCTTGTTCCTGACTTGAGAGGAAATGCTTTCAATTTTTCACCATTGAGGATAATGTTTGCTGTGGGTTTGTCATATATAGCTTTTATTATGTTGAGGTATGTTCCTTCTATTCCTGCTTTCTGGAGAGTTTTGATCATAAATGGATGTTGAATTTTGTCAAAGGCTTTCTCTGCATCTATTGAGATAATCATATGGTTTTTATTTTTCAATTTGTTAATGTGGTGTATTACATTGATTGATTTGCGGATATTGAAGAATCCTTGCATCCCTAGGATAAAGCCCACTTGGTCATGGTGTATGATCTTTTTAATGTGTTGTTGGATTCTGATTGCTAGAATTTTGTTCAGGATTTTTGCATCTATGTTCATCAGTGATATTGGCCTGTAGTTTTCTTCTTTTGTGGGATCTTTGCCAGGTTTTGGTATTAGGGTGATTGTGGCCTCATAGAATGAGTTTGGAAGTTTACCTTCCTCTGCAATTTTCTGGAAGAGTTTGAGCAGGATAGGTGTTAGCTCTTCTCTAAATTTTTGGTAGAATTCAGCTGTCAAGCAGTCTGGACCTGGGCTTTTGTTTGCTGGAAGATTTCTGATTACAGTTTCAATTTCCGTGCTTGTGATGGGTCTGTTAAAATTTTCTATTTCTTCCTGGTCGAGTTTTGGAGAGTTGTACTTTTCTAAGAATTTGTCCATTTCTTCCACGTTGTCCATTTTATTGGCATATAATTGTTGATAGTAGTCTCTCACGATCCTTTGTATTTCTGTGTTGTCTGTTGTGATCTCTCCATTTTCATTTCTAATTTTATTGATTTGATTTTTCTCCCTTTGTTTCTTGATGAGTCTGGCTAATGGTTTGTCAATTTTATTTATCCTTTCAAAGAACCAGCTTTCAGTTTTGTTGATTTTTGCTATGGTTTCTTTTGTTTCTTTGCATTTATTTCTGGTCTAATTTTTAAGATTTCTTTCCTTCTACTAACCTTGGGGTTCTTCATTTCTTCCTTTTCTAGTTGCTTTAGGTGTAGTGTTAGGTTATTTATTTAACTTTTTTCTTGTTTCTTGAGGTGTGCCTGTATTGCTATGAACTTTCCCCTTAGGACTGCTTTTACCGTGTCCCACAGGTTTTGGGTTGTTGTGTTTTCATTTTCATTCGTTTCTATGCAAATTTTTATTTCTTTTTTGATTTCTTCTGTGATTTGTTGGTTATTCAGCAGAGTGTTGTTCAGCCTCCATATTTTGGAATTTTTAATAGTTTTTCTCCTGTAATTGAGATCTAATCTTACTGCATTGTGGTCAGAAAAGATGCTTGGAATGATTTCTATTTTTTTGAATTTACCAAGGCTAGCTTTATGGCCCAGAATGTGATCTATCCTGGAGAAGGTTCCATGTGCGCTTGAGAAGAAGGTGAAATTCATTGTTTTGGGATGAAATGTCCTATAGATAACAATTAGGTCTAACTGGTCTATTGTGTCATTTAAAGTTTGTGTTTCCTTGTTAATTTTCTGTTTAGTTGATCTATCCATAGGTGTGAGTGGGGTATTAAAGTCTCCCACTATTATTGTGTTATTTTTAATTTCTCCTTTCATACTTGTTAGCATTTGTCTTACATACTGTGGTGCTCCCGTGTTGGGTGCATACATATTTATAATTGTTTTATCTTCTTCTTGGATTGATCCTTTGATCATTATGTAGTGACCTTCTTTGTCTCTTTTCACAGCCTTTGTTTTAAAGTCTATTTTATCTGATATGAGTATTGCTACTCCTGCTTTCTTGTGGTCCCTATTTGCATGGAAAATCTTTTTCCAGCCCTTCACTTTCAGTCTGTATGTGCCCCCTGTTTTGATGTGGGTCTCTTGTAGACAACATATGTAGGGGTCTTGTTTTTGTATCCATTCAGCCAGTCTTTGTCTTTTGGTTGGGGCATTCAACCCATTTACGTTTAAGGTAATTTCTGATAAGTATGATCCCATTGCCATTTACTTTATTGTTTTGGGTTTGAATTTATACACCATTTTTGTGTTTCCTGTCTAGAGAATATCCTTTAGTATTTGTTGGAGAGCTGGTTTGGTGGTGCAGAATTCTCTCAGCTTTTGCTTGTCTGAAAAGCTTTTGATTTCTCCTTCATACTTGAATGAGTCCTCTGCCTTTTCTAAAACTAGCTTAAACATCAGGAAGTTCATGGTTCACATATTGCTGAAGCCTGGCTTGGAAAAGTTTGAGCATTACTTTACTAGCGTGTGAGACGAGTGCAATTGTGCAGTAGTTTGAGCATTCTTTGGCATTGCCTTTCTTTGGGATAGGAATGAAAACTGGCCTTTTCCAGTCCTGTGGCCACTGCTGAGTTTCCAAATTTGCAAGCATATTGAGTGTAGCACTTTCACAGCATCATCTTTCAGGATTTGAAAGAGCTCAACTGGAATTCCATCACCTCCACTAGCTTTGTTCGTAGTTATGCTTCCTAAGGCCCACTTGACTTCACATTCCAGGATGTCTGGCTCTAGGTGAGTGATAACACCATCGTGATTATCTAGGTTGTGAAGATCTTTTTTGTACACTTCTGTGTATTCTTGCCACCTCTTCTTAATATCTTCTGCTTCTGTTAGGCCCATACCATTTCTGTCCTTTATCGAGACCGTCTTTGCATGAAATATTCCCTTGGTATCTCTAATTTTCTTGAAGAGATCTCTGGTCTTTCCCATTCTGTTGTTTTCCTCTATTTCTTTTCATTGATTGCTGAGCAAGGCTTTCTTATCTCTTCTTGCTATTCTTTGGAACTCTGCATCCAGATACTCATATCTTTCCTTTTCTCCTTTGCTTTTCACTTCTCTTCTTTTCACAGCTATTTGTAAGGCCTCCCCAGACAGCCATTTTGCTTTTTTGCATTTCTTTTCCATGGGGATGGTCTTGATTCCTGTCTCCTGTACAATGTCACGAACCTCATTCCATAGTTCATCAGGCACTCTGTCTATCAGATCTAGGCCCTTAAATCTATTTCTCACTTCCACTGTATAATCATAAGGGATTTGCTTTAGGTCATACCTGAATGGTCTAGTGGTTTTCCCTAATTTCTTCAATTTAAGTCTGAATTTGCAATAATGGGTTCATGATCTGAGCCACAGTCAGCTCCTGGTCTTGTTTTTGCTGACTGTATAGAGCTTTTCCATCTTTTACTGCAAAGAATATACTTAATCTGATTTTGGTGTTGACCATCTGGTGATGTCCATGTTTAGAGTCTTCTCTTGTCTTGTTGGAAGAAGGTGTTTGTTATGACCACTGCATTTTCTTGGAAAAACTCTATTAGTTTTAACTCTATTAGCTGAACTCCTGTTCAGCCCTTGTTATTCAAAGGTCAACTGTGTATCTGAAAGAAGCGAAATCAGTGTCTCAAAGAAAAATCTACATTCCTATGTTGACTGAAGCATTACTCACAGTAGTAGATGCAGAAACAACCTAAGTGTATGTCAACAGATGATAAAGAAAATGTTATATACAAATATGATGTCCATACACAGTGGAATATTATTCAGCTTTAAAAAAGAGGAAGATCCTGTCATTCTCAAGAACATAGGTTAACCTGAAAGACATTATGTTAGATGAAATAAGCCAGTCAAGACATATACATAAATCTCATTTATATATGGAATCTAAAAAATTTGAACATGTGAAATATTTTAAATGATGTCTTCTTATAGAAAATTCTTATACAATCTTAGTAATGATCATCTATAAGCATTATAGCTAATATTCATTTACAAGACTAATTTGAAGCATTCTAAGTAGCAGCAGTGCTAATGAGAAGAGGCACACTACAGGAGTAAATATCAGTAGTATGGATTCCCATTTTTGAACTTATCCTGAGTTGCTATATGTCCTTGGCATTAATCTCTAATGGTTAGCATTAGGTTTCTGTCTTGCAGAGATCTGCATACTATACTTTTAATGAATGTCTATAATGAGTGGGTTTGATTTGGTAATATCTATACAGCAATTACTTTCCAGATTTATTTACAATTTTAAGTTGCTTTTTTTAAATCTTTTCTCTAAAGTCAGAATGAGTACCTTCTACACACCAGACATTGTGTTGTCTGCCTTCTTACCATCAAAATAATAACTTGACATCTTTCAGGTCTCATGAAGCTTATCTTCTCTGAACAATGATTTTATTTCCCTCCCTCCCTGTTTTATTCCCACCATTTTCCTTTCTCATGTCAGAAGACTATGCAAAAAGAGCATGTGCTTTTTCTGCTTATATTTATTTTCTGACAAATGGAAACACAATGCTACTTTGGTTCAAGGGTTCCTCACCCCCAGCTAATGAAGTCCTTATACATAATATCACTTTGTCAATAAAATTCTAAAGGTTCCTGAACTTATTTATCAGCTTCTTGCTCCCAAATGCATTTCTAAGCAAAATTGCATTAACAAGTCCTCTCTTTGAAACTACTTGTTCCTCTATTTTTTTTTTCTTCAGTCTTTTATTATTTGTCATATATCTGCCTTTTGTAGCTTTCTCAAGGCTGCTTTTGATGAAAGACTATTTTGTCAGAGAATCATGCTTAACCTTAAATGTACCTCCAGAGGCATAAAGGAGAATGTGCACAATACAGAGTCAAGAGACTTAACTAAGCCGCAGCTTGATCACAAAAAGGCTAGATAATTTTAACCAACTACTTTCTCTCTTTGGGTCAGTTTCCTGATCCTCAAGAAAGAAATAATATGGAGGGAACACTAGGGAAGAAACAATAGAAAGGTGCCAGCTTTTTTTTAATGAACACCTTACTAATCATGCCGTCAAGTTATGGTTCCATCCAGATCCAGGGAAATGTGGAATTGTTAGGGGATAATTTCTTGGTCCTAGTTCTAACCCTTCTTTATATGTGCATATTCTATAAAATCTCTTCTTTGCATTAAGTCTGCTCATAGTTTGAATTACCCTGTTTATATTATCCTTTCCTGCAACCTACCCTCAAGACATAAAACTGAGTAATATTATAATTTGGCAATTCAAAAGTAAATAAATGTGTGCACACATTATGTACATTTAAGGCATCTCTACTTCATATTCTCATTATTTTTATGGTTTTGCTTGATTAAGATGATCAGAACCTTGTTCAAATATTCCCTAGTTTATATTTTATATTTTTATTTCAGGTAGTAAGCAGTTCCTATCAACTATGGACTGTATTCTACTAGAAATCTATTGATCTCTAATAAGTCACAACTCTGGGTTCAGTATTTAAAGAATATTTGTTTAGGATTAAAGATTACATCTTATGTATGAATATTGTTTTAAAAAAGTTGTTCAAAATTAAACATTTTAAAATTCTAAGAAAACCTGTCCAATTAAATAAATAAAATTAATTAATGAATGAAATTAATAGATTCTAAACTAATAATAATATAAGTAAAATATGATTAATGTCATGTGAATCAACTTCTGTGTTTTTTATCATATTTATAATATATAACATATATAATATTCTAGTCATGTCAAATTATTGAGATAATATGTATAATAACCCATAGAAATAATTTAAAATATACCAAACACTGAATATTTAAAATGTCAAATTAATTAAATGGCAACCCACTCCAATGTTCTTGCCTGGAGAATCCCAGGGGCAGGGGAGCCTGGTGGGCTGTCGTCTATGGGGTCACACAGAGTTGGACACGACTGAAGTGACTTAGCAGCAGCAGTCTTATAGAAGAATTAGAACAAAGCTGAAGTATTTGCTGAATTTCAGATAAATATTTCTTTTTCTCAAGGCATGTTATATTATAAAATACATTCCTAAAATTAAGAAAAATATTATAGAACACATGGAATATATGTTTTAATTTTGAGTAGAATTGACTCTTCATGTAGTAGGATAAAAGAGTGGCCCCTGTAAAGTTACCTTTTTGCTCCATTTTCCAAACTATTCTCTTTGGAAGGAAATTACCATGTGCAGCCCTTATTTAAGAAGTTGAAAGTTATTTTTCTTTCTTAAACGTGTGTAGAATCTATATAAATTGTTTGGAATACCACATGGAAGATGTTTATTATTTGCCACTTTATTCTTCACTCAATTATTTGTCACTATGGGCTCATGGGAAATTGTTTTATACTTTGAGCTTTAATACAATAGTACTTATTATGTCTAATGTTCTAGTTTTGGAGCTCTTCCAGTTGATTTCTTTGACATACGCTCATCAATGGGTGTTTTGTTTTGTTTTCTTAGCACTCCTTCAGTTCCTAGCACCACAAGGTGTTATAGTTTAATTTGTATTTTCTCTGACCCAGTTCTGAAATCAGCCATTTTCCCAGGAGATCATGTTTCAATTTTTAAGAGAAGATATTAAAACTAGATACTGTGTTCGCTCAATGCTCCTGAGAAGTCATTGATTATTTATTCTTTCAAGTGACAGAGTAAACTGTATGCAAGCACATATCTATACATTTGTGTGTGAGCAAAAGCAAATTGTGTGTGAACACATATCTATACATTTCTAGAAGTATCCATCTGTATACATGTATAAAGTTAAATCCAGTTTTACACTGATGTCTCCAACTCTAATCCAGGACCACATGGATCATTCTAGCCCTCCTATATTGCTTATCTATAACCTATCACTCCAACAATGAGAAAACTGGGTCCCATAGTCTATCATCCATTTGCTTAATGCAAAATTCCATCCCAATGTATAGTGGTTTTAAATATTATTGAATTGTACCCTAGTGGGAAAAATCTTTATCAACTAAAGTGCTTAAGTTTAATACCTTTTGCCATTAGTCTCGTAGTCTGAACTAATTTCCAAAATTGCTTAGGTGAGCAACTTGTCCCTAGGTGACATTGTTTCATATATCTATCATAAATTTGAATGCCATGGAGTATCTGAGGTCAGTTGAAATTACTCATGTGTTACATTCTTTTTATGCAGCTGTTTAATATGTAGTCTCTTATCTTTTCAGATGTCTGTCTTAAGCACAGTGTGCTTCACTGGTAATATCTGTATCGTTTCTACTTGAGATTTTTCTAAAATTCAGATTATTTGCTCTCTTATTTCAGGGAATTTTAACTGATTTATTATTGTGTAACATGTGCTATGCATCTCATTTACCACAGTGTATTAAACTTTAGGAATTAACTTAAGGCACTGAAATGTTTAACAAATTTCATTTAAAGAACATTTCTTTAAATCATGATTTTATGGATTAATTTGGCTGTATTGCTTCTTATTTGTGGCATGTGGGATGTTCATTTTGTCCTGCAGGATCTTTCATTGGGGCATGCAGACTTCCCTAGTTGTGGTTTAGTTGTCCTGCATCATGTGCGGTATTAGTCCCCGAACCAGGATCAAACCCATGTTACCTGCATTGCAAGGCAGGTTCTTAGCCACTGGACTATGAAGGAAGTCCCTTAAGTGCAGTAATATATTAACTGCAGATCACTGATTTTTGTCCTCCTTCTTATCATTTTATTTTACATCTCATCACTATTCATAAATATTTATGCTGTTTTTTAACCAATATCTATATCAAAGTGTTCATCTTTTTGAATTGTTATCTAATGAAATTGCCACTCCTTTTCACTCATCAATGATTTAAGGAAGCTTGGGCAATGTTGTTTCTTGAACTCTTTGCATATTTTCAATATAATGGCGCTTGTTTTATAAGGCTTACAGCTTCATACTTCAGCTAGATCAAACTGAAAGCTTATAAGCTCTAAGAAGGAGATCAACACATTCAAGTTTCACCTCCCTAAGCATTCGTTGCTGGTCTGGCATAACTTTATCTGTCACTCATTGTTCTGCTGCAGAATGCCTACCCTTGTTTAAAGAAACCTATATTAAGCTATGGGTAAGATTGTTTCTGTGTCATTAAATGCAGTTCGGATGTTGTCCTAAGAAGTAAGTTGCTCACCTGGAATGATTCCTATGGAGGTCTTACCTCAACAGACTATCTGGGAATCCTACCTCCAAGGGTCAACGATCAGCAGACTATCATCTTTCACAATATTTCAGAACTCACTTTCCTGTTTGCATAAATTCTTCTTATTCTAGCACATTTGGTTTACTTGGCTAAGGAACATTCTGAGAAATTACCAAAAAAATAGAACTTTAAATTATTCCAATTTAATATTCATATATATAACACAGTGTAGCTAATATTCAAATATACCTTAAACAATTAGGCACTAGTTTATATTCAAGAAACCAACATAAGCCATTCATTTTGAGAACTATGCTTAACCTATGGTGAAGAATATGAACAGTTCAGAAAAGGGAAAATTGAGTGAATAAAATGAGAAAGAAGGAAGAGGTAAAGTGTATTATAAAGACAGGTAGAAAGGCTCATTTGGCTGGAGTAGAGAATTCATATGAGAAAAATCTACTCAATGTTCTGGAGTGACCTAAACAGGAAGGAAATCCAAAAAAGAAGGGATATATGTATATGTATAAATGATTTACTTTACTGTAGAGTAGAAGCTAACACAACATTGTAAAGCAACTATACTCCAATAAAAATCAATTTAAAAAAAGAAATAATGGAAAGGTGAGAAAGTACAAGGGGCATTGGAAGTTCTGAATTCACATCCACCCATGGACACAATAAATATACTACAACCACATACAGAATTATTCCCTCTGAAAAGGACCTGAAACCTAGATGGACAGAGTCTCAACAATAGAACTACAGGAAATGAAATACCAACTGTTACAAGCCTCCACACAAACTCACTCAAGCGTAAAATCTGTGCAAAATATCAGCTTGAAGAACACATGGATCATACATAAGGGGAACTCATTTAACTATCTTAAAGCATCTGGTGAAGAGGTAGGAGCCTATTGGGATGCTCCCCAGGGACTGAGACACTGGTAAGAGCCATTTTTGTGATCTCGGGCCACCTTGATAACACTAGTGCTGGTGAATGTCATTTTAGAACTCTCCCTGTAAATTGATAATGCCAGTGGGCCCACCCTTCTTCAAAGCCCTGCAAACTCCTGTTCCTTAGCTGGTGTTCACAACCAACTGGGCGATAACTTAGCCTGCCAGAAGTTGGCTGAAGCTAAGTAAGGCTTGGCCCCACAGGTATTCTGGGGTCCAGTCCCACCAAAAGTGCCTGCAACCAGCTGCAACCAGAACCCACACTCATTCCAAGGGCTAGCTGTCTCTTATTACAATAGGAGGGCACACTAAGCCCACATAGGAAACACTGAGCTCCTGGTTCTGGTGGCCAGTAAATATTGCATTTATGAGCTCCAGGGCATCTTGGACTACTTAAAGTCACTACTATATTAGTACAGTTCAGTTCAGTCACTCAGTCGTGTCCGACTCTTTGCGACCCCATGAATCGCAGCACACCAGGCCTCCCTGTCCATCACCAACTACCAGAGTTCATTCAGACTCACGTCCATCGAGTCAGTGATGCCATCCAGCCATCTCATCCTCTGTCGTCCCCTTTTCCTCCTGCCCCCAATCCTTCCCAGCATCAGAGTCTTTTCCAATGAGTCAGTTCTTCTCATGAAGTGGGCAAAGTACTGGAGTTTCAGCTTTAGCATCAGTACTTCCAAAGAACACCCAGGGCTGATCTCCTTTAGAATGGACTGGTTGGATCTCCTTGCAGTCCAAGGGACTCTCAAGAGTCTTCTTCATCACCACAGTTCAAAAGCATAAATTCTTTGGTGCTCAGCTTTCTTCACAGTCCGACTCTCACATCCATAAATGACCACTGGTAAAACCAAAGCTTTGACTAGACAGAGCTTTGTTGGCAAAGTAATGTCTCTGCTTTTTAATATGCTATCTAGGTTGGTCATAACGTTCCTTCCAAAGAGTAAGCATCTTTTCATTTCATGGCTGCAATCAGCATCTGCAGTGATTCTGGAGCCCCCAAAAATAAAGTCTGACACTGCTTCCACTGTTCCCCACCTATTTCCCATGAAGTGATGGGACCAGATGCCATGATCTTTGTTTTCTGAATGTTGAGCTTTAAGACAACTTTTTCACTCTCCACTTTCACTTTCATCAAGGGGCTTTTTAGTTTCTCTTCACTTTCTGCCATAAGGATGATGTCATCTGCATATCTGAGGTTATTGATATTTCTCCCAGCAATCTTGATTCCAGCTTGTGCTTCTTCCAGCCCAGCATTTCTCATGATGTACTCTACATATAAATTAAATAAGCAGGGTGATAGTATACAGCCTCGACGTACTCCTTTTCCTATTTGGAACCAGTCTGTTGTTCCATGTCCAGTTCTAACTGTTGCTTCCTGACCTGCATATAGGTTTCTCAAGAGGCAGGTCAGGTGGTCTGGTATTCCCATCTCTTTCAGAATTTTCCACAGTTTATTGTGATCCACACGATCAAAGGCTTTGGCATAGTCAATAAAGCAGAAATAGATGTTTTTCTGGAACTCTCTTGCTTTTTCCATGATCCAGCAGATGTTGGCAATTTGGTCTCTGGTTCTTCTGCCTTTTCTAAAATGAGCTTGAACATCTGGAAGTTCATGGTTCATGTATTGCTGAAGCCTGGCTTAGAGAATTTTGAGCATTACTTTACTAGTGTGTGCTGCTGCTGCTGCTGCTAAGTCGCTTCAGTCGTGTCCGACTCTGTGCGACCCCATAGATGGCCTCCCACCAGGCTCCCCTGTCCCTGGGATTCTCCAGGCAAGAACGCTGGAGTGGGTTGCCAATTCCTTCTCCAGTGCATAAAAGAGAAAAGTGAAAGTGAAGTCGCTCAGTCGTGTCCGACTTCTAGCGACCCCATGGACTGCAGTCTACAGGCTACTCTGTCCATGGGATTCTCCAGGCAAAAGTACTGGAGTGGGTTGCGTGTGAGATGAGTGCAATTGTGCAGTAGTTTGAGCATTCTTTGGCACTGCCTTTCTTTGAGACTGGAATGAAAACTGACTGACTACTATATCAGTCACTACTTAAAGCCTGGGAGAAGTAGCATACGTACCTTGTTATTGTTGCTGTTTAGTCCCTAAGTTGTGTCCAGCTCTTTTGCAACCCCATGGACTGTAACCTGCCAGACTCCTCTGTCTATGGGATTTTCCAGGCAAGAATACTGGATTATGTTTCATTTCCTTCTCTGGAAGATCTTCCTGACCCAGGGACTGAACCCATGTCTCCTGCATTTGCAGGCAGATTCTTTACCACGGAGCCATCAGGAAAGCCCTATTAACATAGAAGCAAATTGAGCAATTAAGGTAAAATGGGGAGACAGAAGACTCTGTTCCAATCAAAAGAATAAGATAAAACCTCAGAAAAAGAAAAAAGAAATGAAACAGAGATAAGCAATTTACATAATATAATAAAGACTTAAAAGTATGGAATATAAAGATGCTCACTGGACTTAGAAGAATAGAAGAAACACAGTGAGATTTTCAACTAAGAGAAAATATAGGGAAATACTAAGCAGAAGTTAAAATTGAACTGGAAGTTACACCAGAGGTGTTCAATAGCAGAGGGATAAGGGAGAAAATAAATCAATGAGCAGGAAGACAAAGGAATAGAACTCACTAAGAGAAAGCAACAAAATGAAAAAGAAAAATAAATAATTTTAAGAAGTAAAGTTACTTTATGGGATTTCTGGAACAGCATCAAGGATGTTAACATTTGCACTATAGGTGTCCCAGAAGCAGAAGAGAGAGAAGAACCAGAAAATTGTTTGAAGAAATAATGGTTGAGGGACAGATCCAAGGCTGAATCTACACCTATATAGATGGTAATTCTCTTTAAGGAGACCCTAAGCCTGATTGAACAGCTTCAGCACCTAGAGAAACCACGTAGAAAATAGTAGAAAAGACAGAGATATGATATGCTTGGGAACACCACCTCAAACATGGTGATATGGAAGAATATCACTGAGGGACCTGAGCATAGACCCTGAAACACTGCAAAAACACAAAACAAGCAAACATAAACAAGAGTTAAAAGGGCACCTACCATCTACAGGAAGGAGCTCTAATCACTAACCTGAGAGCATCTGCTATAGGGGTGGAGAATTGCTAGAACTCTCTCTGGGGTCAAAGGTGCCAGCACGCACCACTGTTTGAGTCCCCCAGGCAATCCCTACAGCATACACTTGCTATGGCTACAGCTGTCCTGCCAAGGTGGTTTCCATGAAGTGTGTCCCAGGATTAGTTCTAGCACAAGACCATTCTAGCTCCATGCTGCAGAAACGTGGCCTTGGCACAGCCTGTTTTGAGACTCCTCATGGCAGAGCCCACTCCAGTTTCAGCCATGTCACCATGATAGCCTTGGTGAGGGTCATCCCAGGCCTGATGACCTGTGCCCACTCCAGTTCCAGTTATTCCACGTAGGCTGCTATGGTGGGGTGTACCTTTGGACTCCCCTCAGCCCACGATCACACCAGATCCAGGTTTCTACTAAAACTTCAAAAGTGCAGAATGCTTCAAGAGATACTCCAGCTTGCTCCAGCTACAGCCTTCCTGCCAAAGTCTCCTGACACACAGAGTTCACACAGGAGATGCACCTAAACAACACCACTACAAAATTGGAAAACATAGCTGATTTGTTTAGTTAATATAAATTAAAATGAAAGTCAAACAAAATGAGACAGAGGAATATGTTTCAAGTGAAGGGGGTGGGACAGAAAAAAAACCCTAATGAAGTGGAGATAATTGATTTAACTGATAATGAAGCCAAAGCAATGCTCACTGAACTCAGCAGAAGAATGGATGAGGACAGACAGGTCATACAGAAGAGTTCCGACAAAATGTGGTCCACTGTAGGAAGGAATAGTAACCCACTTCAGTATTCTTCCTGGAAGAATCACATGGACAGTATGAATAGGCAAAAAAGATATGACACTGGATGATAAGTCCTCCAGATCAGAAGGTGTTCAATATGCTACTAGGGAACAGAAGAGGGCAATTATTAATAGTTCCAGAAGGAATGAAGCAGCTGGGCCAAAGCAGAAATGACACTCATTTTTGGATTTGTCTGGTGATGAAAGTGAAGTCTGACACTATAAAGAACAATATTGAATAAAAACCTGGAATATTAGGTCCATGAATCAAGTTAAATTGGAAATAGTCAAGGAAGAAATGGCAAGATTGAGTATCAACATCTTAGGAATCAGTGAACTAAAATGAATGGGAAAGGGCAAATTTAACTCAGACGACCATTATATCTACTACTGTGGGCAAGAATCCCTTGGAAGAAATGGAGTAGCCCCCATAGTCAACAAAACAGTTAAAAATGCAATGTTTGGCTGCAATTTCAAAAATAACACAATGAACTTGATCTGTTTCCAAGCCAAACTATTCACCATCACACTAATCCAACTCTATGCCCCAACAACTGACATTAAGGATGCTAAAGTTGACAGGTTCTTTGAAGACCTATAATACCTTATAGAACTAACATTAAAAAAAAAAAAAATCCTTTCCAACAGTAGGGAATTGGAATGCAAAAGTAGTAAGTCAAGAGATACTTGGAATAATAGGCCGTTTTGGCCTTGAAGCACAAAATGAAGCAGGGGAAAGGCTAACAGAGTTTTGTAACAAGAATACACTGGTCATAAAAACACCCCTGCCAACACTCCAAGAGACAATTCCACACATGGGCATCACTCGATGGTCAATACTGAAATCAGATTGACTATATTCCTTCAAGTCAAAGATGGAGAAGCTGTATATAGTCAGCAAAACAAGACCACGAGACAACTGTGGCTCAGACCATGAACTCCTTATTGCTAAATTCAGGCCTGAATTGAAGAAAGTAGGGAAAACTACTAGGCAATTCAGGTATTACATAAATCAAGTCCTTTATGATTGTACAGTGGAAGTGACAAATAGATTCAAGGGATTAGGTCTGATAGATAGAGTGCTTGAAGAACTATGGACAGAGGTTCATAACACTGTACAAGAGGCAATGACCAAAATCATCCCAAATAAAAAGAAATGCAAGCTGACAAAGTGGTTGTCTTGAGGAAGCTTTACAAATAGCTGAGGAAAGAAAGAAGTAAAAGACAATGCAGAAAGGTAAAGATATACCCAACTGAATGCAGAGTTACAGAGAATATCAAGGGAAGATAAGAAGGCCTTTGTTAATGAGCAATGCAAAGAAATAGAGAAAAACAATAATGGAAACACTAGATATCTCTTCAAGAAAATTGGAGATACCAACGGAACATTTCAAACAAGGATGGGCATGATAAAGGATAAAAACCTAAAAGGACCTAAAAGAAGCAAAGAGATGGCAAGAATACACAGAAGAACTATATGATAAAAATCTTAATAACCTGGATAACCACAATAGTGTGGTTAGTCACCTAGAGCCAGACATCTTGGAGTGTGAAGTCAAGCAGGCCTTAGGAACATCACTATGAACAAAGTTAGTGGAGGTGGTGAATTTCAGCTGAACTATTAAACTCCTAAAAGATGCTGCTGCTAAAGTGCTGCATTCAATATGTCATCAAATTTGGAAAGCTACACTGTGGCCACAGGACTAAAGAATGTCAGATTTCATTCCAATTCCAAAGAATGGCAATGCCAAAAAAAAATTTCAAACTATCATACAATTGTGCTCATTTCATTTACTAGCAAGGTTATACTCAAAATTCTTCAAGCTAATCCTCAGCAGTACATGAATGGAGAACTTGAAAGTGTACAAGATGTTCGTTTTTTTTTTTTTTTTTAATTTAAATTTATTTATTTTAATTGGAGGCTAATTACTTTACAAGATGGGTTTTTAAAAGGCAGATGAACCAGGGATCAAATTGCCAACATTTGCTGAATCATGGAGAAAGTAAGGGAGTTCCAGAAGATTATCTACTTTTGCTTTATTGACTATGCTAAAGCCTTTGACTTTGTGAATCAAGACAAACTGTGGAAAATTCTTAAAGAGATGGGAGTAACAGACCACCTTACCTATCTCCTGAGAAATCTGTATGCAAGTCAAGAAGCAACAATTAGAACCAGACATGAAACAATGGACTTGTTCCAAATTGGGAAAATAGTATGACAAGGCTGTATTTTGTCACTCTGCTTCAATCAGTCAGTTCAGTTGCTCAGTCATGTCTGACTCTTTGCAACGCCATGGACTGCAGCATGCCAGGCTTCCCTGTCCATTGCCAACTCCCAGAGCTTGCTCAAACTCATGTATATGGAGTCGGTGATGCCATCCAACCATCTCATCCTCTGTTGTCCCCTTGTCCTCTTGCCTTCAATCTCTCCCAACATCAGGGTCTTTTCCAGTGAGTCAGTTCTTCGCATCAGGTGGCCACAGTGTTGGAGTTTCAGCTTCAGCATCACCTTTTTAATTTGACTTTAAAAGCAAACTGCAATTTGCTGTGCTGGATAAATCACAAGCTGGAATCAAGATTGCCAGGAGAAATACCAACAAACTCAGATACTCAGATGATACCACTCGATGCTTGGGGCTGGTGCACTGGGACGACCCAGAGGGATGGTATGCGGAGGGAGGAGGGAGGAGGGTTCAGGATGGGGAACACATGTATACCTGTGGTGGATTTATTTTGATATTTGGTAAAACTAGTACAATTATGTAAAGTTTAAAAATAAAATAAAATTTAAAAAAATAGAAAAAAAAAATAAAGGCAGGAAGCAAAGATATGCTAAAAACCCTCCTGATGAGGGTGAAAGAGGAGAGTGAAAAAACTGGCTTGAAACTCCATATTAAAAAAAATTGAAATCATGGCATCTGGTCCCATCACTTTATGGCAAATAGAAGGGGTAAATAGTGGAAACAGAGACAGATTTTGTTTTCTTGGGCTCCAAAATCACTGTGGATGGTGACTGCAGCCATGAAATTAAAAGATGCTTGCTCCTTGAAAAGAAAGCTATGAAAAACCTAGAAAGCATAGCAAAAAAGCAGAAACATCACTTTGCTGACAATGGTCCATATAGTCAAAGCTATCGTTTCTCCAGTAGTCACGTATAGTTGTGAGAGTCGAACCATAAAGAAGTCTGAGTACTGAAGTACTGATAGTTTTGAATTGTGGTGCTGGAGAAAACTCTTGAGTCCCTTGGACAGCAAGGAAATCAAATCAGTCAATTCTAAAGGAAATCAACCCTAAAATTCTTGAAAGGACTGATACTGAGGCTGAAGCTCCAACATTTGGGTAGCCTCATATGAAGAGCTGGCTCATGGAACAAGACCCTGATGCTGGGAAAGATTGATAACAAGAGGAAAAAGGTGACAGATGAAATAATTTACCAGGTTGACAAACTTTTGGAAGGATTTTCAAGTAATGACTCCCCTTTTTTCACTACTTCTCCCTGCTTCCCCCCAAAAATATATTTTCATGACAATATACATTCTTGAACATTTTCTGGGGTTTTTATTGTCTATAAATTTGATCCTATTATCTAATGCCCTTGATCTTTATGTTCATTCTTTTTCTCCCCAGGCAGGTATCACATGGAATCAATTTTTCAGTAGTTCTAGTAGTACTGGAAAAATCTACCTCTCCTGTAAAACTGGACTGTCATGCAGAAAAATAGTTCATAATTACTGAGCATTTCATGTATCCCAGGCATCTGTTCTGAGTATATTTTGTAGCTACTTATCAAGACTTCCTTACTCCTCTACACTGCTTACTGGAATTCCACAATTTCTTTCTTGTTAATTCAGTGTAGGGTAGTGTGTGTAATAGTGTCAATACCATTGGGAGGGTTAATCTATTAAACACTGCCAGTCATTTAAACTTTTCCCTGACCTTATCTTGGAAACAGATGCAGATAAAGGGTAGAGAAGAGAGTGTGAATGTCCTAATGTAGCCTGAGTCATTCATGACCATTCTGCCCTCCAGCTTGTTAGGGGAAAGTAAGGGTGATTTTAATGTATGCTTGCTTAGAAATGCCATCTTGCTTCCATCTCTCTACTGCTTGTTCCAGCTGTAGCCCAATTAAATTCAATAGTTCACAGGTGTTCAGTGAAATGCTTTCAGCATAAAATCTCAGTTGTCTTTAGGGCTCTTCACTCTTTTCAGTGCTCCTTAAATTTAAAATATCATTCCAAACAAATAAACCACATTTACAAATGAAGACAAAATACAATAAATGGTAATGAGGATGCTAATAATTATTAAAAAAAATATTTTCAATAGCCAAACTGAGAGATTCTTTTAGTACCAGCTGGAATTCTAATACATTTAATTCAAAAGTGAAGAAAATAACATTTTCTTGATTGAAGAGGATAAAGGGTGAGGGTGAGATACAGTTGTGCTACATTAAAAATAAAGGTTAAAAAATACTGTAATTAATATTTCATCCTTTTGCACATTTAAATTATTAGCCCATCCAATCTCCCAAAATTTCTGCATTTAATCACTTAGATTATATCTCATTCCACTCATACCGTACTGTTTCTAGCTAGCAAATAAGCCAAATATTTCTCTGCCCAGGAAATCGCATCCTCAGTCCTAAGAGAGAAAAATATGGCAGCCAATAATTGTCCCTTGATTTGAAATTATGAATAGATTAACTTATTTCTAAAGCATGAAGTCGCTCAGTCATGTCCGACTCTTTGCGACCCCATGGGCTGAAGCCTACCAGGCTCCTCCATTCATGGAATTTTCCAGGCAAGAGTGCTGGAGTGGGTTGCCATTGCATGCATGCATGCTAAGTCTCTTCAGTCATGTCAGACTTTTTGAGATCCTGTGGACCACATCCAGCCAGTTCCTCTGTCCATGGGATTCTGCAGGCAAGAATACTGAAGTGGATTGCTGTGCCTTTGTCCAGGGGGTCTTCCTGGCCCAGGTGGTTGTTTTTTTTTTTTACCACCAGAGCCACCTGGGAAGTCCAAGGATTTTGGAATTATTACAAATAACTGAGGTCTGAAAAAATATGACACAAGGTATGTGGCCTTACTCTAAGTAACGCCCTCTTCCAACAACACAAGAGATGATTCTACACATGTACATCACCAGAGATCAATACCAAAAACAGATTGATTATATTCTTTGTACCTGAAGATGGATAAGCTCCATACTGTCAGCAAAAAAACAAGACCAGTACCTGACTGCAGCTCAGGTCATGAACTCCTTATTGCAAAATTCAGACTTAAGTTTAAGAAAGTAGGTAAAACCACTAGGCCATTCAGGTGTGACCTAAATCTAATCCCTTATACAGTGGAAATGACAAATAGATTTGAGGGATTAGATATGATAGAGTGCCTAGAGAACTATGGGTGGAGGTTCATAACATTGTACAGGAGGTGGTGATCAAAACCATCCCCAAGAAAAAGAAATGTCAAAGCAGTCATCTGAGGAGGCTATAGAAATGGCTGGATTTAAAAAAAAGCAGAAGAACCAGAGATATCAAATTGCCAGCATCAATTGGATCATATAAAAAGCAAAAGAATTCCAGAAAAAAACATCTGCTTCTGCTTCCTTGACTACGCTAAAGCCTTTGATTGTGGGGATCACAACAAGCTATGGAAAATTTTTAAAGAGATGGGAATACCAAACCGCCTTACCTGCTCCTGAAAAACCTATATGCAGGTCATTTCTTGGGCTCCAAAATCACTGCAGATGGTGAATGCAGCCATGAAATTAAAAGATATTTGCTCCTTGGAAGAAAATCTATGACCAACCTAGACAAGCATATTAAAAAGCAGAGACATTGCCAACTAAAGTCCATCTTGTCAGAGCTATGGTTTCTTCCAGTAGTCATGTATGGATGTAAGAGTTGGACTATAAAGAAAGTTGAGTGCTGAAGAATTGATGCCTTTGAACTGTGGTGTTGGAGAAGACTCTTGAGAGTCCGTTGGACAGCAAGGAGATCAAACCAGTCCATCCTAAAGGAAATCAGTTCTGACTGTTCATTGGAAGGTCTGATGCTTAAGCTGAAGCTCCAATACTCTGGCCACCTGATGCGAAGAAACAACTCACTAAGAAAGACCCTGATGCTGGGAAAGATTAAAGGCAGGAGAAGGGGACAACAGAGTACAGATGCTTGGATGTATCACCGACTCAATGGACATGATTTTAAGCAAACTCAGGAGGTGGTGAGGGACAGGAAAATCTGGTGTGCTGCAGTTCATGGGTTCACAAAGAGTTCAACATGACTGAGTGGATGAACAACAACAACAGTCTATATAAATCTGATTCTTAAGTATATGTCTAGTATTTGAAGCAGTCCTTTGTAAGGTCTGAATTCGAAGGGTCATTGTTGTATAGAAATTTAAGACATATGAATTTTGCAGGAGTAAACCAAGATTAAACCCATTTGCTTAGTCATTCACTCAGCAAATATTTGCTGTGGGCCTACTATGTGTCAGGCACTGTTCTAGAAACTAGGGTATAGCAATGAACAAAAGGAACTAAAGACCCTACCTGAGAAAATCTTATAATATATAATAAGCATTAATTGTATAAAATAAATTATCCAGTGTGTTAAAAGGCAATGTTTTCTCGCATATTGAAAAAAAGAAGAAAAAAAATAATAAAACAGGGAATGTGGAATCCAAATTTCAAAAAGAAGGGATAAAGATAGGCAAATTAACCCACTTCATTTTTCTGAAAAATTCTTATTTCTTGAGTGAATCCTATATGTTTCAAGATTATTTATATTTACTGATATTAGAATTATGAAAGTGAAAGTTTCACTTGGTAATGATAATGATGGCAATAATTAGACTTTCTTTTGAACTTCTTTGTGTGACGACAGTGCTAAAATGCATGAGTAGTTTATATAATATTCACAAAAGATCTGTGAGACACACTGCTACCCCATCAAATTTAAAGGTAAGGAAAATATGTTTAAAAGAGGAATATTAATTCATCCAATTTCTAGACCTTTACAAAGCTGAGATTTAATCTGTGTTTTTGTTCCAAAATCCATGCTACCAATGATTATTGTATATCTAATGTCTTTCTTGTGTATTTTTGGAATATATTTTGAACTCATATTTATTTTTCTCTTCTGGATAGTTTATGTATTTTTATTGACTCATTTTTATCATGCAAATATTAGATGTATATTCTAGAAAATCTAGGAAAAATGCAAAAAAAAAAAATGTGTGATTCTGCAGTGAGAGCATTCTTCATGTTTTCTTTGATGATTATCCTTTTTCAACTGTGTATCTTGAGGATTTCCTTCTATCATTAAATGCTTTCCAAGAAAATACTTAATGAGTACAGAGAAACTGCTCATATGAAACTATCACAGTCTGTTTACCAATCCATAATAGATGGAAATTGAGGTAGGTTTCCATTTTTTTATTTACTGAAAGCACAGCATTTATCAGGTTCTCACTGAAAATGAATAATTTTCATAACACCTAAGTATGAAATGTCTACATCAAGTGAAGTGAAACTCACTCAGTTGTGGCCAACTCTTTGCAACCCCATGGACTGCAGCATGTCTGCCTTTCCTGTCCCTGGCCTGTAAATCTCCAGGCCAGAATAGTGGAGTGGGTAGCCTTTCCCTTCTCTAGGAGGTCTTCTCAACCCAGGGATTGAACCCAGGTCTCCCTCTTTGCAGGTAGATTCTTTACCAGCTGAACCACAAGGGAAGCCCAAGGGAATAAAACATGCTACAGGTGAGGCTCAAACTCACAACCTCGGCATCACCCACACATATACTGCTGTATAATTAGAAGCATTGTATAGTGCTATATCACTACCCCAGTCCCAGAAACTTGGAATCATCTTACATTCCACAGGTAGCATGTCAGCTTGTTCATTTCCCAACATGCTAATCAATACTGTGAATATATAAGTATGTATACAATATAACCTGTTATGTATTTGTTGGTTTTTCAGGTTATTTTTCTGCAAATAGCTTGCTTATACAAACATGTTTTATTATAGAGCATGTATGACAGATCAGGAGCTTTTAAGTGCTTCATATATTTTAATTCATTTTAATTCTTGAAGTAATTTAATGGATAATAAATTAAATGTTTCTAGAACTTTGTGGTGGGCTAATATAACAGGCCTCCACTGATATACTATATTCCTGTTCCTGGAACCTATAAATGTGTTACTTTATGTGGCAAAAGGGACTTTGCGTGTGAGATTAAATTAAGGATCTTACTATTGCTCTGGATTTTCTGAGTGGTTTCAGTGTAATCATGAAGGTCCTTTTAATAAAGTACAATAATGAAAGAGCATGATCAGAGTCAGAGGAGACAATATGAAGCTAGAAGCAGAAATTAAAGTAAAATGGACCATGAGACAACGAATACTTTCAATCTCTACAAAGTGAAAAATGCAAGTAAATGGACTCTCTCCTAGAACTTCCAGAAGGAGCTCAGTCTTGCCAGCCCTTTTTGGGCTTCTGACTTCCGTGTTTGTATGTGCACACTCAGTCATGTTTAATTCTTTGTGACCCCATGGACTGTAGCCCACCAGATTCATATGCCCATGGGATTTCCCAGGCAAGCATACTGGAGTAGGTTGTCATTTCCTGCTTCAGGCGATGTTCCCAATCCAGAGATCTAACTGATGTCTCTTGTGTCCCCTGCATTGGCAGGCAGATACTTTACCATTGTGCCACAAATCTGTATTGTTATACGCCACTGATTTTGTAGGTAATTTGTTAAAACCACAATCAGAAATTAATATGGGTTTTCACACCTAGAAGAGGAATACTTGTATAACACATATCTAAACATGTGAAAATGGCACCAGAATACAGTAATGGGTAGAGGCTGAAAGGATTTTGACGGCATAACTGAAACTGCTGTTTGCCTTAAGCAGAGTGGTAGTAGAAATATGAATGTTAATGATTCTGCTATGATAATTTCAAAGAGTTAGAAGCAAAGTAGAGAAAAACCCATGTTGTCCTGATAATACTTAAGTCATCACAAAGAGACAGTTGGCAGAAATATGGACCTTAAATGCACTGATCGTGAAGACTCAGAAGGAAGTAAAGAATATGTTATTGAAAGATGGATGAAAAAAAATATCTGTTGGCTTAAGGCAGACACTTAGTGAAATTGTGGCTATATGGAAAACACAACTTGAAGCAAAGGTCTGGAATATTTAGCTGAAGATATTCCCTAGCTAAGAATTGAGGGCACAGCCTGCTTTCAGGTTCCTACTTACAGTACATAAATTGAGGGAATAACTATTAAGCAATAGGAACAAAGACTTGGTGATTTGGAAAAGTATCAGCCTACCAAGACTGCAAAAGATGCTGAAATTAAGAGATACATTGTCTCAGGTAAGCATATTTTGGAGAGAAAACCAAGAGCCAAGTACAAATTTTGCCAGAATGCAAAAAAGCAAATTGGCTGTCTGGGGAGGCCTTACAAATAGCTCTGAAAAGAAGAGAAGCAAAAAGCAAAGGAGAAAAGGAAAAATATAAACATCTGAATGCAGAGTTCCAAAGAATAGCAAGAAGAGATAAGAAAGCCTTCTTCAGAGATCAATGCAAAGAAATAGAGGAAAACAACAGAATGGGAAAGACTAGGGATCTCTTCAAGAAAATCAGAGATACCAAAGGAATATTTCATGCAAAGATGGGCTCGATAAAGGACAGAAATGATATGGACCTAACAGAAGCAGAAGATATTAAGAAGAGATGGCAAGAATACACAGAAGAACTGTACAAAAAAGATCTTCAGGGCCCAGATAATCACGATGGTGTGATCACTGACCTAGAGCCAGACATCCTGGAATGTGAAGTCAAGTGGGCCTTAGAAAGCATCACTACGATGAATGGATAAGAAAGCTGTGGTACATATACACAATGGAGTATTACTCAGCCATTAAAAATAATACATTTGAATCAGTTCTAATGAGGTGGATGAAACTGGAGCCTATTATACAGAGTGAAGTAAGCCAGAAAGAAAAACACCAATACAGTATACTAACGCATATATATGGAATTTAGAAAGATGGTAACAATAACCCTGTGTACGAGACAGCAAAAGAGACACTGATGTATAGAACAGTCTTATGGACTCTGTGGGAGAGGGAGAGGGTAGGAAGATTTGGGAGAATGGCATTGAAACATGTAAAATATCATGTATGAAATGAGTTGCCAGTCCAGGTTCGAGGCACGATACTGGATGCTTGGGGCTGGTGCACTGGGATGACCCAGAGGGAGGGAATGGGGAGGGAGGAGGGAGGAGGGTTCAGAATGGGGAACACGTGTATACCTGTGGTGGATTCATTTTGATATTTGGCAAAACTAATGCAGTTATGTAAAGTCTAAAAATAAAATAAAATTAAAAAAATAAATAAATAAAAATAAAGTGTTAAAAAAAAAAAAGAAGAAAGCATCACTACGAACAAAGCTAGTGGAGGTGATGGAATTCAAGTTGAGCTATTCCAAATCCTGAAAGATGATGCTGTGAAAGTGCTGCACTCAAATATTCCAGCAAATTTGGAAAACTCAGCAGTGGCCACAGGACTGGAAGAGGTCAGTTTTCATTTCAATCCCAAAGAAAGGCAATGCCAAAGAATGCTCAAAGTACTGCACCATTGCACTCATCTCACACACTAGTAAAGTAATGCTCAAAATTCTCCAAGCCAGGCTTAAGCAATATGTGAACCGTGAACTTCCTGATATTCAAGCTGGTTTTAGAAAAGGCAGAGGAACCAGAGATCAAATTGCCAACATCCGCTGGATCATAGAAAAAGCAAGAGAGTTCCAGAAAAACATCTATTTCTGCTTTATTGACTATGCCAAAGCCTTTGACTGTGTGGATCACAATAAACTGTGGAAAATTCTGAAAGAGATGGGAATACCGGACCACCTGATCTGCCTCTTGAGACATTTGTATGCAGGTCAGGAAGCAACAGTTAGAACTGGACATGGAACAACAGACTGCTTCCAAATAGGAAAACGAGTTCATCAAGGCTGTATATTGTCATCCTGTTTATTTAACTTATGTGCAGAGTACATCATGAGAAATGCTGGACTGGAAGAAACACAAACTGGAATCAAGATTGCCGGGATAAATATCAATATCCTCAGATATGCAGATGTCACCACCCTTATGGCAGAAAGTGAAGAGGAACTCAAAAGCCTCTTGATGAAAGTGAAAGTGGAGAGTGAAAAAGTTGGCTTAAAGCTCAACATTCAGAAAACGAAGATCATGGCATCTGGTCCCATCACTTCATGGGAAATAGATGGGGAAACAGTGTCAGATTTTATTTCTCTGGGCTCCAAAATCACTACAGATGGTGACTGCAGCCATGAAATTAAAAGATGCTTACTCCTTGGAAGGAAAGTTATGACAAACCTAGATAGCATACTCAAAAGCAGAGACATTACTTTGCCAACAAAGGTTCATCTAGTCAAGGCTATGGTTTTTCCTGTGGTCATGTATGGATGTGAGAGTTGGACTGTGAAGAAGGCTGAGCACTGAAGAATTGATGCTTTTGAACTGTGGTGTTGGAGAAGACTCTTGAGAGTCCCTTGGACTGCAAGGAGATCCAACCAGTCCATTCTGAAGGAGATCAGCCCTGGGATTTCTTTGGAAGGAATGCTGCTCAAGCTGAAACTCCAGTACTTTGGCCACCTCATGCGAAGAGTTGACTCATTGGAAAAGACTCTGATGCTGGGAGGGATTGGGGGCAGGTGGAGAAGGGTACGAGAGAGGATGATATGGCTGGATGGCATCACTGACTCGATGGACGTGAATTTGTGTGAACTTCAGGAGTTGATGATGGACAGGGAGGCCTGGCGTGCTGCGATTCATGGGATCGGAAAGAGTTGGACACGTCTGAGCTACTGATCTGATCTGATCTGGTTCAAAAGCTTAGAATATTCAGTCATATGGAGAATTCTTTATGACTTATGGGTCCCCTAAGAAATTTCAATAGAAAAAATTGAGATGTAATTATTCCAGGAAAAACCTTTCCAGGCATGTCATATTCTATGTTGCTGAGCTGACACCGTGTACCATATTGCAATCAAAAATTAGTCAATAGAATAGCCAGTATGTTTGGGATACTTAGATTTAGTTTGTTCTTGCAGTTTATACTTTGGAAAATAGGGAAGAATGGTAAACTTGATTGTTTTAAAAATTAAAAGCTCTTTGGAGATTTAAACATTTTTAAAACATGAGAAACATAGAGAAAAGTAAAAAAAAATGAATGATTCACTGTGTGGTCTAATATTGCAGTGCTTGTGTACTAAGTCACTCAGTTGTGTCCAACTCTTTGTAACCCCGTGGACTATAGATGGCCAGGCTTCGCTGTCCATTAGACTCTCCAGGCAAGAATACTGGAATGGTTGCCCTGCCCTCCTCCAGGGGATCTCTAACCAACCCAAGGGTCGAACCCATGTCTCCTATGTCTTCTGCATTGGCAAGTGGGTTCTTTACCACTAACATTGTAGTAGGGGTTGAGAAGGGAGGGAAATGTGTGGAGGATTTGAGTCTTTCATGAAGGAGTATTAGATTAAACTGAACTTTTAAGGATAGATATTATTTTCATGTCCAGCAGAGTGGGAGACAAGCAATGAGGAAAAAATAATTTCAGAATATAGGTATAGATTGGTGGCTCAGTGGTCAAGAATCTGCCAGGCAACACAGGAGATGCAGGTTGGATTTCAGAGTGGGGGAGATCCCCTGGAGAAGGAAATCATGACCCAGGCAGGTATTCTTGCTTGAGAAATCCCACAGATAGAGGAGCTAGTCAGGCTACAGTCCATGGTGTGGCAAAGAGGTGGACACACGTTAGTGACTAAACAACAACAACAAATAGATATAGATTGACTTAAAAGAGAAATATTTAGTTTGGGTATTGGGGGAGATTTTGTTAGATGGGTAAAATATGGTCAGAATATATTGCAAGTGAAGTTTAGATATTTCTATTTTATTAGAGAAATCATAGGTTACTATTGGAAGGATTAAATTACTAGAGATACTAAATTACTACTTGAATCAATCTGCCTTGTGCTTATTTGAATTAAAAAGCTTTTTTTTTCCACAGCACATCACATTTAGGAAATAAATGTGAAAGTTATTAGGATGGTTAAAGAATAAACTGAAGAATGTAGTCTTTTTTATAATCACAACATTTAATTACTTGTATGTGTTGCATGTTTGTATTTGTGTCCATGTGTACTTGTGCTTATAAAATATTAACTGTAAAAGAATTTCAAGTCTGTTTATGATAGAGTGCAAATAATTATGTAGAACTTCCTGTAAATCAAACATCAAGCCAATGTTTACCTAAAGGTAGAATGTGAAATGTGTCACAATTACAGGTTTTATTTGCTCTTGTTAAGCTCTAATTAATTTTATTTCTAGTCTTTTCTTTTTTAATAAATTATTTCATCAAATTATATGCTTTATGAAAGACTTAGCTTTGCCCAATTATTTTATAATTACTCTGACTTTTTATTAAAAAATAAAAAACAACCGTCTTAGATTCAGAGACATTTTGAAGTATTTGAAATCCAACTTGCTAAAAAGAAGCATATAATAACACCATTAAGTTTTGTTTCCCATTTGGGATACATGCTTACTATTGCTTTAAAATGTACTAATTAATCTAGTTTCAGATCCTTAAGGAGTTGGAATCTGAATAATCTGATTTCATGGTTTTTGGTTTTCTGCTTTTTAGCCCACATCCACATAAAATGAAGCAAATCATGTCAAGCTTCATCTGCTGCTTTGATCTAATATGGTTGTTCTACTACAACTTTAGTTTTGTTATTCACATATTTATTACTATTCCTATTCCCGCATCTATCCTGCTTAGATTTCACCATGTCTGGATTAGTCTCTACTTCCTTTCTTCTATGTGAAAACCGTTGAAGTCTGGCAGACTCCCTAAATCAAGAAGACAGATCTGGGAGTCCCAATAGATCAAAGTATTGAGAGCCCATAGGTCAGATTAATGAAGAAGAGGGAACATTAAGAAAGAGTAGGGGCTTTTGATACTTGCTAAAGGTTTCACTTGATGCTGATGCTATGCAATTATCAACCATGTATGTTAGGAAACTACTCGAGGTCTGGAAAATAGCTACCCAAAAGTGTTGGTCTCTCAGTCATGCCTGACTCTGATCCCATTGACTGCAGACCACCAGGCTCTTCGGTCCATGAGATTTTCCAAGCAAGGATACTGGAATGGTTTGCCATTGCCTTCTCCAAACTATCCAAAAGGAGCAGATAAAACAATTCTCAAAGATCACACAGCACTGGGATTATTTCATGGAAATAACCCACTGGGCCTTGAACTGATGATTATAAGGAAACTCCCACAGTAGTAGGACAAAGGCAGCTACAGATTAACTAGCCTGCAAGTTTAAAGGAAAATCTTGGAAAAAAGTAAACTGATCCTAAGTAACTGTAACAAAAACAAACTTAATTCTACAGAAATATGAAAATAAAACTCAAAAACAAAAATTCACAATATCTGTCACCTTTATAGAAAAGGCAGAGGAACCAGAGATCAAATTGCCAACATCTGCTGGATCATTGAAAAAGCAAAAGAGTTCCAGAAAAACATCTACTTCTGTTTTATTGACTATGCCAAAGCCTTTGACTGTGTGGATCATAATAAACTGTGGAAAATTCTGAAAGAGATGGGAATACCAGACCACCTGACCTGCCTCTTGAGAAACCTATATGCAAGTCAGGAAGCAACAATTAGAACTGGACATGGAACAACAGACTGGTTCCTAATAGGAAAAAGAGTATGTCAAGGCTGTATACTGTCACCCTGCTTATTTAATGTATATGCAGAGTACATCATGAGAAACATTGGGCTGGAAGAAGCACAAGCCAGAGTCAAGATTGCTGGGAGAAATATCAATAACCTCAGATATGCAGATGACATCACCCTTATGGTAGAAAGTGAAGAGGAACTAAAGAGCCTCTTGGTGAAAGTGAAAGAGGAGAGTGAAGAAGTTGGCTTAGAGCTCAACATTCAGCAAATGAAGATCATGGCATCTGGTCCCATCACTTCATGGCAAATAGTTGTGGAAAGACTAGAAACAGTGATAGACTTTATTTTTTGGTGCTCCAAAGTCAATGCAAATGGTGACTGCAACCATAAAATTAAAAGACGCTTACTCCTTGGAAGAAAAGTTATGACCAACTTAGACATCATATTAAAAAGCAGAGACATTACTTTGTCATCAAAGGTCCATCTAGTCAAAGCTATGATTGTTCCAGTAATCATGTATGGATGTGAGAGTTGGACTATAAAGAAAGCTGAGTGCCAAAGAATTGATGCTTTTGAACTGTGGTGTTGGAGAAGACTCTTGAGACTCCAAGGAGATCAAACCAGCCCATCCTAAAGGAAATCAGTCCTGAATATTCATTGGAAGGACTCATGCTGAAGCTGAAACTCCAATACTTTGGCCACCTGATGCCAAGAACTGACTCATTGGAAAAGACCCTGATGCTCGGAAAGATTGAAGGTGGGAGGAGAACGGGATGACAGAGGATGAGATGGTAGGATGGCATCACCAACTCAATGGACATCAGTCTGAGTAGGCTCCGGAGTTTGTTATGGACAGGGAAGCTGGGTGTGCTGCAGTCTATGGAAATGCAAAGAGTTGCATATGACTGAGTGACTTAACTGAACTGAACTGAACTATCAAAAATTACCAGTGTGAGAAGAGGCAGAGAATGTGATTCTTGGTGAGGGGATAAACACATCTTTACAAAATGACACAGGAATGCCACTGATTCTATAATTAGCACATAAGGAATGTAAACCAGTTATAACTTCATTCCATATCTTCAAGAAGGTGGAGGGAAAAGTAAGCTTATTAAGTAGGATGTAGAAGAAATTTAAAATGAGCCTCAAATTGAATTCCTATGTATTAAACTATGATTTCTAACATGAAAAATATACTTGATCATATGAACAGCAGATGAGAATGTTATGTGTTCAGTTGTCCAGTCATGTTCAACTAGTTGCAACTCTGTGGACTGTGCCCACCAGGCTCCTTCTGTCCGTGGAGTATCCCAGTCAAGAGTACTAGAATGGGTTGCCATTTCCTACTCCCATGTATATTCCCAACCCAGGGATTGAACCAGCATCTCTTGTGTCTCCTGTACAGACAGGTGGATTCTTCACACTGTGCCACCTCGGAAGCCCCTGGGAAAATTAGTAGGTTAATGAACATGAAAACACAGTGTAGAAGTAACCAAAATAAAACATATTAAGAAAATAAGACATTAAAATGCTGTATGGGGCATCAGTGAAATGTTGAACAATCTTAGGAGCCTAATATATGTATAATAGCAGTCACTGAAGTGGAGAAGAGGAATGTAGGTCAGATAAAATTTTAAAGTAATGATGAATAAAACCTTTCCCAAATTTGATTAATACTACAAACACAGAGATCCAAGAAGTTCAAAGAATCCTAAGCAAACTCTTGTAGAAGAAAATTACAGAAATTTTACGTGATATTGACGTCATTGAATCCAGAAAAAAAAGCAAATATAAAATCAGCTGGAGGAAACAAAAGAGATTTTGCACACAGTAGAACAAATATTAGAATTATAGCAGAGTTCAATAGAAAAAATAAGAGTCAGAAGTCAAAGCAGTATTAACAGAAGTATTAACAGAACAAAATAAACTTAGCAAGAATATATTTATACTTATATTTTTGAAATAAAAACAAAGACCTTTTTAAATGTAGTAAAGCTAAAATAATTGTTACCAACATAATTCTACAATGAAAATGTTAAAGCAATTCTTTCAAACAGAATAAAAATAATATCAGATGGAAATCTATATCTAGTTCAGTGAATTATGAGCACACACCCCTTAGAAAGCTAAATAGGTGGGCAAATAAGAAACAAAGTTTTTAGCATAATTTTGAAATCTCTTTAAAGATATTGCTTAAAGCAAAAACATTAATAACACAACTTAAAGTTAATTAGACTCTATGACAATAACATAACAAATGCCTGGAGGAGAAAATGGAAATGTACAGATAAGAGGTGGTTACATGAAATAGTATGTCATCAGTTGAAGGTTGACTGTAATATTATAGAAAAGAATTATAGCTAGCAAGAATATTGGAGTGGGTAGCCTATCCTTTCTCTAGCTGACTTCCCTGACCCAGGAATTGAACCAGGGTCCCCTGCATTGCTGGCGAGTTTTTTACCCACTGAGCTATCAGAGAAGCCCATATAAATTAACTAAGAAGTTCAAATAGAATTATTAACATATACACAATACATGGCAGAAAGGAAGAAATGGGGATGAAATAAAATGAAATGAAATAAATAGTAATATACTATATTTAAACTCAAGTATATCAATAGCAACCTTAAATCAATATAGCTTAAGCACTCCAATTCAATATCAGAAATTTACTAAAGAAAAAATGACTTTAAATATAGTATTAAAGTTAGATAATTTAAAAGACTGGAAAAGATATACCATGCCAACACTAATGGAAAAAAAAAAAAAAAGGATAGTACACTTGTTTATATATCAAATGAAATTTCATAGCAGAAAATATTACCAAGGATGAAGAGGAGTATTTATCATTGCTAATATAATTGATTCACCAAAAAGATAACAATCTTAGTGTTTATGTGTCTAACAATAGCACTTAGAAATACATGAAGCCAAATTTAATTGAATTAAAAATTAAAGAAATATAAAAAGTCTGTAGTTTTATTTGAACATTACCATTTGAGGATTGATACAAGCAAACCAAAAATCAGTAAGGTATAAAAGACAACACTGTCAACCATAAAAAAGTCCTCAATAGATTCAAAAGAATGAAAGCTGTAAAGAGAATCTTTTCTGATAACAATGGAATTAAATTAGAAAATAATAGGAAAAAAACCTTTTGAAAAATCAAGAATGTTTGGAAACTAAATAACATACTCCTAAAAAACAACTGAACAAAAGCAAAAACCAATAGGGAAATTAAAATCCATTATGAACTGAATTAAAAAATAGCACCAAAACCTATAAAAAATTTGAGAGCAAAATATAGCAATGTTTTCTGGAAAATTTTTATCCATAAAGAACTATATTAGCATAAATAAAAGTCCTAATTACTAAAATTTCCATATTAAAATTTAGATAAAAAAGAGCAACTTAACTGGTGGGCTGTTCCAACTGGCACAGGTATCCTTTTAACTTTCTTTCTAGGGGCTTGCCCTGTCCCACTCAGTGGGTGGCCTTGCCAGCAGGAGTTCCCTTCAGAAGCAGCCAGGTGGCCAGCACTGCCCACCATCATTACCACAATAACTGTGGCCAGGCTTTGCAGGCAGTCATACTAGGGATGACCCTGAAAGTCAGTAGCAGTTATGGCCAGAATTCTCATCCAGCTTGGCCAGGGGCCAGTCCAGCCCACAATTGCTCTTGTAGTAGCCATTGCCAGTTTCCAGACCCTCTGATCACTCAAGTCCAGTTTGCAGGTCAATTGAGGGTCAATCGTTCTTGATGACCTCTGCCAGCATTAATCCACTAAAAATAAATATTAAAGTACCAGACTTCAAAAACTGTGGGTTTGATTGCTGCACAGAACATCTACTAATTGGCCAAAAAAAAAAAAAAAAATTGTTGACATTAGCATATTAAATGATGTCTAATATTTATCAATAAATACTGCAATTAATTGATTGTGATGTACCCACACATCTAAATAGGCACTATCATTGTTAAAATTTGCTTATCTAGTTTACCAATACTGTTTTCTTTCCAAAGGATAAAAACTATGTTTCTTTTAAACATGTTTACAGATGAAGAGCATGTTTTATTTAAAAAGTTTATAGATGGAAAGGTTAAGTATATTTGTTAATAGTTTAATCTACATTAACCAAATTGTCATCTGTATAAGGAAAATATACATATTCAAATAACTATATTGTCATTTTAGTTGAAAAATTTTTAATGAATCTTTTTCCTTTAAAATAGATGGAAAAAAATCCCACACACACTGGAGTGCATGCACACTCAGTCACTCAGTCCTGTCCAACTCTATGGGACTCCATGGGCAATAGTCTGCCAGACTCCCCTGTAAATGTTATTTTCCTAGCAAGAATACTGGAGTGGTTTGCCACGCCATCTTCCATGGGATCTTCCCAACCAAAGGATCAGTCCTGTGTCTCCTGCTTCACAGGTGGTTTCTTTACCTGCTGAGCCACCTGGGAAGCCCCCATACACTGGAGACTTGGTACAAATTCCTAAAAACAGTCCAGGCTGAAGAGTAAGATTTTATCTTTGAAATCAAGGGAAAAAGGAAAGAAAATAAGGGTGAGTTGCACATTTATTTTGAAAAGATTAAATGTCCTGTTTACTCTAATCCTTTCTTTCTCATAAAGACTTTTGAAATTTCCTTGGACTGCAAAGAGATCAAACCAGGCAATCCTAAAGAAAGTCAGTCCTGAACATTCATTGGAAGGACTGATGCTGAATCTGAAGCTCCAATACTTTGCCCACTTGATGCAAAGGACTGACTCATTGGAAAAGACCCTTATGCTGGGAAACACTGAAGGCAGGAGAAGTGGGCAACAGAGGATGAGATGGTTGGATGGCATCACCAACTCAAAGGACATGAGTTCGAGCAAACTCTGGGAGATGCTGATGGGCAGAGAAGCCTGGTGTACTGCAGTCCATGGGGTCCGTAGGAGTTGGGCATGACTAGCAACTGAACAACAGCAAAAAAAGTCTATGGGCACAGAACACCATGTATTCATGGCAGATTGAGAAATTAATATAATTTATTCAAAAGATGTCATCTGAAATCAGCTTATTGGAGCATAATTTCTGATCTTGCCTAGTTTTTTTGTCAAAGTAGAAAATAGTATTTTAGCAAATACATTTACTTTTGAGTCTCTGTTATTTCATCAATAAAAAGAGATAAGAAATAAAGATTACTCCAAAAGTAGATTACAAGGATTAAAAATGCATGAATAACTCAGAAGAGTCCCTGGTATTTATATCTAAGCACTTAACAAACATTACTTGTGATTGTTGTCATCATGATGGTAAAGTATATTTGTACCTTGATTCCAGCTTTGAGTCTATGCTTCTTTCTTGCAGATCACTAGTCTATAAGTCTTATCTGATTAAATAGGTAATATCAAAGAATTAGAATCAAAAGCCAGCATTTCAAATCAAATTTTGGAGATTTCATTCAAAAGGTACATATTCTTGAACTGTTTAAATTCAATATAGGCTTAATATTCATATTGATTATTAAAATTATATGGAATTTCTCAAAAGTATCGGCACTCTTTTAGCTGAATCTCATGAAGATCAGGAGTTTATTATGATTCTGGGAAATGTGAAACCAACTTAGATGAAAATCAACTGAAACACTTACTCAAGAGGTTTACAAATTAATTTGATTCATAAACAGCAGACAGTGCAACCTTTCTTTAATTAAGAAAATCTAGGTCAACAAACATATTCAAACATATGATTTAATGTGACTTTATTTGAGGATTATACAGTTTACAAAACATACTTTATTATTATTTAATCCTTTCTAATTACCTACAAATTCCTTTGGGGGGCTTCTGCAGTTTTATGGTTTCTATGCAATTGGGGATAGATATATAACTTGCATTAAATGCTAAGTCAATTCTAAAATGTCTGTGTCCTTTGGATTGCATTCTTTTTATTAAACAGGTGTTTAAATGATATTAGGCTATTTATTTTAAAAGAAATGAGCAGCCATGATGGAGTAAATGGTATCTGAAATTTCCTCCTATTCTAACCAACTTTGAAATATATAAAATTATTTTTTCAGACAATATGTAACTGGCAGCATATCCTATGGTTCCTTAAACAAGACTGCAAATTATTTATGTCCTGTTATCACACTGGTTTCTGGATTGATCTTGCTTTCAAGACCATGGAGAAGCACCAAGTATGGAAGTCTTGTTGAGTTGAGGAAACAAGTAATAGCGCTGAGGAAAGTTGAGTGGGTAGATTTTACAGGGTAAATTATGAGGGCTTTAGAAATCTGCTTAGAGTTCCTCTTGAGACATTGGTTAAATTCTAATGTATGCGTGTTTAGGATTAACTACCCAGGGACAAGCAAATAACAATTACCAGGGAAATAACTACTACTAAGGAGCTGTAAACTGACCAATTTTTAGGACTCACTAATTTATATTTCCTCTGAAAACAACAGTCATGTTGTTGTACATCTTTAATAGCATTTGTTATTTTGAAACTTAAAAAAGCAGATTTGCTTGATGAATGTGATATGGATACATTGTTTTGTCAACCTGAGAATAAAGATGCTATTAAACATCTGTGACATTCAGTGGTAACTTTTGAAGAGCCATGCAAAAAAAGAACTATGAAATGTGTTTAAGGATTTATATAAAAATATGAACATAATATAGAAAGAAATGGAAATATTAAGAATAACCTAGTCAAGGCTATGGTTTTTCCTGTGGTCGTGTATGGATGTGAGAGTTGGACTGTGAAGAAGGCTGAGCACTGAAGAATTGATGCTTTTGAACTGTGGTGTTGGAGAAGACACTTGAGAGTCTCTTGGACTGCAAGGAGATCCAATTAGTCCATTCTGAAGGAGATCAGCCCTGGGATTTCTTTGGAAGGAATGATGCTAAAGCTGAAACTCTAGTACTTTGGCCACCTCATGCAAAGAGTTGACTTATTGGAAAAGACTCTGATGCTTGGAGGGATTGGGGGCAGGAGGAGAAGGGGACGACAGAAAATGAGATGGCTGGATGGCATCACTGACTCGATGGACGTGAGTCTGGGTGAAGTCTGGGAGTTGGTGATGGACAGGGAGGCCTGGCGTGCTGCGATTCATGGGGTCGCAAAGAGTCGGACACGACTGAGCAACTGAACTGAACTGAATTGAAAGTAGCATCTAGATCTAAAAACAATGCAAAAACTAAAGTGAAGCCAGTTCACAGAATGGACTTATATCTGTAGATTTGACACTTATTTTAGTTTTGACATGAAAATGAAGATTACTGCTCTTGAGGACACAGGGGAAAAAAAAACAAACTCTGAAAATTTAAAGAAGAAAAAGCAGTTCAGCATGGGGAAGAGGGAAGGTAAGAAACAGAACTTCAGTGATAAGTTGTCTAATACACTTATACCTGGAATTCTAGCAGAAAAAAAAAAAAAAGAAGATGGAAAGGAAGAAAATTCATATTGAAAAAATATCACACATTTGTACATCCTTTTTCATGAAATATAGTGTTTCAAACTTAAATGCTGTTTTGATATAACAAACAGGAAGGGAGTCAGCAATCGTGTGCAAAACTACCAAGAAAGTTAAGATGAGGACTCATATTAGATTTTGATTTACATATTTAAAGAACATTTGAACCTTGAATGTAATTTCAATATAAAGACGGGAACTAAACAGATTATGATAAAAGGTGGAAAATTTTAATTTATCTTTTTTTCACTATGTGCATATTATGAAATGTGAAAGTGTTAGTCGCTCAGTTGTTTCTGACTCTTTGTGACCCCAAGAACTGTAGCCTGCCAGGCTCCTCTGTCTATGGAATTCTCCATGAAAGAATACTGGAATAGGAAGCCACTCCCTTCTCCAGGGGATCTTCCCTGACCCAGGGATTGAACCTGGGTCTCCTGAAATGCAGGCATATTCTTTTTTTTTTTTTTTAATTTTATTTTATTTTTAAACTTTACATAACTGTATTAGTTCAGTCACTCAGTCATGTCTGACTCTTTGTGACCACATGGACTGTGGCATGCCAGACTTCCCTGTCCATCACCAACGCCTGGAGCGTTCTCAAAGTCAAGTCCATCAAGTCAAAGATGCTATCCAGCCATCTTGCCCTCTGCAGTCCCCTTCTCCTCCTGCCTTCAATCTTTCCCAGCATCAGGGTCTTTTCCAATGAGTCAGTTCTTCACAATAGGTGGCCAAATATTGTAGTTTCAGCTTTAGCATCAGTCCTTCCAATGAATATTCAGGACGATTTCCTTTAGGATGGACTGGTTGGATCCCCTTGTAGTCCAAGGGACTCTCAAGTGTCTTCTCCAACACCACAGTTCAAAGGCATCAATTCTTCAGCACTCAACTTTCTTTATAGTCCAACTCTTACATCCATACATGACTACTGGAAGAAACCATAGCTCTGACAAGATGGACTTTAGTTGGCAATGTCTCTGCTTTTTAATATGCTGTCTAAGTTGGTCATAGATTTTCTTCCAAGGAGCAAGCATCTTTTAATTTCATGGCCAAAGTCACCATCTGCAGTGATTTGGATCCCAAGAAAATAAAGTCTCTCACTGTTTCCAGTGTTTCCACATCTATTTGCCATTAAGTGATGGGACTGGATGCCATGATCTTAGTTTTCAGAATACTGAGTTTTAAGACAGTTTTTTCACTCTCCTCTTTCACTTTCATCAAGAGGCTCCTCAGTTCCTTCAGTTTCTCCCATAGCGGTGGTATCTGAGGCTACTGATATTTTTCCTGGCATTCTAGATTCCAGTTTGTGCTTCATCCAGTCCGGCATTTCGCATGATGTACTCTGCATATAAGTTAAATAAGCAGTGTGACAATATAGAGCCTTGATGTACTCCTTTCCCAATTTGAAACCAGTCTGTTGTTCCATGTCCAGTTCTAACTGTTGCTTCTTGACCTGCACACAAATTTCTCAGGAGGCAGGACAGGTGGTCGTGTATTTCCATCTCTTTAAGAATTTTCCACAGTTTGTTGTGATCCACACAATGAAAGGCTTTGGCATAGTCAATAAAGCAGAAATAGATGTTTTTCTGGAACTCTCTTGCTTTTTTGATGATCCAACAGATGTTGGCAATTTGATCTCTGGTTCCTCTCCCTTTTCTAAATCCAGCTTGAACATCTGGAAGTTAGTTCACTGTTCATATACTGTTGAAGCCTGATTTCAAGAATTTTGAGCATTACTTTGCTAGCATTTGAGATGAGTGTAATTTTGTGGTAGTTTGAATATTCTTTAGCATTGCCCATCTTTGGGATTGGAATGAAAACTGACCTTTTCCAGTCCTGTGGCCACTGCTGAGTTTTCCAAATTTGTTGGCATATTGAGTGCAGCACTTTCCCAGCATCATCTTTAAGGATTTGGAATAGCTCAACTGGAGTTCCATCACCTCCACTAGCTTTGTTTGTAGTAAGGCTTCCTAAGGACTACTTGACTTTACATTCCAGGATGTCTGGCTCTAGGTGAGTGATCACACCATCATGGTTATCTGGGTCATGAAGATCTTTTTTGTATAGTTTTTCTGTGCATTCTTGCCACCTCTTCTTAATATCTTCTGCTTCTGTTAGGTCCATACCATTTCTGTCCTTAATTGTGCCCATGAAATGGTCCCTTAGTATCTCTAATTAACTTGAAGAGATCTTGAGTCTTTCCCATTCTATTGTTTTCCTCTATTTCTTTGAATTGATCACTGAGGAAGGCTTACTTATCACTCCTTGCTGTTCTTTGGAACTCTGTTAATACTTGCATGATTATTTATTCAATTTTTTTCTAGGATGAAGGCATTTATTTAATACCTTTCCTTGTTGAACCATGGGATTCTGACCTGGAAAGATGATGGACTGCTGAAACCCTTGGCTAAGTGGATTATTTTGAGGTGTCTTTGTTCCCATATGCTGCTGAGTTTGGTTAACTGTTGGAGAGGTTACAACTCATATCCCTATTGGAAGGGGGAGCAGAGGATGCAGACTTGTTGTTGAGGTGAGGCTGTACAGGGGGGTTGGGACCTTAAAAGGCCCTCCTTGCAAGTTCATCTGAGGAGCTGTTAAATGGCCTGGGTTGTTCATCTGAGGAAAGTTTCTCTGGGTTCCTGAAGCTTGCTGCTGCCAAAGGTATATGGAGGAGGAGAGCGGGCAGTTGTCTGTATGGTAGTTAAGGATGATCTTGCCTGGATTTGCTGTCGCATTGGGCCAGGCAGGGGAGCATTTCCTACCCTTGATTTGCAGTCATTGTGCCAGAGAACTCTAGGCTGGAGGAAGCTGAATGACTCCAGAAGGCAGCTTGTTCCAGCCTAGAGGAAGAGAAACTTGATTTGGGGCAGTAAACTGGAGTTGAATCCCCTGTGGCTGTTGCTGCTGATGTTGCTGTAGGGTTCTTGCTGCATCTATTGCTGCTGCTGCCGCTGGGGAAAAATTAGCTGGGTTTATTTTTCTCTTCATTGGGACAGGCCGTATTGGGTGGTGCAGAGGAACTAAAGATCCTGAGCAATGACTTCACTGCTGTATATGGAGCTCAGAGAAGAGTGGATCAGTTGTGTCTGACTAGAAGCACGACGAGGAGTCCTGGGCTGCATTTTGAATTGGGGCCTGATGCCATCGTGGAATATGACACGTTTCCACCCTGGGGTAGCATAATAGTTGCAGTGTTGGTCATCCTTATTATCATGGAGCACCTTTCATGGGAAATCCCATCTTCATCGTAATTTAATTTCCACTCCCATGGATCCTTTATTTCTCACATCATGGCTTTGGTTCTGAGACAAAGCCAGGTTTCCCTTCCATCTGAATGAAGGGAATTCCCAGATCCTGAAGACACTGGTTGTTGCTCTGAATCAGGATCCATAGCCTCTCCGCTGCTTCCCAGAAGATGTTGAATGCCACATGTAGGATGCTCCATGGCTCTACCTTTCCATACCTTTAGCTTGCTGGATTCCATGTGTAATAAATTGAGTGTATTCTCCAATATTGTATCCAAGTTCCATTTGAAGTCTTTATCATCTCTGTTTCCTTTGAAGGCCAAAAAATTCACCTCTGAGTCGTCCACTGTTAATGAGCAAAAGGAAATATGTTGTTACTGTTATTCAGTGGCTAAGTGGTGTCCTACCCTTTGTGACCCCATGGACCATGGCATGCCAGGCTCCCCTGTCCTTCACTGTCTTCTAGAGTTTGCTTAAATTCATGTCCATTGAGTCAATGATGCCATTCAACCATCTCACCCTCTGTCGTCATCTTCTCCTCCTGCATTCAGTCTTCCCCAACACCAGGGTCTTTTCCAGTCAGTCAGTCTTTCACATTGGGTGCCAAATATTGAAGCTTCAGCTTCAGCATGAGTCCTTCCAATGAATATTCAGGGTTGATTTCCTTTAAGATGGTCTGGTTTGATATCCTTGCTGTCCGAGGGACTTTGAAGAGTTTTCTCCAGCACCACTGTTCAAAAGCATCGATTTTTCCATACTCAGCCTTATTTATAGTATGTCTTCTAAATTTGGAAGGTTGTCCAAAACCATGGTGAATATTATTCCAGAAGCATGTGTGTGTGTTAGTTACTCAGCTGTGTCTGACTTTTTGCAATCCCATACTCTGTCCATGATATTCTCCCAGCGATAATACTGGAGTGGTTTGCCATTCCCTTCTCCAGGGGATCTTCCCAATCTAGCAAGTGAACCCAGATCTCCTGCATTCCAGGCAGATTCTTTACTGCCTAAGCTGCCAGAAGCATATGTCCACCATATTCCAGGTGGACAATACAGAAAAAAATGTTTTTCTTAATTTTTATCATTTATATAGATCATCTTCTAAATCCAAACAATCTGGCATTTTTAGGACCTGTATTTTAAGGTAGCAGTCAATTGCAAATACTGAGCTTGGCCTCAGCCCACCAGGGTGGACCTTGAGCAATGCCCTTTAAAGTGGATGCACTTGGCCCTCTGTGTATCCCTCCATCTGGTGGGGTGGACCTTAAGCAGTGCCCTTGACAGTGGATGCCCTTGGCCCTCAGTGTATACCTCCATCCATCCTTGCCTGCATCTATCTGTCTAGCCATCAGCACCCAGCTACTCAAATCCAGACCCACCTGGGACTCAGGGAGCCAGTGGGGAGGGGCATGGACTAAACCAGGCTGGGGAGGAAAGGGAGATAATTTACTTTGTGTCAAGGAATCCTTTTCTTTCCAGAAGCTTTCAATATATCATTGCATGTTTTATTCTGAAAGTTTCATGGTTCCTTGTCTTAGCTAATATTTAATTCACCCATAATTGAACTGTCTAAGTGGTGTGAGGTAAGAGTTCAATCCTTTTGTATGATTACTCCCGCAGCGTTTATTGAACTGTTCATTCTTCCCACAGTGGTCTCAATGTCAGACAAATAAACATTTGTCTCTTTTTCCAACATCTTTATTCTATTACTTCATATCATTTGCTTAATTAAGCATCACTTTTCATGTGTTTTTCCAAATTAATATTTATCAAGAGGTATCAATGGCTACACAGAGAAGATAAATGCAAATTACAGATCTATTCTAGGGCACATATGGGTGTGTGCTCAGTTATATCTGACTCTTTGTGACCCCAGGAACTATGCCCACCAGGCTCCTCTGTCCATGGGATTTCCCCAGCAGGAATACTAGAATTGGAAGTCCAGAAAAGAATTTCTAAGATATTTGATATAAAGGACAGCAGAAAAGGAAGAATTGTTGGGAAGCATTTTCCAAATAGAATATATTTTTATTTTTTACAATGGAGCATGACTCCTTTTAGATAAAGATGAGCTTTTCAGTTCTTTATGGTACCATATTATTCTCATTTTTTAACGCTCTGCATGTCTTTCTAATTTGTTATCTCTCTGGTGTCTATAGGCATTAAACTGTGGAATGCCAGATTTAAGGGTCAATTCTTTCTTTTCTACATTTACCCCACTTTTAAGTTTGAAGAGCTTCTACTTAATGATGGAAATAGAAGAAAAATTATAGTAAAGGAGACTCTTTTTTTTACTTCTTTGAAATAATAGCACCTGCTTCAAACAGTTTGACCTCTCTTGCTCATTTGCCTTTCTCTGCAAACATTCCCTGAAGTCTCACTTATCTTATATTAAACATGTTCACAAGTCACAGCTCATTTTGAGCTCAGATCTTCCTGATATGCTTTTTCTAAATTTTTGTCACACTCTTGTATTCTGCCTTGATTATATGTGCCTCTTCTAATCTCTTACAATTAAACAAAAAATTATTTTTAAAAAAAAGGGAGAAAAGAAGGAAGGATGTATGGAAAGGAAGAAGGAAGGACATATAACATCTTGCAAAAGATCTTCAGGCTTGCTTATGATGCATTTTGAGAAGAGCATGGAAACCCACTCCAGTATTCTTGCCCGGAGAATCCCCATGGAGAGAGGAACTTGATGGGCTACAGTCCATGGGGTCATAAAGAGTCGGACACGACTGAGTGACTAAGTACACATGACACATTTTAGTTAATTATCATTTAATTTTCTCTTTTATGTTATTAATGGTTATGTGACTAGATTTTAATTTTGAGGTGTCAATTCATTTTGAATTATATTCTTGTCTAAAGTTTCTGGTCATCAGATCAAGGTTATACTTTATACATAAAAAGTCTTTTTCCAGAGAAGTTTATGAGAACTCTCAAGCTATGCTTAGCATTTCTTTCCTTTATAACCAATACTCCAAAACAGTCCAGTTATACCTATGTCATAAAATACATCATTCTTTTTGATAATTTATTTTCCTCTTATGGTTTCAAGTGATTAAATATATCAGAAATTTTTGTTTAAACAAAACAATATTATTAGAAATTATCTGGATCCATGAAATTCTTCAAACTACTTTTTATTCTCTCAGTGGTGGAACTTTTAGAAAATTCTACATGTTTGATAAGGCTTCCCTCATGGTTCAATGATAAATAATCCATGTGCAGTGCAGGAGCTGCAAGTTTGATACCTGGGTTGGGAAGATCCCCTGGAGAAGGAAATGGCTACTCGCTCCAGTATTCTTGGCTGGGAAATCCCATGGACAGAGGATCCTGGCAGGCTACAGCCCATGGGGTCACAAAGAGTTAGATAATACTTAGCAACTAACCAACAGTAGCAACAATGTGTTTGATAAATATCATTAATGATTTGAAACTAATCCAAATTGGGGGATTTGGTCTGAGAGATTCTTGACTTACTAAGAATAATACCATAGAACTCTACTAGGTACATATCCAGCTGTGTGTTAATATTAATTAGTGTTCAGAATGATGGCACCACAAACTAGCAGGATCTTAGTTCAGTAAGGAATTTCACTGCAGTGGAGCCATTAATCTGATCCCATGGCATTAGGCATTATTATATGAAGATTTTCTATAATAAAACTTGATGTTTTATAATCATTTTTGACTTCCCAGATAATCCAGTCTTTTGCCTACCTAGATTCCCTAGGCATTTGGACAAACCATTATCTTATCATTGTTGTTATTGATGATAATGACATGAACACACACACATATAATCTGTTTTGAAGTGTGAAAGTCCAGGACAACTGCAGAGCAGTCTTTATAAATCGAATTATCAAGGCAAATTATTTAACATTTCACATTAAACATTTCTATTTATCTCTAGTAAAAGACATTTTAAAAACAGTATTTCATATGCATGAATTTCCATCAAAAATATTTTAATGGTAGCTTTCCTTTTTATTTTTTATACTTTTTAATATAAATTTATTTATTTTAATTGGAGGTTAACCACTCTACAATATTGCATTGGTTCTCAAACTAGTACAGACACAATGGAGCTTTCCTTTTTAAAGTTTGAGGTTGAAAGGCTCATTGTTTTTTTTCTTTTCCTATCTATTGAGTCTTTATATCATTAGACTTTGATGTTCTGGATAAAAGTCACCAAGTGAGTGTTAGCAATGTGTTTATTATTTTTAATGTCAAAGAGTGAAGCTTTTCATAGTTGAGTAGTTGAGTTAAATAAACCATGCTTTTCACTCAATAGTTTAGAAAAGTAGTCTAAAACAAAAGTAATTTTAAAAAACTACATATGTTTATTAATAGTCTAGTTGGAGTTGTAGGAAACTCTTTTGAACTAATACTTTTTAACACTTCTTACAATGCAATATATATCTTGAGTTTTCTTGTGTATAACGCATTTCACTAAAGAATATATGAACAGCATAACTAAAAAAAGTGTGAAGTTAAACTTTACTGACAGTTCTTTTACACTTTCCAATAAATTCTTGACTGGTAGTTTCAGCTTGGAGGGAACAGTTACCCAGAGTAACCAATGAAGACCATGGAATAGCTACCCTGGGAAGTAGTCATTACCTATATCTAAAATATCACTTTGAAGCAGGGAAAACCAAAACCTTAAACCCAGTAGTGTGCCTCCTACAGCAGCTGCCACTACTTACTTGAAGGAGTCAGATTTCAGGGTTAGCATAGAGGGAGAGCCAGCAGGAAGCCTACTCTCAATAATTCTTTCCTGCTGCAGAGTTTTACAACAATAGAACAATTAGAAATCTTTGCTTATTAGATTTTCAACCATGTCGCACTTTCATTTTCAGGTCAATGTCTTCAGGGAGCATTGTTTACTTGAGGAGTTATTTCAGAACAAGATGATGACATTCTTGCAGAAAAGTCTATAGAATACATTCAGGCTATAATTAGCCTGAATTAGTATTCTTTTGGATAAGGCAATGGCACTCCATCCAGTACTCTTGCCTGGAAAATCCCATGGATGGAGGAGCCTGGTAGGCTGTAGTTCATGGGGTCGCTAAGAGTTGGACACGACTGAGTGACTTCACTTTCACTTCAGCATTGGAGAAGGAAATGGCAACTCACTACAGTGTTCTTGCCTGGAGAATCCCAGGGACAGAGGAGCCTAGTGGGCTGCTGTCTATGGGATTGCACAGAGTCTGACATGACTGAAGTGACTTAGCAGTAGGTATTCTTTAAAGTTACAAGACATCCTTCAGTTCAGTCAGTTCAGTTCAGTCAGTTCAGTTCAGTCACTCAGTCGTGTCCGACTCTTTGCAACCCCATGAATCACAGCATACCAGGCCTCCCTGTCCATCACCAACTCCCGGAGTTCACTCAAACTCACGTCCATCGAGTCGGTGATGCCATCCAGCCATCTCATTCTCTGTTGTCCCCTTTTCCTCCTGCCCCCAATCCCTCCCAGCATTAGAGTCTTTTTCAATGAGGCAACTCTTCGCATGAGGTGGCCAAAGTACTGGAGTTTCAGCTTTAGCATCATTCCTTCCAAAGAACACCCAGGGCTGATCTCCTTTAGAATGGACTGGTTGGATTTCCTTGCAGTCCAAGGGACTCTCAGGAGTCTTCTCCAACACCAGAGTTCAAAGGCATTAATTCTTTGGCACTCAGCTTTCTTCACAATCCAACTCTCACATCCATACATGACCAATGGAAAAACCATAGCCTTGACTAGACGGACCTTTGTTGGCAAAGTAATGTCTCTGCTTTTGAATATGCTATCTAAGTTGGTCATAACTTTCCTTCCAAGGAGTAAGCGTCTTTTAATTTCATAGCTGCAGTCACCATCTGCAGTGATTTTGGAGACCAAAAAAATAAAGTCTGCCACTGTTTCCATTGTTTCCCCATCTATTTCACATGAAGTGATGGGACCAGATGCCATGATCTTCAACATTCTTTCTGAATGTTGAGCTTTAAGACAACTTTTTCACTGTCCTCTTTCACTTTCATCAAGAGGCTTTTTAGTTCCTCTTTACTTTCTGCCATAAGGGTGGTGTCATCTGCATATCTGAGGTTATTGATATTTCTCCCGGCAGTCTTGATTCCAGCTTGTGCTTCTTCTAGCCCAGCATTTCTCATGATGTACTCTGCATGTAAGTTAAATAAGCAGAGTGACAATATACAAGCCTTGATGTACTCCTTTTCCTATTAGGAACCAGTCTGTTGTTCCATGTCCAGTTCTAACTGTTGCTTCCTGACCTGCATATAGGTTTCTCAAGAGGCAGGTCAGGTGGTCTGGTATTCCCATCTCTTTCAGAATTTTCCACCGTTTATTGTGATCCACACAGTCAAAGGCTTTGGCATAGTCAAGAAAGAAGAAATAGATGTTTTTCTGGAACTCTCTTGCTTTTTCGATGATCCAGCAGATGTTGGCAATTTGATTTCTGGTTCCTCTGCCTTTTCTAAAATGAGCTTGAATATCTGGAAGTTTACAGTTCACATATTGCAAAACATCCTTAGGTTTTATAAATTGATAATTTTGGTTACAATTAGCTAGCTTTACAATTGAAGCTTTAATATCCATATAACTAAAAATTTAAACCTTGGGATGCAGAGTGTTATCAGTACTGGATGCTCCAGAGTCATGTCAGACTTCTTCCTCCAAAACCTACTTATCCATATCTGTTCACAATATTGGTGGGTCTCAAGAAAATTTGCTGTAATTTCTGTGATATTTCTCTTGTTACCAAGTCCAACCTCACTCTGCTCACTGCACCATAGGCTGGCCAATAAATCTGAGAGACAAGATGTTGAAGCAAGAAACAAGACTTTATTTTGAAAGCCAGATGACTGAGAAGATGGCAGACTAATGTCTCAAAAAGACTGTCTTACTGAGGCCTGGATATCAGGTTCTTTTGTGGATCAGAGATGGGGGAGGTGAGGTAATAGCATAAAAGACCATTTTATTCTTGCAGATATCTCCTAGAATGGCACATATAGGGTGGGGGTGGTGGTAGCTGTGTTATTTTAATTTCCTTACAGATATTTTACAGGTGGTTGGAAATGAAATACCTCCTTGTGAGCTAAACAAAGGCACTTTAATTTAAGGGTCAGGCAGAGCGGGGCAGGGTTCCCTGAGACAGGCCATTATGTATGCCTAATATAACGAAGGTGGAAAAAAAAGAGTTAACATCACAGAAGCATATTCAATATGGAGTCAGAATTTACCTTTCCCCGTTACAGTGAGTCTCACCAGCAAGTGCTGTAATTTTTGTAATCTTTCTCTTGCTCTCTCTACACCCGATATTCACAATTCTACTTCATAAATCAAACTCAAATTTCTTCAATTCTCTTTACCTTATGCTCATTATTTCAGAATAGCCAACATGATTTGTTAATGGAATACTAATTTCAACTGAAAAAAAAAATGCACAATTTAAAAGCTGAGAATTATGCTTTATTTGGTACACAAAACTGAGGACTTAAGCCCAGGATGCAATCTCTCACCCTTGAGAGACTGCTCAGAAAAGCTAAGGGAGAAGCCAGGACACAAAGGGATTTTTGCAACAAAGACTAGTAAGTCAGAGCATCAAAAGATTACTGTTATTTAAAGAATATATCTCAATATTTAAATAATATCTCAAGTTAAGATATTTAAATAATATCTCAAGTTAAGGAATTTAGCACTTTTATATGTATAGGAAGATGCAAAAGTCTGGGCTCACTGAAATCATTATTTTGATATGACCTTAGCTATCTGGGGCCACTATCCTGTGTTTTCACATCTTGAGTCTTTTCAGGATACACCACTGGGAGTTGCTGCAGAGGTTGACTACTTGATGGCAGGCATCCTATTTCTGTCCTGGGTTCTCTCAGGGCACATCACTGAGGGGGTTGTAATGTGATGACTTGATGACTGTAACATCCTTTATTTACTGATATAGCACGCATCATTTTTTCACTGGCACTGCAAATGCCTAAATGGTCTGTTGGTCTCCAGTCTTATTCCTCTTAGACTCTCTTTTCCACAGTTAAGCCAGAATGACCTGTTTTAGAAACACACAGCAGGTCATGTCACTCACCAGCTTATAGCTACCCAGTCACTTTAAATAAATTCTAAATACACTCACACGGCACACTGGGTGTTGAAGCTCTAGTCTTCGTTTAACTCACCAGTGCCCATTCGTCTTCTGCCCATCAAGCATTCTAGTCACATGACTATTATTTCCACTCCTAGTTTTCAAAAAGACTATCATCTCATCTGCGTTCACATTTGCCTTTCTTTGACATGAAACATCCTTGCATTTTAGTACTTTACTCTTTCATCCTGTTCATATTCTTCTTCCTTAGGTTGATTCCTTCCTGCTTCGCAGTTTTTGGTTTAAAAGTTTCTCCTTCCAATTGTTCTGTCTGGATTCTATCAACAGGACAGCAACATTTTGCTGTAAAAGGCCAATAATAAATATTTTAGTTTGGCAGACCATGTAAGACTTTTGTCACATATTTTTTGCTGTTTTACATTGCTTGCAATTCTTTTAAATATTAAAAATGTTCTTAGCTTTCAGACCATCCTAAAATTGGCCAGGACAGAAATTGACTAGCAGAGTATATTTTGCTCACCTCTACTCTAGATAATGTTCATATGTATTCTCAAGAGCAGCTTTCTCTTTACTTAAATTAGAACTTATCAAAATTGCAGTTAAGCGATTTTTAATTTATGCAGATTTTAGTACCTGTTTACATTTTACCTAGCTTCCCTCTCTACTAATATATGACCATAATATTTTATTAAAACTATGAGACTTAAATTGGCACAACATTGGCAACTAAATTAAAAATTTTATTGGATTTCACTCCTAAGTATTTTTCTCCCTGTGGTTTCATGGTCTAACAATAACAACAACAAAATAAATATTCTTTTAGTTATTGTCTATTTTGTCTCTTCTAATCTGTGACATTTTCTCAATATTTATTTTTATAACTTTGATACTTTTCAAGAACACTGGTCATATTTGTATGTCTCTCAATTTGACTTTTTTTCTGATGTTTTCTCATTCTTAGACTGTGCTGATGAATTTTCAAGAAGGATACCACAAAGAAAAAAGTTTCCTTCTTCTGACCTCATGTCAGTAGGTATATGATATTAATGTACTTTGTTCCCAAGGATGTTAGTCTTGATCACTTGGTTAAGGTAGTGTCTGCCAAGTTTACCCTCTATAAAGTGACTATTTTTCTTTTCCCCTTTCATACGTTTTTTCTTTGGAAGGAACTAAGTCTTGATCACCAGCTCTCCCTTAAAGAGGATGGAAATTGCATATGTTGTCTTTTGACATCAATGCTGAACCTAAAGGCTTCCCTGATGGTTCAGATGGTAAAGAATCTGCCTATAATGAGGGAGACCTCAGCTTGATCCCTGGGTTGGGAAGATCCTCCGGAGGAGGGATGCAGCCCACTCCAGTGTTCTTGCCTAGAGAATCCCCATGGACAGAGGAGCCTGGTGGGCTATAGTCCATGGGGTAACAAAGAGTCAGACACGACTGAGTGACTAATCAGAGCACAGATCAGATCAGATTAGATCAGCCGCTCAGTAGTGTCTGACTCTTTGCAACCCCATGAATCGCAGCACGCCAGGCCTCCCTGTCCATCACCAGCTCCCAGAGTTCACTCAGACTCACGTCCATTGAGTCAGTCATGCCATCCAGCCTTCTCACCCTCTGTCCTCCCCTTATCCCCTTGCCCCCAATCCCTCCCAGCATCAGAGTCTTTTCCAATGAGTCAACTCTTCACATGAGGTGGCCAAAGTACTGGAATTTCAGCTTTAGCATCATTTCTTCCAAAGTAATCCCAGGGCTGATCTCCTTCAGAATGGACTGGTTGGATCTCCTTGCAGTCCAAGGGACTCTCAAGAGTCTTCTCCAACACCACAGTTCAAAAGCATCAATTCTTCGGCACTCAGCCTTCTTCACAGTCCAACTCTCACATCCATACATGACCAATGGAAAAACCATAGCCTTGACTAGATGAACCTTTGTTGGCAAAGTAATGTCTCTGCTTTTGAATATGCTATCTAGGTTGGTCATAACTTTCCTTCCAAAGAGTAAGCATCTTTTCATTTCATGGCTGCAGTCACCATCTGTAGTGATTTTGGAACCCCCAAAAATAAAGTCTGCCACTGTCTCCACTGTTTCCCCATCTATTTCCCATGAAGTGATGGGACCAGATGCCATGATCTTCGTTTTCTGAATGTTGAGCTTTAAGACAACTTTTTCACTGTCCTCTTTCACTTTCATCAAGAGGCTTTTTAGTTCCTCTTTACTTTCTGCCATAAGGGTGGTGTCATCTGCATATCTGAGGTTATTGATATTTCTCCCGGCAGTCTTGATTCCAGCTTGTGCTTCATCCAGCCCAGCATTTCTCATGATGTACTCTGCATGTAAGTTAAATAAGCAGCGTAACAATATACAGCCTTGACATACTCCTTTTCCTATTAGGAACCAGGTGTTGTTCCATGTCCAGTTCTAACTGTTGCTTCCTGACCTGCATACAAATTTCTCAAGAGGTAGATCAGGTGGTCTGGTATTCCCATCTCTTTCAGAATTTTCCACCGTTTATTGTGATCCACACAGTCAAAGGCTTTGGCATAGTCAATAAAGATACCCCTCATCCAAGGTAAGGAGCAATGGCTGTGCTTTGCTGGAGCAGCCATGAAGAGATACCCCACGCCCAAGGTAAGAGAAACACACGTAAGACAGTAGGTGTTGCAAGAGGGCATCAGAGGGCAAACACACTGAAACCATACTCACAGAAAACTAGTCAATCTAATCACACTAGGACCACAGCCTTGTCTAACTTAATGAAACTAAGCCATGCCTGTGGGGTAACCCAAGATGGGCGGGTCATGGTGGAGAGATCTGACAGAATGTGGTCCACTGGAGAAGGGAATGGCAAACCACTTCAGTATTCTTGCCTTGGGAACCCCATGAACAGTATGAGAAGGCAAAATGATAGGATACTGAAAGAGAAACTCTCCAGGTCAGTAGGTGCCCAATATGCTACTGGAGATCAGTGGAGAAATAACTCCAGAAAGAATGAAGGGATAGAGCCAAAGCAAAAAGAATACCCAGCTGTGGATGTGACTGGTGATAGAAGCAAGGTCCGATGCTGTAAAGAGCAATATTGCATAGGAACCTGGACTGTCAGGTCCATGAATCAAGGCAAATTGGAAGTGGTCAAACAAGAGATGGCAAGAGTGAATGTTGACATTCTAGGAATCAGCAAACTGAAATGGTCTGGAATGGGTGAATTTAACTCAAATGACCATTATATCTACTACCGTGGGCAGGAATCCCTCAGAAGAAATGGAGTGGCCATCATGGTCAACAAAAGAGTCCGAAATCAGAGCACAACACAGCATTAATCCTAAAGAGTAGGAAACATTTTTTGATCTTGTTTATTTTTATATATCCATCATGCTATCAGACACTTGTTGATTAATTTATGTGGAATAATATCTTGGAATATTAGCATTTATTTTCCAAACTATTTTCTCTCTCATGGCTAATATTATAAATATAATAAAATATTTTAAAAGCTTCCATTATTTTTCTTGGGATGACTCATTGAGATAGTGCTATTTTAATAAACCATATCAAATGTACCATAGGAAGAGAGAGATTTCATTCAGAATACCTTCAGAATTTAATATGTGAATCTGAAAATGGAAGCTAAGAGTAGAGTTGAACACATTCAAATAGACAGTGATTATACATGTCTAGCAGAAATATGGAGGGGAAAAAAGAGCCTTCAGCAAGACTGGGCATTTTATGAGAGTAAGAATCATAGGGAAAATGAAATAAATCATGGTTCATTCTATTAGATAACTTTAGAGAATTTTTTTTTCCCCTAACTAGCAGTATGTGACCTAATACCTCCTTTGTTGTGTTTAGTCATTTAAGTCATGTTTGACACTTTTGTGACACTATGGACTGTAGCCTACTAGGCTTCTCTGTCCATGGGATTTTCCAGGCAAAAATACTGGAGTGGGTTACCATTTTCTTCTCCAGAATATCTTCCTGATCCAGGGATCAAACTCACATCTCCTGTGTCTCCAGCTTGACAGGTGGATTCTTTAACATTGAGACATCTGAGTGTATCTCTCCTTGCTCTTCAGGAAATCCTACCTTTCTCAATAATGATTACACAAAAGTGTATCTTTTAATGGTAATTTTAAGAAATGCTAAATTATGTGTTCAAATAGTTGCTAGGAGAAAGTGACCAAAAATAGTAAATAAAGAGATAGATGATTTCTCATTTACAAAATACTAAAAATGCATCCAGACTAACAGGCCAGAAGCCTGAGAACTGATTTATTTCTTTTTGCCACTTCAGCTTCCCTATTCAACAAGATCATTGAGACGTCAACATAAACATTCAAATCCATTCCACAGCCATAATCATGATGTAGAGTCTTATATCTCCAGCTGCCTTATTGTGACATCTTATGGAGGCCCATTTGGTGTTGAACATTGAGTGAGTTACTGCTATCAGACATGGTAAATAATGATACACAGGGAGTATTATGTCAAGCCAAGGAGGGCCAATTTCTATCTTGAGTCCCAACTAGAAGTAGAAGTAGGTTTCTCTCAATGTGATTTAAAGTTTTCTTCCACTCTGCTGTTTCCAGAGTAGATATAAATTTGTATAGTAAAGAGAACTTGAGGAACATAAATAATCCAGACATATGACATTAAAATTGTATTTATGGGGAAAAATATCAATCTTTGTTAAGCAAAGTAGGCCAATGACTTTGGCTGATTATATGCAGAATTAAAACTCTGCTTAGAAATTAATCTTTAGAAATTCCCTTAATTAAAAGACTTAAGCATAAGTTATTATGCATCTATTTTTGTCACTGACTTTACTTCAGAAGCTTAACATGTACTATTTCCTACAATTTTTGCAAAACTTTATGAAACTAATGTTATTACCCCTTTTGTGTTAGTCGCTCAGCTGTGTCTGACTCTTTGTGATCCCATGGATTGTAGCCCACCAGGCTCCTCTGTCCATGAAATTCTCCAGACAGGAATACTGGAGTGGGTCACCATTTTCTTCTCCAATTACCCTTTTACTTGAATGAAAAATAAGAAGTGAAATAATTTGCTTAAGGTCTCACAACTGGCACGTACTAGAGTTAGAATTTGCAGCTAAGCTTACTAAGCTATGCATTTATCCTACAGCACTTCTCATAAAATGAGACAAGGCTCAAATCCATACACTTTACAGAACTGTGCCTTATCAAGACTTATATTGAATGAATACACTTTAGTCATTGACATTTTAATATCTTTTAAACATCTCCAAAATTAGTGAGTCTTGTACAGTGTTACCTGATTTGTCTTCAAATAACAAATGCCATCACATCTCTTTCCTCTTGGAATACTTCCCATTAACTGTAGCATATCTACACTTTCAACTCTGGGCATTTACACTCTTTCATGACGTGGCTCCATGTACTCTTCAGGTTATTCCTGTGTCATGATATAGCTACATTTAATTTCTCATACTTCCTCATCATAGTATCCTTTCATAATTCTGTGGGTTGCACATGATGCAAAGTTTTTGTTCTTAAAACTTTCTATTGTAACCTAGTGGGGTGGATTGGGGGAGGGGATAAAGGTTCAAGAGGGAGGTGATTTATGTATAATTATGGCTGATTTGCTCAGCCACCTCCTGAGGTTAACCTCAAGCTTGGTCTCACAAACAGACACTATCAGAGACTCTGTGTACCACTCTACCTATGTTTTCTTCTCCCTAAGAGACATAGAATCTGTTACAACCAAAAAGTTAAAAAGCTCTGTGTAAACACAGTGGGTGATGAGTTTGAACTTGATACATTACAATATCATCTTTTCAGCTTCTCAGTGGCAGGGAAGGCGATGGCACCCCACTTTAGTACTCTTGCCTAGAGAATCCCATGGACGGAGGAGCCTGGTAGGCTGCAGTCCATGGGGTCGCGAAGAGTTGGACACGACTGAGCGACTTCACTTTCATTTTCACTTTCATGCATTGGAGAAGGAAATGGCAACCCACTCCGGTGTTCTTGCCTGGAGAATCCCAGGGATGGCGGAGCCTGGTGGGCTGCCATCTATAGGGTCGCGCAGAGTTGGACACGACTGGAGCGACTTAGTAGCAGCAGCAGCAGCAGCTTCTCAGTGAAAGCCTCTGAGAAAACAGTCAACCAGAAAAATAGATGGAAGACAAGCAATGAAGATTTACATACTGAAAAAAAGGAATTCACAGTTCAATTCCTTCAAATGAAAACTGTGACAAGACAGATTCAAATACCAGACCATACTGCAATGTTTCAGAAACCTCATCCTTTCAGAGTATCAGGGAACTATTTAAGAGAAGATCTGGGGGAAGTTCTTAAGCAAACTGCAATGAAAAGAGCATAAATTAATCTGAAGCAGTTGAGTATTTACAGGAAAGGGCTATAAGCAAAACAATGATAATTTAAAAAGGAATAATATTAAAGACCAAATTCTTAGGACTCAATTTATAAAATCTAGAATACAATAAGTACAGAAACCATTATACTGCCGTAGGAAACAGGAAGAATAAAAGAAAAGCAGGCCCTGGCAAGGGCTGCAAAATAAATTTATAATTATTGATAAACTGGATGCTATAAAGCATGAGACTCTTGAAACAAGTCCAGAGGGAACAGTTCATAATCTTGAAAACAAGGTATTATCCTGGGGTCAGAAAACCGACTCCAGACTGTTTCTCAACTGGCATCTCAGAGTCACATGTTTTACGTATCTGGTGGAAAATCTATAGATGAGAATATTAGTCTTAGTTACTGATTTGTTATTGATTACTGTTTCCTAATTACTCAATGGTTAATGACGATTTTGTTCTTTGGCCCTGAAGGCCACATGAGTTATAGTTTAACTCCCCTCATATTCTTTCATTCACAGCTGCAAGTATAATAAAGCTGGCTTGGATTCAATTTCAGCACCTTCACCTTGGAGCAGTGTTGGTCCTCTGAGCCTCCCTTTTCTCTGAATTCTTGTGTCTTGTTTCTCATTTCCTCACCGTATCACACTTTCAGAAACCCTGCTTGTTGAGCTGGCCTCGACATACTGCAAAAGCTAGAAATATAGGCAAACTCTTCTCACACGTGTTTGCCTTCTAATTAAGAGGTAAAAGAAGAAAGTAAAACACGTATCACAGAATAATTAGGAAACAAATTAATGAAGGCTCTTAAAAACATAACCTGGACAAGAGGTCTAAATATGCACATTCATAACATTAAATACCTTCATGATTATTAGGCAAAAATTAATGCTAAGTAAGCCGTTAAACATAACAGAAGTTAATTTGTTCACAGGGAGTGATGATACATTTGGGAAGCTTGTCCTCAATATATCCAGTTTTGCAATCAACACTAAGCAAATTGTACTTGTGTTTGTTTGCACCAGATTTCTGGATCTGATAAGTACACAAGAACAAGGCCAGCATCTTCAGAATGCTTACACTTAAGGAAGGAGGAGAATATAAAATTCTTTGTGAAGATGTAAAATCAAGCCTCTTACGTCTGTGTTTAGCAGAGTTCCTGAAATAACTATGTGTTATACAAGAACATGGAAAAATAAAATTATTTAAGAAAAACATAAAAGGTTGATTGAGAAAAGCATGGAGGAAGAGGTAAACAGTTTTCAGAAAACCTTCTCCACTGCACTGAAATGGTATCACCATTCCACATCAAAAGACTATGTTTGCGTTTGATTCTGAGTTTCTATTTTATTCCATTGCTCTATTTGTCTATCCTTGCACTAATATGCTATTTTACATTATGACTCTAAAATTATCCTTGGTATCCAGTACAGCTTGTGTTGGATATTTTCTGTATATGTCTCCATAAGTCTCAAACAAGTTTATGAATTCACACGTCCACCCTCCCAACACCCCTCCCCAAAACTCTCAAGATTCTGAGTAATTTTTATTGCTATTGCATTCAATTTATAGATTTAGGACCTATCTTTATAACTTTCACTCTTATGCATCTATAATGGCCTTTTAGTTATTTCAATTATCTTTAATTTCTCTCAGTAGCACTAACTAATGTTCTGAGGAGATACTGAATGTCTTTTATAAAACTTATTTTTCTGTATTGGGCACATTTTGATGTTATTATAAATGATATCATATAAGCCTTCACATTCTATTTTTATCACTAATGTATGCAAATATATGGTTTTTTGTGTACAGATCTTGAATATATAAACCTTTAAGAATTTTCAACCAATTATTTTGGAGCATCCATGTACACAACATGTAATTTATTTTAAAATGGAATGTTTTTTCCTTCTTATCTATTGTACATTCATTTAATTTTTTCCTTGTTTGTGGCACTAGGGAGAATTCCTGTGTCCCATTCTTATTCACAAGTAGAAATAATTAATATGAACAATTAAATAAAATCTTTGTAGATTTTTGAATATATTCTTATTCAGATAAAGGAACTTTACTTTTAATCAAATTTTCTAAGCATTTTAACATGAATAATCATGGATTTCAGCTCCATCTCCTGGAGAGGGCAGTATTTACTTACATTTTATTTAATTCTTCCATGAAGAGCATTTGTCCCTTCTCCCCCATTGATTTACTTGTTCAATCATTCATTTGTATCAGTATGGACTCATTTTTATTTGTTTTATACATTGGTTTTAATCCAGTATCACACTATGAAATTTATTGCTAAAAGTTTTACAGCTTTGACCATCAGTAGCTCTTACAATTTGGCTTCTATATTCTTTTGACACATCCACCCCCTTAGCTTTTTGAATAGTTATTTGCTTTCTGGAACTAAAAAGTGCTCCAGCCTCGTTGGGTACATTACCTGATCTGGCCTTACTATCAGCCATTTCTATAATGATCCCTTGTTCTTTTCATTGAGTGAAAGTGAAGTCGCTCAGTCATGTCCGACTCTTTGCGACCCCATGGACTGTAGCCTACCAGGCTCCTCCCTGCATGGGATTCTCCAGGCAAGAGTACTGGAGTGGGTTGCCATTTCCTTCTCCAGGGGATCTTCCCGACCCAGGGATCGAACCCGGGTCTCACTCATTCCAGGCAGACGCTTTAACGTCTGAGCCACCATGACATTTAAAAACCACAGAACCAGGTACCGGGTGTGCTCTTAGCTATTGGATTAGATTATTATTGCTTCTAGAATCTCTTACCAAACTATCTAGGATGTATATGCATGTAACATGAGTTTGAGCAAGCTCCAGGAGATTGTGAAGGACAGGGAAGCCTGGCTTGCTGCAGTCCATGGGGTCACAGAGTCGGTCACAACTAAGTGACTGAACAAAAACAATAAGCTTATGTACACACACATATCTATTATTATTTCTGTATCTATCCATCTGAACCTATATTAAACTAAAGCTAAGTTCATAATGATGTCTCCTTCTCCATTTCAGTACCATTTCATTCTAGTGTTTCTCTCTTGTTTCTATATATTTACCCTGTCCCACAGTATGAAATTTGACCTCACAATCCACTGTCTGCTTATATACTTGGTTAACCTGTATAGACATAAAGCAGATTCAGAATTGTTATACTGTACCTCAGTATGGCACACAATTACCAACCAGAATACAATGTTTATCATGGTTACATTTCTCTTTAACTTTACAGTTTTCAGTCTAAATACTGTCTTTCAGTGTTAATTAGATCAAGTTCTTTTTTGCTGTCCATTCCCTGCAGTAAGGGTATGTAATAAAGTTTTTATTCAGTTAGATTCATCTATCCCAGTCTGTATTACATTTTAGGATGCCAGGTCCATGATGCATTTTTTATTTACATACTTTGCAGCTCATCCTTTGTGATGTGCAATTTTATGGGCTCTGATAAATGCATAAAGCCATGTATCCACCACTCTAGTACCATTCAAAACAGTTCCATTATGTTAAAAATGCTGTGGATCCTTTCATAAGTTAGCCACCACCTCCTCCACCACTGACAAACATTTCTGCCTTCTATTTCTTAGTTTTGGTTTTTTAGAATGCTATATAATTAGAAGAATATAATGTATAGTCTTGTGAGTTTGCATTCTTCCACTCAACAAAATACATTTCATCCATGAGTTCCAAAACTGGGCCTGAATATATCCAAATGAGTCTAAGATATCTTCATGAATATCATGTATGAAACCAGTCACCAGTCCAGGTTCGATGCATGATATTGGATGCTTGGGGCTGCTGCACTGGGATGACTCAGAGGGAGGGTATGGGGAGGGAGGAGGGAAGAGGGTTCAGGATGGGAAACACAGGTATACCCGTGGCGGATTCATTTTGATATTTGGCAAAACTAATACAATATTGTAAAGATTAAAAATAAAATAAAATTAAACTAGAAAAAAAAAAGGCTGGGATAGCATTTAAAAAATATTAAGAGATTATCCTGAAGAAAAGACCAGAAATGAAAAACTGTATATTAAGTAAATATTTATCATTAATTAGAACCAACAAAGTTTATAAGGAAATATAGCTCAATAATGATAAAAAATGATTAATAATTTAAAATGAATCCCTGGTAGCTCAGCTGGTAAAGAATCCACCTGCCAAAGCAGGAGGCACAAGAGACATGGGTTCAATCTCTGGCTCAGGAAGATCCTCTGGAGTAGGAAATGGCAACCCAATCTGGAATTCTTGCCTGGGAAAATCCCATGGACAGAGGAGTCTGGCAGGGTACAGTCCATGGGATCACAAATAGTCAGACACAACTGAGTGTGCATGCACAGACTTAAGTCATGCTGGCCAATAAATAGACATCAAAGTAGTTATGCTCACTCTTTGCCAAAAAGTGAATTAATTAAATTTAAATAAAATACTTGTTTGTTTAATTCATATACCTCATTTTTTTTTTTTTTTTTTTTTGGAGTGCTTAATTGCTCAGTCCTGTTCAACTCTTTGTGACACCATGGACTGTAGTCTGCCAGGCTCCTTGGTTCATGGAATTTCCCAGGCAAGAATACTGGAGCAGGTTGCCATTTCCACCTCCAGGAGATCTTCCCTGACCCAGTGATCAAACCCATGTCTCCTATGTCTCCTGCATTGCAGATGGATTCTTTAGCCATTGAACCATTGGGGAAGCACCATATACCTCATATTTCCCAGTAAATTGTTCAAACACTTGCTATAGTAACAATAGTAAATTCGAGTTTCTCTCATTTTGTCTGAAACATGTAGACCTACTCAGTTTTCATAGAGTTAGTTTTTCCTAATGAGTTCAGAATCAAACAGTCACAACCTCAAGAATGATTATATTCAGAGGGTACTTTATTTAGAAAATAAAAAGAATACACCTTGAGCAAATGTCAGAAGGGCTGACACTGGGGTTAATCACACCCCTGTTGGCAGTGTCAGCATCCGTGTGTCTCTGTGACAGGTTTTCACGTTCGTAAGAAGCTTTTACCTCCTTTAAGTTTTTGCTATGTAGTTTCTTCCTTTAGAAAATCATTTTCATAAGTCTCCATATTGTCTATGAAAGTAACTTTACATCATTTTCTAATTTTTACCTTGTATTTTTCTTTCTTCTTCTTCTTCTTTTTAATCTTTGCATTAATCAAACCAGAGATCATTTTTGGTCACCACTCAAACATTATTTTCAAGAAAAATAAAATAAGTATAAAAACAAATTAAAGAATGAAGTCCAAAAGAGACATTAATAACATAGGAATCCTCCATATGCAACAGGCCCATATTGATGCACAGGTGAGTTACTTTCAACTATTATTTCTTAAATATGATCTTAAATTAACATAAATATTGGATTTAATTGTGGGCATCAGAATCAGTACTATCAATATTAGGAAGAAAAAACTTTCCTGCCTTCAATATATCTATTTTACATTCTCTGGCAGTGACTGACTTAAATAGGAAGGAACAACTTGATGACTTGTTCCATTAATGTCTTTAGAACTACTTGTTCATCTATTTAAAGAGAGTTAACCTGGTTTCTGGTTTTATTCTGTAACCAAAATGAAGTTGAGATGAAGAAATGAGAGAAAAGAGAGAAAAGAAAAAACAGAGGAGATTTTAGTGATTTGATTTTAAAAGTGTTATTTTATAAATAACAAGCAGAAGAAAATATGTCAAAAAGAGATGGGATTTAAAGTAAGTGACATGGCATCATCAATTATGCCTTAAAAAGAGATAGAAACTCAAACCTATTCAATGTCTTTGAAGAGTTTGAATTTTCTAAACACAAGAATCCTTCATATGCAACAGGCCATATTGATTCCTAGGTGTTACTTTCAACTACTGAGTACTAATAAATTCAATTGTCAGTTCAGTTCAGTTCAGTTCAATCACTCAGTCATGTCTGACTCTTTGAGACCCCATGAATCACAGCACGCCAGGCCTCCCTGTCCATCACCAACTCTTGGAGTTCTCTCAGACTCACATCCATCGAGTCAGTGATGCCATCGAGCCATCTCATCCTCTGTCATCCCCTTCTCCTCCTGCCCCCAATGCCTCCCAGCATCAGAGCCTTTTCTAATGAGTCAACCCTTTGCATGAGGTGGCCAAAGTATTGGAGTTTCAGCTTTAGCATTATTCCTTCCAAAGAAATCCCAGGGCTAATCTCCTTCAGAATGGACTGGTTGGATCTCCTTGCAGTCCAAGGGACTCTCAAGAGTCTTCTCCAACACCACAGTTCAAAAGCATTAATTCTTTGGCATTCAGCTTTCTTCACAGTCCAACTCTCACATCCATACATGACCACTGGAAACATCATAGCCTTGATTAGACGGACCTTTGGTTGCAAAGTAATGTGTCTGCTTTTCAATATGCTATCTAATTTAGTCGTAACTTTTCTTCCAAGGAGTAAGCGTCTTTTAATTTCATGGTTGCAGTCACCATCTGCAGTGATTTTGGGGCCCCCCAAAATAAAGTCTGACACTGTTTCCACTGTTTCCCCATCTATTTCCCATGAAGTGATGGAACCAGATGCCATGATCTTCATTTTCTGAATGTTGAGTTTTAAGCCAAGTTTTTCACTCTCCTCTTTCACCTTCATCAAGAGGCTTTTTAGTTCCTTTTTACTTTCTGCCCTAAGGGTGGTGTCATTTGCATATCTGAGGTTACTGATATTTCTCCCAGCAATCTTGATTCCAACCTGTGCTTCTTCCAGCCAAGCATTTCTCATGATGTACTCTGCATATAAGTTAAATAAGCAGAGTGACAATATACAGCCTTGACGTATTCCTTTTCCTATTTGGAACCAGTCTGTTGTTCCATGTCCAGTTCTAACTGTTGCTTCCTGATCTGCAAACAAATTTCTCAAGAGGCAGGTCAGGTGGTCTGGTATTCCCATCTCTTTCAGAATTTCCCACAGTTTATTGTGATCCACACAGTCAAAGGCTTTGGCATAGTCAATAAAGCAGAAATAGATGTTTTTCTGGAACTCTCTTGCTTTTTCCCTGATCCAGCGGATGTTGGCAATTTGTTCTCTGGTTACTCTGCCTTTCCTAAAACCAGCCTGAACATCAGCAAGTTCACGGTTCACATATTGCTGAAGCCTGGCTTGGAGAATTTTGAGCATTACTTTACTAGTGTGTGAGATGAGTGCAATTGTGTGGTAGTTTGAGCATTCTTTGGCATTGCCTTTCTTTGGGACTGGAATGAAAACTGACCTTTTCCAGTCCTGTGGCCACTGCTGAGTTTTCCATATTTGCTGGCATATTGAGTGCAGCACTTTCACAGCATCATCTTTCAGGATTTGAAATAGCTCAACTGGAATTCCATCACCTCCACTAGCTTTGTTTGTAGTGATGCTTTCTGAGGCCCACTTCACTTCACATTTCACGATGTCAGGCTCTAGGTCAGTGATCACACCATCCTGATTATCTGGGTCGTGAAGACCTTTTTTTATAGAGTTTTCCTGTGTATTCTTGCCACCTCTTCTTAATATCTTCTGCTTCTGTTAGGTCCATACTATTTCTGTCCTTTATCGAGCCTATTTACCCCCAAAAGAGGGAAATTTCCTATATTATGCCAGCATAAAATATATAAAATGCATCATAATAATTGCAAAATGAAGAATGTTTACTAATATCATTTATTGAATATTAATATAATATCTGACAAAGATTGGAAATTGAAATCAAATATACATTAATTTACTGTGATGTCTATTTTGCCAATACAAGAACAGAATCTGATTGTCTATTAGTACAATTCAAAATTGAAAATAAATTTTCCTTAACATAAACTGAATATATAATAGGTTTTCTTTTTGTAAAAATTTTATTTTATGTGCTGCTAAGTTGCTTCAGTCATGTCAGACTCTGGACGACCCCATAGACAGCAGCCCAGCAGGCTCTCCTGTCCCTGGGATTCTCCAGGCAAGAACACTGGAGTGGGTTGCCATTTCCTTCTCCAACTCATGGAAGTGAAAAGTGAAAGTGAAGTCGCTCAGTCATGTCCGACTCTCTGCGACCCCATGGACTGCAGCCCCCCAGGCTCCTCCATCCATGGGATTTTCCAGGTAAAAGTACTGCAGTGGGGTGCCATTGTCTTCTCCATTATTATATGTAGACAGAGGCAGATATTTTTCTTTTTTTTTTTAACTTTCCATTTATCCTAATTTTATTACTTTATAATTTTAAGTATTATAATTTTTTTTATTTCTTTGCTTTGAACTCAATTGTAATTTGTTTTGTTTTGTTTTTAATATAAATTTATTTATTTAAATTGGAGGCTAATTACTTTACAAAACTGGAGCCTATTATACAGCGTGAAGTAAGCCAGGAAGAAAAACACCAGTACAGTATACTAATGCATATATATGGAATTTAGAAAGATGGTAATGAAAACCCTATATGCGAGACAGTAAAAGAAACACAGATGTATAGAACAGTCTTTTGAACTCTGTGGAAGAGGGCGAGGGTGGGATTATCTGGGAGAATGGCACTGAAACCTGTATACTTTCTAATTAAGAAAAGTTAACTAGCAAATAATATGCGCTTTATTAATAAATACTATGAACACAATATTTTTATTGATGAATATAGAGAATCTTGAAGAAAATAAATAAATGCAAGGATTTTAACAACTGTAGAAGGTAGCATTGGAGATGTGGCAAAGTGGAATTTTCTTTTTGCCTTTAGAAGTGATCAGATAATTACTTAAGGAAAATTAATATAGGATATATTTATAGGACATATTGAAAAATGGGACACTTCAGATGGTGAAGATGTCCATGGAAAGGAGCTATATAAAGAAGGGAGAAAGCATGAAACACAATTTTAATTCATATTAAGAGCATACTTAGTAGTCTGCTTTAAAAGTAAAAGTTTTGGTTTTATTTCAGTGCCCACATTACATTTATTTTGACACACTTTTTAAAGTTCCTCCAAAATAATGAGCAAAAAAAGAAGTTGGTTTTTAAAATGCCTAGATCTTCATTTTTATTTGGGTTTGTAGGCATCTATATTGGGGAAAAAATAATAACCTAGCCATTATTAATAACTTCTCTCATTAGCTACAAAACATACAAAAGAATATCAAGTAAATTTACATTGGCCACTATATATATATATATATATATATATATTTTTTTTTTTTTTTTTCCCCCCAACACTTTTTAAAAGCACAGCCCTTGTTGCTTTTTGCAGAACTCTGTCAGCCATATAACTCTTGGGTATGGTTTACAACTAAACATTCTTCTTTTCATTTGTAAATATGAGTAATAATCCTCTACACCTGGTACCATGAGAATCATAGAAACAAAGAAAAACAAAACAAGGAAAACAGGTAAAGAATCCACCTGTCACGCAGGAGCCACAGAAGACATGGGTTAGATCCCTGGGTCAGGAAAATTCCCTGGAGGAGGGCATGGCAACAACTCCAGTATTCTTGCTTGGAGAATCCCATGGACAGAGGAGCCTGGTGGGCTACAGTCTATAGTGTCACAAAGAGATGGACTGAACTGAAGTGACTTAGCATGCAGACACATCTGAATTTTGCTTAAGATACTTGAAAGTGATTCCTGTGAAAATGTCTAAAATTGTAATTACATACTAACAGCGATAATTCTTCCATTGTATATAGACTTAGAAATAATTATTAATTATATTTTATCAAAATGGCGCTAGCTGTATATAAGGAAACATGGAAATGGTATGCACAGGTTGGAGATCAAAACTTAAAAAAAAAAAAAAATCCCCAGAGAAGAATCATCAAGAAGAGAAGAAATGATTATAAATGTAAGAAGAGGACCAACAGAGTACAAATCATAAAAATGAAATGAGCTGACAAGTATGATGGTTGTCAATTAAAGATATCCAAAAGATGGGGCAATTTATAAGGCAGAGACAAAGTGAATGTAAGCAGTTGATTAGAATAGAGAGAAATAATCGATTTGAAGAGGGAAGGAGGGAGAAAATCTGTTGCACATTACTTTAGGATATCTTGACAAACCATAAGTCCCCTGGTAAAGGATTGATGAGTTAAAAGCCAGATGTAGATTAAGTTGCATGTGCAGTACAGTAGTTAATAAATATGCACCAGTACAAAGGAGTGACTTTCAAGAGATAAACAGGTCTTGAGGAGGAAAGAAGCATCCAGGGAGCAATTTTCAGAGAAAGATAAGGAAACAGAGACCTCTGGATCTGAAGGATAGGGACAAACCTGACTTACTCAGAGAGTAAGAGATAATATGTGCTTAAAGGCCAAAGGAAGCAAGGCTAGAGAAAACTTGAAAAGCTATACAATGGAGGTTGATGAAATGCTGTCAAAAATTATAATTCTGATGATGAAGAAGTCTTTCATTCCATTTTCTGAAAATATCAATTTAAAAAGTAAAATTGCTCAAAAATATCACTGTATACTAAAATGTTTACCAGTCCTGCTTTTACTACAACCATAGGTTAAAAGTATTCTTTATTCACTTAAGTGAGTTTTTAATGGATTAAATTGTTCAAAATATCACTATTATGCTTTGGGGCCTTTTAGTCATCACATAACTGCTATGTACTGTCTTCCAGCTGTGTATTAACATAAAAAGGCAAGTTTTTATTTCACAAATATTGCATACCAAAGTCAAAAATTTGATTTGATAATATAAAATATGACAAAATGCTTTAGAATTATGTACAGTTCAAGGGATCTGATAGTTATTTGCATTTTAAATGTAACACCCCAATTTAATCCTGAATATTTAGCATTTACTAACTAAAATATTTAAGGCTAAGATTTAGATTATATAGTGTTAGTCACTCAGTTGTGTCTGAGTCTTTGTGACCTCATGGGTTGCAGCCTACCAGACTCCTCTGTCCATGGAATTCTCCAGGCAAAAATACTGGAGTGGGTCACCATTTCCTTCTCCATTATAGATAAGTTAACATGAAAAAAATAGAGCTATAGTTTGACCAATTTACTTCAGTTATCATGGAATGCATCAGTTTAAGTACTTTTTTTGGTCTGATAGACTCCCCATAGTAAAGAATTTCTAGAACTAGAAGCAGACAAGTGTCCAACAGAATACCACCTGGACATTGTTAAGATGCCACATCTAGTCCCTTTTTCAGTTATACATAGGTTCCCAATATCTCTTTGTGTTTCATCCCAGTGCACACGTAATCAACTTGGTTTCTTCTCTTTTGGTAAATAGCTTCTCATCTCCAGTTTCTTTTCTGCCTCTGGGGAAAAAAAAAAAAAAAATTAATCGCAGAGTTAAAGGTAGATTTAGTTACCACTTTTCTTAATCCCCAATGACAAATGCATTGACAGATTCTACTTTTAAGAACTTTAAATCTATGTTTCTATGGGAAAGCCAAGGGAAAGAAAGTAAACCAATCATGGTTAATAAGAGACAATTATTCCCTTTTTTGTGTTCCAGTAATTTCACATGGTCATGCAAACTTTGCCACCACCTGTGGGACAGGACCTTTTAAAATTCTTATTGTGCAATAAATCAAAAGCAGAATAAGTACAAATAAAAACTTGGACATATCATAGTGAAATCAAATAACTAGGTCAAAGAGAACAAAAATTACCTAAAATAAATGAAAGAGAGACCCCATATTCATGGATTGCAAGCTTCAATATTGTAAAATCCTCCCCAAATTGATCTATAGATTTATTTCAACCCCAATCAAAATCCAGACAGGTGTTTTCACAGGACTTGACAGACTGATTGAAATTCAAAGGGCCAAGAATAATGGAAGCATCTTAAAGGAGAACAAAATTGAAGGATTTATACTGCTAACTATAAAGGCTTATTTTAAAGCTATTAATTAAGCATATGGTTTTAGTGTGAGGAAAGACTAAATTCAAATGAAACAATACAGTCTACAGACCCACACACATATTTATGATATGTTTATGATCCACACTTGATTTATGAAAGAAGTGCCACCAAAATATAGTAGAGGAACAATGTTTTCATTTAATGTGCTTACGTGCTCAGTCGTGTCTAATTCTTTGTGAACCCATAGACTGTAGTCCTTCAGGATCCTCTGTCTATGGGATTTTCCAGGCAAGAATACTGGACTGGGTTGTCATTTCCTCTTCCAGGGGATCTTACCAATCCAGGGATCGAACCTGTGTCTCCTACATCTCCTGCATGGGCAGGAGGATTCTTTACCACTGAACCTTCTGAGAAGCTTTCACTTAATAGTCCTAGCTGATTGAACTATCTTATAGAAAAGTAGGAATTTTGACCATTTCTCAGCATACACATTCACACACACATACATACACACACACACAGAAACAAACAAATCCCCCCCCCCAACACACACACACACATTCCAGATGTCTATTAGTCCTTAATGTGAAATATCGAAGACTAAAGCTTGCAGAAGATCATGTAAGAGGATATCTTCATGACATAGGACACAAAAAAACATAAGCTGAAAGGAAAAGATTCACAATATGGACTTCATTACAATTAATAAATCATATTTATAGAGAAGCAGATATGGACATAAACACTGTATACTTTCAGCATATATACTGTTCTGTATACATGTAATATTTTATAAAAACCATGAAATTTAAAATGAGTCTAATTTTGCAAGTTAGAAAATTGAGTTTTGGGCAAGATACTTGCTCAAAGCTACAGAGAAGTAAAGGAATTGAAAGTAAAAACTAGGATATCTGATTTCAGAGTCTTAAATCTTAACTTCAGGGTCATAACACATCAACAAATAATTTAAATTAAAAAAAAATCCTAGCTAGTTTTTATACATATGCTTTATAACTTTCTCTAAGGTGTTAACAATAAATCTATCCCATGAAACTACCATGCTTTTGATTATTCCCTTCAGTTCAGTTCAGTTCAGTCGCTCAGTCGAGTCTGACTCCTTGTGACCCGATGGACCACAGCACACCAGGCCTCCTTGTCCATGACCAGCTCCCAGAGTTTACTCAAACTCATGTCCATTGAGTCGGTGATGCCATCCAACCATCTCATTCTCTGTCATCCCCTTTTCCTCCTGCCCTCAATCTTTCCCAGCATCAGGGTCTTTTCAAATGAGTCAGTTCTTCGCATCAGGTGGCCAAAGTATTGGAGTTTCAGCTTCAACATCAGTCCATCGAATGAACATTCAGGACTGATTTCTTTTAGGATGGACTAATTGGATCTTCTTGCAGTCCAAGGGACTCTCAAGAGTCTTCTCCAATACCACAGTTCAAAAGAATCAATTCTTCAGCACTCATCTTTTTTACAGTCCAACTCTCACAGCCAAACATGACTTCTGGGAAAACCATAGTCTTTACTAGATGGACCTTTGTTGGTAAAAGTAATGTCTCCGCTTTTTAATGTGCTGTCTAGGTTTGTCACAACTTTCTTCCAAGGAGTAAGCATCTTTTAATTTCATGGCTGCAGTCACCATCTGCAGTGATTTTGGATCCCAAAAAGAAAGTTTGCCACTGTTTCCACTGTTTCCCCATCTATTTCCCATGAAGTGATGGGACCAGATGCCATGATCTTAGTTTTCTGAATGTTGAGCTTTAAGTCAACTTTTTCACTGTCCTCTTTCACTTTCATCAAGAGACTTTTTAATTCTTCTTCACTTTCTGACATAAGGGTGGTGTCATCTGCATATCTGAGGTTATTGATATTTCTCCTGGCAATCTTGATTCCAGCTTGTGCTTCTTCCAGCCCAGCGTTTCTCATGATGTACTCTGCATATGAGTTAAATAAGCAGGGTGACGATATCCCGCCTTGACGTACTCCTTTCCTGATTAGGAACCAGTCTGTTGTTCCATGTCCAGTTCTAACTGTTGCTTCCTGACCTGCATACAGATTTGTCAAGAGGTAGGTCAAGTGGTCTGGTATTCCCATCTCTAAGAATTTTCCACAGTTTATTGTGATTCACACAGTTAAAGGCTTTGGCATAATCAATAAAGCAGAAATAGATGTTTTTCTGGAATTCTCTTACTTTTTCGATGATCCAGAAGATGTTGTCAATTTGATCTCTGGTTCCTCTGCCTTTTCTAAAACCAGCTTGAACATCAGGAAGTTCACAGTTCTTGTATTGGTGATGCCTGGCTTGGAGAATTTTGAGTATTACTCTACTAGCACATGAGACGAGTGCAATTGTGCACTATTTTGAGCATTCTTTGGCCTTGCCTTTCTTTCAGATTGTAATGAAAACCGAGCTTGTCCAGTCCTGTGGCCACTACTGAGTTTTCATAATTTGTTGGCACATTGAGTGCACCACTTTCACAGCATCATCTTTTATGATTTGAAATAGCTCAAGTGGAATTTCATCACCTCCACTAGCTTTGTTTGTAGTGATGCTTCCTAAGACCCACTTGACTTCACATTCCAGGATGTCTGGGTCTAGGTGAGTGATCACACTGATTATTCCCTTAGATTATATAAAATCCTGAAGATGAAAATGATTTACTCTGTGCCTGAAGATTCCAAAGTATAATAATATCTTTCTGAGTTTCTTTAAGATTTTTGCTTTCAGGGTAAAATTCCTCTTATTTTTGCATGGAGGCAATTTCATCCTCATTCCACCTCATCAAGAATTGTCAGCAAAATGGAGAGGATATCACTGGACATTGGACATTGACTTTGAATATTTTCTCAGCCATCAAATAGCAGATGAAGGTATTATTATTTTATTATTATTTATGGATATCAAATTCACAGAAGCCCATTGATATTAAAATATCTCAATAACATATAATTGACAGTAACTTTTTCCAATAATTGAGCAATAGATGCTTAAATCAATTTTACATTCTGTACATGCCAATGCCCTTTTTAATCAAGTGAAGTTTGTTTAAAAATGTATGATTTTTATTTCACTAAATTTTTGGATATCCTCTCATGATTTCTGTAATAGATGTTAACTCCTATAATCTGTGTAATAATGAAATATTTATAGCTACTGTATCAGTCAGGAAAGCTGGGTTATGATGCAGTAATAAAACATTCAGAATTCTTGTTCATAATTTATATTCAGGAATTTGCTCATTTTAGGAAGAGTAGGAGGAAGAAGAATCTCAAATGGTTATGAGCTGAGGAAAGTAAACTGCAAAATAAACAATCAAAATTGGGAGAAATCATAGAAAGCCAGGAAAAAATATTGTTGGACCAAAAACTTAAAACTTATTTGTTTGCATTTAAAATTTCAGTTTGGGGGAATTTTTACCAAGAGGATTTGGGAAAAGGAATAAGGAAAATAAAAATAGTCAGATTTGATCACCTTTCAAAAATTGATCACCTTTCAAAAATTTAGCTGTCAATGACATGAATGGAATAAATAGAAAATTCAAAATAAACAGAGAAATCTCATATACTCAGGGACACAGAAGTGAGCCAGTGTAAGAAAGCAGATTAAGATAGGGAAGACTAAATAGGTAATAGTAGCACAATATAATTTTTCCTGATATCAGAGAGCTCTCCAGAGAAATGGAGATAAATGTAGTTAAAGGTCACATTTGGAGAAAAAGAAATTCTTAATTCCACTAAAAGAAACTCTGAGAAACAAGCAATCGTATGGGATTGGAAGGGGATGATGGTGAATGACTTGCTAGGAGAGGGAATAATTAAAGAAATATATATAAGGCAAAATTTTAAAACAATCAAAAATAGAAAATGTATTAAAGGGGTGGTACAATAAACAGTTGAACGTGACTGAAGCGACAACACGCAGGTATGCACAGCATGAATGAAGTTAGGGAGCCTTGTTGTAATATGCTTCTCCTAAGTAAGCATGAGAGTAAACTGGATTAAAAAAATGGTTTCTCAGTTTGTCCAGCCTTTGCTAAGAGTACCACTTTCAACTAGACCCTTGATTTCTTTTTATCTAATACGAAAATCAAATTGTTAAATTCTTACTTTTTAAAACTCAACAATAGAATTTATATATTATATCCCCAAGATCTCATAGTTCTTCTTATCAAGTTGCTTCTCATATCTAAACTGCTATAGTCTTCTGGCATTGAGAAAAATCCAAATACACTGATACAAAACTGGTTACTTAACTGACTCCAAACACAGATCATTGATATTTTTTTCTACCTCTATTTTCCCAATTTTGTGAATTGCTTTCTCATATAGATGTGTCCAAACCTGGATAAAACAACAGATATGGATAATTTCAGGCAAAATTTCATGTTCTTTGATGAGAATCACCTCCAAGACTTAGTCTGGTTAACCATTGTTAGTTCTAGGGTAGACAAAGAGGTGAATTTCAGGGATTATAATAATCTTCAGCTTTGTTCTTTTTTTTTTTTTTTCCTCAGGATTAATTTGGCTATCATGGTCTTTTATTTGTCCTTATATATTTTATAATTTTTTTGTCTATTTCTTTCACAAATGTCCTCAGGATTTTGACAGAGATGGCATTGAATTTGTAAACTGCTTTAGGTAGCATGGACATTTTAACATAGTTAATTCTTTCAATTCATGAGCACAAAATTAAATCTTTCCCTCTGCATCCTCTCCAATTTGTTTCAACAATGTCTTATAGTTTTCAATGTACAGGACTTTCACCTCCTTGGTTAAATTCAATCCTAAGCATTTTATTCCTTTTGTTGAAATTATAAATGTGATTTTTTTTCTCTCTTTCCGCTGTCTCATTGTTAGCACATATGATAGAAACACAACAGATTTTTCTATGTTGTTTTTGTACCCTTTGGCTTTACTTTCATTTATTATTTCTAATAGTTTTTGATGGCATCTTTAGAGTTTTCTAAAGAAAAAAATAATTATATTATCTGCAAATATTTTCAGTTTTTCTTCTTTTTTTCCAATTTGGATGATTTTCATTTCTTTTTCTAGCCTAACTGTTCTGGCTAGGTATTCCAATACTAGATTGAATAAGAGTGGCAAGAGTGGGCAGAGTGTCTTTTTCCTGATTTTTAGAGGGCTAACTTTCAGTTTTTCATTACTGAGTATGTTATCAGTAGATTTGTCATATATGACTTTTGTTTTTTTAAGATATCTTCCTTCAATATCTATTTTATGGAGAGTTTTTATCACAAATGATTGGTGGGTCTTGTCAAAATTTTTTTTGTGTGTATATTGAGAAAATCATGTGGATTTTACCCTTCATTTTGTTCATTTGGTGTATTACGTTGATTGGCAGTTGTTGAATGATCCTTGTATCTCTGGGATAAATCCCACCTACTCATGGTATATGATGCTTTTGATGTATCACTATATTCAATAACAAAAAAAATTTTGCTAATATTTTGTTGAAGACTTTTGTGTGTGTTTATCAGAAATATTAGCCTGTAACATTCTTGTCTGTTTAACATTCTTGTCTTTAATATTTGCAGATTTGGGTAACATTAGCGTTGTAAAAATGAGTTGGAAAGTATTCCCTTCTCTTCAAATGTTTGGAAGGATTTGAGGATAGGTATTATCTCTTCTTTGAATGTTTGGTAGAATTCATCAATGAAGCCAGTTAGTCCTAGAATTTTATTCATTTATTTATTTTGGAGGTTCTTCAATCTCTTTGTTGCTGTTTGGTCTTTCAATCTTGTCCAACTCTTTGTAACCCCATGAACTGCAGCACACCAGGCTTCCCTGTCCTTCACTATCTCCCAGAGTTTGTTCAAACTCATGTCCATTAAGTTGCTAATGCCATCCAACCATCTCATCCTCTGTTGTCCCTTCTCCTGCCCTTTGTCTTTCTCAGCATCAATGTCTTTTCCAATGAGTCAATTGCTTTACTAGTGATCAATCTACTCAGAATTTCTGTTTCATAATGATTTAGTCTTGGAAAGTTGTATTAGAATTTATACATTTCTTCTAGGCTGCCCAATTCATTAGTATACAGCATAATCTTCTCTTCTAATCCTTTGTATTTCTGTGATATCTATTTTTGTTTCTTCTCTTTTGCTTTGTTTTTTTTTTAATTTAATTTTATTTATTTTTTTGTTTCCTCTTTTTTTTCTTTTTAAATTTTATTTTATTTTTAAGCCTCAAACACTGTATTAGTTTTGCCAAGCATCAAAACGAATCTGCCACAGGTATACATGTGCTCCCCATCCTGAACCCTCCTTCCTCCCCACACATCCCTCTGGGTCGTCCCAGTGCACGGGCCCCAAGCATCCAGTATCATGCATCGAACCTGGACTGGCAACTCGTTTCATACATGATATTACACATGTTTCAATGCCATTCTCCCAAATCTTCCCACCCTCTTCCTCTCCAACAGAGTCCATAAGACTGTTCTATACATAGTGTCTCTTTTGCTGTCTCGTACACAGGGTTATTGTTACCATATTTCTAAATTCCATATATATGCGTTAGTATACTGTATTGGTGTTTTTCTTCCTGGCTTACTTCACTGTGTATAATAGGCTCCAGTTTCATCCACCTCATTAGAACTGATTCAAATGTATTCTTTTTAATGGCTGAATAATACTCCATTGTGTATATGTACCACCGCTTTCTTATCCATTCATCTACTGATGGACATCTAGGTTGCTTCCATGTCCTGGCTATTATAAACAGTGCTGCTGATGAACATTGGGGTACACGTGTCTCTTTCCCTTCTGGTTTCCTCGGTGTGTATGCCCAGCAGTGGGATTGCTGGATCATAAGGCAGGTCTATTTCCAGTTTTTTAAGGAATCTCCACACTGTTCTCCATAGTGGCTGTACCAGTTTGCATTCCCACCAACAGTGTAAGAGGGTTAGCTTTTCTCCACACCCTCTCCAGCATTTATTACTTGTAGACTTTTGGATCGCAGCCATTCTGACTGGTGTGAAACGGTACCTCATAGTGGTTTTGATTTGCATTTCTCTGATAATGAGTGATGTTGAGCATCTTTTCATGTGTTTGTAAGCCATCTGTATGTCTTCTTTGGAGAAATGTCTATTTAGTTCTTTGGCCCATTTTTTGATTGGGTCATTTATTTTTCTGGAGTTGAGCTGTAGGAGTTGCTTGTATATTCTCGAGATTAGTTGTTTGTCAGTTGCTTCATTTGCTATTATTTTCTCCCATTCTGAAGGCTGTCTTTTCACCTTGCTAATAGTTACCTTTGATGTGCAGAGGCTTTTAAGGTTAATTAGGTCCCATTTGTTTATTTTTGCTTTTATTTCCAGTATTCTGGGAGGTGGGTCATAGAGGATCCTGCTGTGATGTATGTCAGAGAGTGTTTTGCCTATGTTCTCCTCTAGGAGTTTTATAGTTTCTGGTCTTACGTTTAGATCTTTAATCCATTTTGAGTTTATTTTTGTGTATGGTGTTAGAAAGTGCTCTAGTTTCATTCTTTTACAAGTGGTTGACCAGATTTCCCAGCACCACTTGTTAAAGAGATTGTCTTTAATCCATTGTATATTCTTGCCTCCTTTGTCAAAGATAAGGTGTCCATATGTGCCTGGATTTATCTCTGGGCTTTCTATTTTGTTCCATTGATCTATATTTCTGTCTTTGTGCCAGTACCATACTGTCTTGATAACCGTGGCTTTGTAGTAGAGCCTGAAGTCAGGTAGGTTGATTCCTCCAGTTCCATTCTTCTTTCTCAAGATAACTTTGGCTATTCGAGGTTTTTTGTATTTCCATACAAATTGTGAAATTATTTGTTCTAGCTCTGTGAAGAATACTGTTGGTAGCTTGATAGGGATTGCATTGAATCTATAAATTGCTTTGGGTAGTATACTCATTTTCACTATTTTGATTCTTCCAATCCATGAACACAGTATATTTCTCCATCAATTAGTGTCTTCTTTGATTTCTTTCACCAGTGTTTTATAGTTTTCTATATATAGGTCTTTAGTTTCTTTAGGTAGATATATTCCTAACTATTTTATTCTTTCTGTTGCAATGGTGAATGGAATTGTTTCCTTAAGTTCTCTTTCTGTTTTCTCATTATTAGTGTATAGGAATGCAAGGGATTTCTGGGTGTTGATTTTATATCCTGCAACTTACTATAATCATTGATTACTTCTAGTAATTTTCTGGTGTAGTCTTTAGGGTTTTCTATGTAGAGGATCATGTTATCTGCAAATAGTGAGAGTTTTACTTCTTCTTTTCCAATTTGGATTCCTTTTATTTCTTTTTCTGCTCTGACTGCTGTGGCCAAAACTTCCAAAGCTATGTTGAATAGTAATGGTGAAAGTGGGCACCCTTGTCTTGTTCCTGACTTGAGAGGAAATGCTTTCAATTTTTCACCATTGAGGATAATGTTTGCTGTGGGTTTGTCAAATATAGCTTTTATTATGTTAAGGTATGTACCTTCTGTTCCTGCTTTCTGGAGAGTTTTGATTATAAATGGATGTTGAATTTTGTCAAAGGCTTTCTCTGCATCTATTGAGATAATCATATGGTTTTTATTTTTCAATTTGTTAATGTGGTGTATTACATTGATTGATTTGTGGATATTGAAGAATCCTTGCATCCTTGGGATAAAGCCCACTTGGTCATGGTGTATGAACTTTTTAATGTGTTGTTGGATTCTGATTGCTAGAATTTTGTTAAGGATTTTTGCATCTATGTTCATCAGTGATATTGGCCTATAGTTTTCTTTTTTTGTGGGATCTTTGTCAGGTTTTGGTATTAGGGTGATGGTGGCCTCATAGAATGAGTTTGGAAGTTTACCATCCTCTGCAATTTTCTGGAAGAGTTTGAGCAGGATAGGTGTTAGCTCCTCTCTAAATTTTTGGTAGAATTCAGCTGTCAAGCAGTCTGGACCTGGGCTTTTGTTTGCTGGAAGATTTTTGATTACAGTTTCAATTTCCGTGCTTGTGATGGGTCTGTTAAGATTTTCTATTTCTTCCTGGTCGACTTTTGGAGAGTTGTACTTTTCTAAGAATTTGTCCATTTCTTCCACGTTGTCCATTTTATTGGCATATAATTGTTGATCATAGTCTCTTATGATCCTTTGTATTTCTGTGTTGTCTGTTGTGATCTCTCCATTTTCATTTCTAATTTTATTGATTTGATTTTTCTCCCTTTGTTTCTTGATGAGTCTGGCTAATGGTTTGTCAATTTTATTTGTCCTTTCAAAGAACCAGCTTTTGGCTTTGTTGATTTTTGCTATGGTCTCTTTTTTTTTTTTTCTTTTGCATTTATTTCTGCTCTAATTTTTAAGATTTCTTTCCTTCTACTAACCCTGGGGTTCTTCATTTCTTCCTTTTCTAGTTGCTTTAGGTGTAGAGTTAGGTTATTTATTTGACTTTTTTCTTGTTTCTTGAGGTGTGCCTGTATTGCTATGAACTTTCCTCTTAGGACTGCTTTTACTGTGTCCCACAGGTTTTGGGTTGTTGTGTTTTCATTTTCATTCTTTTCTATGCAAATTTTGATTTCTTTTTTGATTTCTTCTGTGATTTGTTGGTTATTCAGCAGCCTGTTGTTCAGCCTCCATATATTGGAATTTTTAATAGTTTTTCTCCTGTAATTGAGATCTAATCTTACTGCATTTTTTTTCAGAAAAGATGCTTGAAATGATTTCTATTTTTATCAGAGTCTTCTTTTTTCTTAGTGTGTCTACCTAAATGGTTTTCAATTTTGTTTATCTCTTCAAGGAATCAGCTCTTAGTTTCATTGGTCTATTATCTTTTTATTCTTAATTTCATTTATTTCTACTTTAATCTGTATTATTTTTATTATTCTTTTCTGCTGACTTTTGATTCTGTTTGCTCTTCTTTTTCTAATTCCTTTAGGTGAAAGATTAGGTTATTTATTTAGGATTTTTGGTTTGTTTGTTTCTTGTATTGCTATCAACTTCTTATTACTGCTTTTTCTATATCTGATATCTTTAGCATATCATTTTTTTATTTTCATTTGGCTTTGTGTACTTTTTTTTAATACTTTTTATTTCTTCATCAGCCCAATAGTTGTTCAGTAGTGTGCCATTCAGTCTCCACATATCTTTTTCCAGCTTTCTTCTTGCAGTTGATTTCTAGTTTCATATCATTGTGATAGAAAAAGAAGCTTGATTAATTTTAATTTTTTTAATTTATTGAGACTTGTTTTGAGTCCTAATACATGGTACATACTTGAAAATGTTCCATGTGTCCTATAGAATAATATGTATTCTGCTGCATTTGAATGGAATGCTTTGTACAAATCTATAAAATCCATCTGGTCTAATGTTTAATTTAAAGCTTGTATCCTTCTTGCCTTTCTGTCTGCATGATCTATCCATTGACATAACTGGAGAGTTAAAGTCCCCTACAGTTGTTGTGTTGTGGTCCATTTCTTCCTTTAGGTTTAGTATGTATTTTATATCTTTGTATGTTTTGGTGCTCCTATGTTAGATGTATATGTATTAATAACTGCTATATCTTCTTGATCAGCTTCTATGACTATTCTTGAGGTTTGTTTTAGAGTGTTGCTAAGATATTTAAAAAATGATTAATTCTTTGGGGTCTAACTTTTAATTTACGTTAGGTGATGCCAGAGGTGTGTGACCACTGAGGCTAAGTCTTCTGAATAGTCTATTCGGTGCACCATGGATTATGAGGCTTACAGTTCTGGATAATGGGAGTAGGCGATTTTCTCCACTCTATGTTAGCATTTGACACTGTCCTTTATCTTTTCAGGAGGCTCTTTCCTTGGGTTTCAGATACTTTTCTCACATACTTGTAACCACTACTCTGTTGAAGATTGAGGAATCTTCTGTGTATCTCTGGAATTATATCTCTGCAGATCTCCAGACTCTCTTTCTATGCTGCTATTTATTTTCTCTTGCACTGTCCATCTAAGTCTATCCTCCTGATTCTCTCTGGATTTGCATTTCCATTTTCATTGTTATTGGGTTCCATTTTCTTTTCCTGTACCTGAAAACTCTGAAAGCAGAGAATCTAGACAAGCTTAGGGATCTCCTTCTTTGTTTACTGTACCACAGGGAACATGGCCCTTTTGTTTCCTGATATCTCTTGACTTGAAAATTATTGTTTCATATATATATATATTCTCATTTTGTCTTTGTAGTATGCTGCTGCTGCTGCTGCTGTGTCGCTTCAGTCATGTCCAACTCTATGCAACCCCATATATGGCCTCCTACCAGGCTCCTCTGTCCCTGGGATTCTCCAGGCAAGAACACTGGAGTGGGTTGCTATTGCCTTTCATCTTAGATAAAATCTCCATCTATCTGTTAAATTTGAAAATAATTTCTACCATTCTCTCTGGGATAGGATGTTGTTCTGATTTACTATTTGAATGGCTTTGAAGAGAGGTAGCTATAGATGCTTCCGCTTTATAAATACCTCTCACTCAGGCCATGTAGCCAATTTTTGAGTTCTGCTAACATCTTCATATGCTCTTTTCACATTGACCTTTGGGAACATGGTGCATAATTACTCACTGATTCTGTAGAAATACCAGACACAGTAAGACCCCAACTGTGCCCAAAATTCACTTATTATCTGGCCTCTCATATGCTTCTATTAGTGGCATGACTCTTTTGGTCCCTGTATAAAAATGTTGAGCTTGATTTTTCTGTCCAGAAATCTTCATAATGATGTGTATTCCTCTTTTCCAGTATGCAGCTAGCTAAGTAAACAGCCACAGACACATTTGGGAAAAGACTGGGAGAATCATTACAAAATATGTATTACCTATCTATTGCACTGCAATGGCTCTCCCCCAGAACACCCAATGTTTCCTATGGTCAAAGTGTTCTGGATATGGAAAACTGGACTTAATCTGGAAATTAAACCAGGATTTATGGCTTGTTTGGCAAGGACTGCCCTCAATCTCTTCATGAGTCATCTTTGATTCATTTTTATTCTATTTTCCTTCTACCTATGGAAAGGTTTCTCAACCTCATGATTATGGAGATATTGAATAGTCCTGCATTTAACAGGGGGTAGTGAATCTCTTATATGAGCCCTAAGTCTTCAGAAGTATTTGAGTATTTAACTTGTTGGGGTGAATTTATCCAGGTAACCCTATCATATACTCCTGAGTCTCACTCCTTCCTAATTAGGAACCTGATCTTAGTAAAAAAGATATTCCAAGGTTAAGAATTCAATCTCGTCTAAGTTTTACTTCTATTATATTTAAATCCTAAGCTTGATCCTTGGAAGGAAAGTTATAACCAACCTAGATAACATATTCAAAAGCAGAGACATTACTTTGCCAACCAAGTTCTGTCTAGTCAAGGCTATGGTTTTTCCTGTGGTCATGTATGGATGTGAGAGTTGGACTGTGAAGAAGGCTGAGCCCTGAAGAATTGATGCTTTCGAACTGTGGTGTTGGAGAAGACTCTTGAGAGTCCCTTGGACTGCAAGGAGATCCAACCAGTCCATTCTAAAGGAGATCAGCCCTGGGATTTCTTTGGAAGGAATGATGCTAAAGCTGAAACTCCAGTACTTTGGCCACCTCATGCGAAGAGTTGACTCATTTGAAAAGACTCTGATGCTGGGGGGGATTGGGGGCAGGAGGAGAAGGGGACAACAGAGGATGAGATGGCTGGATGGCATCACTGACTCGATGGACGTGAGTCTGAGTGAACTCCTGGAGTTGGTGATGGACAGGGAGGCCTGGCGTGCTGCGACTCATGGGGTTGCAAAGAGTCGGACATGACTGAGTGACTGAACTGAACTGAACTGAACTGAAGATCCCAAGCTTTTCTTTTTTTCTTTTTCCTGTTTCTCAGCTGTTGGAAAAAAAAAAAAAAAAGAACTTTTGTATATATACTACCAAGGAGACCTTCTAGCTTTCACTCTTAGCCTTCAACTGGTGATTAATCAACCTCTCCCTTGAATTTATTTTCTTTATTTAATATATCAATAGCCCCTAGTAAGAACCATTCAGTTCCACTATCCTAATGATTAATTCTTACACATAATTCCTTAAACACATGAGAGATATCCCATCTTGGTTTTCCAAGGCTAAGATATCAACAACTGAGATGCTAGTACATGCAAGGTGCTAACAATGTTCCACATTCTACCAATGATGAAATTCTCATTGTCAGCTAGCTGGTAGCCAATTCTGCTCCAAATTTCCAACTTAACATCAATCTTCCTCAGGAATTATTGGCACCATCTGAGGTCAGGTTTCCCTAGAAAGATTCTGAAGTTGAGATTTGTGGGCAAAAGCTGCCTCAGGAGTACCTCTGGGATCAACAGCAGAAGAGTAAAAGAATCAAGACTAGGCAGAGGGACATGCAGTCACCGCAAAGCCTTTGCCTGGTCCTGTGAAGAATTCTGGAGTTGGGGTAAACTTACAATGTTGCTTACTTAAAGCCAAGAAGCCAAGTCTTTATATCCCTGCATTGACTCATCATTGGATGTAGGCTGTTCCCTTATCAAAGAGGTATAACCTTAAGCAAGTCAGTAGTCTTCTGAACAGGGCAATTTCTAGAGAGAGACTCAGTTGAAATTTTACCAAGCCAACATTTCCTGAAACTGGAAGAATGAGTGTCTCAGTCCTGAGGTGGGAAGTGACATCTCTATGGTAACCACTGCATCCAGTACGCTCATTAAACAAACAAACAAACAAAAAATGGTTAACAGGCTTTAGTTAACTAGATAGAAGAGATATTTCTGACGTGGTATGGATAGTTTCTTGGTATCTAGAAATATGTCTTTTTTAATACCTCAGGCTCAATCTTTAAAGACAATTTCCAGGCATGAACGACTCTGGGATAGTGCTAGGAAGGTCATGGGCTGCCCTCTCACCCTCCTGCATTAATTTTGTTGTTTACTGCATTCCAGAGAGTGCAATTAATCTGTGATGTTTTTTCAGCAACGTTTGAATACTGACTTTCCTAAGTAGCAGCTCAGAAACTTTTCTCTCTGAAGTGACCCAAAAGGCAGTAAAGGTAGCTTGAGAAATATATTCTGTACTGTTATGTCCCTGAGCGTTTGCTATCATAAATAATATATGATAACGTCTTCCACATTGTCTGTAAATTATTAAGCGGTGTGTGATACTTCTGAATTTAAATAGTACTGCTAACTAGCTGCAATAAACTCTGCATTCATGCACACCCATGTGCTTTGTGTACACTCATGCATACACTTCCATGATAACAGGTAGTCTCTGCAGTAGAAAACACTGTAATAGTAGTAGATGATAAGACTTTTAAAATGTCTAATTGTATTAAGAGAAACACTTTTTTAAAATGTGAAATTTCTCTTAAATGGCACGTCACCATTTGTAATTTTACTGACATTTCTTGTGTGTGCAATGAAAATTAATGCCTATTTTCATTTTCTTATAAGACACTCATATTTTCAACCACATTTGGTAAGCAAACATTAAGTTTCATGGCAATTTTTTCAGTTCTGTCTTAGTGGGCCAGGTCATGGATAATTATAAATTGTTTTTGTTATTTTGTATCTTATACTTTCTCTTCTGTTGAGTCCACATTTTTCTCTCACTTCTGTCCCTTCATTCTCTTTTTCACAATACTTGTCCTATTTTTTCATTTGGTTTAATAGATTGAATGTCAGGTGAAAATATACAACACATTTGTATCACTGTGGTAAACTTATTTATTGTGTATAAGTATTTTTGTTAACACAAATATTTCATATACTTCATGGGTTGTGCTCACCAAGTGCACCAGGTACAAGTTCTTTGAAATTCTAAAAAGTGAAAAATTTACTATGCAATAGCTGCCTTTCATTTCCACAAAATTGCTGAATTTAGATAAAAATTAATTACACTGTAATTCTGGAACACTCTGGAATATTTTCTCACCTGAGAGATTTTTTTTTCTTTTTTCTTTTATGGCATCTGTTCAATGAAACAACAAGAAGCAGATCATTCAGGCTCCCTGATACAATGTCATCATTGTATAATGGTATCTGAGTTTCATATTTTTCTCAGTTCCTCCAAATGCCTATACTCTTCCCTGGCAAATTATATGAATTATTATTTCATACATGTACCATGCCCAAGAGAGTATCACACCATACTCATCTGTCTTTGCTTAAATTTCCTTCCTCTTCCTTTCTCCCTAAAGAAAAGTTAAGTAGTTTATGAGAATAATAGATGTCATCACTTACAATCTGAAGACCTAATTGTCCCTTTCTCTGTGTTTCTACAGCCATGTCTTGTGCTCCCTCAACTTGGCAGTTACTAGTTTTTATTTTATTATTTTTATTATCTTCATTTCTTCATGTGTCTGGCTTCAGCACAAGGAATGTGTCCTTTCATCATCACATTTCTCATAGTATTTAGTGAAAACTCTTGGCAAATGGAGTTTTGTCTTTAAATGAGAGATGGATAGTAGATGGAAGTGGGAAACTGCTGAAATGATGCTTTTATCTCAAGAGATGCATGCTGTACAAGAAGTCTGGAGTGGTGGAGCAAGTGGGAAAAGCTCTGTACCTGAAAATGAAAGTGAAGTCGTATCCTACTCTTTGCAACCCCATGAACTGTAGACTACCAGGCTCCTCTGTCCATGGGATTTTCCAGGCAAGAGTACTGGAGTGGGTTGCCATTTCCTTCTCCAGGGGATCTTCCTGACCCAGGGATCAAACCCAGGTCTCTTGCACTGTAGGCAAATGCTTTACCATCTGAGCCACCAGGGAAGTCCCTGCTCTGTACCTGAGATTCATAGAAATCAGTTAGAGTGGTTTTTCCAATGTCCTCATATTGCATAATGCTGGGGTTGGTGCCTGAGTTCTCTGACCTTCATTCTCTTTATCTGCTTATCATAAACAGGGACCCTAATCTTATCTTCCTGCTTCATGGACTCATGACTCAGAGTAACAATTATGAAATTATAGTCACAAGTAAAGTTTATGAGAAGAAACCTAGCACAGTGGCTCAGAGCACAGGCTTCAGAGACACACCTGAGTTTATATCCATTCTCTGTGACCTGCCTAGGGAAATAACACTGGGTATTTTTTATTAATCTCACTAAATTCTAATTTCCTTAAAGTACAAATAATATGCTCTTCATTTTTATATTGTTTTCATATTGTTCTAAGAATTAAATGAAACGATGCATGCAAGACACAAAAAGCACTTCTGTATGTACTAGCAAGAACACAGTAAGTGCTCAATAAATGATAATGGTGATTGTAGGGGGTGGTACTAAGGAGATGATGTTTCAGATGATATTTGGCTTCAAATAGAAAATATAGGAACACGTATTAGTGTCAGCAGCACCCTATTTACACAGTATCATGTAAAAAAAATCCACATTTTATTAATAATGATGTTTATGAAAAAACATTCTTTTGTTTTAATTTCATTTTAATTAATTTTAAAATAAATTAAATAAAATTTAATAAATAAAAACCATATATTTTTTCCTACCACTCGACATCCTTCCACCTATGCCCATGGAATCACCATCCTTTCCAGACCCTTATTTTAACATTATTCTGTTGTTCTAATTGATTTTATTTTAATTGATAGAATTTTATTAAATACATGCATACTAAAAATAACAGTCATAAAGTATATCTTAACAAAGTTTAAAAGAATAATTAGGTGCATTTTCACAAAACTTGAAACATGATCAAATTTTCTCAACCGTTTTTGATTCAGAGTGAAACTACTGGCTTTCCACACATTATTTCTCTTCATATAAACACACTGAGGTTTCATTTCTGAAGTGTTCTTCACAAATGGTGTCTCTCCACTATCAGAGATTGATCTCAAATCAGAGAAACAGAATGGTAGAAAATCATATTTCCTGTTTGTTTGATGGGACTACCTGTTAGTTACTCTTAATCGTCCTGTATTTTTCACTAACATCAAACATTGAATAGGATGTATTTTATTTCAATTTGCTTTTACATAAGACTCATAAACCCTGTTTTTTTCTTTATCCAATGTGAAGAAAATATTACATGTGAGGGAAATATCAGGTTGATGAAATTCTTTATAGAAAGTAGATCACTTTGTAATTTAGAGCCATGGATGTATAAAAACTCTTACCTTATTATTTTGTTTATTGGGGTGAACTCGGAACTGATGTTGATACCCATGGTATATTATAACTGTTACCAATGTTCACAACTAGGCTGGTAAAGCACAACTAAAAGTAAAGACTCCATACCTTATGTACTAAGCTTAGGGATTCCTATTCAGATAATGAACAGGTGAGAGGCCAGTGAATTGATACAGGGAAATTTAAGGCATAAAGTCAATAATTTTCTTGGGCTCTAAAATGTCACCACAGTGGATGGTGACTACAGCCATAAAATTAGAAGACACTTGCTCCTTAGAAGGAAAGTTATGACCAACCTAGATAGCATATTGAAAAGCAGAGACATCACTTTGCCAACAAAGGTTTGTCTAGTCAAAGCTATGTTTTTTCTAGTAGTCATGTACAGATGTGATAGTTGGACCATAAAGAAGGCTGAGCCCCAAAGAATTGATGCTTTTGAACTGTGTGTTGGAGAAGATACTTGAGAGTCCCTTGGACTGCAAGGTGATCAAACCAGTCAATCCTAAAGGGAATCAGTCCTGAATATTCAATAGAATGACTGATGCTAAAGCTGAAACTCCAATACTTTGGCCACCTGATGTGAAAAACTGACTCATTGGAAAAGATCCTGTTCCTGGGAAACATTGAAGGGAAGGAGGGGCAACAGAGGATGAGATGGTTGGATAGCATCATTGACTTAACTGACATGAGTTTGAGCAAACTCCAGGAGATAGTGAAGGAGAGGGAAGCCTGAGTGCTGCAGTCCATGGGGGTCGCAAAGAGTTGGACAGGACTGAGTGAAAAAAAAAAAAAAAAAAAAAACCTATTTGAGGAGGTAAATTGATATGAAATTTGTTTTTCAAAATCCTTAGCTAGGTGCTAAATAGGTAATTATAATTTCTACATAAACTGTAATCATGAACAAAAATGTAAAAAACCTATCATGCCTTTCTCATCTGAATAATCTTAATTTAAATGGGTGTTGGTTTAGGATAATTATAGCCTTGTCCATATGTATTATCTCCAGTTTCTAGCTAAGCTTCTATATCATTTTTAGGTATGTTCATCTCCAAAGGAGAAGAAAATCAATATGAGCTTTCAGTGTGGAATAAACATTGTATTTTAGGTGGTACAATATTATTTGCGGCCTTTGACATATTTATATGACTATGTGGGAGTCATGTTTACATTTCATTTCCCAAGATATCCTTAAATTTCAACATGCATTAGAGTTCCTAAGGAAGTATCATATCAGTTTACCCATTACTTCCTAACAGTTCCCTTTAGACACATTCACTAGGCAGAACTTTATATTTATCTATATTTCCATAATTATATATTTAAAAAATAAAGTTGAGTGCTTTCTACTGGGTGATGCATTTTAATATTAACTGAAGTAGGAGAAGGAAACCTGAGCTGGCATGAAAATGCACGGGGCCATTAGTGGGTTGGATGGAAAAGAAAGTGTTTAAAATTAATGACATATTTGCTAGCTTATTTTTTCACTACATATTCAGCCCTTGACTTAAGTGTCATAAATACAGCATCCATAGAAGTCAAAATAATACCTTATAACTCTTATAGTTTTCTCATTATTCAAGGATGGACATAAAAGGACAGGATCTGCCAGGTATTTACAATGTGTCTTATATTGTTTTAATAACTTAATTTTACTATATCATTTTCTGTTTAATTTGCAAAGTGGAGGAAGTTACTTGGACTTCTTTGCACTTACTTTTTTAGTAGTATAGAGTTCTTATTCCCTATTGCTCACTTTGCTTCTAAAGTAATTTGTGAGTAGACTGGACCTTTTTTCCATCTTCTGTTACATCTTCTTCTACATTTTGATTTGCACAGACAATTGCACAGGTAGAATTTAAATATGAGTACCCAAGAAAGTGAAAGTGAAAGTCTATCAGTTGTGTCTGACTCTTTGTGTCTGACTCTCTTCTGTGTTTTCCAGGACAGAATTCTGGAGTGGGTAGCTTTTCCCTTCTCTAGGGGATTTTCCCAACCAGAGTACCCAGGAAAATGTTAACTGTACAGGCCTGGTTGCTCAAACCCTGTGCATTCCTTTGTTGTTGTTCAGTCACTTAGTCTTGTCTTACTCTTTCCAATCCCATGGACTGCATAATGCCAGGCTCTGCTGTCCACTATCTCCCAGAATTTGCTCAAGTTCAGGTCCATTGAGTTGGTGATGCTATCTAATCATCTCATCCTCTGCCACCCTCTTCTTCTTTTGCCTTCAGTCTTTCCCAGGATTAGGGTATTTTGCAATGAGTTAACTCTCTGGAAGTCTGTTTTTAGGGTTAACAGTTGACTGTTTCCTGGGAACTAAGCTCTGGAAATATTCCATTTCATAAGACAAATTTTGCATGCCTGAGGCCTGTGGCCACACTTCACTTGTTTTTCCAGATAGTGTATACTATTTAATAACAATATGATTTATCATAAACACCTGATTTTTCTCTGAGGGTCTGGAATTTGAATCACTGAAGTCAGTCACACAGTGCTGCATACATATCTAACTGACCCTACGTTCTTGAGTAAAATGTCTGGTCATGTAGACAAGGGTGAAGTCCCTGGTTTTTTTTGTATGTTGTCAACATACAAAAACATGTCAAAAAATGACAACATTTTTTGTATGTTGTCATACAACATACTTGCGGGGATTAAATGCAATCCATATGCTCACTGGAAGGGGGGGCTTGGATGTTTGCAACTGGTTTCCTCCAGAATTGGCCTCATGCATCTTTCCCCTTTCCTGATTTTAATGAATATTCTTTTGCTCTAATAAACAGTGAACATGAATAAAACAACTTCTGAGTCTTTCTAGAAAACCATCTAACTTGAAGGTTTTTTGGGGGACCCCAACATAGTAGGCTACTCCCCAGTTAGCTATTGCAGTGAGAATACAATATGGGCATCACAGACCCTCAGTTTCTGGTTGCTAATCTTCTTTTGTGTCACCTATTCCCTTTCTCATTTTCTTATCTTGAATCAAAAATGCTTCCTCTCAGCCTCTTGCTTTTCAGTATTCTCTTCTCTTCTAGACAGAGAGAAATCAGTTAAGGCTACAGAAGAGAATTTTGAGAGGAAATAGACTGAAATCAATGAAATATCCCACATTTTTGCATGCTTAGTCACTCAGTCGTGTCCAACTCTTTGTGACCCCATTGACTATAGCCCACCAGGTTCTTCTGTCCATGGGATTCTCCCCAGGTAGGCATACTAGAGTGCATAGCCATTTCCTTCTCCAGGGAATATTCCCAACACAGAGATCAAAGCAGGATTTCCTGCATTGCAGACAGATTCTTTACTGTCTTGTTAATAATCTCAACTTTTGTCTCTCAGTTCATCCTTGCCATCCTCTCTACTGACTCTCTATTTCCATCAAATCAAATTGAAACTTTTTGCCTAGCTCTCAAGATAACAAAAATCTAGTTTGCTATCACCCTAATTGCTTTTTTAGAACTATTCTTCAATTAGGAATTTTTCCCCTGAGTAAGCTTGATTGCACAGGTGGCTTCCAAAAGCCAGATTTCCCAGGTGGCTCAGAGATAAAGAATCTGCCTGCCAATGCAGGAGACACAAAAGATACAGGTTTGATCCCTGAGTCAGGAATATCCCCTGGAAAAGGAAATGGTAACTCACTCCTGTGTTCTTGCCTGGAAAATTCCATAGACAGAGGACTGTCTATGTGGGCTGCAGTCCATGGAGTAACAAAGAGTGAGAAGTTACTGGAGCCTATTATACAGAGTGAAGCAAGCCAGAAAGAAAAACACCAATACAGTATACTAACACATATATATATGGAATTTAGAAAGATAGTAGCAATAACCCTGTATGCTGCTACTGCTGCTAAGTCACTTCAGTCGTGTCCGATTCTGTGCGACCCCATAGATGGCAGCCCACCAGGCTCCCCTGTCCCTGAGACTCTCCAGGCAAGAACACTGGAGTGGGTTGCCATTTCCTTCTCCAATGCATGAAAGTGAAAAGTGAAGGTGAAGTTGCTCAGTCGGGTCCGACCCTCAGCGACTCCATGGACTGAAGCCTTCCAGGCTCCTCAATCCATGGGATTTTCCAGGCAAGAGTAGTGGAGTGGGGTGCCATTGCCTTCTCCGAATAACCCTGTATACCAGACAGCAAAAGAGACTCAGATGTATAGAACAGTCTTTCGGACTCTGTGGGAGAGGGAAAGGGTGGGATGATTTGGGAGAATGGCATTGAAACATGTATAATATCATATAGGAAACGAGTCACCAGTCCAGGTTCGATGTGTGATACTGGATGCTTGAGGCTGGTACACTGGGACGACCCAGAGGGATGGTATGGGGAGGGAGGAGGGAGGAGGGTTCAAGATGGGGAACACGTGTATACCTGTGGCGGATTCATGTTGATATATGGCAAAACCAATACAATATTGTAAAGTTAAAAAATTTAAAAAAAAAAAGAAAATAAATAACAAAAAAAAGAAGAAGAAGAAGAAGTTACTGAGTACACAAGCTTGGTCTGTCCACTTTTCCATTCCCAGACTACATTAATTAATTTACTCAATTACACACTCAACTAGTCTCCTAATGAAAGTCCATTTATTAGGTAACACCTATGTGCTATACATTGTAAGTATATAAATGAAAAGACAGATATCTTTTCTGCTTTTATGGAATTTAAAGGCACTTAATGAACACATAAATATTTAACTCCTTACAATTGTAAGAATTCTTTAAAAATAAGAACAACTTTTCTTAAACTTCTTTATCTTATATAAGTATTATATACTTACATGTATATTTTTCCCAAACAATCAACATCCTTTCACCTACACCCATGGAATTACCAGCTCTTGATAGATATGATATTTGAAATTATTCTAAAAAATGCCAGAAAATTCAGACACTTCTGGGCAATGTAATTTACAGTGAGCTCTCATAAATTTGCCAAATTGGGGAATAAACTAAAAGTCTTTCAAAGAAGCACAGATATCTTTTAAGACATCTTATTCACTGTGGGATATCTCCTCTCAATTTTCTCCCACATCACATTTAGCAACAGGCTGGAAAAGGCTCCCACCAATGACCCTCTTAGAAATAGTATATGTCTTGCTCCATGTGTGTTTACTAAAGCAATTAAAAATGTTTTTTTGTGATTGTTTTTTATTGCATACTTGAAACAAAATACCCTTTGTATTGTTTTACTGTTTGTGTTTATAGTTTTGTCCTTATATTTAATAACATTTTACTTTTGTATAAGATAAAAATTATTAAATATGTATGATTCCCCAATTCAAATTCTGCTAAACACACACACACAAATATAATCTGGTTAAACAATTCTTCTTTGATGTCCATTTAAATAGAGTCAATACAGCTGTTGCATCATATGCCTCATTTGCTCCCCAAAATTTGTTATATTTTACATATTCCAGGAATTATAACATTGCCAAGACTTTGATATTTGGCAAGCTTTCTGTGGAGTTTAATTTTTTGTGGAACACGTAGAGCCGGTTGAAGTAGGATAAATTTAAAATTCAGATTAGGACCCACAGTCCTAATATGTGAATACTATAGAGAACCTCAAAGTTGTTTAAATACAATATCCAAAACAGCAATATAGTGAAGAGGGGCTTCCCTAGTGACTCAGTGGTAAAGAATTCACCTGCCAATGCAGGAGATGCAGTTTTAATCCCTGGGTGGGGGGTTCCCTGAAGAAAGAAATGACAACCCACTCTAGTATTTTTGCCTGGGAAATCCCATGGACAGAGGAGCCTGGTGGGCTATGTCCATGAGGTTGCAAAACAGTCAGACACGACTTAGTAACTGAACAATAAAGGGAAAAAAGATGATTTTTTCCTACATTCCTTCATCTTAGTCACATTAGATGTTTTTTCTTAAGCTCTGAGTTGTTAAGGCAGCAATGTATTTATTCTAAGACTAACTTTCTTTAAGCCCAGAGCTAATGATTACACAACAAAACAACTCATCTTACTCAAGGGTATGTTTCTCCTAAGTTCTGTACTAATGATTATATAACAACCATGTATCTTGCTCAAGGACTAGTTTATCCTTTTTAACACGAACCTTCTGACTAATCTTGTTATCTTGAGATGTATGTTATGGAAGTTGGTCTGGTAAGACCTTTCTATTGTGAATAACCAACTGAAAAAGTGTATAAGGCCTTGATAAGGCTAGCAGGTAGGGCACTCTCTGCCCCCTTCTGATGTCATATGTCAGAAGCTTTTACTATCCCTTTTAAGTTCAGTTCAGTCATTCAGTCATGTCTGACACTTTGTGACCCCATGGACTGCAGCATGTCAGGCTTCCCTGCCCATCACCAACACCCAGAGCTTGCTTAAACTCATGTCCATCGAGTTGGTGATGCCATCTAACCATCTCACCCTCGGACATCCCCTTCTCCTCCTGCTTTCAATCTTTCCAAGCATCAGGGTCTTTTCCAGTGAGTCAATTATTTGCATCAGGTGGCCAAAGTACTGAAGTTTCAGCTTCAAAATCATTCCTCCAGTGAATATTCAGGACTGATTTCCTTTGGGATTGACTGGTTGGATCTCCTTGCAGTCCAAGGGATGCTCCAGAGTCTTCTCCAATACCACAGTTCAAAAGCATCAATTCCTCAGTGCTCAGCTTTCTTTACAGTCCAACTCTCACATACATACATGACTACTGGAAAAACCATAGCTTTCAGTACACAGATGTTTGTTGGCAAAGTAATGTCTTTGCTTTTTAATATGTTGTCTAAGTTGGTCATAACTTTTCTTCCAAGGAGTATGTGTCTTTTTCATGGCTGCAGTCACCATCTGCAGTGATTTTGGAGCCTCCCAAAAATAAAGTCAGCCACTGTTTCCATTGTTTCCCTATCTATTTGCCATGAAGTGATGGGACTGGATGCCATGATCTTAGTTTTCTGAATGTTGAGCTTTAAGCCAACTTTTCCACCCTCCTCTTTCACTTTCATCAAGAGGCTCTTTAGTCCTTCACTTTCTCCCATAAGGGTAGTATCATCTGCATATCTTAAGTTATTGATATTTCAATCCAATGTTGAAATATTGGGATATTTCAATTCAATCTGGGCTTCATCCAGCCTAGCATTTCTCGTGAGGTACTCTGAATATAAGTTAAACAAGCAGGGTGACAATAAACAGCCTGGACGTACACCTTTCCCTATTTGGAACCAGTCTGTTGTTCCATGTCCAATTATAACTGTTGCTTCCTGACCTGCATACAGATTTCTCAAGAGGCAGGTCAGGTGGTCTGATATTCCCATCTCTTGAAGAATTTTCCAGTTTGTGGTGATCCACCCAATCAAATGCTTTGGTGTAGTCAGTAAAGCAAAAATAGTTGTTTTTCTGGAAGTCTGTTGCTTTTTCAATAGTCCAACGGATGCTGACAATTTGGTCTCTGGTTCCTCTGCCTTTTCTAAAACCAGTTTGAACATCTGGAAGTTCACAGTTCATGTACTGTTGAAGTCTGGCTTGGAGAATTTTGAGCATTACTTTATTAGCATGTGAGATAAGTGCAATTGTGTGGTAGTTTGAGCATTCTTTGCCATTGCCTTTCTTTTTCTTTTTTTTTTTTTAGTATGAAATGACAAAAATGACCTTTATATCCATATTACATTTAAAGAAATAGATCAAAGCCTCTAACTCTGGTCTCACTGATTTTTGCTTTGCAGATCACTACCTTCTTTTGAGGGTGGGGGTCTTTTATTTTTCATAAAGACATAGTTCCATCTTTTTATTTCTTATACTAATTATCCATTGATGTGCATATCTAGCTTTGCTATAGGAGTATTGACTAAAGAAGCTGTTATCAATTTCTTATAGAATTTTCTCAATGCATTGAACAACTGTATCAGTTAATATTCATGGGGTGACTATTTAAATTCCTTATTTGTATTATTTCTTCTTTATACATAATTTGAGATGGCTTAAAGAAACAGACAATAGCTTTAGAAGACAGGAATAAAAGAGTAGTTTATAAATTGCTAATAGATAAAAGAAACTCTACTTATAAGTTTCCTAGCTACCCAAGTAAGAACAATGTAGTTAGTGGATTTTCTTTAATAAATTGATTCTAAGGTATAATATTTACTCATATGCGTATAATACAGTTGTTAAGGACTTAGGTTTGGAGTCAGATAACTTGTTTCCAAAGCAAAATGTCAACACTCCTTAATTCAGGGATTTTAGGAAGCTACTAAATATATGTAACCTGCAGTGAGGTATCCAAACATGGGAAATATAATAATATACTTTCAGGATAAAATGAGAAGATGAATTTAAAAAACTGTACCCATCACCTAAATAACTCAATAAAGGTTACGTACTTAAAAAAATCACATAGAATCAACCTTAATAAACATACTTAACATGCAAAAATCTTTTAATTATTATCTCTTTAACCTTCCACAACCACACTATAAAGGATTTACTATTAAGGAGTCAAAATAACCTATGAAAGCCCTGTGGATAATACTTGCCAAGGCTGGTCACTGAACTCGGGCTTCAAAGCTTATTCTTAACTCCTCTGCTCAGTTTATCTTTCATACATGGGCAATAAAATAGCACATCCATCAATTCCTAGTTTTTATTAGTACCCATTTAGAGACATATGGCTCAGACAGTAAACCGTCTGCCTACAATGTGGGAGACCTGGGTTCGATCCCTGGATTGGGAAGTTGCCCTGGAGAAGGAAATGGCAACCCACTCCAGTGTTCTTGCCTAGACAATCCCATGGATGGAGGAGCCCGGTTGGCTACAGTCCATGGGGTCACAAAGAGTGGGACACAACGAGCGACTTCACTTCACACTTCACTTCAGAGACATATATTGGAGAAGGAAATGGCAACCCACTCCAGTATTCTTGCCTGGAAAATCCCATGGATGGAGGAACCTGACAGGCTACAAGCCATGGTGTCTCAAAGAGTTGGACATGACTGAGTGACTTCACTTCACTTCACTTCAGAGACATATATGAGAATTGATGCTTTTGAACTGTGGTGTTGGAGAAAACTCTTTTTTTTTTTTTTTTTTGGAGAAAACTCTTGACAGTCCCTTGGACTGCAAGATCAATCCTAAAGGAAATCAGTCCTGAATATTCATTTGAAGGACTCATGCTGAAGCTCCAATACTTTGGCCACCTGATGAGAAGAACTAACTCATTGGAAAAGACCCTGATGCTGGGAAAGATTGAAGGCAGGAGGAGAAGGAGATGACAGGATGAGATGGTTGGATGACATCACTGACTCAATGGACACGAATTTGAGCTGGCTCTGGGAGTTGGTGATGGACAGGGAGCCCTGGGATGCTGCAGCCTATGGGGTCACAAAGAGTTGGACACAACTGAGCGACTGAACTGACTAATTGGAGATGTATACATTTCTATTTACCATGCTAAACTTACATTTAGTGTTCATTTCTGGCCAATTTAACTGCCACAAAACTAATGCTGACAGTAGTTAGGTAACAGTCTACTACATGTTTTATGATGGTTTCTAATCACTTTGTGAAGAGCCAAAGTGGAAGGAAACCTACCTGCAAATGATAGAATTTGGTGAGAGATTATGCTTAATTATGTAAAGCACAACTATTGTTTTCAGAACATGCTGAGATTTGTTGCTTTGATGTATTGAAATCAAGAGTGACCATAGTGGACCAAGATCAGGTTTTAGGATTAGCTGGTCAATTACTATTGATTGGAATCTCTCCTGTAGTATTTCTCAGAGATAGAAACTGGCCTTTTCAGATTGCCAAGTCTCAGGTTTTGCACATGCTAAATACACTATCACTTTACAAAGTCCTTTCAAAAAAAAAAAGATTGAAAAATAAAAGATGTAATCTGGTACTATCTGCCCTTGTGATGGACAAAGTTAATCAACTAATGAGACTCAATAGAAAATTATTTTAAGAATTATTTTTTTGATTCTTATTACATGAAATCAAGAAAACAATTTTTGCTTTACCTATATATACATGCATATATACAGGTAAAGCACAATTTGTTATATATACACATGAAAGTGAAAGTGTTAGACATTCAGTTCATCAGAGTCTTTGTGACTCATTGGACTATAGCCTCCCAGGCTTCTTGGTCCATGGGATTCTCCAGGCAAGAATACTGGAGTAGGTGGCCATTCCCTTCTCCAGGGGATCTTCCTTACCCAGGTATCAAACCCAAATCTCCTGCCTTGCAGGCAGATTCTTTACAGTCTGAGTCACGAGGGAAATTTATAAATTATACTTTTGTATGTATGTATATATATATATATATATATATATATATATATATATATAAATATTCCCTGGTAGCTCAGATGGTAAAGAATCTGCCTGCAATGCAGAAGACTCAGATTCAATCCCTGGGTTAGGAAGATCTCCTGGAGGAGGAAATGGCAACCTACTCAAGTATGTTTGCTTGGTGAATCCCATGGAGGAGCCTGGTGGCTATGGTGCATAGGGTCACAAAGAGTTGAACATGACTGAGTGACTAAGCACACATGTTTATGTATATAGACATATATATGTAATACTTTTCTACTTATTGGCAGTATACAAAGGCTTATACTAAACTTAGTGCATTTGGATATAAATTAAGCAAGATTTAAAATTGAAGGTGCTTGTAGTCTTGTAAGAGATAAATAGAATAAAAAACAATACCAGTGTAATAAGTCCAGGGATAGGGCACTCATATTCTGCATAGGCAGTGGTAGAGATAGATCTTATAATCATGTAAGTGTAGCAAAAGATAATGATAAATTTTGGTGAAAATGATAGAAAGGTAATAGAGGAATTATGACAAAGAAGGGCACTCAGTCCAAAGGAGAAGTTTGAAGAATGAAAGTACTTCAAAGAATGCTAAATAACTCTTCCTGGCTGAGAGAGAAGTATTCAAGCTCATAGCAACCATTTATGTTGCAAACATTTATGTCACTGCAAACATTTATGTTGCTGATCCAATGCATTTTGTTTTCCAGGATCTTATTCAAAGTTGGGGACAATTTCTGATGAGCTCACAAACTTCCTATTTTTTTTTTTTTCTAATTCTAATAGGGTATCTCAATGCAAGTGTGCAATGTAAATCTACCCTGCTTCAATTTAATACAATGAATGTACTGGTAATAAATAGTTTAAAACTCCCCCAACACCATTTAGCACATCAGATTATTAGAGGCATGGATGACACTACCACAAAGAGAGCCCGTGAGTGAAACAGTCAAGGACAGAGATAGACATGGGAAGTGGTTTATTTGTGTTGTTTTTCTGAACTTAAAGCCTGCATACTCTCTAAGCATCTTTTCTTTTTCATTTAGGGTCTAGTGTTCACTTTGCAAGTTATTCTATACATCTATAAATTGTTTTTCTCTGTTATGCTCACTAATATAATGCTTTTACAAGAATAGTTGTGGAAACATGCAGTTCTCAGGTGCAATGACATCTCCCTATGCTGGATCTTACATAGAAAGAGCATATAATTACTCTTATTCTGGTGTAAATTTTAAAATGATGCACAGTAAATGACTTGACCTGACAAACTTCCCTGTGGAGATCCACTCCTCAGAGTACTCATTAGCTTTGCAGACTTCTGCAATATTTTAGCTCCTTCTCTTTCTGAATAGCAGCTCTCCTAGGATTCAACTATTTTTTTTTTTCACTCTTAAATTGCTTTAACAAGATTTGTAGATGATAACTATTGAGAGTACAGCCCATTGAGCAAGTAGAGACTTACAGTGTTAACTTACCGGTTCTCCAAGACTGAGGCATGACATGTACTATTGTAACTAAGACACTGCAAGTTTCCTCCCTAGAACTTTTCTCATCCTTTAGAGAAACTGTCTTTCTATTCATCTCATTCACTTATTGTTTTTATTCTTTATCCTGATTTCTCTCAACAATAAATATCTGCTGTATATTTCTTCTCTACTATTAGTCATATCACTAAACAGAATGTTTTAAATGATCCTCTTTATTACATTTTGACCTCATATTTACTGGAGTTTATGCCAATACTTGTAGGCATTTAAAGGTGATACATTACAGGGAGTATAAGTGCTTTTAATCTAATATTAAAGGTGATGTTAAAGATGATAGAGCATGACTTTGTTACAAATCAGATGAAGTAAGCAGAATAAAATGTGAATTATAAACCATCTCTTCTTTAGAATAAATAGGATATACTTTAAAAATCCTTCATATTTTAGGGGGGCAGACAGCATCAAATATACAAATGTTGTTTCTGGCCTTTCATTGCTAAGTTAACAAGTTGCACATTCCAGAGATTCAAAAATAAATGAAATACAAAAGGCTCCAGAAACAAGAATTCTCAAATAAAAGGAGATAATGAACTGAAAAATCAATGTCTCCATCTACTAAAAGCCCCATAAGTGGCCCATATATGTCCTTAATCATTTAAGAGCTCATTCAAGGAACACCAGGCCTTGGATTTGAGGAAGGAATTTAAGGTGTACTACTAATATTTTCTAACTCCTATGTAAAAACTTGACTGCACCATCACAATATGCCTCCAGAATATTTAGAAGATCCTTCAGTAGTTGAGTGACTATAATGTAGAAGCCAAAAACTACAACAAAAAAAACAATAACATGGATCGATCAGAAATATAACTTTGAAATAATATTTCATAGCAAGCCTACTCTAGAGAACCTTAAATCACTTAAATATTACTGTAATCTATATCATTTAATAATTACATCAGTTCAGTTCAGTTCAGTCGCTCAGTCGTGTCCAACTCTTACATATGTTTATATACACACACACATACACATATACATATATCAACTTACAATGCCAGATCTTACACTTGGATATATATGCATTATCACACAGAATCATAACAGTTGAACTTCACAAGTTCTGCACAGCAGAAAATATTGTTATCATTTTTATTATATAGGTGAAGACATTGAGACTTGGAAGAAAAAATTATTTGCTAATGGTGAAGACAGTTCTAAAGAATGAGTTGTAGACTTTCAGATTTTCTTATAAGGAAGTATCTCAGTCATTTACTTCTACATATATTGCCAGTGGCTCTTCAAATGTCATTGTATCTAAAGGAAGCATAGTGTGGGTGTGGTTGCTGCAGGGGCACTTCCTCAGAGAGATCATGATTTAAAAACTCTGTCATCTTATTTTTCATCTTGTATATATTTAATTTTCCACATAATTATTGGTTTGAAATACTTCATAAATCAATGTAGGTATGTTTTTTCTTTTTATAATTTTATGACTATTAGCCATGTCTATGCTTATCTAAATAATAGAAAGTTATCCATGAACTAATCTTTGAATGGATTTTTATTCCTAACAAGATAAATTTCTATCAAATTGTTGGACCCAACGGTAGAGCAAATTGACTTGGACTGACATGTAACTGAACTGTAGTTTAGTCAAAAAAAGTTAAATTTTCATATACTGGTATTAAAGATGCCTATTAGAGGCCTATGATTTGAATTAATTGAATAAAAATATTTATAATTTTCAGTGTTTTTGTAAGTGGTAAATTATGCGCATGCATACACACACACACATATATATTGGAGAAGGAAATGGCAAACCACTCCAGTGTTCTTGCCTGGAGAATCCCAGGGATGGGAGAGCCTGGTGGGCTGCTGTCTATGGGGTCGCACAGAGTCAGACACGACTGAAGTGACTTAGCAATAGCAATATATATATATATATTTCTGGGGAAGTATCCAAGACAGGTCTGATCTTTGAAACATCATTATATGTTCATTGAATATGAGTCTCTGTGTTCCTATCCGTGGCTTATAAATCAAAAGCATCTATTGATATTTTTTCCTTGATTGACTGACAACAAAATTTCTAAGATGGCCAGAAGAAGAAGCTATAAAATACTCTGCATTTGATTCCTTGATATAGATCCATTTTATAAGGAAAAAGCAAATAGTTTGCCTTTTTTTCCTTGGTGGGTCAAATATTTTTGAAGTACAACATAAACAAATGCATTGCAGTCTTCTGTCTTAAAGGAACGTGAAGATGGCAAGGATTTATTCTATAACTTAGGCAAAAAAAAAAAAGGAAATTACTCAGTTCCTTACCTAATTGTCACGGCAAGGAAGTTATATTTATTACAAAAGTCATGCACAGAGATAGAAATAAACTTCCAGAACCTTAGACCTACTCCTATCATAAGGAAGGTCCAAGTCTAATTTCCGTTGCTCATAATTGAATGCAAAACTCCTTAATAGTAGCTGTCATCTGCAGGAAAGAGGAAAAATCTACATTCCTGAGAAGATCAACTTTGTACAGAAGACAGCCAATGAAAATTGCAGACAAGGATGCTGATGCTGAAGGGAGGGTAGGAGAAAACACTGAAGTAAAGGGTTGACATGAGGAAAAAATTGGAAACCATGAAAGCAGGATTATCATTGTTTTCTCTTGTTTGTTATCCACAAACAAGCCAGGATAACAAGACATATAAGCCCTCTGCTGTGATTTTTTTTTTTTTTTCCTTTAGACTATCTCTCAACTGTCTCTTGATTGTCTTTGTCAGGATAACCATGATTAGTGGGTACGGTTATAGAGTGACATTGAAATCAGGTGGAGTTAGGGATGTATAACCAGCACCTTTAAAAGAGAATGTAAAGACAGCTTTGGTTATCCCCAGGAGGTAAAGTGGACTGGGAAGTTACCATCAATATAAGGAACATTTTGAATGTGATCCTAAGATAAGTGCAACTTCAGAATTTTGACTGTACTAAAGAAATAAACATAACAGAAATCCTGGTATAAGGAGACTCAGAGAAACAAAGGGCAACTCTTAGGCACTGGTTGCTGTTGTTCAATTGCTAAGTTGTGTCCAACTCTTTGCGATCCCATGAACTACAGCATACCAGGTTCCCCTGTCCTTAACTGTCTCTAAGAGTTTGCTCAAACTCATGTCCATTGAGTCACAGGTGCCATCCAACAATCTCATCCTATATCACCCTTTTCTCCTGTTGCTCTCAAACTTTCCTAGCATCAGAGTTGACTCTTTGCATCATGTGGTCAAAGTACTGAAGCTTCAGCTTCAGCATCAGTCCTTTCAATGAATATTCAGAGTTGATTTCCTTTAAGAGTGACTTGTGTGATCTCCTTGCAGTTCAAGGGATTCTCAAGAGTCTTCTTCAGCACCACAATTTGAAAGTGTCAATTCTTCGGTGCTCAGCTTTATTCAGGGTCCAACTCTCACATCCATGTATGACTACTAGAAAAACCAAAGCTTTTATTATATGGACCTTTGCTGACAAAGTGATACCTCTGCTTTTCAATATGCTGTCTACGTTTGTCAAAGCTTTTCTTCCTAGGAGCAAGCGTCTTTTAATTTCATGACTGCAGTCATCCTCTACAATGATTTTGGAGCCCAAGAAAACAAGATCTGTCACTGTTTCCACTTTTTCTCTATCTATTCACCATGAAATAATGGGACCAGATACCATGATCTTAGTTTTTTGAATGTTGAGTATTAAGCCAGCTTTTAACTCTCCTCTTTCACCTATATCAAGAGGCTGTTTAGTTTTTCTTCACTTTCTGCCGTTAGAGTGGTAACATCTGCATATCTGAGGTTGTTGATATTTCTCCTAGCAATCTTGATCCCAGTTTGTGAGTCATCCAGCCTGGCATTTCACATGATGTACTCTGCATAGAAGTTAAATAAACAAGGTCACAATATACAGCTCTGACATACTTTTTTCCCAATTTTGAAATAGTCTGTTGTTCCATGTCCATTTCTAACTGTTGCTTCTTGTCCTGCATATAGGCTTCTCAAGAGACAAATAAGGTAGTCTGGTATTCCCATCTCTTTAAGAATTTTCCACAGTTTGTTGTAATCCACACATTCAAAGGCTTTAGCATAGTCAATGAAGAAGTAGATGTTTTTTCAGTATTCCCTTGATTTTTCTGTGATCCAGAAGATGATGGCAATTTGATCTCTGGTTTCTTTGCTTTTTATAAATCCAGTTTGAACATCTGGAAGTTCTCAGTTCATGTACTGCTGAAGCCTAACTTGAAGGACGTTGAGCATAGTCTACTAGCATATGAATTGAGTACAATTGTACTGTGATTTGAACATTCTTGTGGCTCAGCTGGTAAAGAATCTGCCTGCAATGCAGGAGACCTGCATTCGATCTTTGGGTTGGGAAGATTCCCTGGAGTAGGGAAAGGCTACCCACTCTACTATTCTGGCCTGGAGAATTCTATGGACTGTATAGTCCATGGGGTTGCAAAGAGTCGGACTCGACTGAGTCACTTTCACTTTCACTTTCACTTTCTTTGGTATTGCCTTTCTTTGGTATTGCCTTTCTTTGAGATTGGAATTGAAAAAAGACCTTTTCCACTCATGTGTCCACTGCTGACTTTTCCAAATTTGCTGGCATATTGAGTGCAGTACTTGAACAGAATCATCTTTTAGGATTTGAAATAGCTCAGCTGGAATTGCATCACCTATACTATCTTTGTTCATAGTAATGCTTCCTAAGGCCCACTTTACTTCATATTTTAGGATGCCTGGTTCTAGGTGAGTGACCAAACCATCGTGGTTATTCAGGTTGTTAAACCTTTCTTGTACAGTACTTCTGTGTATTCTTGCCAGCTTTTCTTAATCTCATCTACTTCATTAGGTTCTTGCTGCTTCTGTCCTTTGTTGAGCCCATCTTTGCATGAAATATTCCCTTGGTATCTCCAATTTTCTTGAAGAGATCTCTAGTCTTTCCCATTGTGTTGTTTTCCTCTATTTCTTTGCATTGTTCACTTAAGAAGGCTTTTTTTATCTCTCCTTGTTATTCTCTGGAACTCTTCTTTCAGTTGGGTATATCTTTCCCTTTTTCTTTTGCCTTTCATGTCTCTTCTTTTATCAGCTATTTGTAAGGCCTCCTCAGACAACCACTTTGCCTTCTTGCATTTCTTTTTCTTGAGGGTGATTTTGGTCACCATCTCCTATACCCTAGGATTGGTGATACATTCCAACCATAGACCTGTGAAATGGAAAACATGTATTATACCAATCTGTTAAGCACAATTTTGTGTCAAGTCATGTGAGGAAAAACAAGAATGCAAGTGAAATGTGTTTGTGTGTCCTGGTTTTTTTTTTTTTGTTTGTTTGTTTTTGTTGTTGCTTGTTGTTTTCTGTTTAACTTTGGAAGAAAATGCTTTTGTCTACAGGATTCTTTGTATCCCAAGTTAAATCCCTTCAGTGTGCTTTTGCCGGGACACCCAGGAATATCAACAATTTAGGAAGGCTATTCTTGCTAACATATCTGATTATGATTTTCTGCTCAAGGTAAGAGAATAAATTTAAATCTCCACTTATGTGACATGTGGGGTTCTAAATTTTCAGAGAAGATCACCTCCAACAGCAGCATCAAACTTGGCTGCACTTGGGAGTTGCCCATGGAGCTCTAAATAAATATGAATGGTCAGTTATTCTGATTTAATTAGTCCCCATGATATAACCTTGGCATCCTTGCTTTTTGCTCTTTTGTTGTGCATTTGTTTGTTTTTCCTTCCCAGCAGGTGATGCTAGTATGCAGCCAAGTCTGAGAATCACTGCCTTAGAGACAGTGCTTGATTGACTCTCTCTGCAAAGTCGACATCTTTCACAGAGGGTTCAGCCCTTTTCTTTAGGATGCTGGGTTTATGGATATCTCTGTTTCCACTCCTATGACCTTGTCTGATATCCTGAGGAGATTTCAAACCCCAAGTTTCTAGACCATAAAGAGCAATAACCTCCAGAGTCAATATAGTTCAGCTGCAGTATTAGCACACGTATTTACTAATCTAGTTGTCAGTTCTCTTTCCTTTTTAAAAGCTGGGAAGTTCTTTTTCTTATTTCTTTTTCTCTTATAGGCATAAAACTATCTTGTTTTATTTTATCCAGAAATTCTAAATGTTCATTGATGACAGTTTTTCTGTTGATTGTATCCCATTCTTTCTTTTTTTTTTTTTCTTATTTCTTGGACTCAGTTCAAATGCCATGTCTTTGAGGAAGCATTTCCTTTTAGTCAGATGTAAATTCCTTTCTCTGTATTCCAGGAGTACTCTGTGCTCTCCTGTATCAAGCAACACATGAGTATCATAGGATCTTTCATAAATATCCCTGTCATTTTTAGTAATCAGTGTGTTACCAGAGGACCATGGGCCATGTCTTAAATAACATATGGTTGTTGTTGTTCAGTCCCCCAGTCACGTCTGACTCTGCAACCCAATAGATGGCAGTACACCAGGCCTCTTTTTCCTCTACCATCTCCTGAAATTTGCCCAAATGTGCATCCATTGCATCGGTGGTGCCATCCAGCTGTCTCATCCTCTGATGCCCTCTTCTCCTTCTGCCCTCAATCTCCCCCAGCATCAGGGACTTTTTCAATGATCCTACTGTTCACATCAGATGACCAATTCAGCTTCAGTATCAATCCTTCCAACAAGTATTTAGGGTTGATTTCCCTTAAGATTGACTGATTTGATCTCCTTGCTGTCCAAATAACATACTATATCAAGTCATTACCATAATCCCTGGCACATCGAGATGCTAAACAACCATAAGAAGATAGAGTAAAATCCTAAGCATTGTTGTTGTTTTTTTTTTTTAAACTATGGCTGAGTAAATACTATACAACAGGTGTAGTATAATAACATATAGTGTCAATATTTTTAGGTTTGAGAGGGAGGGGATATATGTATACATATAGCTGATTCACTTAGTTGTACAGCAAAAACTAATACAACATTGTAAAGCAATTATACCCCAATTAAAAAAAATAAAAGATTTTTAAGAGGTAGAGCATAGACTCTGTGGTGTTCAACATAGTAGCCACTGACCACATGTGGCTATTTCAATTTTCATTATTTAACACTAAAAATCAGTTTTTCATTCACAGTAACCACCTTTCAAGGACTTATTAGCCACAGGTGCTAGTATCCACTGTATTGCACAAAATCATTATAGAATATCTACTCAACAATATAGGAAGTTCTATGGCATGCAGTAAGAGTGAATACCTTTACGAGGCTATCAGCTCCACTATACTGTGAAAATTATGCCTAAGGACCTTGCTATCCATTCTCACCAGTAAGTTTCAAATTAAATTATAATTAAATTATTTGAAACACAAGTGTTAGTACATTTCTCAGGTCATAGATCAGTTACACAAGGTTTTACCTGCATTTCAGCTTTAAATAGAAAGAGCGTCATTGTGAAGTTTCTCAGTTTACAACTAAACAATCTAAGATTTACAGTTTAGCAGCTTTCTCAAATCCACACAGTTCAAATAAAACAGGGTAAACTGCAATGGAGTGAAACTAACCCAGAGAGGGACTCATCTAAGGCACAGATAAATTTACTAAGATGTGCCAAGGCACTTGCAAAGCACCTAACTTCACCTGTTACTATAGACTTGGAGGGGCTGCATTTGTGCCTCCAAAACCCCAGCATGATGTTCAGTTATGTGCAGATGCAGGAATTATAGAAAACAAGGTAGTATCAAACATTCTGTCTATGCTTGCAGCTAGAGTACAATCCTCAGAAGTCTCTCCCTTAGATTAGCTTTGTATTTCCAGAGCCAGATCACAAACACCTCTGGTAAACTACTTAGCATTATAATAAATCAGTGTTCCCTTTCAGTTCCATCAGCCCTCCCTAGCCTCCAAGGACTGAAGCTGCCCAAGATGTTTATAATGCATTCCAAATATACATGCTTTTACACAGCTCATGGTTATGAGAATGCCTTTGGATATTCATAAGGCTATCTGTCAAATAAGAGAAGACAAATTCTGCTTGGTAATTAATTTCATACAAATTCAAGTAAATGCCAGAATGGAGTTTTTTTTTTTAAATACATTCCTTCTGCAAACACTCCCTTCAATTACCTGAGTCTTAGGCAAAACCATTTCTTTTGGAACTCACATTTTTATTAACCTAGTCACTTCAGTGATTTTTTTTTTTTTAAAGCTCACATTAGAGACTTTTAATTTAATAGGTATACCACATACTTAACCCTATACACACTGATGCATATATATTTCTCCCTCATGATAGAAAAATAGACTAGTAGTATCCATCAGTAGCAAACTATTTGAACTTAAAAAAGAAAAAAGAAAGGCTTAACAAGTTTGGTACTGATTTTCCAAACTTTGTGTCAAAGCGTGGGCAGCTGTAAATCCATTGATTGATAATGTCTGTATTTTTTTGTTATTTTTTGTTTTGATTTGGCTTTGAGTGTGAAAGAGCCTGTCTTATCTAGCTCAAAACTTTCTTTCGTTCTATGAGCCCCAGAATCATTTTAAGAAACATGTCTTTTCTCAGGGATCCTGCAGAGTTAAGACAATGGCTGACATCAATGGCTATTACATCATTTTTTAGAAGAAAAGATGAGAATTTTGATATAGACTAAAGTAAAATGTTTCTGCTGAGTCTTCAAAAGTTGGTACAAAATGACTGGTTGAAGATAACATGCCACAATTGTTACACTCTCTCACTTTTTCTAATAACTCTCTCATAAAACACAGGAAAAAAGAATTATTGAAATATATGTTTTAGCTACCCTTATGTGAGAAAATAAAAAGTTCCAGAGTTGTGGTAGAAGTAGTGAGATGCTTGGGAAGGCAAGTGCATTTCAAAAATAAAGAGAAAGCTAAAAAGGAAGGCAGAACAGCAGAAGGAAGGCAGGGAGGGTGGAAGGAAAGCAGAGAAGGGAGGAAGGAGTTGGGGAAAAGAGTGAAAAAGAGAGAGTGACAGAGAAGAAGAAGGTAAAAGGAAAGAAGAAACAGAGGGAGGTAGGAAGGAAGTAAAAAAGTTAGTTGTAGTCAAAGATAACAGAAGAAATTGGTCACGATTTTATGATGTATTAAGAGGTAAAAGAAAAAAATTGAGGGAGACAGTTTGCTGTTCAACTTTTTAAAAATTTATTCATTTTTAATTGAAAGATAATTGCTTTACAATATTGGTTTGGTTTCTGCCATACATCATCATAGATTAGCCATAAGTGTACATATGTCCTCTCCCTCTTGACCCTACCTCCCACCCTTTCCCACTCCTCTAAGCTGTTACAGAGCCCCAGTATGAGGTCCCTGAGTTATACATAAAATTTCCATTGGCTCTCTATTTTACATATGGTAGTGTATATGCTTCCATGATACTCTCTCCATTCATCTCACCCTCTCCTTCCTCTCCCTCACTCTTGTCCATAAGTCTGTTCTCTATATCTGCATCTCCATTGCTGCCTTGCAAATACAATCCTTCTAGATTCCATATATATATATATATATATATATATATATATTAATATTAATACTTGTTTTTCTCTTTCTGACTTACTTCACTCTGTATAAAAGGCTCTAGGTTCATCCACCTCATTAAAAATGACTCGAATGCATTCCTTTTTATGGCTGAGTAGTATCCCATTGTGTATATGTACCACTAATTCTTTATCCATTCATGTGTATATGGACATCTAGATTGCTTCCATTTCCTAGCTATTGTAAATAGTGCTGCAATCAATACTAGGGTACATGTGTCTTTTTCAGTTTTGGTTTCTTCAGAGTCTATGCTTAGAAATAGTATTACTGGGTCATATGGTGGTTTTATTCCTAGTTTTTTAAGGAATTTAGATATTGTCTTCCATAGTGACTATATCAATTCAAATTCCCACTGCTGCTCACCTTTTTTAAAAACAAATTCACTGCATCGAACCTGGACTGGTGATTCATTTCATACCTGTGGTGGATTCATGTTGATGTATGGCAAAACCAATACAATATTGTAATTAACCTCCAATTAAAATAAATAAATTTATATTAAAAAAACTAAAAAAATAAGAAAAATAAATCATTACTCTTAATGATTAAAAAAAAAAAATTCACTGACTATTTTAGCCTTCATGTGTCAATGCCTGCTCTCTTACCAAGTTTAGAGTCATAGAGTTTGCACAAAACAAAGTCCTACAAAGCAAGAAAGAGGAAGAATTACAGAAAAAAAAATGCAAACAAAAAACTTGGAGACACTGAGTTGGTCAGCAAAGCCAGAGAAGAATGGGGGATCTTAAAGAAAGAATCAGGGCATGATGGGAAAGCATTCTTGATTATACCCCTGATATTGACAATATTCATTGATCTTTAGCATCTAAAACTTAGCACTGCTCAATCATCTGCATAGTTCAAAAGAAACTTGTTTTCCTGATCTTAGTTTCATATTTGTCAGACTCCTAGTACATAAAAGCCAAAGTAATAGCAGATCATAATAAGCTAGAAAAGGTATGGAGAAAGTGAAATGTAAGCATTTACAAGCATTTGAATCCATATCCTCTTTTTCATATAAATTCTAAGCTTTCCTTGAAGGTGGATTCCAGTTCCCACCTTACCCATAATTTTGGCTTACTATACCTTTCTATTATCTGACTATAATTTTTAAAATATGAACAGCAAACTTTGGTATTCAGCTATATATTATCTTGTGTTTATATTTTAATTTATTTTTTATAGTTTTCCCAAGAAGACAGAGATTAGGTTTTCATTTCTTTTTCTTTTTACACAACACCTTTAATTTTTAAACAAGTACTGTGCATATAAAAGTGCATATAAAATCACCTCACACTTCCTGATTTCAAAATTTACTAGAAATCTGTAAAAACCAAAATGGTGTGGTACTGGCATAAAATAGATGTATGGACCTATGGAATAGAACTCAAAAGCCCAGAAACAGACCCATATATCTCTGGCCAATTTAATGTTGACAAAGATGTCATCTATTTAATGAGAAAAGAATAGTATTTTCAGCTGCTGGAAACATATCCATACACAAAAGGATACAGTTGGATCCCTACTAGTCCTGTATACAAAATTTAAAAAGATGGATAAAGACCAAAACATAAGATCTGAAACCATGAAAATTTCATAAAGACACATGGCATAAATGATTATGGCTTTGGGCTTGGTGACGGATCTTAGATATGATACCAAAAGCATAAGCAACAAAAGGAAAAATAGATGAATTAGGCTTCTTCATATTAAAAATACATATATTTATAAAAGAATGTCAAAAAGAAAGTGAATAGACAGCCTACATAAAGGCACACAATATTTGCAATTTATGTATCTGATAAGTGTATAATATCCAGACTGTATAAAGAAAACTTACAAATCAAGGATAAAAATAAAAATATGAACAAAGAACTTGAATATATGTTTTTCTAAAGAAGACGTACAAATTGTCAGCAAACACATGAAAAGCTGTTCAACGTCATTAGTCATTTGAAAAATACAAATCAAAACATAATGTGGAATACCCACCAGGATGGGTACAGTCAAAATAACAGAAAAGTAAAGCTGTTAGCAAGAATGTGGAAAATTGAAACCCTCAAAAATTACTAGTGGGAATGAATGGTTTTGTCCCAGTAGAAAACAATCTGTTTCTCAGAAAGTTAAATATAACTGTTTCATATGGCTGAATAATTCCACATAAGAAAAAGAATCAAAAACAAATTCTCAAAAAAATACATGTATATACATGTTTATCAAAACATGATTCACAATTGCCAAAAAGTGTGAGTAGACCAATTTTTTATCAATGGATGAATGGATATTATGTGTTATAATCATAAAGTGTTAGTTGCCAACTCTTTGTGACCCCATGGACTGTATCCTGCCAGGCTCCTTTGTCCATGGAATTCTCCAAGCAAGGATACTGGAATGTGTAGCCATTATCTTCTCCACAGGATCTTCCCAGCCCAGGGACTGAACCCAGGTCTCCTGCATTGTAGGCAGACTCTTTACCATCAGAGCCACTAGGGGAGCCCTGCTTATAACCATAAAATATAATATTATTCAGCTATACAAAATAATGATATACTGATGTATGTGACAATGTGAATAAACCTAAAAGACATGGTAATTGAAATAAGCCATAGGCAGAAGGTCATATATTATGATTCCATTTGAATGACATATCCACACTAGAGGAAGAATGCAGGTTGTTTACTTAAGTCTGGTGGAGGGAGAAGAGGGCATGGTGAATGACTCCTTATTTGGATACAGGTTCTGCTTTGGAGGTCATAGATGTTTTGGAACTAGATAAAGGTAGTGATGGCCTTATATTGTTAATTTACTATACACTACTGAATTGTTCACTTTTTAAGATGGTTAGCTTTTGTTATGTGAATTTCACTTCAATACTGTAAAAATATTCAATTATTTTTCATTATTATTCCATTTATTCAATAATTGTTTCAATTATTCTATATTTTAGATTTATAATTTTAAAAGATAATTTGTGTGCACATATGATATTTAAAAGATACCTTCATCATTTTATTCCTAAACTTACAGTTGCAATGTTTTCTTGGTTTTGGTGTGTTTTTAATTATCAGTGGATAATTTTATCATAAGCCCAGTGAAAGTATGAGAATGCTGTAGCAGATAAGGAAGGTGATGTAGTGGAGTGACTGGAGATTAGTGACCTCGGGGGAAACAGGGAAGGGAACAAATGCCAGCAGCTAACTGCTCCTGAAATCTGTACTGACTTTAACCTTGGCTGTCAGTGAAGGACCAATTCTGCATAAGCAAATTTTCAACCTCAGCCTGTTGTCCTTTTGGGTCTGATGATTCTTTGGTTAAGCGGGGGGATTGTTCTCTGCAATGTAGGGAAATTAGCACAAGCTCTGACATCTACCATGTTAGAAGTAGATGGCCCTAGTATCCTCTTTCCTATGCACTTCTCAAATTTCACTGAAAGGGGGAAAGGCAAAACTGTCTTTCACTGAGAAAAATTGTCAATCTGGAGCGAAATCTTTAGACACTTAAAAGTGGATATTTCTAAATAGCTATGGTGTCTGAATTGTCAGTAGCCTATGGCAAAAATATAAGAAAAAGAAATGAGGGAATGATTGGAAGTTTTTGTTGTGATCACTGTTAAGAATCCCCACTTTTAAATTCAAAGAACTGCTCTTTTTTTAATGAAAGGTATTTAAAAGCTTTTATTTCATCATGGTAATTGTATTTGACATTTTAATTAGCTTTTGTTTTGTTTTAATGTTCTTGACATTATCAAGTCCTCAAAATTTATTTTGAAAATGGTTGGTTTGATAACAAAGAAAACCTAAAACTCAGGACTTATTGCTTTAGACCAGAGTAACTCTACCTTTTTCTCTTTCAGTCAGTGTGGAATGGTATAATTCAGGGATCTGTACATACCTGGAGAAGGCAATGGCAACCCACTCCAGTACTCTTGCCTCGTAAATCCCATGGATGGAGGAGACTGGTAGGCTGCCATCTCTGGGGTCGCACAGACTCAGACATGACTGAACCGACTTAGCAGCAATAGCAGGAATACCTACCTATTGTCATGTACCTAATTCAAATTAGGTAGAAACTTGCAAGAACCAAGATGAAGCAAAAATAAAGCAAAAAGTTTTTTCAGGGTTTTCCATAATATGCTCTAGAAAATAGGACTCTTTGGCCAGGCCAATATTTTCTTAACAAATAAGAACTGGTAGCTTACAGTCCTTATATGGGCCCCAGGTGTACTTTGTACAATAGCATTAGTGATTTTAAAGCTGTTTCTAATTCCCAATACTTTTAAATATAAGATTTTAGAGGAGTATTGCTGGCTCGCTTTTAATACTGGTAGACCCACATTCAGTTCAGTTCAGTTCAGTCGCTCAGACCCACATTATGTTATGGAAAAAGCAGCTGGAACTTAGAAACTCCATCCAAATCAGTATGCATTCACCATTGGGCTCATTTTTTTTCCATTTTCTATCATTTCCTAAATTTGTCCTGCTTGACTCACTTGTGTTATCCTGAGAACAAATTGTGAAGAATAACAAATCATTATTGTGTTGTTCTTTGTTTTCATACAAGCCAGAATGAGATGGTTTGTGCATCAGTTAATAAAAACTATCTCTTTTTCATTCATTTTAAAACTTTTAAAGCTAGTCTTACAAATGCATTGATATGGAAAAGTATTCAATGAAAAAATGAAATCAAACCAATTATTTGGAAGTTTTATGATTTTGTTGGGTTTTGCTTCTTTGTTTTAATGTTGAATTCAGGAAAAAAGCTTCAATTTTGTGTAATTAAGCTAGGTTTCAAGTACATTTTTTTTCTTCTCTCATATAAAGGCCTTATCTACTTCCACAGGTAACAGTAGATCATCTGGGAAGGAAGTGAGAACCACTGACAAAGGGAGGGGTTAATCAGGAGGAGGCTTTCAGGATTTGCTGTGGAAGAGATGCTAAATAAATTTTAAAAAATAATCTCAGCAGGTAATTCTAAGAAACTGTTCCTCCAATACCAAAATTACTCCCATAGAGAGTCATTTATTTTGAATCTTTCTAAACTTGTCTGAAAAAGCTTGGAAGCCCCTCCTGATTGTTTAAAAATACATGAATGGATGCATATAAGGAATGGCTAATAAAAAGCCATATTACTGAGCTCTGATGAATGAAGAATTAAATTAGCCTCAGAAATGGAATCAAGAGTCATAATAAAAAATCTTTTTTCTCATCTCTTCTTGATGATTTTGTCTACCTTCCATTTCCTTTAACTCAGAAGCAAATAAGAGAATGATAAACTAAAAATGAATTAATTCATTCATTAATGAATGAATTAATTCACATAACTGTGCATAAAATATTTCATATCCAGAGCCATTATGTCTTTTAGATCTATCCTGCTTATGATAGTAGAATTGCTCTTCTTATTTCTTGCTTTCCTTTATGCCTAATGAACTGTTTTGCTCTTTAGTTGCCAAGTCCTTTCCTTCTCTTTTGAGACTCCATGAACTGTAGTCCACCAGGTTCCTCTGTAAGTGAAATTCAAAGGTCAAGAATACTCGAGTGGGTTGCCATTCAATTCTCCAGGGGATCTTCCTAACCCAGAGATCACACTAGTGTCTCCTGTATTGCAGGTGGATTCTTTACTGTTGAGCTTTATTGCATTTGAGACTTCCCTTGTGGCTCAGAAGGTAAAGAAACTGCCTACAATGTGGGAGACCTGGGTTCAATCCTGGAGTGGGCAAGACCCCCTGGAGAAGGGAATAACAACTCACTCCAGTATTCCTACCTGGAGAACTCCATAGACAGAGGAACCCAGTGGGAAACAGGCCATGGGTCACAAAGATCTGGATATAATTGAGCAATTAACATTTCACTTACCCCATTTTAATCCACCCTTTACACATTCTCTCTCTTAATACACTGCATATCAATCACTTTCATGAAAAAAGGGAAAAAAAAAGACCTTAAAAATAAATAGGCCAATCACATTTTCCCTGCAACCCAACTCAGTGTTTTGTTGTATCATCCAAACATTACTTCTTTTAATTCCATTCTCCCCAAACCCAGTTAATTTTCTCTCTCTCATCTATGGCCTGAAATTCAACAGATCGGGATCCTACTGCCAATCTTGCCTTTGTATCACCTGGATCTCATCTCTGAGCCTCAGTTTCCTCATCTGTAATCCCTAAGTTTCATGCCATTACTGATTCTTTTCCAGAATCCCATACTTCTGGTTCAGATGCCTCCCTTATATCCATGATGCTTTGTGTTGGTGGACCAAAGCAGGAACCCTGGCCTATGCAAGTTATATGGTGCATAGTTTATGGTTTTCCTATCTTTTCTTTGGACCATTCATCCTTTCATTTATCATTTCATCCTTTAAGCATCCAATCTTTAAGCATCCAGGAAATGAGCAGACAAATAAATACAATGTTTGTTAGAAAATCCATTTGATTTTACTGAATGAATTGGCTTTCCAGATGAAAAATAATATAAATCAGATATGTTGTCTACTTTATAGACTAATTGATAAATAAATCCTTTTTTTTTTTTTCCCCTGTGATTTTATACTGAAGATGAGTTTGGTTCAGTCCTTCAGTCATGTCTGACTCTTTGTGATCCCATGGACTGCAGAATCCCAGGCCTCCCTGTCTATCACCAACTCCTGGAGTTTACTCAAATTCATATCCATTGAGTCAGTGATGCCATCCAACCATCTCATCCTCTTTCATCCCCTTCTCCTCCCACCCTCAATCTTTCCCAGTATCAGGGTCTTTTCAAATGAGTCAGTTCTTTGCATCAGATGGCCAAAGTATTGAAGTTTCAGCTTCAGCATCAGTCCTTCCAATGAATATTCAGACTGATTTCCTTTAGGATGGACTGGTTGGATTGCCTTGCAGTCCACGGGACCCTCAAGAGTTTTCTCCAACACCACAGTTCAAAAGCAATTCTTCAGCACTCGGCTTTCTTTATAGTCCAACTCTCACATCCATACATGACCACAGGAAAAACCATAGCCTTGACTAGATGGACCTTTGTTGGCAAAGTAATGTCTCTGCTTTTTAATATGCTGTCTAGGTTGGTCATAACTTTTCTTCCAAGGAGTAAGCATCTTTTAATTTCATGGCTAAGAATTCTTTTAATTTCAAACTAAGAATTACACTAGTTTTATAGAGAATGTTCCACAGTATAAACACAGGAGAAAAAAATATTTCCTCCCATTGTACATGGGATTGGTAAATATTGAGGGACAGACACAAATGGATCTTTTTGTATTTCTTTAAGGAAAACAGCTGTAGCAAGAACACTTAGCATGAGATCTACCCTCTTAACAAAGTTTTCAGGGCTACAATAGAATATCACTAACTATAGGTACACGTGGTATGGTAGATGTCTAGAATTTATTCATCTTCTTTAGTTTAATTGAACTAAAATGATTCCCTGCTTCACACAGGTGATGCTTAGAGCTTAGATTTTCACAACAGTATCAGTTTTCCTTTCACAATCCTTTGGATACTTAAACTTATTTTTAGCTGGCAGGTTACTAATATCACAAATCATCTACAGAGAGGGAAAAGAATGGTTGCTGCTATGGGAACAATATCTCTTTGCATTCCTGACTTTTAAACTGGAACCAGCTTAATGTTGCATTAATGCAAAGGAATGTTTGATTTCACAGAACCTAGAGCTCCTTCAGCTGTCATTTAGCAAGATCTAAACATTTTACACAACATGATTTTAGAAAACTTTTGACCTTTTTATATTTTATCTTATTTTTTAAAAAATATTTGTTCCAAATGTCAGGAACCATCAAGGAACTTGTCTTAAAGGAAAAGGTCACCCCAAATAAGAAAGTTAATCCTTGGTTGAGTGACAGTGTTTCTCTGGTGTCTAATCCAGAGTGTCAAGCACTAATTGCGGAGTACCTGAATGATAGCTTACTTTTCGTATTGGTCCTAGATGTACAATAATGTTTTAGGAATTTCTGTAGCTATTTCCAATGCAAATCTGGTAAAATGCGACAATTAATCCAAATCCAACTGTCACAGTATATGTAAGTCAGTACTTGAAGTGTACAGCTTTTATGAAAGCCGGTTATATATACTCTAAATAGAGGCAGCATTTATTTGAAAATGATTCATCACTACTCTAACTTATCATTATGGAAGGAGCTCTATGAACTAATTGCCATGTAGGAATATCGTTTTTGTTTACAACCAAGTATCCTTGATTGAATATCAGTGCTACTTTCAATTTTAAAATAGAATCAGTATGTAACAGCTCTGATTTATTCCAATAAAATAGAATCACATTCAATACTTTTCTTAAAAGCAAGCTGATCCTAAAAGTAAACGAAGCCACACCAAGTGAATATTACAAAATTATTATAGGTGCTGTAAAATGCTATAGTTGTGTTGGAACTTCCCATCTATTGTTGAAAGGCAGTTTTGTGTTGCAGAGCACTGAGACCAAATGAAGCTGCAGTTTATCACATTGCCCAGGAACTACAGCTCATTAGTGACAAACTTGGGGCTAGAATCTTGTCTCAGTTATTCTTCTCCAGGGCAGTCAGTGCCCATGAAATTTCTGCTGGCTAGAATAAACCAGACTTGGGACTTTGTAATTTGTATAAATTTTAATGATTGACTGGCTTCAGGTAATGTCACTGTCAAGCCAAATTTTTATCCAGGCATTATGGTTTACAAGAATAATACAACCTAAGAAACTGAGACCAAAAGATAAGAAAGTTTATAATCTAGTTCTTAATTTTGAGACTTAAACAATCTATAATTTTAAATATCAAAATATGTACTATTGTACTCTATCCATGAGGCTAGATTTGTTTCCCTTTTTTTTTTGGCCACGCCACGTAACATGTGGGATCTAGTTCCCTGACCAGGGATTGAATTTGTCTTCTCTGCATTGAAAACTGGAGTCTTAACCACTGGACCACCAGGAAAGATCCAGGATCCTAGATTTAATAGTATCTAAAATAGATGTCCTTTATCGAGCCCATCTTTGCATGAAATGTTCCTTTGGTATCTCTCATTTTCTTGAAGAGATTTCTAGTCTTTCCCATTCTGTTGTTTTCCTCTATTAGGCATTGATCACTGAGGAAGGCTTTCTTATCCCTCCTTGCTATTCTTTGGAACTCTGCATTCAGATGCTTTTATCTTTCCTTTTCTCCTTTGCTTTTCACTTCTCTTCTTTTCACAGCTATTTGTAAGGCCTCCTCAGACAGCCATTTTGCTTCTTTGCATTTCTTTTCCATGGGGATGGTCTTGATCCCTGTCTCCTGTACAATGTCACGAACCTCAGTCCATAGTTCATCAGGCACTCTATCTATCAGATCTAGGCCCTTAAATCTATTTCTCACTTCCACTGTATAATCATAAGGGATTTGATTTAGGTCATACCTGAATGGTCTAGTGGTTTTCCCCACTTTATTCAATTTAAGTCTGAATTTGACAATAAGGAGTTCATGATCTGAGCCACAGTCCACTCCCGGTCTTGTTTTTGCTAACTGTATAGAGCTTCTACTTTGCCAATAAAGGTCCATCTAGTCAAGGCTATGGTTTTTCCAGTGATCATGTATGGATGTGAGAGTTGGATTGTGAAGAAAGCTGAGTGGATACATCCCCAGGTTTTATCTCTAGTTTATTTATCCACAAGTACATATCAGTCATTAAGCTGAGCTGATGGGCAGAAACTTTTTAAATTGGAAACACAGTTGCAAAGTAGAAAGAGTCCAAGTTATGTATGATTTATTTGTCACTGAAAATCTTAAAAACAAATGAATACTTTATTATTAATTATTTATTTCAAAAAGTATGAAATATTTTATTATTCATGTCACCAAGATTACAATGAGCTTTAAACATTACTAAAATCAAATATATATACTATTTCATGGGTGTATAGCTGTCTTTCATCGACATGTGATATCAATAAGGAGAATCCCTTAATATCTTATCTGCAATAGACTCTACTGTCAGATGTATGACATAGAATCTGAAAGATTAAAAAATGACCTGAAACAACCATGAGAATGTATGGAAGACTCTGCTCATGTGTAGAAATTCAGAAAATGCTAGACAAAAACAAGGAGAAATAATAGTGAGATGTTAACAGACAATATTTTTTTTTTGCTGTAGAGAAAAATGCAGCTCAGAGCAAGCATCCATACTCTTTATGACTTTTGCCCCTCTATTTTGGGAATGTTTCTGTTACATAAATGGAATTCAGTCTTATACTGTTGGAAGTTGATTTGGTTGATTTCTTCAAGGGAGATCTCCATCTTGGCCTCATTACTTTCTCATTTTGACCTGGGGCATGAGCAAAGACAGGTAGTTGCATATTGCCTGATATTATTGACAAGTATTATCAGCAGGGGGACTCCCTTAATATCTTATATGTAGTAGACTCTACAGTCAAATGTATGACATAAAATCTGAAAGATTAAAGAAAATTATCTGCAACAGCCACTAGAAGGTATGGAAGACTCTGCTCATGTGTAGGAATTAACAAAATGCTAGATATCATACCTGCTTGAAGCATCAAATTGAGTGAAAACATAAAATGTTACAAATTCCCTCCATCCAGGCACACACACCTGCCCTGCACACACATGCCTGTTCTCAGATCAGATCAAATCAGATCAGTCGCTCAGTCATGTCTGACTCTTTGCGACCCCATGAACTGCAGCACGCCAGGCCTCCCTGTCCATCACCAAATCCCGGAGTTCACTCAGACTCACGTCCATCGAGTCAGTGATGCCATCCAGCCATCTCATCCTCTGTCGTCCCCTTCTCCTCCTGCCTCCAATCCCTCCCAGCATCAGAGTCTTTTCCAATGAGTCAACTCTTCGCATGAGGTGCCCAAAGTACTGGAGATTCAACTTTAGCATCATTCCTTCCAAAGAAATCCCAGGACTTGTCTCCTTCAGAATGGATTGGTTGGATCTCCTTGCAGTCCAAGGGACTCTCAAGAGTCTTCTCCAACACCACAGTTCAAAAGCATCAATTCTTCGGCGCTCAGCCTTCTTCACAGTCCAACTCTCACATAAATACATGACCACAGGAAACCCATAACCTTGACTAGACGAACCTTTTTTGGCAACGTAATGTCTCTGCTTTTGAATATGCTATCTAGGTTGGTTATAACTTTCCTTCCAAGGAGTAAGTGTCTTTTAATTTCATGGCTGCAGTCACCATCTGCAGTGATTTTGGAGCCCAGAAAAATAAAGTCTGACACTGTTTCCACTGTTTCCCCATCTATTTCCCATGAAGTGGTGGGACCGGATGCTGTGATCTTCATTTTCTGAATGTTGAGCTTTAAGCCAACTTTTTCACTCTCCACTTTCACTTTCATCAAGGGGATTTTTAGTTTCTCTTCATTTTCTGCCATAAGGGTGGTGTCATCTGCATATCTGAGGTGATTGATATTTCTCCCAGCAGTCTTGATTCCAGCTTGTGTTTATTCCAGCCCAGCATTTCTCATGATGTATTCTGCATGTAAGTTAAATAAACAGTGTGACAATATACAGCCTTGACAAACTCCTTTTCCTATTTGGAACCAGTCTGTTGTTCCATGTCCAGTTCTAACTGTTGCTTCCTGAACTGCATACAAATTTCTCAAGAGGCAGATCAGGTGGTCTGGTATTTCCATCCCTTTCAGAATTTTCCACAGTTTATTGTGATCCACACAGTCAAAGGCTTTGGCATAGTCAATAAAGCAGAGATAGATGTTTTTTCTGGAACTCTCTTGCTTTTTCCATGATCCAGTGGATGTTGGCAATTTGATCTCTGGTTCCTCTGCCTTTTCTAAAACCAGCTTGGACATCAGGAAGTTCATGGTTCACATATTGCTGAAGCCTGGCTTGGAGAATTTTGAGCATTACTTTAGTAGCATGTGAGATGAGTGCAATTGTGCGGTAGTTACAGCACTCTTTGGCATTGCCTTTCTTTGGGATTGGAATGAAAACTGATCTTTTCCAGTTCTGTGGCCACTGCTGAGTTTTCCAAATTTGCTGGCATATTGAGTGCAGCCCTTTCACAGCATCATCTTTCAGGATTTGAAGTAGCTCAACTGGAATTCCATCACCTCAACTAGCTTTGTTCATAGTGACGCTTTCTAAGGCCCACTTGACTTCACATTCCAGGATGTCTGGCTCTAGGTCAGTGATCACACCATCGTGATTATCTGGGTCGTGAAGATCTTTTTTGTACAGTTCTTCTGTGTATTCTTGCCATCTCTTCTTAATATCTTCTGCTTCTGTTAGGTCCATACCATTTCTGTCCTTTATCGAGCCCATCTTTGCATGAAATATTCCTTAGGTATCTCTGATTTTCTTGAAGAGATCCCTAGTCTTTCCCATTCTGTTGTTTTCCTCTATTTCTTTGCATTGATCTCTGAAGAAGGCTTTCTTATTTCTTCTTGCTATTCATTGGAACTCTGCATTCAGATGCTTATATCTTTCCTTTTCTCCTTTGCTTTTCACTTCTCTTCTTTTCACAGCTATTTGTAAGGCCTCCCCAGGCAGCCATTTTGCTTTTTTGCATTTCTTTTCCATGGGGATGTTCTTGATCCCTGTCTCCTGTACAGTGTCATAAACCTCATTCCATAGTTCATCAGGCACTCTATCTATCAGATCTAGGCCCTTAAATCTATTTCTCACTCCCACTGTATAATCATAAGGGATTTGATTTAGGTCATACCTGAATGGTCTAGTGGTTTTCCCTACTTTCTTCAATTTAAGTCTGAATTTGGCAATAAGGAGTTGATGGTCTGAGCCACAGTGAGCTCCTGGTCTTGTTTTTGCTGACTGTATAGAGCTTCTCCATCTTTGGCTGCAAAGAATATAATCAATCTTATTTCAGTGTTGACTATCTGGTGATGTCCATGTGTAGAGTCTTCTCTTGTGTTATTGACAGAGGGTGTTTTTTATGACCAGTGCATTTTCTTGGCAAAACTCTATTAGTCTTTGCCCTGCTTCATTCCGTATTCCAAGGCCAAATTTGCCTGTTACTCCAGGTGTTTCTTGACTTCCTACTTTTGCATTCCAGTCCCCTATAATGAAAAGGGCATCTTTTTTAGGTGTTAGTTCTAAAAGGTCTTGTAGGTCTTCATAGAACTGTTCAACTTCAGCTTCTTCAGGGCATGGAATCAATTTTTTTTCTTGTGGAGACAATTGTCCAGGATTAAATGATTGAATATGTTTAACTTCTAAAATATTCTAACTCAGAGATTTACATACTGTGAATTTATTTTCTAAAATGCAGAAAAGTCTGTGCTGCTGGATGCATGGAGTCTTCTTTGGAAATGCATTTTTCAGTTGGACCTGAGAGTGGTTTTATGCTGATTTCATAGCAACAACAGTTACTTTGTAGCAGTTGTCCTCTGATCAGAACATCAGCATCACATGAAAATATGCTGCTGCTGCTGCTAAGTGGCTTCAGTCGTGTCCAACTCTGTGCGACCCCATAGACGGCAGCCCACCAGGCTCCCCCAGCCCTGGGATTCTCCAGGCAAGAACACTGGAGTGGGTTGCCATTTCCTTCTCCAATGTATGAAAGTGAAAAGTGAAAGTGAAATCGCTCAGTCGTGTCCAACTCTTAGCAACCCCATGGACTGCTGCCCACCAGGCTCCTCCCTCCATGGGATTCTCCAGTCAAGAGTACTGGAGTGGGGTGCCATTGAAATACAAATTCTCTGGTCCTTTTCCACAGCTAGTGAATTAAGCCTCTGAATAGGGCCCAAATGTTTGTATTTTTAAAAGCTCTCAAACAATTCTAAGCCAACTTGACAACTACAGACCTGTATTTTGAAAAATTCACTTCAAGATCTGCATTTGATCCAGGAAAACTTAATGTGAGTTTTGTGGAGGTGACTGTGCTTAAGGTGTTATAAAGAATCATCACTGAAGACCCAAAATTTAATATAATCAGAACAAAGACTCCACTAATCTCTATTTTTCTTTTTTGTTTCCCTTTTCTTTATTGATTGTCTCTAAAATTACAGATGCTAGCACTTAAGTTGAGGTGGCTTTTGTGATTAATATTCTCCAACAAGCTGCCTTTGATGTACTTCTCAACCTGCATTTCCAGGTATAAAGATAAAATTTTATTTTATTTTATTTCTGACATCTACTTTCAAACTCATTTTTGAGGTGTTTCCTCCCATCCCAACATGGCTGCAAAATGTAAAACTTACCTTCATACCCTACTTTTTCTCAGTGTTTATTCTTATTTCTTCACTAAACCTGAAAGTCAGTAAGCAGGGAACTATTTAATAGATTCATATATAACATATGGACAGAATAAAGGAACAAAGTAGGTAAGTAAATAGTTAATCCCAATAGGGTCCTAAGCAAAGAAAAAAATATAGGAGGCCCCTGTAAGTTAATGATCACTAAATAAAGCAGGTTTGTTTAACCACAAAACCAAGCAGGCTTATAACATGATAACTAGTCACTCAGTTGTGTCTGACTCTTTGAGACCCCATGGACTGTAGCCTGCCAGACTCTTCTTCCCATGGAATTCTCCAGGCAAAAATACTGGAATGGGTAGTCATTCTCTTCCCTAGGGGATTTTCCTGACCCAGGATCAAACCTGGGTCCCCTGCATTGCAGGCAAATTCTTTACTGTCTGATTCACCAGGGACACCCAAGCAGGTTTGCTTAGCTATAAAACATGCAGTAGAAGCATGAGACAAGCCCCAAAATACTAAAACAGTCATGGCATGAGATTCACATTCTTCCCAGTGAGCTCAGTAAATTAATACTTCCTAGGACACACTTCTCTGCATGCACTAAAAACAAAAATTTAAGGAAAAGGTGACATTATACTAAAACCTGAGATGATTTATGGTTTTTTGGTATATATTGCTGTCTTTTTGCTCATGTACGTGTGCCATGACAAACCCAGCTTTATGGTGTAGAGACAAGAAAACTCCCCTCCCCCAGGTGGAGGAGGAACTGAGGAGGGAAGCCTGATGTCTACTCAAGAATGAGGAAGAAAGTGATCTTTTTCTCCCTTCCTACTTTTCCTTTGATTACGAAACTGTAGCCCATTAGGTTCTCTAGGCACGGCACCCTGTCATCCATCTGCTTCTAAGCTTCACAAGTGTCCTATTCTAATAAATCTCTTTATATATCATTTTGCCTCTAGTTGAATTTTTTTATGCACTAAGACATAAAGAATCAGAAATCCCTGAAGCTCCCCAAATCGCCACCTAGTGGTTTCATAACTTCTGGTGGTTGGTGGAGGAGTTACAAAATTAGAAATGTGAACAGGATATAAAAGCTAACATCCATTCTTTTCAACCTGAGTTTCCATGTATTCTTTTAACCATGGAGCTCAAAAAATAAGGAAATTATTTTTAATTTTTCTGTTCCCTTTCTCTCTCATATTCTTTTTCTTTCTTTCTCTCTGTCTACCCCTAAGACACACAGCTATGTACCATGCAGAAGGTTATGTGCAATCTTTCTGTGCTATCACTGGTAATCTGGTTAAAAAAAAAAATGAGAAGTGCTGCAGGGAACACTCAAAAAACTAAAGGCAAATTAAGGCTACTTGCTTGTTTGTTGTTAGTCTTCTATTTTCAAATGGATTGTAAGTTTATTAAAAGCAGTGTTCACATCTTATATACTGTTGCTTTTGTTACTTATACAATTCATTATCATGCATGTCAGTTCTACCACAGTGCTACCACATAAGAACAGTTCATAAATACATGGTTTTGGTCTTTAAAAACATTTTTTTTTTTAATTTCAAGGATAGTTGTTTTACAGAATTTTGTGGTTTTCTGTCATACATCAGCAAGAATCAGCCATAGGTACACCCATGTCTCTTCCCTCCCAGACCTCCCTCCCATCTCCTTCCCCATCCCACCCTTCAGCCTGCCACAGAGCCCCTGTTTGAGTTCCCTGAGTCATACAGCAAATTACCAATGGCTATCTGTTTTACACATGATATTGTAAATTTCTACGTTGCTCTTTCCATGCATTTGCCCATCTCCCTCCTCTCTTTCCATCTTGTCCATAGGTCTATTCTCTATGTCTGTTTCTCCATTGCTGCCCTTAAAATATATTCATCAGTGCTCTCTCTCAGATTCCCTATATATGTGTCAGTATAGAGTCGGACACGACTGAGCGACTGAACTGATGATACTTATATTTCTCTTTCTGACTTATTTCACTCTGTATAATGGGCTCTAGTTTCATCCACCTCATTAGAACAGATTCAAATGCATTTATTTTTATGGCTGAGTAGTATTTCATTCAGAGAAGGCAATGGCAACCCACTCCAGTACTCTTGCCTGGAAAATCCCATGGACAGAGGAGGCTGGTGGGCTGCAGTCCATGGGGTCACTAAGAGTCAGACACGACTGAAGTGACTTAGCAGCAGCAGCAGCAACAGCGTTCCATTGTATATATGTATCACAGATTCTTTATATATTCATCTGTTGATGGACATCTAGGTTGCTTCCATGTTCTAGCTATTGTAAATAGTGCTGCAGTGAACATTGGGGTACATGTGTCTTTTTCAGTTTTGATTTCCTCAAGGCATATGCCTAGGAGTGGGATTGCTGGGTCATATGATGATTTTATTCCTAGATTTTTAAGGAATCTCCATACCATCTTCCATAGTGGGTGTATCAGTTTACATTCCCACCAGCAATGCAAGAGTATCCCCTTTTCTCCACACCCTCTCCAACATTTATTGTTTGTACACCTTTGATGATGGCCATTCTGATTGGTGTGAGGTGGTATCTCATTGTAGTTTTGGTTTGCATTTCTCTGATAATGAGTGATGTTGAGCATCTTTTAATGTGCTTGTTAGCCATCTATATGTCTTATCTGTAGAAATGTCTCTTCAGGTCCCTTTCCCACTTTTTGATTGGGTTGTTTGCTTTTCTGGTATTAAGTTGTATAAGCTGCTTGTATATTTAGGAAATTAATTATTTATCAGTTGTTTCCCTTGCTATAATTTTCTACCATTCTGAGGGTTGTCTTTTCCTGTTGTTTATAGTTTCCTTTGCTGTGCAAAAGCTTTTAAGTTTAATTAGGTCCCACTTGTTTATTTTTGTTTTGATTTCCACAACTCTAGGAGATGGATCATAGAAGATCTTGTTTTGATTTATGTCATTGAATGTTCTATGTTCTCTTCTAAGAGTTTAATAGTTTCTGGTCTTACATTTAGTCTTTAATCCATTTTGAGTTTATCTTTCTGTATGGCATTAGGTAGTGATCTAATTTCATTAGTTTGTACATAACTGTCCAGTTTTCCCAGCACCACTTACTGAAGAGGCTCTCTTTGCCCCATTGTGTATTTTTGCCTCCTTTGTCAAAAATAAGGTAACCATAGGTGCATGGGTTTATCTCTGGGTCTCTTATCTTGTTCCATTGGTCTATATGTCTGTTTTGGGGCCAGTACCATACTGTTTTGATGACTGTAGCTTTGTAGTGTAGTCTGAAGTCAGGAAGGTTGATTCCTCCACCTCCATTCTTTTTTCTCAAGACTGCTTTGGCTACTCAGGGTCTTTTGTGTTTTTATATAAATTGTTAAATTTGTTGTTCCAGTTCTGTGAAAAAATCCATTGGTAATTTGATAGGGATCACATTGAATCTGTAGATTGCATTTGGTAGTATAGTTGTATTCACAGTATTGATTCTTCTGACCCAGGAACATGGAATATCTCTCCATCTGTTTATGTTGTCTTTTATTTCTTTCATCAGTGTCTTATATTTTTACATATACAGGTCTTTTGTTTCCTTAGGTAGGTTTATTCCTAGATATTTTATTTATTTATTTATTTTGCAGTGGTGAATGATATTGACTCCTTAATTTCTCTTTCTGATTTTTCATAGTTAGTGTATAGGAGTGCAAGTGATTTCTGTGCATTGACCTTATATCCTGAAACTTTGCTGAATTAGCTGATTAGCACTAGTAATTTTCTGATAGTTTCTTTTGGGTTTTCTATGTACAGTATCATGCCATCTGCAAACAGTGAGAGCTTTACTTCTTCTTTTCTGATATGGATTCTTTTTATTTCTTTTTCTTCTCTGATTGCTATAGCTAGGACTTCCAAAACTATGTTGAATAATAGTGGTGAGAGTGGACACTCTTTTCTTGTTACTGTCTTTAGAGGGAAATCTTTTAGCTTTTCACCATTGAGAATAAAATTTACTGTGGGCTTTTCATATATGGTCTTTACTATGTTGATATATGTTCCCTCTATGCCCAATTTTTAAAGTGTTTTTATCATAAATGGATGTTGGATTTTGCTGAAGGCTTTTTCTGCATTTATTGAGATGATCATATTATTTTTATCTTTCAATCTGTTGATAAGGTATATCACGTTGATTGTTCTGCATATATTGAGGATCCCTGCATCTTCCCTTGCATCCCTGAAATAAACCTGACTTGATTATGGTGTTTGAGCTTTTTAATGTGTTGTTGGATTCTGTTTGCTAGAATTTTGTTGAGGATTTTTGTTTCTATGTTCATCACTGAGATTGGCCTGTAGTTTTCTTTTTTCATGCTGCCTTTTCCTGGTTTTGGTATCAGGGTGATGGTGGCCTTGTAGAATGAGTTTGGAAGTGTTCCTTCCTCTGCAATTTTTTGGAAGAGTTTCAGAAAAGTAGGCATTAGCTCTTCTCTAAATGTTTTATAGAATTCCCCTTTGAAGCCCTCTGGCCCTGGGCTTTTGTTTTTGGGGAGACTTTTGATCATGGATTCAATTTCAGTGTTTGTAATCAGGTCATTCATAATTTCAATTTCTTCCTGGTTCAGTCCTGGGAGGCTGATCTTTTCTAAGTATCTGTCCATTTCTTCTAGGTTGACCTTTTTATTAGCATATAATTGCTCATAATATTCTCTTATGATCCTTTGAATTTCTATGTTGTCTGCTGTAACCTCTCTGTTTTCATTTCTAATTTTATTGATCTGATTTTTCTCCCTTTTTTTGATGAGTCTGGCTAGTGGTTTTTCAATTTTGTTTATCTTCTCAAAGAACCAGGTTTTAGTTTTACTAATCTTTGCTATTGTTCTCTTCATTTCTTTTTCAATTATTTCTGCTCTGAGTTCTATTATCTCCTTCCTCCTACTGACTTTGGGGTTTTTTTATTCCTCTTTTTCCAGCTGCTTTACATGTAGAGTTAGGCTGTCTATTTGATGCTTTTCTTGCTTCTTGAGGTATGACTGTATCATTATAAATCTCCCTCTTAGAACTGCTTTTGCTGAGCCCCATAGTTTTTGGGTTGTCATGTTTTCATTGCCATTTGTTTCTAGAAATCTTTTTATTTCTTTTCTTATTTCTTCAGTAGCCTCTTTGTTATTAGTAATGTATTGTTTAATCCCCATGAACTTGTGTTTTCTGATTTTTTTTTTCCCCTATAGTTGATATCATAGCATTGAGGTCAGAGAAGATACTTGATACAATTTCAATTTTCTTAACTTTATTGAGGCTTATTTTGTGGCCCAAGATATGGTTGATCCTGGAGAATATTCCATGTGCACTTGAGAAGAAAGTGTATTCTTCTCCATTTGAAATGAAAGTGCTGAAGATATCAATTAGGTCCATTTGGTCTGATGTTTCATTTAAGGTTTGTGTTTCCTTATTAATTCTCTGTTTTGATGATCTGTCCATTGGCTACCCACTCCAGTACTCTTGGGCTTCCCTTGAGGTTCAGCTGGTAAAGAATCTGCCTGCAATGTAGGAGACCTGGGTTCAATCCCTGGGTTGGGAAGATCTCCTGGAGAAGGGAAAGGCTACCTGCTCCAGTATTCTGGGCCTGGAGAATTCCATGGACTGTATAGCCTATGGGGTCGCAAAGAGTCGGACATGACTGAGTGACTCACTTCACTTCACTTCACCATTGGTGAAAGTGGGTTTTTAAAGTTCCCTACTATTTTTGTGTTGCTGTCAATTTCTCCTCTTATGCCTGTTAATGTTTGCCTTATGTATTGAGGTGCTCCTATATTGGGTACACAGACATTTGCAATTATTATGTCTTCTTCCTGGACTAATCCCTTGATCACTATATAGTGTCCTTCTTTGTCTCTTATGATATTCTTTATTTTAAAGTCTATTTTGTCTGAAATAAGTATTGCCACTCAGGCTTTCTTTTGGTTTCCATTCACATGGAATATCTTTTTCCATCCTTTTACTTTCAGTCTGTATGTGTCTAGGTCTGAGATGGGCCTCCTATAGGCAGCATATATATGGGCCTTTTTTTTTTTTTTTTTTTTTTGTATCCATTCAGTTAGTCTGTATCTTTTGGTTGGTGCATTTAATCCACTTACATTTAAGGTAATTATTGATACTTATATTTCCATTGGCATTTTCTTGATTGTTTTGGGTTTGTTTTTGTATTTCCTTTCTCTTATGTTTACTGGCATGTAAGTCTCTTTAATATTTGTTGCAAGGCTGGTTTGGTGGTGCTGAGTTCTCTTAACTTCTGCTTGTCTGTAAAGGTGAAAGGTTGTTGCTGAACCACAAAAAGACACTGGGATTCTTGGCCTCTGGAAGAAGAATTCAATCCAGGGCCAGAGAAGAGTCTTGATCGTTCAGAGCTTTAGTATAATAAAGTTTTATTAAAGTATAAAGGAGATAGAGAAAGCTTCTGACATAGGCATCAGAAGGGGGCAGAAAGAGTACCCCCTTGCTAGTGTTAGCAGTGGAGTTATATACTCTCCAATGAATCAAAAGAATGTCTGGAGGTTGTAAAGACCTCACCGGACTTATTCCCATAATTTATATTTTAAGATAACAGGATTAGTCAGAAGGTTTAATCCAGAGACTGTCCTCAGGCAGGATACATTATTGTTATATAATCCTAAGGAATGTAGAGGAAAAAAAGTTTGTCCTTTCTTCCTCCTTGAGAATTCCAGACGCCTCTCTCCTTGGAGACCCCTAGACTTCTTATCAACTTGCCTAGGAAATGACTCTCTCAAAGGTTTTGATTTCTCCATCAATTTTGAATGAAATCTTTGCCAGCTATAGTAGTTGTGGTTGTAGGTTTTTCTCTTTCAATACTTTAAATATATCCTGCCATCCCCTTCTGGCCTGTAGAGTTTCTGCTGAAACATCTGCTGTTAGTGGTGTGGGTTTTCCCTTGTGGGTTACTTGTTGCTTTTCCCTTGCTTCTTTTAATATTATTTCTTTGTGCTTAATCTCTGTTACCTTGATTAATATGTGTCTCGAAGTGTTTCTCCTTGGGTTTAACCTGTATGGGTCTCTCTGTGCTTCTTGGACTTGATCGATTATCTCCTTTCCCATGTTGGGGAAGTTTTCAACTATAATTTATTCAAAAATTTTCTCAGTGTCTTTCTTTTATTCTTCTTCCTCTGGGACCCCTATAACTCAAATGTTGGTGCTTTTAATATTGTCCTAAAGGTCTTTGAGGCTTTCCTCAATTCTTTTCATTCCTTTCCTTTTATTCTGCTCTTCAACAGTTATTTCCACCATTCTGTCCTCCAGCTCACTTATCCATTCCTCTGCCTCAGTTATTTTGCTGTTGGTTCCTTCTAGTGTATTTTTAATTTCAGTAATTGTGTTATTCATCTCTGTTTGATTATTCTTTATTTCTTCTATGTCCTTGGTGATTGTATTAACTGTGTTAAAAGCTTCTTGCATTTTCTCCATTCTATTTTCAAGTCTTTGGAGCATCTTTGCTATCCTTATTCTGAATTCACTTTCAGGGAGATTACTTATTTTCTCTTTGTTTATTTGGTCTTGTGAGTTTCTACCTTGATCTTTCATTTGTAATGTATTTCTCTGTCTTTTCATTTTTTTTTTTTTTTCTCCTAACTTGCTCCACTTGAGGTCTCCTTTCCCCAGGCTTTAGGGTTGCATTACTTCTTCCTTCTGATTTTTGCCATTGGAGGGAAATGTTGGTTTGGTGGTTTGTGTTGATTTCTTGTTGAGGGTGACTTGTGCCTGTGTTCCCATTTCAGGGAGCTTAGCCTATCCCCCTGGAGGCCTGGAATCTTCTCCTATCACCTAGAGGTTGCTTTGTAGGAATTGGTCCATATTTTGATGCATTTTTAATGTATTTGGGGGGAGGCTGGCAATCTCCCCGTCTTACTCTTCTGCCGTCTTCTTCTGTCTTTCCCATGTTTCTGAATACCTTTGTGCCAGAGAGGCTTCCATCATTTGTTTATGGCCATCTGAGCTTCTGGTGGAGCTAGTTTTCTACAGTATAACTCTATCTCTAGTTGAGATATTGTGTTTTAAACAGGTTATTATTATTTTCTTTTTACCATCAGAGGGAATTGTTGACTGAAAAAAACAATAACCTAAATGAGAATGAAGCATTATTTCATGGACAGAACTGAATCTGAGGTACAGCATCTTAGATAGATCTAAGAGACAGACTGCTCAGAGAGGTAGAGGAGAAACTTTTGCTACAAAGGCCCAGTAGTTGGAACTTCAAAAGATTACTATTAATTAAAGAAGGTCAGATATCTCAAGTTAAAGATGTTAGTCCTTTTTTATGTATGGGAAAATGCAAGAGTCTGGGCTCATTGAAATTACTACTTTTATGTGATTTCAGTTATATGGGGCCAGTATCCTGTGCTTTCTCATCTTGAGCTCCTGAGGGTGCACTGCTAGGAAGTGGGTGCAGTAGTTGACTGCTTGATAGTACACATTATATTTCCATCCTAAGTTTCCCTGAGGCTTACTGTAGGGGGCAGCTATCATGTGATGGTTTGATGGCTGAAATATTTTTTACTTATTGATATCAGTTCAGTTCAGTCAGTCAGTCATGTCCGACTCTTTGTAAGCCCATGGATAGCAGTATGCCAGGGCTGCCTATCCATCACCAACTCCAGGAGTTTACTCGAACTCATATCCACTGAGTCAGTGATGTCATCCAACCATCTCATCCCCTATTATCCCCTTCTCCTCCCACCTTCAATCTTTCAGAGCATCAGGGTCTTTTCAAATGAGTCAGTTCTTCACATTAGGTGGCCAAAGTATTGCAGTTTCAGCTTCAACATCAGTCCATCCAATGGACACTCAGACTGATCTCCTGTAGGATGGACTGGTTGGACCTCCTTGCTCTCCAGGGGACTCTCAAGAGTCTTCTCCAACACCACAGTTCAAAAGCATCAATTCCTTGGCACTCAGCTTTCTTTATAGTCCAACTCTCACATTCATACATGATTACTGCAAACACCATAGCTTTGACTACACAGACCTTTATTTGTAAAGTAATGTTTATGCTTTTTAATATGCGTCTAGACTGGTCATAACTTTTCTTCCAAGGAGCAAGTGTCTTTTAATTTCATGGCTTCAGTCACTATCTACAGTGATTTTGGAGCCCCAAAAATGAAGTCTGTCACTGTTTCCACTGTTTCCCCATCTGTTTGCCATGAAGTGATGGGACCAGATGCCATGATCTTTGTTTTCTGAATGTTGAGCTTTAGGCCAACTTCTTCACTCTCCTCTTTCAATTTCATCAAGAGGCTCTTTAGTTCTTCACTTTCTGTCGTAAGGGTGGTGTCATCTGCATATCAGAGGTTATTGATATTTCTCCTGGCATTCTTGATTCCAGCTTGTGCTCCATCCAGTCCAGTGTTTCTCATGATGTACTCTCTATATATGTTAAATAAGCATGGTGACATTATACAGCCTTGACATACTCCTTTCCTGATTTGGAACCAGTCTGTTTTTCCATGTCCAGTTCTAACTGTTCCTTCTTGACCTGCATATAGATTTCTCAGGAGGCAGGTCAGGTGGTCTGGTATTCCCATCTCTATAAGAATTTTCCACAGTTTGTTGTGATCCACACAGAAAAAGGTTTTGGCATAGTCAGTAAAGCAGAAATATATGTTTCTCTGGAACTTTCTTGTTTTCAATGATCCAACAGATGTTGGCAATTTGATGTCTGCTTCCTCTGCCTTTTCTAAATCCAACTTGAACATCTGGAAGTTCATGGTTCATGTACTGTTGAAGCCTGGCTTGGAGAATTTTGAGCATAACTTTACTAGCATGTTGCTGCTGCTGCTGCTAAGTTGCTTCAGTCGTGTCTGACTCTCTGCGACCCCATAGACGGCAGCCCACCAGGCTCTGCCATCCCTGGGATTCTCCAGGCAAGAACACTGGAGTGGGTTGTCATTTCCTTCTCCAATGCATGAAAGTGAAAAGTGAAAGTGAAGTCGCTCAGTCGTGTCTGACTCCTAGTGACCCCATGGACTGCAGCCTACCAGGCTCCTCTGTCCATGGGATTTTCCAGGCAAGAGTACTGGAGTGGGGTGCCGTTAGATGGATGCAATTGTGTGGTAGTTTGAGTATTCTTTGACATTGCCTTTCTTTGGGATTGGAATGAAAACTGACCTTTTCCAGTCCTGTGGCCACTGCTGAGTTTTCCAAATTTGCTGGCATATTGAGTGCAGCACTTTCACAGCATCATCTTTTAAGATTTGAAATAGCTCAACTGAGATTCCATCACCTCCACTAGCTTTGTTCATAATGATGCTTTCTAAGGCCCTCTTGACTTCACTTTCCATTTACTGATATGGCAGGCAACATTTTTCACTGACAAAATAAACACACATTTCACCCTTACACATGTAACAAACTGAGCCAGAAATAATCATGGAAATAGCTATTGTTGTGTGTTGTGTGTGGTGGGGGTTAAATATTAACAGACATAAATATCAATTTAAATTTTAGAGTCCCAAAAGAGGAGCTTTCATGCCTTAAGATGATAGCAGATCCCAATGAGAAAAAGTCTTTTTTTTTTTCTTCCTAGCAAGAACTCTGCCAAAGAGAGGCTCTCAAGACTCAGTCAGTGGAAAGCCACAGGCTCTGTTTACTATGGAATTCCCATCTCCCTATGCCCCTATAAAAGAGTTCTTGTCTTCCTACTGGGGCCTTGTATGTGGCTCAATGCAATGGTTGCAGACCGCAAATGCAATTCTTTGCTGATCCTGAATAATTCCATTTTTACTTGAGAAATAATTGACATTCTATTTGTTTTAGAGCAACAATATGTATAAAATATTGTTATAACTGTTAATTTTATGCTTCTCAACACAGTTCTGAGAATTTGTTTGATGAGTGCTTTCATTTATAAAAGTATTCAACAGCATTCATTCATTCATTTTACTCCTTTAATAAACCAGTTTTGATATTATTTTTAAATATTCATTAGCATACATAGAATGCTGCCGGAACAGTTTACTACAATAATTCTCTGTGCTTATAATCAATCATTTATTTAACCTGGCTGATTTGTACTGCACAATAATGTGGGAAAACCATCCTATTATTTTTCTGAATAGCATATATCTTAAATGGGTATGTGTATATATATGTTGAGGGTGTATGTGTTTAGATGTATTATATGTTTTATATATACAGAGAAGCATCTTACATAAAACTGAGGGCATAAAATCAAAATTAAACAATGGGAAAATAAAAACAATATAATATGCTGTGAACCTTAGACTAATTCAAAGTTTTGGTGGCTACACAATTCCACATATATGTTTATTTAGTGCTGTATCATAGAACTTGACTATAATACAACACCTATGTCTATCTTAGCACTATTCATATATTCCTGGGGTACAGAAATCTCCTTGTTTTTCTGTGTCTTCTACAACTAGCTCATCACCTGCCACATAATATGCACTCCAGAAATAACTGTTGAAGGCTTAGTTTCACGTCTGTCAAGGAACATTTTCTTGGGCCCTTTAATCAATGTTGTTTAGTTTATCTAAATCATCAAACAAACATTTTTAATACCTTCAATATTCTATACATAGGTGGTTACAGATGAATGTTCAAGGACCTAATAAGATCATTACATATACACTAAATTAAAATATGTGAATAAAGTAAATAATTTGAGATTTTGCAGTGTTTAAGAATAATTAGGATGATAAAGGGAAAATAAGATGTTAGGAAAGAACTCAATAAATGTAAAACATTAAACAATTATAGTATATTGCCATTTCAAGCATAGGGAGATTACTTGACCATTGTTTGAAAATTATGTCCATTTGTGCAACAATAAGGTTGTAAATTCCTGTCATAAACTATAATATGTAATCATATCTTGAAAATATAGATGAAAATAAACTTACCACTGGACCAAAACCACTAAGAAGTAGGAGATAGAAATGTGGGAAATTTCAGTGTTTAGAGAGGAGGCCAGAAGTTTTAAGAAAAGGTTAAAAGGGCAATGAAAGATGCAAAGATGTGAAAAAAAAAAGTGGGGGAGGAGGAATGACTGATTTTTTCAGAAAGAAGACAAAAGGTAAAAAAGAATTTCACTGGCAAATTTCTGTGTCAGCAGTGCACTGTGAGAAACAGTTTGAGTATAGACAATGGGGATAAAGCTAGATTTCAAACAGTCTAGAAACTACCACCAAGTGGGTTCAAGCAGAGGCAGTGGATTAAGGGATGTCATAGAGAAAGTTCTCTTTCAGAAAAAGGAATCCTTGCATGCATGTTAGATGTGATGAGAAATATAAGAAGTGAGGGGAAAATTGAATATCAGTTATAAAGAATAATTGATGTGGCAAGTTTTCAGGTTATTAAGAAATAGGTAAGATGCAAGAAATGTTCAGGTAATGGATTTTTCAAAAAGAAACACAGATGATTATTCTGAGACAAAGGAAAATAAGTCAATATGATAAACATTCTGAAAAACACTGAGATAGAAAGAAGATAAAGTGGTTTTTAAGGAGGAGGTTACAAGCATTGTCTAAATAGGAAACTATTAAAGAGGTCTCCTTTTTTTTTTTTAAGTTCTGAAGAGGAAGCTTGGAGTACTGGTAAGAGCTGTAGACTTAGAATCCACAAGTTCTCTTGTGGTTTCTGGGTCTATCATTTGGAAAGAGATCACATACACATTAATTTCTTTTAACCTCTCCCCTATTTTAAAAAAGATGTTATAATGTATACCTGTGGCGGATTCATTTTGATATTTGGCAAAACTAATACAATTATGTAAAGTTTAAAAATACAATAAAATTAAAACAACAAAAACAACAACCAAAAAAGATGTTATAATGGACACAGAGAAATGGTGCCCAGATTCTCTTTCAAAGAAAGACTTGTTACCCTGGTTGATGGTAGTGTTAAGTACAGGCAGCCTTCAGCCATCAGCCTCTTCAAGGATAGCCTCAGGTGCCACCTCCCCTAAGGCCAGAATCTTCTGTGGACAGCTAATATGAGTGACTGATGCAAACAGTAATATAAAGGTTTGGCCATTTCAGGCCATATAAGACAATTCTGAAGGGATAGCATAGCCTCAGTCCTGTCTTGGGGCTGGTCTCAGTGGTTGTTTGAGTCTGCTATGCAACCAGGCTTCTCTTTTGTCATGCTGAGATGTATTCATGTTTATCCTATTAACTCCTCTCTATTAAATTCTGCCTCAGAGTTGCATTTGAAAAAATCTAACTTATCACTGATGTTGCTGTGAAGACTAAAGGAGGAAATGAATGTAAAAATATTTCAAACTGGGTAGGTGCTCCTAGATACTATAAGATAGCATTTTACTTACAGCTTTTATTTCATAAAGAAGCAGGATAGTCTTCTGAATATTCTAAAATAACTCATCTTAACTAAATATTTTTTGAAGTTATTTTGCAGTGTCTACTTTGCAACACACTCCTGGGTTTTCAGGGTCTTTTCTGGGAGTGTGAATGAGTAGTTTTGGAGGGATTCCTATACATTCACTGTGTTACCACAGTTTTCATGAAAATGTTACCAAATTCAGATCTGGCTGCTCATCACTTGAAAATCAATATTTGAGAAGGAAGTGCTGGTAGAAGTGGGGAAAAAAAATTGCTTTTAATCAGAAAACCAGCAATATGGGGAGAAGGTGGACTGATGTCTCAAAACCAACTCTGAAGAATCTACTTGGCCATGGAAGGTTTTAAAAGGAAAGGGAACATAATCTCAAGTTAATCATTGAGAGAAGGAGTAGAGTCACTGCCATCTCCCATCATGTTCAGGCTTGTCTACTCCTTGTGATCTTTCTTTAAATGCTATCTCATTCACACGATTTGTTTGCAAGACTACTGAAGAAGCCAGGGATCTGTTAATTGCCTATTATTTATTTTTACATCTTAGATCTACAGAAAGAAACAACTGGTTAGCAAGGTATTGTGTGATCAAAAAATCTTAAAAGTGTGCTTGGGCCTGTGATGAGTAAAACGTGGGGTGGGAGGGTGTCTGGTTTAAAGTTAGTTACAATATTCTTTTGTTAAAGTGACAAGACAAACAGGGCATCTTGCAGAAAACTCATTCCATAAGAGCTCTCTCCTGCAAAAAGCTGCTTACAAGTCGCCACTTACAAGAACATCATTCTATTTCTATGAGATAATGAGTGAAAGACCCATCTTCTGTAAATTCTTCATGCTAACATTCAGTTCAGTTCAGTTGCTCAGTCGTGTCTGACTCTTTGCGGCCCCATGAATTGCAGCACACCAGGCTTCCCTGCCCATCACCAACTCCTGGAGTTCACCCAAACTCACGTCCATTGAGTCAGTGATGCCATCCAGCCATCTCATCCTCTGTCATCCCCTTCTCCTCCTGCCTCCAATCCTTCCCAGCATCAGAGTCTTTTCCAATGAGTCAACTCTTCGCATCAGGTGGCCAAAGTATCGGAGTTTCAGCATTAGCATCAGTACTTCCAAAGAACACCCAGGACTGATCTCCCTTAGAATGGACTGGTTGGATCTCCTTGCAGTCCAAGGGACTCTCAAGAGTCTTCTCCAACACCACAGTTCAAAAGCATAAATTCTTCGGCACTCAGCCTTCTTCACAGTCCAACTCTCACATCCATACATGACCACAAGAAAAACCATAGCCTTGACTAGGTGGACCTTTGTTGGCAAAGTAATGTCTCTGCTTTTCAATATGCTATCTAGGTTGGTCATAACTTTTCTTCCAAGGAGTCAGCGTCTTTTAATTTCATGGCTGCAGTCACCATCTGCAGCGATTTTGGAGCCCCCAAAAAATAAAGACTGACACTGTTTCTACTGTTTCCCCAATGCTAACATTAAGACATCTTATTTTTGGAGTGAAAGATGCCAACCTGGATCTGTTTCCTCTCTTCACTGACAATTTTAGATGCCTGCTTTTCTATACAGAGAGAGCAAACTACATTTATTTTCATGCCCACAAAGATATAGATTACTATGTGCAATAGTGCTAATTCCATTCTCTTATGGCCAGTTCTTCAAATTGCCCTAGCCATACATTCAGTATTGATCAGGATGGAGCAGTTTATGCCATGGCTGTAGTCTGGTCAACATGCAGTTAGCTTTTTTCTTCTGGTGGCAGTTATAGTATCTGTAAAATGACTCTGGAATGTACATCAGACATTGAATCTGCGACTCAATTGTCCTAATCACTGACTGCTTGAATTCTGTCTTTTGTGACTCAGGGAGGCTTGGGAGATGTCAGCTTTTCTACAAAAAAGGCAAGGGACATGGAGGAAGCTTTTTATTTGGGGAGAAGGGAGACACAGGGTTCTGCTTAGTTTCAAGAGGGCATTATTAAGGTGGCCATGTTTAAGGTTTCATCTGTGTAATTAGAGTTAAGGCTTAGCTAACAGTTAGGAATCTAGAAAAATGGTACTGATGCACCTTCTTGCAGGGCAAGAATAGAGGCACAGATGTAAAGATCAGACTTATGGGCATGTAGGGTGGGTGCGGAAGGTGCACCAAACTGAGTATAACAGTGACATACATACACTACCATTTATAAAATAGATAACTATTGGGAAGCAGCTTTATAGTATAAGGAGCTTGTCTCAGTGGTCTGTGATGACCTAGAGGGATGGGATGGGAGGGGGAATGGGAGGGAGGTTTAAGAAGGAGGGGATATATGACTGTACATAGCTGATTCACTTTGTCATAAAATAAAAACTAATACAACATTGTAAAGCAATTATACTCAGATTAAAAAAAGAAAAAGAAATCATGCTGTATCTGGTATTTGGAGCCGCTCTGAGACATAACAGATCAGTTTAGAGCTAGATTTGTGGGGGAAGCCTGTGGCTAAGGAGAAATGTGAGAAGCAAAAGAAAGTTTCACTCAAGAAGTGTCATTAAGTTTTTTCTATCGGGAAAGGAGTGTTAAGGAACCCAACCATTCAACCTACTATACTGACTGCAATGTTATATTTGGTTTAAGCTGCAGGTATTATGACTAGGAGAGTTTTCTTTCTTTCTTTGACTCCTATTGCTAAAGATTTGTTGTCAATAGAAGCCATTCGGGTGCAGCGTCTAGTGCTTCGAGAACTACATCTTCCCTGAAGTGAATGGAGATTCATAGCTGATAGCAAACCATTGTAGAGAATGAGTTCACACCAGCAAAGCTATAACTCCATTCAAAAGACCAGCAGTTCAGTCTGATAGTGTCCTCTTGAGAAGAATAGGTTCCCATTTAAGCACTAGGATGTGATGAAAGGGTAGGGAATAGTTGCTTTGTCAATATTTCTCAATGGATTTACTTTGGATAGCTATGACCTATCTCTGCTTTATAAATCATCTCAAAAGTTAACTTTTGATTTCTGAAATATGCCTCTGCTGGGAACAATCTGCCACTGATAGAAGAGTTAGCAAAAAACATTTTTTTTCTTTTGTCAGGGTAATCTTGCTTCTTTTTGACATTTCCCACTATCTTGCTTTGGTTTAATTTCACCAAGTGGACGAAGAACTTGAGAAAAGCAATGGCTTGGGTAATGAACGTTATGAATAAAAAAGATCATTTATGTTTGTGTGTCTGTACAAATTATGAACCAATGATTTTGCTTTATCATTGGTAAAGATGAAACTTTGAACCCTGCATATGTGATGATAGAACATTTTCTCAAATGAGTAAATTTAGTTGGTTCACAAAGGAAAAATCAGCAAAACAGGCCTATTTGTTTTGTTTAGACAGCCTAGTGGTCCTGTTAAAAATGAAATATGAATGTATCTAAAATTCTTCATGGTGGATGTAAATCTTTGGATGATTCAGCTCAAAAAAATGCAAAAATTTATCCATCATTTGATGTTTTCTTTTATTTTCTATTTTCAACATAATTTGGCTGATCATATTTCCTTACTCAATGTTTGTTGTTGTACAGTCACCAAGTTTTGTCCAACCCTTTGTGATCACATGAACCACAGCACACCATGCTTCTCTGTCCCTTACTATCTCCTGGAGTTTGTCCAGATTCATGCCCAGTGAATCAGTAATGCCATCCAACATCTAATCCTCTGTTTCCCTCTTCATCTTCTGCCTTCAATCATTCTCAGCATCAGGGTCTTTTCCAATGAGTCAGCTGTTCACATCAGGTAGCTGAAGTATGGAGCCTAAGCTTCAGCATCAGTCCTTTCAAAGAGTATTCAGGGTTGATGCCCTTGGGGCTGGCGTACTGGGATGACTCAGAGGGATGGTACGGGGAGGGAGGAGGGAGGAGGGTTCAGGATGGGGACCACGTGTATACCTGTGGTGGATTCATGTTGATATATGGCAAAACCAATACAACATTGTAAAGTTAAAAAATAAAATAAAATAAAAAGATTGATTGATTTGATCTCCTTGCTGTCCAAGGAATTCTCGAGTCTTCTCCAGCACCGCAGTTCGAAAGCATCAACTCTTCAGCACTCTGCCTTCTTTATTGTCTAGCTCTCACACCAGTACATGAATACTGGAAGGACCACAGCCTTGACTATATAGAATTTTGTCAAAAAAGTGATATCTTTGATTTTTAACACAATGTCTATGTTTGTCACAACTTTCATGCCAAGAAGAAATTGTCTTCTAATTCCATGGCTGCAGTAATGTTGGAGCTAAAGAAGAGGAAACCTGTCACTACTTCCACATTTGCTCCTTCTAATTGACATGAAGTGATAGGACAGGATGCCATAATCTTAGTTTTTTTTTTTTTTTTTTTTTAATATTGAGTTTCCAGCCTATTTTTTCTCTCTCCTCTATCACCCTCATCAAGAGGCTCTTTAGTTCCTCTTTGTTTTCTGTTATTAGAGTGATATTACCCTCATATATGAGGCTGTTGATATTTCTCCTAGTAATCTTAATTCCAGCTTGTAACTCATCTAGCCTGGCATTTCACATGATGTGCTCTGTGTACAAGTTAAATAAGCAGGATGACAACATACAGCCGTGCTGTATTCCTCTGTCAATTCTGAGCTAGTCAGTTGTTCCATACAAGGTTCTAACTGTTGCTTCTTGACCTGCATACAGGTTTCTCAGGAGACAGGTAAGCTGATCTTCTATTCCCATCTCTTTGAGAGTTTTCACAGTTCGTTATGATCCACATAGTCAAAGGCTTTAGCATAGTCAGTGAAATAGAGATAAATGTCTTTCTGGAATTAACCTCAATGTTTAATTCTGGAAATATTTGTATGGAATAAAACTAACAAATTAGAAAAAAAGTAAACTGTGAAATTTGTATAAATTACACGTCACCTAGGCCACACAGTATTCTTATCAAAGATAACCACTGTTCAGAGCTGTTCTACTGATAGCTATTCTACTATTCTACTAATAGCTATTCTACTGCACAGCTATTCTACTAATATACAAATTAACACATGTGCACATACAGATATATATTTTGTTTTTCTTTATATAGATAATAGCACACAGCTGTTCCTATTTTGAATTTTTATTTTTCTTTTTTCTTAGCAAAATATATTTGATCACAAGATGAATATACATATATATATATATATATATATATATATATATATTCATTAAATGCTGCTGTGTTATCCAGAATTGCATTAAAACCATCATGGAGTCTATAAATTTCTGAAACTACTTCCCACCCAAAATAAAGAAGTTTGTGATAAACAGAATCATTTTGGGGTAGATAAAAGTTTAACTGTAGTTGTACTGACATTGACTTCATTCAGCTCAACAATAAGCTTGTTGAGCTACTCTACTTAAAAAATTCACTGTTAAAATAGGGTTTGCACCTTTTATCTCCACTTCACTCTTTCTTTTCATCTTTCTATTGGTCTATACATTTATTAACTTTTGGGAGCAAATTAATCATGTATCAGACATTTAATTAAGCATTGGTTTCATAGAGGTAGTTCAAATGGTAAGAGGCAGAAAGGGACCAGATTAAAAAGTAATACAACATAACAACATACAGTCCACAGTGACCCATATCATAGAGTATTCGTAGGCTGGGTCAAGGGCTTCCCAGGTGGCTCAATGGTAAAGAATCAACCTGCCAATGCAGGAGATGCAAGAAGCATGGGTATGAACCCTGGATTGGGAAGATCTCCTGTATTAGGAAGTAGCACCCTACTCTACTATTCTCTATAGAAATTCCATGAGCAGGGGAGCCTGGTGGGCTACAGTCCATGGGGTTGCAAAGAATCTGACACAACTGAGCACACACACACACACACGTACACACACACAAACCCATTGGTGGAACAAAGGGAAGATCGTTTATTATTTCCTGAGTAAGTCAGAAAAATCTTGTCAAAATAAGCAACGCTTGAGTAGAGTTTTGGAGAAGGACTTTTTTTTTTTTTTCTTTAACAAAAGTAGACAGAGAGACTGGGATTCGGTGGAAGAGTTTCTCAGATTTCTTTCTGTTGTATCAAGATGGTCGTCCCTGCTTTAGTCATCATAGAAAGAAGAAAGGACTAGATCACAAAAAGTGTTTGTATGAGAGTTGGGCTATAAAGAAGGAAAAGTGTTCAAAAATTGATGCTTTCAAACTGTGGTGATGGAGAAGACTCTTGAGAGTCCTTTGGACTGCATGGAAGTCAAACCAGTCAATCTTAAAGGAAATCAACTCTGAATACACTTTGGAAGCACTGATGCTAAAGCTGAAGCTCCAAATCTTTAGCCTTCTGATGCAAAGAGCCCACTCATTGGAAAAGACCCTGATTCTGGGAAAGACTGCAGGCTAAAGGAAAAGGGGGTGGCTGAGGATGAGATGGTTATATAGCATGACTGACTCAATAGACATGAATTTAAGCAAATTCCAGGGGGTAGTGAAGGACAGGGTTGCCTGGTGTGTTGCAATCATTGGGTCACAAAGAGTTGGACTTGACTTAGCAACTGAATACAACAATATATACTACTTTGCTTCTGCTCATCCCAAACTCCAAAGAAACTCTCAGACTTCAGCCCTGTTTCCCTTAAGTCACTGAATCAATGCCAGAAAACACTTGAATGAAGACTTCGAATATAATAAAAATATACAAATCTCAATTAATCACTACTATTTGATTTATCTACAATAGATCAATGTTAGGAAGTGGAGTACAAACCCTATGTAATAAATGTACTGTCCAAGTGTTTTATCCATCCCAGTCTGTAACTGACTCCACTGACCAGTAAAAGGAAATCTCTCCATATAATGGTAGGCTGGGTTTTCAATGTCTCAGGTCAAAGAACTGAGCCTCAGAGACCAGGATTTCATCGTTGGCTGCTGGGTGAAGTTCGAATGGACTAGGGCTGGAAAGAAAGTGTAAAACTTGGAATTATGGCATATCCTAAAATCAGAGACTTGAAATCAAAAGCAAAAATATTCCACTACTTTGAGGGAAATGAGTATATGCTAAAATAATTGAAGTGAAATATGAACTTCCCAAATTACAAATCAATAAATCATCAAAGATACTAATGTATTGCTATATTTGAAGTATCTGTCTAGCCAAGAAATATTCAGTGCATATTCAGTAAAAAGGACATTTAAAAGTGAGAGAGAAATTGAAGTTGGAGACTTCAGCTCATTTCAGTTGCTCAATCGTGTCTGACTCTTCGTGACCCCATGGACAGGAGCACGACAGACTTCCTTGTCCATTACCAACTCCCAGAGCTTACTCAAACTCATGTTCATTGAGTCAGTGATGCCATCCAACCATTTCATCCTCTGTTGTCCCCTTCTCCTCCCACCTTCAATCTTTTCCAGCATCAGAGTCTTTTCTAGTGAGTCATTTCTTCACATCAGGCAGCCAAAATATTGGAGTTTCAGCTTCAGCATCAGTCCTTCCAATGAATATTCAGGACTGATTTCCTTTAAGATAGACTGGTTGGATCTCCTTGCAGTCCAAGGGACTCTCAAGCGTCTTCTCCAACACCACAGTTCAAAAGCATCAATTCTTTGATCCTTAGCTTTTTTTATAGTCTAACTCTCACTTCCAACAGGAATACTGAAAAAAATCATAGCTCTGACAAGACAGACCTTGGTTGGAAAAATACTGTCTCTATTTTTTAATATGCTGTCTAGGTTGATCATAGCTTTCCTTCCAAGGAACAAGTGTGTTTTAATTTTATGGCTTCAGTCACCATCTGCAGTGACTTTTGATCCTCCCAAAATAAAGTCAGCCACTGCTTCCATTGTTTCCCCATCTATTTGCCATGAAGTGATTGGCCTGGATGAATGATCTTAGTTTTCTGAATGCTGAGTTTTAAGCCAACTTTTTCACTCTCCTCTTTCACTTTCATCAAGAGGCTCTTTAATTCTTTTTCACTTTCTGCCATAAGGGTGGTATCATCTGCATATCTGAGGTTATTGATATTTCTCCCAGCACTCTTTAATCCAGCTTGTGCTTCATCAAGCCCAGCATTTCACATGATGTACTCTGCATAGAAGTTAAATAAGCAGGGTGACAATATACAACCTTGACATACTTCTTTCCCTATTTGGAAACATTCTGTTGTTCCATGTCCAGTTCTAACTGTTGCTTCCTGACTTGCATATAGATTTCTTAGGAGACAGGTCAGGTGGTCTGGTATTCACATCTCTTTAAGAAATTTCCAGTTTGTTGTGATCCACACAGTCAAATGCTTTATCATAGTCAATAAAGCAGAAGTGGATGTTTTACTGGAACTCTCTTGCTTCTTTGATGATCTGGTGGATGTTTGCAATTTGATCTCTGGTTTCTTTGCCTTTTCTAAATCCAGCTTGAACTTCTGGATGTTCACAGTTCATGTACTGTTGAAGCCTGGCTTGGAAAGTTTTGAGCATTAGCTTACTAGTGTGGTTGGAGACTTAGTTACAAGAAAACTGGGATTCAATGGAAGAAACCTAGCCATTGAGAAAGTTTAGCTTATAGGGTAGAAGCAAAAACGGCTAAGTGTAAGTTAGGAATTCTCTCTATGGCAGAAGCCCAAAGAACAGACATATTAACACCAAAAACCTTGGGGATTATAATAGAATCAAGTCAGTATGGACTGAGACAGTAGATTACAAGACTTAATAGTAAGCTCTTAAGCTTATGCTATACAACTCCATACAATACTTCCTGAGTACCAATGCAGGTTCAATAATTTGGGACAAAACAGAAGTAAACCCTACAGTAGAGGTCAAGTGACTTACTAATGTGGATATGAGGAATTCAGCAACACAAAATCTAAGTAGGCCATTAAACTTGGGCATAATTTTAAGACTGATAAGATGTTCAGATATATAACAACCAGTTTATACCTATAATGAGTTCTATTTTAAGTTAGCATAGGATGCATTTGGGAAGAGGAAATTGAAAAAGTTGGCTTAAAGCTCAACATTTAGAAAACTAAGATCATGGCATCTGGTCCCATCACTTCATGGCAAATACATGGAGAAACAGTGGAAACAGTTGCTGACTTTATTTTTCTGGGCTCCAAAATCACTGCAGATGGGGGTTGCAGCCATGAACTTAAAAGACGCTTATTCCTTGGAAGGAAAGTTATGACCAACGTAGACAGCATATTGAAAATCAGAGACATTACTTTGCCACAAGTCCATCTAGTCAAGGCTATGGTTTTTCCAATGGTCATGTATGGATGGGAGAGTTGGACTATAAAGAAAGCTGAGTGCCAAAGAATTGAGGCTTTTGAATTGTGGTGTTGGAGAAGACTCTTGAGAGTCCCTTGGACTGCAAGAAGATTCAACCAGACCATCCTAAAGGAGATCAGTTCTGGGTGTTCATTGCTAGGACTGATGTTGAAGCTGAAACTCCAATACTTTGGCCACCTGATGCGAAGAGCTGACTCATTTGAAAAGACCCTGATGCTGGAAAAGATTCAGGGCAGGAGGAGAAGGGGACAACAGAGGATGAGATGGTCAGATGGCATCACTGACTCGATGGACATGGATTTGGGTAGACCCCGGGAGTTGGTGATGCACAGGGAGGCCTGGTGTGCTGCAGTTCATGGGGTTGCAGAATCGGACACTACTGAGTGACTGAACTGAACTGAAACTGAAGGATGAAGTTGTATGTAAATTGAAAGATGCAGGAGTTCATATTAGTATGAAAAGCCTTAATGAGAAAGTGCTGCTATACTGTATTGCTATTATCACTGAATTTCAGTTTAATTTATTTTTAATACCATTTTAACAGTATTCATTAAGGCAAATAAAACAGTAGAAATTGATCCTGTTAAGGGGTAATCAGAATTGATAATAGCAACAAATACAGGTCGTAAAAAGATATGGCACAGAACCTGTTTTCATGCTTTGCTTTATAGCAATAAAAGAAATTATTAGAGATCAAGAAAGAATAGAAAGATATAGACATTTTACTATGGTTAGAAAGAGACTTATAGAAAAAAATATGAGATACAATTAATATATAAAAAGTCAGTGACCTCTTACCTTTATAGTTTTAGGCTTTGTTATCTTTAAACATGTTTTTTTAAAAAATTGATAATGACCTTGAAAATTTCACATTTTAAAATGTCACCTACTAATAGAAAAATACAAAGTACATCAGTTCAATTAAGCAAGCATGCACTTATCACTATTAAGTTAACCAGGTATACAATCCCAACTAAATCCTTCTTGGTAGACTTCTAAGATGCCCCCAGTGATAACTGTCTGGTATTCATTTCTGACCCTTTGTATGTAGACAGGACCAAATGATTCACTTTTAACTATTAATAACAGAATGTGGCAAAGGTGATGGAGTATCACTTCTATTATTAAGTTAAGAAGAATAGTGACTCTTGTTAGCACTCTGTCTCTATTGTCTTGGCTTACACACTTCAATAAGCAAATGGCCATGTTGGAGAAGTCCCCATGGTCTATGTAGACATGAGGGCAACCTCTAGTCCAGCAGTTCTTGATAGGCTAACCTCTGCTAATAATCATGTGCTCTTAGAAACAGATACTCTTTGATGACTCATCCCCAACATGTGGACTGCCCACTGTGTGAGAAAAAATACATGCACACACACACACACACACACACACACACACACATATATATATAATTTACATTGTATAATGTATATGTATAAATACACATATGGGGATAGGGGTTCGGCTCAGTGGTAAAGAACCATCCTGCCAACACAAGAGACATGGGTTTGATCCCTGTGTTGGGAAGATCCCCTGGAGAAGGGAATAACAACCTATTCCAGTATTCTTGCCTGGGAAATCCCACAGATAGAGGAGCCTGGCATGCAATCCATAAAGTTTTAAAAGAGTTGGACACAAGTTAGTGGCTAAACAACAATCATAGATAGATTAGATAGATAAGGTGCTTTTTGAAAGCACTGGAAAGCAAGAATAGAGAAAAAGAATAAAATAGATTGAATAGGGTTTTATCAATCATATTTAGACTTGTTCTAGAGAGAATGAATATGGTCATATCAAATGGATGGAAATGCACACTCTTAGAGCTAGGGAAAGCACTTTTGGCTACAGTGTGGGGCATACAGAGGGATGAGATATTTGGATACGAATGTAGGATAGAAAAATTCCTTAGATAAAAGTGATAGAAAACCTTCAATGCAAAACTGAATGTTTTTGGTTCTACTTCTCAAGGGGAGATTGCTTTCCTTTAGATTTCTGTGTGCAGCCTGATCAAGAGAAGAGGGCTAAATAAACAATAGGCATTATCTAGGCAACAAAATTCATGCATATCAGCATTTGAAATGAAAAGCTCTTGTTGGAAATGAGAAATTGGAAATTGGTATAAAGGGAGGACACGAGTACCAAAAGATAAATATATCTTAAAGTAGAAGGAATTTGAAATTCATAAGAAAACGGTTTAATAGGGACAAAGTGAAAGAAATAGGGCACTCCTTCTCATCAAGATTTTTAGCTTTTTCATCTGCCTGTGAGAATAAGATACCCATACATAGGATTAGAGTCAAACACATTTATGGGAAAGAAAATTTGGTGGTACATCCCTCTCAGCTAATCTTCCCCTCAGGGGGTGTCACACTTTAACAGAAACACTAAAAACAATGCTGTCAACATGATAAACAAATGCAATATTATGCCATAAGTAAAATGAGTGAAATAACAGATATAAGTATCAAAAAGCAAAAGATTAATTATAGGGGACATTTTAGGTGTTTCATGTATATAAAAACTGTCATGTGGAAACAGGATTAGAGTTGTTCATGTGAACCCAATGGGCAATGTAAGAGCCAATGACATGGGTGCTGCAACTAAATTCATAAAGTTAAAAAAATCTGTGACATATCATGCACTCTGATAGATACTTGGAATAAAAATGTGAATCAGATAAAGTTCTCAGCCTTAAGGAATTTACAATTTAGCTGAAAAGACAGAATAAGAGCTGATGAGAATATACGATGAATGGGAAGGAGAGATTAGAAATTTACTGCAGGGAAAGAACAGGGTGGAGTTAGAGGACATACCTCCACATATAGAAGAAAACAGTATGCAGATGTTAAAAGCATGTTTTCTGCTTTGTTAGTCAAAGAAATGTGAAGCAGAGGTAGTAATCATGATCTAATCTTTGTCCTAAACAGTTCTGACACTTCCTTGGAGTAGACTGTCTGATATAAATTGAGGGATGTGTGGAAGAAGACCAGAGATTCCTTCCTTCCAGTGGGCATCAGAAATCTGGAACAACATTGAGCTACTAAGACTGCTGTACTCAGACTGATCACTTATAAAGACCTCAGCAATGGTAAGAATGGAGTGTGATACATCAAACTTTGCATATTTCTCCAAGGCAACTAATATTAAGACTCTAGTCTAATTTACCCAATCACCACTTTTTAATCTTAGAATATTTGACTATGTTGATTGCACTGCATACATTTGGCAGGAAATACTGAAGTCATGTATCAAGTGAGCCTTTTTCCAAAGTTCTTTTCCCTAAAGTAACCAGTACTCAGTTATAATAAAACACTGTTTTATTTGTTATTCCTCTATCGTTCCCTGGAATGAGTGATGGTTGTCCACAAAAGACTAAAGCATTCTTGAAAGATCATAAAATTAATTTCAAAATCTCACAGTGATTCCTGACACCTAACCATCTTGACTCCATACCTGTTTACCTACTTTTGAATCAAATACTAGTAAATTCTGGACTGAATCTATTCCTGTATTTCTAATATTGTTAACATCTTCCAGCCCATTCCCAATCCACCCTATCACTTCTTTCTGTCACTTTCTGATCTTATTTCATTGCTTCTGCTTTTTGGGTCATAATCCTGTGCCCTTTCCCCACTATCTGTCTGCCTACTCCAAGAGGCCTTCATTTCTACCACGGGAACAAAGAACCCACTGGGCTTCACAAAATGACCTAGACTTATTTTAGCTTTGGCTTTTTATGTTGAAAGTGGTGCCACTTTAAGCCAATCATGTACATCCTAAGTCTCCATTTCCTCCTGTGGAGATGTTAAAAGTAAATGCATGCAACGTGTCTAGTACACAGTAGGCACTTTATAAATGTGATTTATTTTCCTTCCTTTTTTCCTCAACCTTATATAAATTGTTTTGAAGGAAATGTTCAACTGTGAGAGAGGGGGGGAAAATTAACCCTACAGATTTTCTGAAGAGAATTCACCATTCTCAACAGATTTTCTGTTAGAATAAAGAACTGTTTTCACCACATTCTTTTATTCTTAGAAGTGGTTACACTCTAGGAGATGTGGTGACGAAAGGAACCTACCTTCTTATTCACTTGCACAGTATGGCATACTGCTGTCTGGGGAAGGTTTCCATAGAAACAGAAGAACAGCTGCTGGGGCAGGGGTACATGGGACTATCTTTATGGGGCCTGTTTCTTGCCTCTAGCAGTCAGCAGCAGCCCTAGGTTTGGCTGAGCCTCTAAGTAGGCAGACATTTATTTGAAGCTGCATGAATTTCAGAGGAACCAAGTTCAAAGCAAACCTTGTCCATGGAGTCTTCTGAGTCTAGGCAAAAAAAAGGTGCTTTGGACATATGTTGTGCTGACAATAAATCAATGAAAATGTCAGTCACCCATTATTCAGTTAAAGTAATACTTGAGCCTTGCAAAATCAGCAGAAATGCCATGCATTGGTGGTTATTGATTTACATTCTTTGGAATAAAGAGGAAGACAAGAGGTCTATCAACCTATGAAAGATTCACCTCTACATTCTAACTAATACTTGATCATGTGGACTTCATAATTTCTAGGATTAGGGACCTGTCTACTGCTATAAACAGTCTGTTCTGCTATTGGATAGCTTTAACTATATTTCTTAATTTCATGGAAACTTGCTTCCTTCTATTTTCCAGGCAAAAGAATAACAGTAAGTTTGATACCCTTGGCAATATTGGATTAAGAGATGTATATAAGAGTGGCTGCTGCTAAGTTGCTTCAGTTGTGTCCGACTCTGTGCGACCCCATAGACGGCAGCCCACCAGGCTCCCCTTCCCTGGGATTCTCCAGGCAAGAATACTGGAGTGGGTTGCCATTTCCTTCTCCAATACATGAAAGTGAAAAGTGAAAGTAAAGTCGCTCAGTCGTGTCTGACTCTTAGCGACCCCATGGACTGCAGCCCATCAGGCTTCTCCGTCCATGGAATTTTCCAGGCAAGAGTACTGGAGTGGGGTGCCATTGCCTTCTGCCTAAGAGTGACAGAGAGAACCAGCTTCAATTTTATAGATGCTGGTCATAAATTTTCTTGGTTGTTAGTTTCCATCATGAAAGTGTTTGGGAATTTGTGTTTTTTTGTGCATTTTCACAAAAATGCAAAACCTAAATACATAGTTTTTTTTTTTTTTAATGTCTCATATTTATGTTCACTTTAATAACACTCATGTCTAAAATAGCTTACTGGAACATGTCCTGGGTTCTATCAAATTTTTTACAGTCCCTATTTTTCACCATTACCCTTGACTTTTGAAGAAGAGAAATATATTGCAGAATTTTTTTTCTATACTGCTACAGATCAAGTGATTTTAGGAGTTTGAAAATCTTAGTTGAGTAATCAATGGCAATTTCATCTTGAGAGGAAATTTTTGGTATCCATACCCCCTCACCTATAACAAACACATTAAATTCTTAGCTTTTTTTGTCTAAGGCTGTGTATAGAAAATGTGTGTGTGTACTTGAGAGAGAGAGAGAGAGAGAGAGAAATGTGAATAAGGTGGAGCGGGTAATACATATCATAGAACAAAATCTTGTTATTCAAGAAAATCCTCTATCCTCTTTTCTTGAATAACAAGGATGGGTTGGTTGGAAGGCATCACTGATTCAATGGACATGAGTTTGAGTAAGCTCTGGGAGTTGGTGACGGATAGGGAAGCCTGGCATGCTGCAGTCCATGGGGGTCACAAAGAGTTGGACACAACTGAGCGAATGAACTGAACTGATTAAAGAAAACAATAGACTTTAAATAATCATATTGACTTTCCTTTATATTGTTATTTTAACACAGACAACATAGATATATGTCCAGAAATATTCAATAATTGCTCAGAAAATATAAAGAAATTGAGAATATAATAATTTACTTGCAGAAAATCTTCAGACTAGATAAAGAGGCAAAATATCTGCAGACTAGATAAAGAGGCAAAAAGGAATAAAAAGTTGAAACAGAAAAAACTAATCACAGAAGAAATTTATATTTTATTTCCTATATGTTTATTTTCAATGTAGTTTTCTTTCTCTAACATGTTTCTATGGTATTTAAGACTGCTACTTTGGTTACAGAGTTCAGAGTTATTGATTATTCATAGTCCCTGAAATCTCATCCACATAATGGTCCACGCATATAATGTCTCTTCACCTGATCCCATCATAGCCTTTTCTCCTAGGTTTTACCTCTTCACTGGCTTGTGCATATTCAAGTTCCCTAGTAGTCTCAGATTTTTTTCTGGAACATTTCTCTAACTGTCTTGCCTTAACTAATATCTGACTCTCTTCTGATGTATTATCAAATCCCTTCTCCAGAAGATGCATTACATCCACTCACACCCAAAGTATCTCAAGATAGGAGGTGGGAATATATTCATTCTCATTCCTTAGTGTCTCCTCCAGATTATAAATTTCCTCATTTTCTAAAATTCTTAAGTTTATTCATATACTTATAACCTACTCTTCCCTCTTTTCTTGCTAAAATTGACATTCTTCATTTAAATATTCATCTGTTCTTAGTTACTTATAGACTTATCCCCAAAGTCCTTTGCATCATCTCTATCTCAAACACAGTGCCAGGGTCATTTTTTGTTGTTAACAATCACTTCAAGTTACCAACAAAATGAATCAAGCATTCCATAGGCTTCTCTGGTGGCTCAGTGGTAAAAGAATTCACCTGCAATGCAGGAGACATAGGAGTTGTAGGTTCAATTCCTGGGTTGGAAAGATCTGCTGGAGAAGGAAATGGCAACCTACTCCAGTATTCTTGCCTGGGAAAATCTCATGGATAAAGGATCCTTGCTGTCTACAGTAGAATCAGACATGACTGAGCACGCATGCATAACAACAGCATAGCTTTCTATATTTCCAGTTTATGTAATTAATGTTGATATTGAAAGTAAACTTTGGGCTCAGAATCCTAGAAATTATCTGTCAAATAACTCATACAACACACTCCCTTAGAGCAATTCAATGCATGTAGTTAATTCTGGGTAAAGTATAGATAATGAGAGGATGTGCATTTTCTACTTCTTGCTTTTACACTAAAATGACTTTGGAAGACATAGGTTGAGATGATAGGACAACTAAATGGAGGGACTCTAAACCAACCAGTTGCTAGATGGAATAAAGTCCTCACTAGTATATTTCAAGCCTTTCTTGCCTCAGAAACTACCTTTTCTTATATTGTCAATGAGAATCTGAGGATTTGTTTGTTGAGGCAAACAGTGCTACTTATTCCTACTAATACAATCTGCTGTCACTTACAATCTATTGATTCCCTGACTTTTTATGCAGTATTTAGCACATCTATTGTGCTTCTACTTTCCTTTATATCCAGCTGGGTATTTTATGCCCCATACTTATATTTATCATTCTTATTAATTCACCCATCTCTACTAGTCCTTTCTACTTAGCTAAAACTTTCACCTAAGAAGCAAGAAACTGATTGCGTTCTCTATTCTTCACCAACCTACCTGATTTTTATTGTCTCTATGATGTCACAATTATCTACTTCAAAAAGTACTTGGCACTAGAAGATGGTTAATTATATTTCTCTAGTATGTTTACTCTAAAAGGTATCTATTGGATGACTGAATCATAATTTTAAAAAATAGTATTTCTCTTCTGCTTTAATTTTCAGCCAATTAATATCCCTTAATGTGTATTGAGAAGGTAGAAAGAACTAAAAGAAGATTTTAGTTAGATTTAGAAGATTTAGTTAGATTTAGAAGATTCCCTCTTCTTCTACCATAAGATATTTTAAAAGTATTAATTTTTGCACAAATCATTGTCTTCTCCTTCCATCCACTTCCTCTCACCTCATGATGATGAAGGAAGTCTTTCCATGAAATGCAAAAATCTCCACCTCTGTTCCACATTCTATCACCTCTCATTTTCCTAAGGAATCCAGTTCTCTCCAACATGAAATATCTCTAAAAGCATCTCTCATCTATTTCATATATCCTCCCAGCTACTGCTCTATGTACTGTTCCATATCACACTCAAACTCTCTGAAGGAAACATTTCAACATGTGCTGTATCAACTCCCTCACCTTCCAATCTTCAGTGCTTTATTCCTGTGCAGACTATTGTCTGAAAATTACTCTTAAGAAATGAAAGTGTTAGTAAAAGTGTTAGTCGCTCAGTCATGCCCAACTCTTTGTGACCCCATGGACTGCTGTCCACCAGGCTCCTCTGTCCATGGAATTCACCAGGCAAGAATGCTGGACTGGTTAGCCCTTCTTCAGGAGATCTTCCCAACCTAGGAATTGAACCCAGATCTCTTACATTGCAAGCAGATTCTTTACCATCTGAGACATCAGGGAAGCCCTAGGATATGAAAATGAGCACTATATGCCTGCGTTCAAAAGAGCATTTTCTCTTTTCATCTTTTTAGAACTCATGGCAGCATAAAATAGAGTTGAGAACTTGCCCCTCTTGAAAAACATTTCTGTGTTCCCAGACTATGTATCTCATTATCTTTTCCACTAGCTCCTAGTAATCTAACCAATGCTTAAGTTTTTCATGGTTCCATCTTTTTTGTTTTGTAATGTTTCTTTCTAGATGACTTCATCCATTTCAAAGTTTGTGAATATCATCTACAATGCATTAACTACCAAATTTTGTTTCTTATTTTGACCTTTCTTCTGAGCAGACTGTTGACTGCTTGATATTAATATCTTCACTTTCATGGCTTAAAGCTTCCCAAACTGAACATGTCCAAAATAAAATTCTACATATTTTATCCATGCACTCGCCCTTGGTTCTACACATCTCTGTAAATTTTTTCCTACCAGAATGCTAGAAATCTATGCCATCATTTATTCCACCTCAACCCAACTACAAGCTATAAGCAAGTTTTCCCATTCTATATTCAAAATATACTTCAAATTCATGTACTTCCACCCAAATATTCCCAGTTACCATCATTTTTTATCTGTACTGTTACAAGAACTTCTGTAGTGTTGCCCCTGTTTTAATCCTTACATCCTTGCCCTCTCCACTTTCAATTACAATCCATTCTTCACAGCTACTAGAATTCTATCACTATTTTTAAATCATAAATTAATTACATCACACCCCAGATTTAAACAGATCAAGTTGCTTCCCACTGCAGTGAGAAGAATTTCCAAAGATATTTTCATGGCTTCCAAAGCCCTTTGTGACCTGACCTTTACATAGCTTTCCATGTTCCCAGTGTCTCATTTTTTAAAAAATAAGTTTTAGTTTTTAGAACAGTTTTACATTTACATAGAAACTGAGAAGAGTATGAGAGTTCCCATAAGCTCCACAGCCAGTTTTCCCTAACAGTAACATCTTATATTAATATGATATATTTTTTATAATTAATGAGCTTATCTTGATATATTATTAGTAGTCAAAGTTCATATCTTGTTAGCATTTTCTTAATGTTTTACCAAAGGACTCTTTCTCTGGTCCAGAGTTCCATCCAGGATACTACATTAGACATAATCATCATGTTTTCTTATGCTCCTCATAGCTATAATAGTTTTTCAGACTTTGTTTATGATAATAACCCTGATGATTCTAAGAAATATTGGTTAGATATTTTGTAAAACTGGCCTCTATGGGATTTGTCAGATTTTTTTTTCTTTCATGATCACACTTGAGATTTGGAGGAAAAGACCACAGGGATAAATTATTCTTCTGACAGCATTATATAAAAGGTATCTACTTTCAACATGAGTCATCACTGTTGATGTTGACTTTGATAATCTGGCTAACGTAGTGTTTGTCAAAGTTCTCCACTGTAAATTTACTCTTCTTTTACTCATTTTTTTACTCTCCTCTTTGGAAGAAAGTGACTATGCACAAACTACACATAAGGAGTAAGGAGCTGTGTACCACATTTTTCAGGGCAGAGTATTTACAAACATTATTTGGTCTCTGGGAGATTTGTCTCTTCTCTTCCATTTGTCAGTTTTGATTATTAGTAGCTTTTCATTGTTGGGTCCAGTTCCCCTTTGATATATATTCATTAATTTGTTTTTGCTTTTGCTTTGTTTTTTTTTTTGTCTATTTCCTTTCTTCTTTGTACTACCAGGTGGTCCAAGTCCATCTTATTTGTTTATGGCCTCTGTCTTTTTTTTTTAATATAAATTTATTTATTTTAATTGGAGGCTAGTTTGCAATATTGTATTGGTTTTACCATACATCAACATGCATCCGCCATGGGTGTACACGTGTTCCCAGTCCTGAACCCCCCTCTCTCTTCCCTCCCCATACCTTCCCTCTGGGTCACCCCAGCACACCAGCCTAGAGCATCCTGTATCATGCATTGAATCTGAACTGGCAATTCGTTTCACATACGATATTATACATGTTTCAATGCCATTCTCCCAAATCATCCTACCCTCTCCCTCTCCCACAGAGTCCATTAAGACTGTTCTATATGTCTGTGTCTCTTTTGCTGTCTCGCATACAGGGTTATCATTACCAGAGAACCAGCAATTTCTCCAAAGACTTCTAATTCCATTTATTACAGAATGCTATTAGAAACCAAACCTGGTGGTAGGTGTGCTCATAGCTACTGGGATAACATTAGTTTTAGGCTTTGCCAGCTTACAGAGAATGAAAATACATGTGCATATGCTAATACTTACATCCATACATATTTATATAGTAGCAGTATGCATCCATGTAAAGCTGGAAATGAGTCTGCACTGATGTCTCAATTCTAATCTATTATTGTATTGATTTTTATGACTTCCTCCCTTGCTCATAAGTAACCTTCTACTACAACAGTGAAAAACTTACCTACAACAAATACTATCCATTTACATAATTTTTCATTTCCAGTATACATAAATAAAAGCATCTGAATTGTTAACATATTCCCTTGAGACATAATTTTGTCAGGGTACAGTGCTTGTGGAAAGCATCTTTTGCCTTTAGCTTTATAGATTCCACTTTCCAAAGTTACTTAGGTCAGCAAATTTTTCCCATCCCATTCAAGGAGTTTGTTTACACATTCATAATTCAGATAATTTTTTCCCCTGGAAAATCCCATAGATGGAGGAGCCTAGTAGGCTGCAGTCCATGGGGTTGCGAAGAGTCAGACACGACTGAGCGACTTCACTTTCACTTTTCACTTTCATGCATTGGAGAAGGAAATGGTAACCCACTCCAGTGTTCCTGCCTGGAGAATCCCAGGGACAGGGGAGCCTGATGGGCTGCTGTCTATGGGGTCACACAGAGTCGGACACGACTGAAGCGACTTAACAGCAACAGCAACAGCAATCACATGCTGGATTTTTCACTGAACTGAATACTTTTTAATTTGAATATATTAAATTTCATTCTTTTTATGTAAAATTCAATGAGTTTTGACAAATATGTAATGTAATATATTCACAATTATAATATCATACAGGGTAGTTTCACCACCTTAAAAATTCACTGTTGATTTAGTGAAACTGCCTTATCTCTCTTCCCCTTAAACCCTTGGAAACTACTGATGTTTTTTATTGTTTCCATAGCTTTGTCTTTTCCAAAATGTCAAATAATTGGAATTATGTTGTTTGTAACCTTTCAGACTCACTTCTGCAACTTAGAAATATACATTTAAAATTTATCCATATCTTTTGTGGCTTGATAGCTCATTTCTTTTTATCACTGCATGATATTCCATTGTAGAGATGCACTACAGTTAGCTTATCCAGTCATCTATTGAGGAATATTTTAATTGCCTCCACTTATTTCTCCCTTTAAAATTTTTTCTTACTTTAGTTACCATCTAGCTTGCCTCAGAGGCTTTATATCCTCCCTTTTTTTCCCAGAAATCTCTTAATATTGTTCAGATCTCAGCTTATGTATCATTAGCTTTTCTTCTACCTTACAGTATATCCCATCAAATACTTTCTCATAACTTCTTGTTTTGACTCTTAGCAGTGACTACCACTATTTCCATGACATATTAAAGTATTTCTACTCTGAATGTCTGTAACCTCATGCTGACTAATTCAACAGTGCATCACTGGCACCTACTAGTATTTTAACACATAATAGATTCACAATACATGTTTGTTGAATATATTTATTAGTAAACAATCTCTGTACACTTTTACAATAACTATGACATAGATATTCACATTTTAGTTTCAGAAACTGAGACTAGGAAAGGTAACATATTTGCTTGAATTTATGTAGATAATAACACAGCTAAGATTTAAACTACAATATCCTAATTTGAAAGTGAGATGTTCCTTCCCCTTAAAGGTGCTGCAAGTAAAGATGTTACACAAATGACGGTAAGTATTTTCCTATCAAAAGAAAGCTATTTCAGAAATCTACTGTTTTGAGGACATGGAGATAAATGATCTAATCAAAATCTTAAAGAATTTAAATTATTTTTTAAAAGTTTACCTTATATTTAATTATTAATTGATTGGTTAAGGGAAAAGCACTTATTTGAATGTCAAATAAATGTCATGTTTAAAGCTATTTTGCAGATTATCTTTGCCTGCTACTGCTACTGCTAAGTCACTTCAGTCGTGTCCGACTCTGTGCGACCCCATAGACAGCAGCCCACCAGGCTTCCCCATACCTGGGATTCTCCAGGCAAGAACATGGAGTGGGTTGCCATTTCCTTCTCCAATGCATGAAAGTGAAAAGTGAAAGTGAAGTCGCTCAGTCGTGTCCGACTCTTAGCAACCCCATGGACTGCAGCCCACCAGGCTCCTCCGTCCATGGGATTTTCCAGGCCAGAGTACTGGAGTGGGGTGCCATTGTCTTCTCCATATCTTTGCCTAGAGAATGGTTATAATGTTACCCCTGAATATTTTTCTACTGGCAACTAAAGTAAACATTCATGAGTCTCTACCTGTTAGACGTTGAGGGTAGAGTCCCAGTGACTTCCAAAAAAAATTTTTTTCTGCTCTATAGGTGAAATTGAGTCCTTTGTCATTGAAGTCAGGCCTGGACCCCGTGATCTATTTTCTTAGCTTTTTCTTTTCAGCATGGAATAGTTTGAAAGCCTTTGCCATAGGTTTTTAATCCATTTTAAACACAGGCAAAATATACTCACCAAAAGTGTCCTAAGCTTACAAAAATATACTACCTCCGTCTCAGCATAGTAACGCCAATCTTTCAACAAATGTCACTTTATAGAAACCTTCTAAAATCACTGAAAATGAGGGATTGTGCAATTAAAAGATTACTCATGAATCAGTTCAGTTGCTAAATTAATTCTCAGTCACTTTTCTGTTCAGAATGGTTAAGCCCCACAGCACTACAAGGACTATTTTTTCTACTAGAATTAAAAAGATTAAGAAGAGCAATAAAGAATCATTAGTTCATCAAGTCCATTTATCTCAATAGTAGAGCAATCTTTGGAACAACGGACTGGTTCCAAATTGGGAAAAGAGTACATCAAGACTGCATATTGTCACCTTGTTTATTTAACTTCTATCCTATGCAGAGTACATCATGTGAAATTCTGGGTTGGATGAAATTCAAGCTGGAATCAAGATTGCACGGAGAAAAATCAATAACCTCGGATATGCAGATGACACCACCCTTATGGCAGAAAGTGAAGAGGAACTAAAGAGCCTTTTGATGAAGGGGAAAGAAGGGAGTGAAAAAGCTGGCTTAAAATTCACTATTTAGAAAACTAAGATCATGGTATCCAGTCCCATCACTTCATGGCAAATAAATGGGGAAATAATGGAAGCAGTGAGAGAGTTTTATTGTCTTGGGTTCCAAAACCACTGCAGATGGTGACTGCAGCCACAAAATTAAAAGACGCTTACTCCTTGAAAGAAAAGTTGTGACAAACCTAGACCGCATATTAAAAAGCAGAGACATTACTTTACAGACAAAGGTCCATATAGTCAAAGTTACGGTTTTTCCAGTAGTTATGCATGGGTGTGAGAGTTGGACCATAAAGAAAACTGAGCACTGAAGAATTGATGCTTTTGAACTGTGGTGTTGGAGAAGGCTCTTGAGAGTCCCTTGGACTGCAAGATCAAACCAGTCAATCCTAAAGGAAATCAGTTCTGAATATTCACTGGAAGGACTGATTCTGAAGCTGAAGCTCCAATACTTTGGCCACCTGATGAGAGGAACTGACTCACTGGAAAAGACCCTGATGCTGGGAAAGACCAAAGGCAAAAGGAGAAGAGGGCGGTAGAGGATGAGATGATTAGACAGCATCACCGACTCAATAAACATGAATTTGAGCAAACTCTGGGAGATGGTGAAGGACAGGGAAGCCTGGCGTGCTGCAGTTTATGGGGTAACAAAGAGTCAGACATGATTTAGCAACTGAACAACAACAACATTCGTGAAATATGCAAAGAAACAAAGAAAGGTAACTCTTTGTTTACCTTTACCACCAAAGAGTGGGACATGACTGACTGACTGAACTGAATTGAATTTTGTTAATGAGGTTCCATTTAAAATTTATTGTTTTTGTCTGTCATCCTTATATTTAACATTTTCTTAAACCACATACTTGGAAAGCGATTACATCACTGAATACAGTGCATTTCTTTTATCTATTTAGTTTTCTATATCATAGATTTCTATATCAAGGAATTACCTAAAATAATGAAAAGACATGCTGCTGTCATTATTCTTCTCCTGGTATGATATCTCCTTTTCCCTCTTTACCATAGTCAGACCCATTGAAATAAATTGAAATAATTCTTTATGTGACACATGGATGAAAAATAATATGCTAAATTGCTTCAGTGGTATCCATCTGACTCTTTGCAACCTTATGGACCCTATGGTAGCCCACCAGGTTCCTCTGTCTGTGGGATTCTCCAGGCAAGAATACTGGAGTGGATAGTCATTCTCTTCTCCAGGGGATCTCCAGACCCATGGATCAACCCCGAGTCTCTTATGGCTCCTGCATTGGCAGGCGGCTTCTCCTGATCTGATATCTTTTTCTCTGTCCTCACCATAGTCAGACCCATAGTCACCATAGTCAGAAATGATTCTTTATTTGACACATGGATGCAAAATAATGTATGTCATACATCATAATATTTGAACTTGGTTCCACTGTTCTTACTGGTTTATACTCTTTTTTTTTTTTTTTTTTTTTGCTTTTTAAATTTTATTTTATTTATTTATTTATTTATTTTTATTTTTAAACTTTACATAATTGTATTAGTTTTGCCAAATATCAAAATGAATCCGCCACAGGTATACATGTGTTCCCCATCCTGAACCCTCCTCCCTCCTATACTCTTGAACAAAGTCATCATTTTTTGTTTTGTTTTCTTTTTTTAACCATACAAAAAAAATCAATAAAATTTAAACTGTTTAGTTTTAAATGTGCAGTCTCTATCCTGACTTACAGAGCACCTGTACATGACTCAGTTAATATGTACAGGAATATTATCTTATTATGAAGATAGTACATGGTCATTTAAGAAAAAGATTAAATGAATTAAGCAAACATTTTAGTTATATATAAGCATGAAGGCAGGAGAAGAAGGCAACGACAGAGGATGAGATGGTTGGATGGCATCATTGACTCAATGGACATGAGTTTGGGTAAGCTCCAGGAGTCAGTGATGAACAGGGAGGCTTGGGGTGCTGCAGTCCATGGGGTCACAAAGAGTCGGACATGACTGAGCGACTGAACTGAACTGACTGATGTATCCACACTGCCTGCATATAATGTTACGATTATTTTGATAGCTAACCAATGTGATGTGTTAGTATGATTATATTCTATAAAACTTAGTTGACTGCCTCACAAATGGGACTATATATATATATATATATATATATATATATATTTTCCATATATATGACCAACATTATATCTAAATTTATATCTATCAAAATGCTACACCATATTTTATTTAGTATCTGTAAGTAGCTACCTAGATTTTGCCTCATTTTTCACAACTTCATATAACACAATGATATACATCCTTATGCACATATTATTTCCGATTACATTTTCTTCAAGACTATTTATTATAAGTGGAGTTTTTGAGTCAACACGAGCATATATTTTATGTCCAATATTTCTATTAAATATACTGGAAGTGTTTTAGTAATTTGCATGCAGTGCATGAGATTCCCCATCATTTATAACTTTTAAAATCTTGACCAGTCTAAAAAGCAAAGCATGTTTAACAAACCTTATTTTTGAGTTTTATTTCTGGGTATGTTGACTTTTTATAGTATTAATTGAACATTTATATTTCTTCTACACCACAGATAAAGCCTGAGGAGTCAGAATACTGAAAGGAAGACATGACATATGTTACCTGCAATTTGCCAAAAATTATCTCCCCATCTTAGTAAGAAAACTGATACAAGCACATTACTAAGTATGTAGTGAATCTGTTCCAAGAAGTAAAATAAATGACATCTCAGACCTGGCTGCCTTTATGGATGCTGCCTACAACATCCCTTTGAGTCATTTTGAACTTACTGTCCAACATATCTCACATTTTTTCAGCCACTGCATATATTTTCATGATTACTTTTAAGTATACTAAAAGTAAGTTATTAGATAAGAAAGTTCACAAAATAATGTAAGTAGGAGTACACTCTACATCATTATTGGTATGGAGATCTTTATTATGCTGCATAGAATATAACATCAAAGACACAGGCTAAATTGAAGTCCATTTTTACAGTAGATCTTCAGTCAAGAATTATGCTTTCTGACAAAAAATATATTTTAATATTACTGTTTTGACTGATGAGTGGTTTTTGAGTTCATGCAGGAGAGGTGCATAAATTTACTTTCCAGTTATGGTTCTTCCCAGTAAAAAGCTGAATAATTAAGTTCTACTACAAATACCTTGCTTATATTACGTTTCTTCATTTTGTAGGTTAATGTGGCCCAAATCCATTTAAAATCAATAATGTCTTACATAACACAGTGATGTTTCTTAGATATATAAATTCATACCAGTAAAGAGGATGATTTTGCAAGCAACAAATATTATTTCAGATATTCCTCATCTACTAGTAAATGTAACTGCTCACAGTCTGATGAGTTTCAGGTCATTGACAACATCAAAAATGTAAGTCACTAGTATTACAAGCTAAATGTCTTTAGTATCAAAATTTTGCTTCAGTATTGTAGATTGAGATATTTTCTCATTGTTTAAGATGGCACCATTTTAAGGCATACTTCCCTGGTGGCTCAGATGGTAAAATGTCTGCCTGCAATGTGGGAGACCTGGGTTTGATCCCTGGCTCAGGAAGATCTCCTGGAGAAGGAAATGGTAAACCATTCCAGTACTCTTGCCTGGAAAATTCCATGGACGAAGGAGCCTGGTAGGCTACAGCCCATGGGATCACAAAGAGTCGCACATGACCAAGCGACTTCCCTTCCTTTCCCTTTTCTTTTTCATTTACGTACAGAATATCACATGCACACACATATGCTACTATTGTGTCATGTAGTATAGGCTAGTTTACACTACAGCAATGAATATTCCCAATAACAAATGGTATATGTTTCTGACTAATTCTGCATGCCTACCATGGGTTGGTTAGAATCTTAGATTGATGAACACTTTATCTCAAAATAGGTTCTACCATCATTCTAACAAAGGGAAAGGATTTGGCCAATGGATTCTGGCACTGAATGTTCCTACCAGAAAGTGATCTTGATGGTTAATTTTATGTGTCAAAGGAGTTAGGTTATGGTGCCCAGTTGTTCAATCAACAATGAAATTTTCTGAAGGAGAAAAATTCTGTCTCCAGATTATAACACAGAAATCTTTTTTGAGTTTCCAGCCTTCTCTCACACAGAGTTTGGACTCAAAATTGAAATATCAGCTCTTGCTTAAATTTCCAGACTTCCAGTGTGCTGGCCTACCATTGAAAATTGAGACTTTCTAGCCCCCACAATTGCTTAATTCTGTGTTTAACTTTTTGAGGAATCAACAGAATGTTCCCCATGATGACTACACCATTGTACATTTCAACAGCAATGTATGAGAAACCCAATTTTTCCACATTCTCATGAACACACCTGTCATTTTCCTTTTTTCCCCCTATAATTTTAGCCGTCTTAGTGGGGATGAAGTAGTAGATGATTATTTTAAAATCAAAACAACTTGATATTTTGTTATTAATCTTGTCCATTTTTATGTTTTCCATTTTAAACATTTGGATTACATATTTATAGTCTTCCTAATAATTTTATTAAATTATATCCATGATTGCTTTGATTTGGCTTATACTGTCATATGATGCAGAGAAGGCAATGGCACCTCACTCCAGTACTCTTGCCTGGAGAATCCCATGGATGGAGTAACCTGGTAGGCTGTAGTCCATGGGGTCGCTACGAGTCGGACACGACTGAGCGACTTCACTTTCACTTTTCACTTTCCTGCATTGGAGAAGGAAATGGCAACCCACTCCAGCGTTCTTGACTGGAGAATCCCAGGGACAGGGGAGCCTGGTGGGCTGCCATCTATGGGGTCGCACAGAGTCGGACACGACTGAAGCGACTTAGCAGCAGCAGCAGTCATATGATGAATTTTCTTCTGTTTGAGCTCATATTTTCTGGGAGAGAAATAATTCTGTGAGAATTCTTAAAGTCCTGGATTGAGCACATTTTTTCTTCAAAAAAGATTTCCTGAAGAATGACCAAAATGGTGGAGCAGGAAGACTCTGATCCCGACTCTTCTCACAGGCACACCAAAATTACAACTGTTTACAAAACAACTATTAATAAAAAACTAAAACCTATCAAAAAAATTGTCTACAACCAAATATATAAAAAAAAGAAGCACACAAAATGGGCAGGAGTATGGATTCGCAGTAGAGTCAAGACCAATAACCTTGGTTGCTGCTGCTGCTGCTGCTAAGTTGCTTCAGTCGTGTCCGACTCTGTGCGACCCCATAGACAGCAGCCCACCAGGCTCCCCCATCCCTGGAATTCTCCAGGCAAGAACGCTGGAGTGGGTTGCCATTTCCTTCTCCAATGCATGAAAGTGAAAAGTGAAAGTGAAGTCGCTCAGTCGTGTCCGACTCTTAGCGACCCCATGGACTGCAGCCCACCAGGCTCTTCCATCCGTGGGATTTTCCAGGCAAGAGTACTGGAGTGGGGTGCCATTGCCTTCTCCATAACCCTTGGTGGTGACCCACAAACAGGAGGATAATTACAACTTCAGAAGTTCTCTCTAAGGAGTAACGGGTCTGAGCCCCACATTGGACTCCTCAGCCCTGTGTTTCTGTACTGGAAAGATGAGCTCATAGAAAGTTTGATTTTGAAGGCCATCAGGGCTTGCTTTCAGGGGACCCAGAGGACTGTCACAAACAAATATTCTACTCTTAAAGGATGCACACAAAATCTCACATGCTCTGAAACCCAGGGCAGAAGCAGTAATTTGAAAGGAGTCTGGGTTAGACTCATCTGCTGGTTTTAGAGACTCTCCCAAAGAGGCAGAACACAACTGGACCTCACCCTGGAGACATAGACACTGGCAGCAGCCATTTTTGAAAGCTTATTCTATGGCACAGACACTGGTACAGACAAATGCTATTTTTTAATCTTTCTTGCAGCTTATTAGCACTGGACACCACCTGACCTACCAGCATGCAGTATGCTTTAAGACTGCCTGATCCCTGTGACATGGTCCTATCCACAAAAGTAAGCAGGACAAGGCTCTCTCCACCAGTGAGCAGGTATTAGACCCAGGACTTACAAGGCCTGGGTGTAGAGGTCCCAGGAATTATCTCTACCCACCAGTGAGGCAGCTCTAGCCTTGGAAACAGCCTCACCCACCAGTGGGTAGGCATCTGCCCTAGGGCCTAACTGGGCCTCAACTCTGACCACCTGTGAGATGACACACCAACTATGGGACTTCTGGAGCCCAATAGCAGAGATTCTGGGACCCCACTCTGCCTAATAGTGAGCTGTCATCAGCCTACAACTCCCTGGGCCCAAGTCTAACACACCAGTAGTATGACAACCAACTCAGGTACTTCCAGGGAACTGCAGGCAGAAACACTAGGACCTGGCTTTCTCCACAAGAGAGGCAGAATTAGCCCTGAGCTCAACCTCACACATCAGTGGGCTGGCATCAGTCTCAGGATGCCAAGTGCCCTGGTAGTGCCCACCATGGGTGGACACCAGGCTCAAGTCACTGCAGCCCCTCAGCCTGCTATGGCAAAACCCAGTCTACTCACCAGCAGGCTAGCACCAGTCTTGGACCCCCTGGTCCCTGACCAGGTCCACTATCAGGCCAACACCAGCTCTGAGAGATTTGGGCCTCTCAGCCAACATCTCTGGGATCCAGTTCCACCAAGCAGTGGGCACACACAAGCTTCAGGGCACCCTGGATACTGCAGTCACCTGTGTCAGAAACAGGCCCCACTTATCAAGGTTCCACTATGCCTGCCAGTGGGTCCCAAGACAAATTAGCCCCAAATATAGCTTCACACAACAATGAATGTGTGTGAAGCCCCAGGAATCAGCCTCACCCTCCATCAGGCTAAAACCAGCTTCAGGAACCCCAGGGCCCTGCAATCAGGGATACCAGTATCCAGCTCTGCCTACCAGTGAGCCCCAAAAGAGAACCCCGACTTTCTGAGCCTTCGCTCCTTCCACTAGGAAGCTGACTCTAGATTCAAGAGGCCTGGAACCACAACCACACATGCCAAAACTTGGCTCTGCCCACCACTGAGCTAGGCCCAGCCCCAAACACCCCTGGGGTTCTGCAGCCAGCCAACTCATGATCCCACCAACCAGTGGCAACCACCTGGGAAGAGCCTGCTATGCCCACCAGATTGCCCATAGGAGAGAGTCCACCACAATAGAAGGACACATGGAGCCCAAATAGGGGGCATCCCTAGAGCACGTAGTTCTGGTGACCACAGGAAATGTGATGCTGGGAAGCATAGGGTATTTCTTATAAGAGACCACTTCTTCAAGGTCAGGAAACATAACCAGCCTACCAACTACATAGAAATAAATATAGCAAATAAGGCAACAGAGGAACATGTTCCAGACAAGAAACATGATAAAACCCCATAAGGACTAAGTGAATTGGAGATAGGCAATCTACCCAATGGGCTTCCAAGGTGGAGTCAGTGATAAAGAACCTGCCTGCAATGCAGGGGATGTAAGAGAGACGTGGGTGTAAGAGATTCTCCAATCTCTTGAATGTAAGAGATTCCTGGGTCAAGAAGATTCCCCTGGGGAATGGGATGTCAACCCATTCCAGTATTCTTGCCTGGAAAATCCCATGGACCGAGGAGCCTGGTGGGCTACAGTCCATAACATCACAAAGAGTCGGACATGACTGAAGCGACTTAGCACTCATGTACACAATCTATCAGATAGAGTTCAAAGTAATGATCATAAAGATACTTAAAGGACTGGAGAGAAGAATGGACGAGCAGAGTGAGAAGTTAGACACTTTCAATAAAGAACAAATATAAAGAAGAACCAATGAGAGATCAAGAATTCAACAACTGAAACAAAAAATACACTAGAAGGAATTAACAGTGGATGATACAGAACAGCTCAGCGAGGCTAGTAGATACTGTAGTGGAAATAACTGCAGTCAAACAAAGAGAAAGAAAAAAGAATAAAAAGGAATGAGTACAATTTCAGAGGCCTCTGGGACAACATCAAGCATACTAGCATTTGCATTATAAATGTGCAGGAAGGAGAAGAGAGAGAGGGTGAAAGGAGCAAAGAGCATATCTGATGTAATAATAGTTAAAGACTTCCCTCACTAAGAAAGGAAACAGATATCTATGTCCAAGAATTACAGAGAGTCTCAAACAGAATTAACCCAAAGAGGACCACACCAAGATAAATTATAACTAAAATGGAAAATATTAGAGATAAAAAGAAATTATTGCCAGATGTGGTGGCACGTGCCTGTAGTCCCAGCTGCTTGGGAGGCTGAGGCAGGAGGATTGCTTGACCCCAGGAGTTCTGGGCTGTACTGCACTGACCGATCAGGTGTCTGCACTAAGTTTGGTGTATGGACACCTCCCAGGAGCAGGAGACTCGGATGCCTAAGGAGGGGTGAACTGGCCCAGGTCGGAAATGGAACAGGTCAAAACTCCCATGCTGATCAGTAGTGGGGTCATGCCTGTGAATAGCCACTGCATTCCAGCCTGGGTAACATAGAGAGACTCTGTCTCTAGGGAAAAAAAAAAAAAAAGAGAGAGAGACAATATTAAAAGTATCAAGGAAAAGCAGTAATTTACAAGGGAAATCCCATAATACTATCAGCTGACTTTTCAGCAGTTTATTTACTTTATTTTTTTTTAACTTTACTTTACTTCCAAAATGGAGAGAATAGCAGCACTTCCTTTCCCTTTCAAATAACTGCCCAGTCCCTAATTTCTCTATCTCATTTTTTATTAACTGCCAGTTATATTTTTTACCTCTTATTTTTGCATGATCAAGGTTGTATGGGGCCCCAAAACACTTAATCTAGTGAAACCTGTTTTAGTAATTTTAATAGAGAATCAAAGTCATTACTATAGGTGTTACTATTGCTATTGGTCCTTACTATTGGTTCTTGGTGGGTGTGTGGGTTGAGGGTGACAGTGGAATTTATCTACAAAGTAAATTCTTGTGCTCATTAAGATGCTTATGATTATTTCTCCTCACCTAACTGCAATAATCTCCATAAAACTCCTGCTTTATGGTTCATATTCCCCAGTAACTTGGACATTTCTGTAAATCAAATAACAATGTTAAAGAGATACAATCCAAGAGTGATTCTAAACCTTAAAATTAAGTCTAAGAGAAGACTATATTATTCATGGAGCAAAGCCTGCAGAACCCAAAATCATGGTAGCTATATTGCCACCATATCTATGTGCATGGTTTGCTACAGTTATATGTAAAACAGTAAAAAGCAATATTTAAATAGCACTGATAATACTAATAGAGAGCTTGTTTTGAGCCTTGCTCTGTTTTAGGTGCTGGACTTTAGAGCTAGAGAGGTTCTAAATTCAGGTCCAATATTTGATAATTGTGTGACTTGACACAGATTTCTAACTGCACTGATTTTCTGTTTATTTCTAAAATGAAAATACGTAAGTTGCCTGAGAGGATTGTTGTGCAGGTTAAATACATGATGAACTTAATGTCTTTATCAAAGACCATGCACAAAGTGACCATTTGCTAGTATTTAAATTATTTCCAACAGACTAACCTCAGTATGTAGATTTGTGTGTGTGTGTGTGTGTGTGTGTATTGTTGTCTACGACTTATAAAATCCAGCAAATTAGTTGTTTCATTTTGGTCAAAGGATAAGCTAATGAATTTTTATTTTCACACCTTCTTTAAAGCAATTATGTTTAACTTACATTTCTTTCATTCACCCAGTTCCTTATATAGTCCTTCACTGGCTTTGAAGTCATAGAGTTTGACACCAAGGTGATGAGATTTCCATTTCAAAATAGAAAAAGCCATGTAATTTTTAAGTGGTTTAAAGCATAAAGTTCTCAATTTTGTTACGCCAGAAAACATAAAATTACTTTTCCTTGCTTCTTTGTTTTTGATTAATGCTGTGGTTCCAAAGACTAAATATTTAGCTCATCCTCAAACCCTCTTTCATATAGCAAAATAAATGTGGATATATGTATAGTAGATAGATTTATACATATTTATAGAGATAGATTTTTATTCATTGATTTTTCTATAAAAGCACTGCTGCTAAGTCATTTCAGTCGTGTCCGACTCTGTGTGACCCCATAGACGGCCGCCCACCAGGCTCCTCTGTCCATGCGATTCTCTAGGCAAAAACACTGGGGTGCGTTGCCATTTCCTTCTTCCAATAAAAGCACATCCACTCACAAACAAAACAGAGGAGGGAAAATTATTGATAACCTGTAGTCTTTAAGATATCTGCTAAAGTGGGCTGTATAAACAGGAAGAGTAAGTGACTGCCTTTATTGAGTGAACCAGAGGGTGCTGTTTAGACTAAAAATGCCACCCTATCTAGGACTTTTTAAGGTCACTATATGAATGCAAAACTACTTTCTGAGGGAAGGTGTCACATGAAAAGAAGTGAAAATAATGTGAGGGAGAAAATGTTTCCAGATCATCAAGGTCAAAATTTTTTGACATCTTAAAAGTTTTTATTTTAATTTTCAATTAGAGTGTAATTTCAATATTGTGATGGTTTCTGCCATACATCGACATGAATCAGCCATAGGTATACACATGTCTCATCCCTCCTAAATCTCCCTCCTGCCTCCCTCCCCACCCCACCCCTCTAGGTTTTCTTAGAGCACCAGTTTGGGGTTCCTTGCATCATACAGCAAATTCCCACTGGCTATCTATTTAAAATATTATAATGTATATATTTCAATGCTATTCTCTGAAATTATCTCACCCTCTCCTTTACACCTTCAATTTTAATATTTTTTTAAAGAAATCAAGTCTTCCAGAGCCAGAAGATATATTTATGGTGTGAATTAAAGACTGAGATGAGAGAAATGTGATGAGCAATGAAGAATGACCTGAAACCCCGCCACCTGGTTAGGATTACTGTCCCCTCTTCATTTTTATATGAATGATGAAGAGGTTACAAGATGGGGCAGGCATATCGTAATTGGAAATACATATTTACAAAAACTTCTTTTCTATTTGAATGAAGGAACTTCAGTTTCTCTATGGCATGTATTGACCTATTGCCATGTTTTGTATGACCAGAAACAAAATACACTAAGTAAGGTCTGGAGCACTTGAGAAGTTTCTTCTTATAAATCTGAAGGCTTCTTACATGGCGATGGCGGAGTTAGAATTGATGGCATCTGTTTCATATAATCCTATCACCACTCAAGTGAAGCAAGGCTGGATGATAGGAGTGGCATTACAAAATGTATCTGCTTGTGAGGGTACAACTGGGATCCAAAAAGCAGATCTCAAGTTCTAATTATTTAATAAAGCTTTATAAATGAATAGAACAAGAGGCTACATGCAAGCAGAATTGTCTTCACGGTTGGTGCTAAATACTTCTTTGTTATGTAAATTAATGAATAAGTAAATAGCATTGTTCCTCAGCTCAGTGGGATATTTTGTAGTGTGTTAAGATCATAGTATAATTCTATTTGTTCTTGGGATGCACAGGAGACTTTTAATAAAGACCCAGATTATATGAGATAGAGTAGGCCGTTGCCCTGTCCTTTCCATTTTGAGGCTTTCATGTAGTTCATCTACAAAAATGAAGAGAAAAAAAGGTTTTCTTAAATGATTAACCTTATCACTAACTTTTTATTTTTAGAGGTACATATATTTGAGCCTTTAGAGTTCTTAAGCATCTTCTTTCAAATAATAAATTCTAGGTTTTATTCAGCCTCTAATTTTAATAAAGTTCTCAATCACACTTGGATAGATATTGGAAAATATTACTAACATTTATTGTTTCTGAAGAATCAGCGGAGAAAACTATATTGTCTATATTATAGCTTTGATGAGAAAAAGAAAGGATAAGGGAATATAATGTTCAGATAACTGGGCATTTAAGGCCTACATAAAAAGGAGATTATTTACAAAGTAACAAGACTTTATCATTCAATAATATATACTATATCCATATTTACATCTATATCCATTTAAGTGGATTAATATTTGCACAATAACTCCAAGTGATCGATAATGAGTGCTGACAGTTTTGTTCTTTGGAGTGATAATGGAGTCACCACTGGGTGTATCTTCAATGTCAATTATAACTGATTAATAAATGGGAAAATGGCAGCATAAGACTGTGTAGTTGTTCTAAGGAATGCCAAAGTTGCTGTTGTTGCTGTTTAGTCACTAAGTCATGTCCATCTCTTTGCTACTCCATGGACTGCATCATGCCAGGCTTCCCTGTCCTTAACTGTCTCACAGAATTTGTTTAAACTTATGTCCATTGAGTCAGTGATGCCTTCCAACCATCTCATCCTCTGTCACCTCCTTCTTCTCTTGTCCTCAATCTTTCCCAGCATCAGGGTCTTTTCCAATGCCTAAGTAATAGTGACAAAAATATGATACACCCCCAGAGCAATACAATCAAAATGGTACAGAAAAGACAGACTAGTGAGGCCCAGTTTGCTTTTCTGTCAGCTCTAACCTCTGTGCATCTCCTTAAGCAAACAGTAGCATCATAGATGACATCAGCCCATAGCCCAGGTAATTTCTGTGATGAATTGGCAGCAGAGGAACAGTGATCATCACATTTTTACTTTTACCCTTTGTATTCAGTTGCAAAACTTAAGGACAAGGATTCAGCTTTTTATCTGGATTTGTGTTGGGGTTTGTTATGTGAAATGTCTTCAATATTCTCAAATAGCCTCTCCTCTGAATATAGAAACCGTCACCCTCAACAAAACACAGCAGTCCAAAGAGACCAGCATTTAGTCTCTTTTTCCTGATGTTTTAAAGAAATGAGTGAGTTACCAAAATGCCCTGGATTCATTTAACTGTGAAATGTAAAAGAAATACATGTTTTCTCACTCCAGTCAGAAACATGTTAAAGCTCTGAAGCATAACACCAGATATTTCTTGCACAGTGGTTTTGTCCTATTGATTATCATGTACACACTAGTCTTATTCTCATTTAACCAGCCAACAAGTATTCCCCATAGAACTTCAAAATGGCTAATACCTGATGGTGAATTGTACATCCCTGGAAAAATGTTTGTTTCGATCTATTTCAACAATTGCTGTACATCTATAAAATAGGTGACAACTATAACTTGATGAGGGAATGTATCTTTTCTGCATCTTTAACTTCACAACCAACTGCATCTTCTTTAGAGGCAGAGATCGGATATGATGTGTCTGTCCTGTGGTATAATTACTCTATACCAGAGTCCAAATGGCTCAGTGGGAAAAGAATCCGACTGTAATGTAGGAAACACAGGAGATGCAAGTCCAATCCCTGGGTCAGGAAGATTCCCTAACGAAGGACATGGCAACCCACTCTAGTATTCTTGCCTGGAAAATGCCATGGACAGAGAAACCTGGAAAGCTACAGTCCATGGGGTCACAAGAGTTGGACACAACTGAGTAACTAAACAGCAGCAGAAGAGTCCCAACATTAGTGCCAAGAAAGACCTTGACAGTTATTGAAATACGAAGAGATTATATTACTCTTAGACTCGTATGTAACTACACTAAATTTAGTTGTAGATTGAGAATTATTTGCAAATATTCTTGACCTATTTAATAGCAAAACAGTTTCCAAAATCCAAATCCACAAATCAAATGTTCTTTTTATGCTATAACCACCATTAACTCAAATCTTACCACTCAGTCTTTGTTTTTAAGTACAGAAGGTGAAAGAAAAGGAGAAACTATGATTTGCATGTGTGTATATGTATTTGTGATGAATAAAACATTGGGTTAAATATTACCACATATATATACCCTAATGTTTGACTATCACCAATTTTTTTTTATTATTATTTTAGAAAAGTAAAATTAGACTGTTCAATTGCTTTGTTCCAATGTCTCAAGGTTACTAAATAGCCAGTATTCTACCTTGGACAATTCTATTACCAAAGTTCAACTGCAAAAAAATGGAAATTCCTTTGAATTTCTTTCAGGGACGTCTTTAGGGTGTTCTGATAAAATAGTGAATATAAGCACTGGGGTTTGTTAATCTTCTTTATTGTTCTTATTAATCTTTCATGATTTTCCTGCACACACTGGTTAAGAGAATACAAAGAGAGTTTGGGAAAGCCAGCAATGAGAGGGAGCGTGCTTTGCCTTTGTGCCAGCACTCTGTGCAACACTGTGGCTCCTTCCTTCTGTTTTGCTCTCATTCCCCTCTTTGCAGTGGAGCTCACCTCTTCTCTCTGCTAGTGCCATCCAGGTAGCCCAGCTTCCGGCTTGTTTTCCAGTATGTATGGTTCTGCTGCAGAACCGCGTGGTTTCACTAGTTGTCACTACTCATGGCCAGGATGTTCCAGGATCAAGTCACTACCAACACAATGTTATTCCTGCCTCCTGGGTCAAATCTTGCCAGAGTTGAACTTTTCATAATGCCTGCCTTTGTTGTCATCACTGCATCTGTTTCTGCTGATGTCAACTTTACCAGTTCCCTCAGAACTACAAGATTGCTCACAGAAGTAGGAGAGTATTCTCTAATCCTTTAACCAGGATTCAAAAATACCCATCTCCTTCTCCTTTCCAGTAGAAATGCTGGTATCATAAATGATATATTAAGCATGATCTTTCACTTTCAAGTAAACATTGATGGATAAATTATCAGCATTTATCTCAACGTAGCAGAGACCATTCAATTGGTACCATATTCTGTCCCAAACAAACAGTTTTTCTCCTTGTCTGGTGTTGGCACACCTTTCACTTCACTCTCCTAGGATGACTTACATGCTTTCCAAAGGCACCATTTCTAAAGACTGGAAAGTGGTGTGTGTCCCAAATTTCATTTGAGAATGACTTTGTCTAGAGACTCACTTTGCATTCCCAATATAATTCTTCAAAATGTTTTTCTTAAATATCCATCAAAAGCTCATGAAAAGAGAATTCCTGTTTTATCATCTGATTTCTCAGCACCCCCTTAGAGAATATGTCAATAACAATTCCATCTGTGAGTCTCTAGATGCTTATTCTCACCAAGCGAAATAGGTTCTGGGTAATTTGACTCTTTCTTGGTGCTATTAATACATACATTTCCAGAAAAGTTTGATTCAACCCGTAGCTATAATCACATCTTATGGTAACATAGTGACCTAACCTAGCAGTCACAAACAATTCATTGTTGATAAAATTTGAAGTGGTCCTAGAAAAAAGGTTGCTAAGAAATTATTTTGATTCTGTGGAAAGGTCAACGCATGGGGCTCTTTTAAGAGCAGCTATTTAGCACAGTGACAAAAAGGTGTGATAGGGCTTAGAAGGAAATCATATGAAAGAGTCCAGCCAAATTTAGTGAAACAATAATGAAAAAAGACATTGCAAGTAAAAGATAAATTGCACAAATAGAATCCCTAAATTTTAGATCAAAATGTGTATGAGTTTTAATCACAGGATAATATTGCTCTGATGTGGGAATGGTATTGGTCAAGGGACAAACAGTTGTAATTTTGATGAAGAGACAAGATAACATTTTATTTACCATTGGAAAATAAAACAAAGCAATATTCTGAGGTTACCTCAAGTTCTTGGCTCATTTTTTTTTTTAATATTTATTTATTTTGGCTGTGCTGGGTCTTAGTTGTGGCATATGCAGTCAATCCCCTGACCAGGGATTGAACCTAGGCCCCCTGTATTAGGAGCATGAAATCTTAGCCACTGGACCAGCAGGGAAGTCCCCTCTGCTTATTTTGCTTCTTCCTCTTTTCCCTAGTTTTTCTGCCACTAGTTTTCCTTTCTGAAATTTTCTTATTTTGGTTTATCTTTTGCAAGATAACTTTTGGTTTATCTTTGGTTGTGGGCTAGATCTGGAGTGTCACCCCCAAATGGGCTTATACATATATTTTTGTTTCATTTACTTAAATTTCTATCCCAAGTGCCCAGCTGCACTCAGGGCCCAATGTCATTCAGACTGTAAATATTTCTTCTTTAATTAATTTATTTTTAAATTGAAGGATAATTGTTTTATGGAATTGTGTTGGTTTCTGCCAAACATCAACATGAATCAGCCATAGGTATACATATTTAATGATTATTCACTAGCAATGATTCTCTTACATGTCATAAAGAAGGTATAATCCCAGCTGACATAGATAATAAGGGCTCAGCTCTTCCCCTACATCCTCCCTAGATGCAACTCATGTATTTAAGTATTGGTCTATAATATTTCTTGTTGCCCTTCTGTCTTGGTGATAGGAGAGAAGCTGAATCCTGTCTCCATACCCTGATAACAAAGTAAATCTCAGGGACAGAGTTTGGAATGAAGTAGAAAATAGCTTTACTGTTTTTCCAGGTAGGGGGGGCCACAGAGGGATAGAGCCCTCAACACTGTGTCTCAACCTGGATGGAGTAGTGAGGAGTTTTATAGTAATGGTTCAAAGAAGGTATGATCAGATTGTGGACATTCTTTTGACTGGTTGGTGGTGAAGTAAGTGGAAGTCACCATCATCCCTTCTGGTTCCAACCAGTCTGGGGTCTGCATGTTTCTAGGCAGGTACTGTTGTTAACTGTTAACTTCTCCCACGTAATAGGGGTTTCAGTCTCTGTAAAACAAAGATATTTTTGTGTGTATCCCTTGAGGGGGAACCATGACCCTTCTCTGAGACTGCATAATTGGTTCTCTTGACTATATCTCCCTTATCTCGCATCCTCTCCTTTCCCTGATTAACAACCACTTTAACCTGCCATTAGAACTCAGGGGAAGTCATGAAGGTTGAATGAAGCCTGTTTCCTAATGAAAGAAATGGGGGACACAGAAGGCTTTTGTGCTCAGGAGTCCCACAAACAGGGTCCTGCTGATATTAGTAGTAACACAAGTGACAGCAGATGCAGCCTGTCCAGTTCCTGACCCCTGATGAGAATGCCCACCAAGTCAGCCAACTTAATTGCACTTCTGACAAACATATTGCAGCTTTGCCTGCTCTTGGAATCTTACCTGACATATAAACTAGTTTACATGCTTATCTGTTAATCCTTTGCTATACCAGTAACTTTAAGTAATGGTATTCTCAAACTACTTGAGAAGGTTCAGTATTTCCTAGGAGCAAGATATAGAACAATACCCTGGATCATTATTGGGTTAAAACACAGTGTAGACCAAACAGAAAGGAATGGAAATGATTAAAGGAGGGAAAAGGTCTGAATTCAAATCCTGTGCTTTTAATTTCCTACTGGGTAATGTGACTTAGATTTTGAGAGCCTCATTTTCCACTTATTAATACAGAAATGCATGTGTATAGGGAAATTGTGAAGACTGCTTGAGACAGTATACTGAGTGCAGGCCCAGTACAGGTCAGCACTCTTTAAATCAAGTCATTAGTATGACGATGATTAAGAATTACAAGCATCATATTTCGGGTTGCAGCATCTCTCTGAATATTACTCTTCTTTAAATACTTCCTGGAATGTTGGTTCTTCTTCGTGGTTGGTATAATCTGAACAGGATTGAGGTTTTCTCTTGAGAAATGGAATATCTCCTGCCATATCATTAAACAAGGATGTCATAGTCATCAGCAATCACAGCCCTCCACTGTGAGCTAGCAAGCTGTAAGGGAACTCAAGGAGAAGAATACTTGCTACCTAGAAAAGGTCAGACTGCAGCCACTCCCTATGGTGAGCCCAAAGGAGCTCAGGATGTGAAAAGCACTGACACCAGATAGCTGGGATACATATGAAAGGAATAATTTCAGTGAGCCCAGATTCTTGCATCTCCCCATACATAGAATACTAAATTCCTTAATTTGGGATATCCGGTTTTCTTTAATTAACAATAATCTTTTGATGTTCAGACTACTTGCCCTTTGTTGTAAAGCTTCTGTATAACCTGGCTGCTCCTCTTGCCTCCTCAGAGCAGTTCTCTCATAGTCATTTGAGATGCTGTCTCCCAAGCCCAAAGTCCTAAAAATCCCCACCACATAAAACATAACTCTCAACTTTTAGGTTGTGAATATCTTTTAATTCAATACTCCTGACTGGAGAGTTACCAAGCTTAGGGTTGACTAAACTCTTGTCTACATATGAGAGAGTCATTTTATTTTCCCTTTGGTAGGATTTTGTTCAAGTTCTTTCACTGTCTCTTCTTTCCACAGGATAAATAAGCATAGAAAGGTAAGAATGAGTACAGCCTAGAAGTAAAGGGTCAGAGAATTTCTTATGCTGTATTTCAGGCAAATCTCTTTCTAGTGCTTTCAGATCAGATCAGATCAGTTGCTCAGTCATGTCCGACTCTTTGCGATCCCATGAATCGCAGCACACCAGGCCTCCCTGTCCATCACCAACTCCCGGAGTTCACTCATCTAGTGCTTTAGCAAGAGTTTATAATAATCATGGAGATTTTATACAGTTTACTAGTTTACATTGAACTTGTACACAGTTTTCACTTTAAGCAAAGACATAATAAAGTTATCAGTGAATTGCCTTTGTGTTTTCTGTGTATGATCATAATGTGTATTTCAGGAAAAATTTAGAATTTTGGACTCTTGTCCAGATATAATTTCAACTGTCCATGATCAACACATTAAAAAAAAGTTCTCACTGAGTAAAATAAATAATAGTGTGTTAAGAACTATACATATTAATCATTGGAAATATCTTGTGAATTTAAAATCAAAGCAGACATCCATCATTGTCATAAATTATGATATTAACAGTTTTTTTCCTTCATTTTTTATCTGAAACATTTTAATTTGGTTTCAAATAAATATCCTTTGGAAAACTTAACAGACATTATCTAAGAAGGTCTTAAAATAAACAGAAGCATTTAAGCTTAGCATATGGTTTGAGATCCAGGAGGGAGAAAATCATTATCAGGGCACACAGAAAATGCCAATTAAATTAAGGTTACCACCTGCCTGGTTTCAATTAGGATATTTCAAAATAAAAGTTTGTGTTCAATGTCTTGATTGACTTCATCTCTGAACCAATATTTTAATTTTTTTAATTTGAAACCTTAATTTTTAGTCTTATAATTTCTCTTTAGGATTGTTATAACAGGGTTCTAAAAGGACATCCTGACTATAGTTTTGTCCTCTTCTCATCTACCTACATTTCTTACAGAACAATCTTTCCAAATTGCATACATAATCATATTACTCTTCTGTTTAATTTGATGAACCAAATTTTTTACATAAAAATTCTAAATCTTTTGAAATATTGTTAATCTAAGGCCTCCATTGATCTTCTTAATGTCCTGACCCTGTAACCCAGAAACTCCAGATCATCTTTAATTCATCACAGCTTGCAGGCAATTTCTTTTGCTATATTCTCTGAACCAAATGTGAATGACCGTCTTCCTTTCTTTACAAGCCTCTCCTAATTCCTTAGACCACTAAGCAGTATAGGGCAATGATACTGTCAACTGAGCTCACTTTTATATTCCCAGCATTAATTATAGTGATAGCTACACAATAAATATTTTCTGAATAAATGCAAGTTACCCAGTTTAAACACATATGTCTTAAACTCAGCATTTTAGTGAAAGGTAACAATTTACATATTTACTAATTAATTATTAATTAATTAAATACTAACTGACTAATTATAATTCATTATAATTTTGATTCAATTTCATGTCACCACTCTTGATCATGAAATACTTGAAGATGAGCTACATTTTATCTACCTCATTATCTACCTTGTGGTTGGTTCTTGGTCCAAATATTCTTGTTCTTTGTTTCATCCTTCATGTTCTATCAAAGTTCAGGGGAGAAAAAAAAATTAAGGGAGTTCTGACCATACTGTGCAAAGTAGATTTGGTAGACAGAAAGAGTTGAAAAAATGGTTCAGAAACGAAGTGCTAGAGCAGTATGGGGCAGAAGCTGAAGTCAGGGTGTGAGTTGAAACAAGTCTGATCAGGAACAAAGGGATCAGGGAATGGAAAGTCACTATAAACTCATTTATCTATCAGTCTGTGAAAAATGGCAGACACTATTCCAGATGCTAGGAAGAAGCCATGATAAGTAGATAAAAATCTCTACTGTTGAATCTGACATTAACATGCCTCTCCTAATCCCTTAGGTCTCCAGGCTACAAGAGGACAGTGACAGTGTGGAGGAGATAGGTGATGACAAAATAAATAACTGAATAATCTTAAGTGCCAAAAAATACAGATGGTGAAGGCTGACACTGAGAATGGAAAAAAGAAATAAACCAAGGCAAGAGGGAAATTTATTTTCATGGCAATTTTTATAGAAGTACAGTTAATTTAGAATATTAGTATCAAGTGTCCAACATCATGATTAGATATATTTATAGACTGTACACCTTTTAAATTTATTTAAAAATAAAGGCTATATTCCCTGTGCGGTACAATGTATCCTTGTTGCTTATTTGTTTTATACATTGTAGCTTGTATTTCTTAATCCTATACCCTGATCTTGTCCCCAACATTCCCTCTACTCACTGGGAACCAGTGAATCTGTTTCTATTTTGTTATATATATTCATCTGTTTTCTTTTTTAGATTCCACCTATAAGTGACAACAGAATATTTGCCTTTCTTTGGCTTACTTAATTCATTAAACATAATGCTCTCTAGGTCCATCCATATTGTGGCAAATGGCAGATTTTCATAGTTTTCTATGGCTAATAACATTCTTCCTTTGTATGTGTGTGTGTGTGTGTATATATATATATATACACATACCATGTCTTCTTTATCTGTTGATTAGCACTTAGACTGCTTCCATATCTTGGCTCTTCTAAATAATACTACTGTGAACATTGGGGTGTAGATATCTTTTTCATTTGGTGGTTTTATTTTCTTCAGATATATATCCAGAAATGGAATAGGTAAACCAAATGGTAAGTCTATTTTTCGTTTCTTTAAGGAACTTTATACAGTTTTAAATAGGAGCTGCACCAATTTACCTTCCCAATTACATGTACAAGGGTTACTTTTTCTATGCATCCTGCCCAATATTTGTTTATGTTCTTTTTGATGATAAGCATTTTGGCAGATGTAAGTTGATATCTCATTGTGGTTTTGATTTGCATATCTTTGATGTTTAGCCATGTTGAGCATCTGTGTGTGTGTGTGTGTATTTTAAGTGGTCAGGGGATTTCTTTCTGAGAATGTGACTGTTGGCAAAAGAACTGAAGGAGATGCATACTATTCACAGCAGTGCTAGTCTAAACTTCAGTAAAAAATTGACTCCAAAACTCCAGTGAAATAATGCAACTAGAGACAATTTCTTGCTTTTGTTGTATATTCAGTGAGAGTGGGTAGTATGCTCTGCTCCACACAGTCTTTGAGAAAATAAGGCTGATGGCAGCTCTAACTTGTATGGGCTGCACAGGAGTACACAACCTTGGATGTCTCTGTGCTGTGGGAAGAACGATGAGAGGGCCTTATATCAACCTGTCAGTACTTTAGCTCTACCTTGGTGGCTCAGTGGTAAAGAATCCACCTGCCAAGCAGGAGACATGGGTTCAATTCCTAGGTCAGGAAGATCCCCTGGAGAAGGAAATGGCAACTCACTCCAGTATTCTTCCCCAGAAATCAATCCCATGGAGACAAATCTTCCAGGATAGAGTCCATGGGGTCACAAAGAGTCAGATACTACTGAGTGGCTAAACAACAACTTCAGCTTCAAAATCATGCAAATGTATTCTCACAGCCTACTGGGCAGAACCAATCATATGGCTCAATCCTGCATTAAAGGGGTCTAATAAGGTAAACTTGATATGTTCAATTTCTCTTATTGTTGTAACAAATCAACACAAACTCTGTGGCTTAGAGCAGCACAAGTTCATTTTATTTCACTTTTGAAGTCAGAAACTCAAAAATGGGTGTTGGTAGCTGTGTTCTTTCTGGAGGCTCTTGGGAGTTCATTAACTTTATCAACTTCTAGCATCACTCCTTGTTCTTCTGTTTATGGCTCCAAATCACATAGCATTTTCTCTCTCTGTTTTCATAATCACATTGCCTTGTCTCCAAATCTGACCCTCTTGCCTCTCTCTTAAAGTACTCTTTCAATTATATTGATCCCTCCTGGCTAACCCAGAATACTGCCCATTGCAAATAGTTAACCTAATCATCCTGCAAAGTCAGGGTTCTTTTACCATGTTAGGTAACACACACAGATTCTAGGAGTTAAAATATTGGTACTTTGGGTAGAGGCATTATTCTGTTTTCCACACTCGATATGCCTAAGGTAAAATAATCTCTGCAACTACATTTGAGCCACGTGGAGATGTGAATTGAAAACATTGCAGATATTTACTTCCAATCTATAGATGTCTTTTCATTTTGCTTATTGTTTCCTTGCTGTGCCAAAGCTTTTAAGCAGGTACCATTTATTTATTTTTATTTCCATTATTGTGGGAGATAAATTGAACAAAATATTTCTGTAATTTATGTCAGAGATTGTTCTGCCTATGTTTTCCTCTATGAGTTTTATAGTATGCAGTCTCATATTTAGGCTTTTAATCCATTTTGAGCTTATTTTCATGTATGGAGTTAAAGAATGAACTAATTTTTTTTTCTTGCATGTAACTGTTTCATTTTCCCAGCAACATTTGTTGAAGAGAAATGTCGTCACTAAGTAGTCAACGATGTGTAGTGTTGCCTCCTTTGTCATAAATTAATTAACCATAGATTCATTTCTATTTCTGGGTTTTCTATCCTGTTTCATTGATCTATATTTCTATTTTTGTGTCAGTACCATACTTTTTTGATGACTGTAGCTTTGTAGTGTAGTCTAAATTCAGAGAGCCTGATTCTTCTACTCCATTTTTCTTTCTCAAGATTTCTTTGGCTATTTGGTTTTTTTTTGTTGTTTCTCCATAAAAATTTGAGATTTTTGTCATTGTCGTTGCTCTATTTCTGTGAAAAATGCCACTAATAGTTTGATAGGGATTTCATTGAATCTGTAGATTGCCTTGGGAAGTATAATCATTCTGATAATATTAATTCTTCCAATGCAGGAATATGGTATATCTTTCCATCTGTTTATGTTTTCTTTGATTTCTTTCAGCAGTATCTTATAGTTTCAGAGACAGGAGAGTATTGTACTCTTTTGTATCCTGATGTAAATTTATTCCTAGGTATTTTATTTTTTGATGCAATGATAAATGGAATTGTTTCTTGAATTTCCCTTTCTGATCTTCTGTTGTTAGTGTATAGAAATGATGTTACTGATAAAGAACTAGTCTCAAAAATGTTCAACTAGCTCTTGACACTTAACAGTATTAAAATAAACAACACTCTCAAAAAATGAGCAGAAGACCTAAATAGATACTTCTCCAAAGAAGACATACAGATGGCCAAGAGGCACATAAAAATTATTCATCATCACTGATTATTAAAGAAATGTAAATCAAAACTATGAGATATCACCTCACAGCAATCAGAATGACTATCATCAAAAAAATCACAAACAAAAAATGCTGGAGAAGATCCATAGGGAAGGGAACCTTCCTACACTGTTGGTGGGAATGTAAATTGGTATGACCACTATGGAGAACTCTATGGAAGTTCCCTAAAAATAATTAAAAATATAACTATTATATAATGTGCATTCCTACTCCTGGGCATATATTCAGAGGGAAAAAATGATCCGAAAGGATATGTACACCCCAGTATTCACTGAAGCACTCTTTACAATACCCAAGGCTTGAAAGCAACCTAAATGTGCATCAAAATAGGAATGGATAAAGATGTGGTACATTTATACAATGGAATATTACTCAGCCATTGAAAGAATGAAATAATGTCATTTGCAGCAACATTGATGGACCTAGAAAATGTCATAGTGAGTGAAGTAAGTCAGACAGAGGAGACTATCCTATGACATCCTATGACATGTAGAATCTAAAAAGAAATAATACAGATGAACTTAAAAAACTGAAAGAGACTCACAGACTTAGAGAACAGACTTATGATGGTGGGAAAGGATAATTAGGGAGTTTGGGAGGGGCATATGCACTCTGTTACATTTAAAATGGATAACAAAAAAGGACATACTATAGAGCACATGAAACTCTGTTCAATGTTATGTGGCAGTGTGGATGGGAGGGGAATTTGGAGAAGAATGGATACATGTATATGTATGGCTGAGTCCCTTTACTGTCCACCTGAAACAATCACAACATTGTTAAATGGTTATACCCCAATACAAAATAAACAGTTTTGAAAAAATAAAATAAAAATAAAGGTGTTTTTTAAAAAAGTTAATTAGAAAAACATCACAGATAAAAATAAATAAACAAGCAAAAGAGACACTGATGTATAGAACAGTCTTTTGGACTCTGTGGGAGAGGGAGAGGGTGGGATGATTTGGGAGAATGGCATTGAAATATGTATAATATCATATATGAAACGAGTCGCCAGTCCAGGTTTGATGCACAATACTGGATGCTTGGGGCTGGTGCACTGGGACGACCCAGAGGGATGGTATGGGGAGGGAGGAGGGAGGAGGGTTCAGGATGGGGAACACATGTATACCTGTGGCAGATTCATTTTGATTTATGGCAAAACAATACAATATTGTAAAGTTAAATAAAATACAATTAAAAAATAAATTTAAAAAAATAAACAAACAAACCCAGCAATTCTCTGTGTTTAGAATATAGTCAGGGCTTAGCAGGAACCCCAGCATGGATGGAATGAGCAAAGAGAAGTGACAGGAGACAAAGTCAGAAAGATAAAGGAGGAGTGGGTGGGAGGAGTTTATGAGGGGCCTTTCTTGTGGCCCACAAGGAGGATTTGGACCTTTACCCTAAGTAAGATGGGAAGCCCATTTGAAGGTATCGACTAAATGAATAACATCATTTGAGACTAGACTGTAAAGTTGAAATGAAAAACTGGAAGGAGAACACCAAAGTGAATCAAAAACAGAAGACTATTGGAAATGATAAGAGAAGCAGAGCACAGCTAACCATGTCCCTTATCTAATTCATCCTATCCTGCTGAGTATGCGTGTGTGTGTTCTCAGTCACTTCAGTCGTGTCCAACTCTTTAAGACCCTATGGACTGTAGTCTGCCCTGCTCTTCTGTCCATGGGATTCTCCAAACAAGAACACTGGAGTGGGTTGCCATGCCTTTCTCCAAGGGATCTTCCTGACCCAGGGATTGAACCCACATATCCTACATCTCCTGCATTGCAAGCAAAGTCCTTACCACTAAGCCACTGGTAAAGTCCATATGCAGGCTAAATTTTATAAAAATTCATATTTCTTTCTTAGGAACCCAGCAGGTTCTGGGAGCAAAGCAATTATGTAAGAAAGAATTGAGATGGTTTGTCTACTAAGCTATGCATTCACAGTATTGGTTCACACTTATTCCCCATCTTGTCATAATAATTATATATACATAATGATTTATACTAGAATGAGTTTTTTTATTATTCTATGTATATATTTAATGTAGAATGTAGGTGAAGGAAGGTTAAAGCAACACTATCATAAGGAGGATTTTGTGAGTGTGTGTGATATTTTTATGTACTAGAATTTAATTTAACAGACTAAAAACAAGTTTTTCTCTCCTATGACTTAATATTTGGTCAACAGAGAAAGTAAGCTAGAGGGAAATAAATAACCTCCCTAAAAAAGGCCAACTTCTAGGGATGATTATATTATTAAGCACATAATAGTTGTGAATTACTGTGCTGAAAGGAAATGTGTAAGGAGTAGTCTTACTATCAAACTTTACAGAGGAGAAAACTCAGATCAGAGAGGTTAAGAATATTCTCAATCTTTATATATCACTGCAAATAAGTTGTACAGCCAGGGTTAAAAACAGTCTGACTCTTTTACATTGGGAACAGATTTGTGGTTGCCAAGGGAGAGGCAGGTTATGGAAGGTTGTATTGGGGGGTTGGGAATAGCAGACGCAAACTATTACATATGGAATGGATAAATAACAATGTCCTACTATACAGCACAGGGAACTATGTTCACTATCCTGTGATAAATCATAATGGAAAAGAATATGAAAAATAATATACATACATACATACACACACACATATATAACTGAATCACTTTGCTGTATGATAGAAATTAACACAACATTGTAAATTAATTATATTTCAGTAAAAGTAAATTGTAAAAAACTTTAGTCTGACTCTAAAGTGAAGTGAGTGAAGTCGCTCAGTTGTATCTGACTCTTTGCAACCCATGGACTGTAGCCTGCCAGGTTCCTCTGTCCATGGGATTTTCCAGGCAAGGATACTGGAGTGGGTTGCCATTTCCTTCTCCAGGGGATCTTCCCAACTCAGAGATTGAACCCAGGTATCCTGCACTGCAGGCAGATTCTAAAGCCTATCTTCTGACCAGTACACTGAATACTTCCATTAGCTAAGCTCTGTTCCCAATCCAATTAGATGTGTACAACTATTTTCAAAATAACAAACAAATTAGCAAATTTATTTAAAATTAATCAAATTAATTATCTAATTAGTTAATTATTAATTCTGTAGTCATGAATTATGATCCTCATTTGATAACCCTAAATTTGTGAGAAAGGATTCAACTAATGCATATCACTACAATCTCTGATATAAATACCTAAGATTATAAAGTAAATCATATTTTATGAAGCCATCTGATAAGCTGTAATGAAAAGGTAAAAGTGCTTTTGAATTCAAACTTATTGAAACTTTTAATCTATAATTTTTGCTTAAGTCATTTTTTAAGGTATTTTTCCACCTAGGCTCTTCAACCTTGTTGGGGTGGCAAGCAGCTTAGTTTTGTTTTCCACTGTTTAAGATGTTCAATTTATTTGAACTAATTTAAAGAAAATTTAAGCATTTTTGGATTTTTGTGGTCAAGTTTATGCTATAGCTCCATTTCTCTCTCTTGATTTTATTGGATTAATCATATCCCAATGGCCTTCTTGCTTTCAGAATTTGGTGTCTATGTTTATTTAATCAAGTATAGATATTTAATGTATGCATATATATAGTATTATATATTATTTCTCTATATAGTATATATAAATGGAATATATATATGTACACAATATAAATAAGGTGGAACATTATATATATGATGTATATATATGCATTATAATATATATTATAATATATATAATATATAATATTATAATATATACATTATATATTTGCATATATATATGGTGGAACATTATATATATATGTATGTATGTATTATATATATATATATATGTATATTCAATACTATATGGTAGTTACCATAACCTGTTTAAAATGCTTAGAACCCATATTCACATACATGTGCATAGATGAACAGCCATTAACACTATTATTAAATATGTGAGTGAAATGCATATCTGTAGATATGATCATTTTCATAATACAGTAGATTTTGTATCTAAGAAGTGCCCTAACTGAGGAAAAATGACCCTTATTGAGAAAATAATTCAATCAGAAACCAAGAACAAGGATGCAAGAATTAGCCAAGGAGGCAAAAGCCCTTTAATTTTTCTGTGTGTGCATGTGTGTGTATGTATGTGTGCACCTGTGTGTTACTTCACACCATTTTATTCAGTGTATAAAATAAGATTTAGGAAATATTTTTTTATTTCTAAAATAAAATGAGAAGTCTAGTGAGAAAAAGGAAGAATGCATTTTCAAATCTGAAAAATGTTTAGGTAATTTTTATAAAAGTACTTTTAAACATGTAATTTCTCTTAGGGCTTAATTATAGCAAATGCCTTTTATTATGCAGAATTCCTCATCACCATTTTCACATAGAGAAATACATTCTAAACTACTTCTTATTTTCATTTTTGCTTTTGAGAAATGATGTTCTTTGTTATCAACTGTTTCAGCTTCTGTACCCTTTCTCATACTGGCGGTGGTGGTGGTGGTGGTGGTTTAGTCATTTAGTCGTGTCTGACTCTTTGCAACCTTATGGACTGTAGCCCTCCAGGCTCCTCTGTCCATGGGATTCTCCAGGCAAGAATACTGGAATCGGTTGCCATTTCCTTCTCCAGGGGATCTTCTGGACCCAGGAATTGAACCCAGGTCTCTTGCATTGCAGACGGATTCTTTACCAACTGAGCTATGCGGGAACAATTAAATCACAGACATACTCCTTCTCTGAATCCCTTCCTATCATTTATAGAATTTAAGGAAACAATTGTATCCTATACTCAGGTCAGTATTCAGTTGCTTATTTGAGTCTTTCTTGTTTTGTAAATGTTTTAGAAATCTTCTGAATAAAAAAGAAGATTACCTCAAGGATATAGAACCTTATATCTTTCATCTTATGACTATTCTGTCTTCCGGTAATGGGCATCATAATACCAAAAAGATACAGAACCACTGACTATAGACCAATGGAAAGAAGATGAAATTACAAATTGAAGCAACTTTTTGTAAAAGTATGTACAGTAATCTGAATGTTTGTGTTCCCCCAGAATTCATATGTTGAGATTCTGATCCCCACTAGGGCTTCCAGTGGCTCAGATTATAAAAAATCTGCCTGCAATACAGGAGACCCAGGTTCAATCCCAGAGTTGGGAAGATCCCCTGGAGAAGGGAATGGCTGCCCACTCCAGTACTCTTTCCTGGAGAATTCCATGAACAAAGGAGCCAGACAGGCTACATTCCATGGGGTCGCAAAGAGTGGACATGACTGAGCAACTAACACTAAAATTCTTATGTTAAGATCCTGAGTCACAAAGGTGATAGTCTTAGTAGGAGGGCATTTGAGAGGTGATTAAGTCTAGACGAGGGAACCTCATGAATGGGATTCTTGCTTTTATAAAAGAGACCCCAGAGACCTCCCTAGCCCCTTCCACCATGTGAGGATACAAAGGAAAGTCTGTGATCCAAAAGAAGACCCTTACCTGACTAGCTGACACCTTGATCTCAGACTTCCATTATTCAGAACTATAAGCAGTATGTTTCTATTTTTTATAAACTAGCCAGTCTGGTATTTTGTTATAGCTGTCTGAACAAAGATGCTAGGGTTTCTATTGGATTTAAATTAGTATATTTTTCTTACTTGAACAGCATAAGCCTTGAATAGTTGTTTCCTTTCAGCAATCTAATATTAAGGAGAAGCAAGGAACTGTCCAAATATGGAAGAAATTAGAGATGGCAAATATACCCAAAGCACCTGTCAGTGTTCTGCAAATGACAACTATGACTGGACACTGGGATAAAGAAAGTTTGGCAGGTCCAGAGAGTAAGGGATCAATTGCCTTTGGTTTATGACTGAGAGAAAGAGAGGGGTAAGTTGAGAAATAAAAATAAATCCCATGCTCTGAATTAACTATACAAAGCTCAGGGCTGAAGATGAATAAATGCCATGATGAAAAGAAAATTACTATGGCTAAGCTACAGCCTTATTTTGCAAAGACATTAGAGAGAATTAAAAGTAATCAGGAAATAGGAGAAAATTACTGGTTTATTCATAACTTGTAAGAGAAACATTTCTGTGAAAGAGTAAACAAAAAGGACATACCAAATGTACAGTTGTGTGTGTGTGTGTGTGTGTGTGTGTGCTAAGTTGCTTCCATTGTGTCCAACTTTGTGCAACCCTATGTACTATAGCCTGCCAGGCTCCTCTGTCCATGGGATTCTCCAGGCAAGAATACTGGTGTGTTGCCATGCCTTCCTCCAGGGGAGCTTCTTGACCCAGGGATTGAACCCAACACCCTTAAGTCGCCTGCATTGACAGGTGGATTCTTTACCACTAGCACCACCTGGGAAACCCTCTAATTGTATGGCAGGTTGGATGATTTGGTAATCTTAAAAGAAAGATATTCTCATTTGAATGCAGCATTCCAAAGACAGGCAAGGAGAGATAAGAATGCCTTCCTCAGTGATCAATGCAAAGAAATAGAGGAAAACAATGCAGAGGGTGGGAAGATTTGGGAGAATGGCATTGAAACATGTAAAATATCATGTATGAAACGAGTTGCCAGTCCAGGTTCGATGCACGATACTGGATGCTTGGGGCTGGTGCACTGGGACGACCCAGAGGGATGGAATGGGGAGGGAGGAGGGAAGAGGGAGGAGGGTTCAGGATGGGGAACACATGTATTCCTGTGGCGGATTCATTTTGATATTTGGCAAAACGAATACAGTTATGTAAAGTTTAAAAATAAAATAAAATGAAAAAAAAAAGATCATGGAAAAAGAAAGAAAAAGAAAAAAAAAAGAAAGTAAATTCTATATTAAGTAGCTTAAAAAAAAAAAAACAATAGAATGGGAAAGATTAGAGATATCGTCAAGAAAATTAGAGATACCAAGGGAATATTTTATGTAAATATGGGCAAAATAAAGGACAGAAATGGTATGGACCTAACAGAAGCAGAAGATATTAAGAAGAAGTGGCAAGAATATACAGAAGAACTATACAAAAAAGATCTTCATAACACAGATAACCACAATGGTGTGATCACTCACCTAGAACCAGATATCCTGGAATGTGAAGTTAAGTAGGCCTTAGGAAGCATCACTATGAACAAAGCTAGTGGAGGTTATGGAATTCCAGTTGAGCTATTTCAAATCTGAAAAGATGATGCTGTGAAAGTGTTACACTCAATATACCAGAAAATTTGGAAAGCTCGGCAGTGGCTTCAGGACTGGAAAAGGTCAGGTTTAATTCAAATCCCAAAGAAAGGCAATGCCAACGAATGTGCAAACTACAGCACAGTTGCACTCATCTCACATGCTAGCTAAGTAATGCTCAAAATTATACTAGTCAGACATCAACAATACATGAACTGTGAACTTCCAGATGTTCAAGCTGGATTTAGAAAAGGCAAAGGAACCAGAGATCAAATTGCTAACATCCATTGGATTATTGAAAAAGCAAGACAATTCCAGAAAAACATCTACTTCTGCTTTATTGACTACTCCAAAACTTACACTGTGTGGATCACAACAAACTGTAGAAAATTCTTAAAGAGATGGGAATACCTGACCACCTGATCTGCCTCCTGAGAAATTTGTATGCAGGTCAAGAAGCAACAGTTAGAACTGGACATGGAACAACAGACTAGTTCCAAATCACAAAAGGAGTACGTCAAGGCTGTATATTGTTACCCTGCTTATTTAACTTATATACAAAGTACAGCATGAGAAATGCTGGACTGGATGAAGCAGAAGCTGGAATCAAGATTACTGGGAGAAACATCAATAACCTCAGATATGCAGATGACACCACACTTACAGCAAAAAGTGAAGAACTAAACAGCCTCGTGATGAAAGTGAAAGAGTAGACTGAAAAAGTTGGCTTAAAACTCAACATTCAGAAGACTAAGATCATGATATCTGGTCCCATCACTTTAAGGCAAGTAGATGGGGAAACATTGGAAATGGTGACAGACTTTATTTTGGGGGGCTCCAAAATCACTGCAGATGGTGACTGCAGCCATAAAATTAAAGGACGCTTATTCCCCCTGAAGAAAACTTAGGACCAACCTAGACAGCATATTAAAAAGCAGAGACATTACTTTTTCAACAAAGTCTGTCTAGTCAAAGCTATGGTTTTTCCAGTGGTCATGTATGGATGTGAGAGTTGGAATATAAAGAAAGCTGAGGGCCAAAGAATTGATGCTTTTGAATTGTGGTGTTGGAGAAACCTCTTGAGAGTCCCTTGGACTGCAAGGAGATCCAACCAGTCCATCCTAAAGGAAATCAGTCCTGTATATTCATTGGAAGGACTGATGCTAAAGCTGAAACTCCAATACTTTGGCCATGTGATGCTAAAAGCTGACTCGAAAAGTCCCTGATGCTGGGAAAGATCGAAGTGGGGAGGAGAAGGGGAGGACAAGGATGAGATGGTTGGATGGCATCACCGACTCAATGGACATGAATTTGAGTAGGCTCTAGGAGTTGGTGATGGACAGGTAGGCCTGGAATGCTGCAATCCATGGGGTCACAAAGAGTCAGACATGACTAGCAACTGAACTGAAATATATATAATTATATACAATAATATATAATGTATATTATATATGTATATAATCTTGAAGGGGAAAACACGAAAGTTCTGATAGTTTTCCTCTTCTTGGGCTCCAAAATCACTGCAGAGAGTGACTGCAGCCATGAAATCAGAAGAGGATTGATTCTTGACAAGAGAGAGATGGCAAACATAAACAGTGTGTTGAAAAGCAGAAACATTACTCTGCTAACAAAGGTCTGTATGGTCAAGGCTAAGTCCCAGTGGTCAGGTATGGTTGTGAGAGCTGGACCAGAAGGAAGGCAGAGCATGGAAGATTTGATGCCTTCAAACTGTGATGCTTGAGAGGACTCCTGAGAGCCCCTTGGACAGCAAGTAGATCAAACCAGTCAATCTTCAGGGAGATCAACCCTGAATATTCACTGGAAGGACTGAGGCTGAAGCTGAAGCTCCAGTATTTTGGCCACCTGATGCAAACAGATGACTCATTGGAAAAGTCCCTGATGCTGGGAAAGATTGAGGGCAGAAGGAGAAGAGAGTGTCAGAGCATGAGATGATTGGATGGCATCACCATTGCAATGAACATGAACTTTTGCAAACTCCAGGAGATGATGAGGGACAGGGAAGCCTGGCATGCTGCAGTCCATGGGGTTGCAAAGAGTCAGAATCATTGGGCAACTGAACAACAATAACAACAAAAGTTATATATAAATTATATGTTAGAATGTGTGTTATAGGGGAGAAATAATATATTTAATTTTGAATTGTAAATTTGTAAATTAATCAAGTTTCTCCTATAAAACTAATAGAACTAATAAGAGGTAGGGATGTGTGTGTATGTGTGTGTGTGTGTATAGATATTTATTATAAGGAATTGATTGACATGATTATGAAATCTGACAAAAGCCAAGACCCTAGAATGAGTAGGTAAACTGGAGACCCAGGAGAGTTGATGGTGTACCTTCAACCTGAGTCCAAAGACATAAGAATCAGGAGAACTGATGTTCAGTTTGAGTACAAAGGTACTTACTTGATGGTGGGTCAGATTTCTTTTTTCCCCCTATGGAAACCTATAATTGATCCGATGAGGCCCACTCATTTTAGAGAGGTCCATCTACTAACTCATTCTATCAATTAACATGTTAATCTCATCCAGAAACAGCCTCACACACCCAGAATGATGTATAACCATATAACTAAGCACTCTGTGGTTCAGGCCAGTTGACACAAACAATTAACCACTACAATATATTTCAGAAATAAACATTATGAATTAACTGATTCGCAACTTTCAGATAAGAAACTTGCCAATTTGTTTTTGCTGTCTGTTTGCTATATATTATCCACTATTATTTTTGCTTTAGAGTTGTTACTATATGTCAAAGAAAAGCAACTTCAAATTCTACTGAAAATGTCAAAGAGCCTGTTATTTATTAAAAATAACTATTATCTTAGATTTCTCTATCTTTAAGTTTTCCAGTTGTTGGGATTTTAATTCATTTTCTTACCTGAGAGGCTTCCCAGATCGCCCTAGTGATAAAAAATCTGCCTGCCAATACTGGAGGCACACAAGACTTGAGTTCAATCCCTGGGTTAGGAAGATCTGATGGAGAAGGAAATGGCAACCCACTTCATTATTCTTGCCTGGAAAATTCCATGGACAGAGGAGACTGGCAGGCCACAGTCCCTGGGATCACAAAGAATCAGACAAGACTGAGCAACAGAGCACACACATACATCTACACCTTCTTAAAAATGCAGCTTTAGACACACCTTACACATGATTCAGCTGCTGGTAGGATGACATTGATGATCTGTTTTTTTTTTTTTTTTTTCCAAATTAAATGTATTCCAAATGCTGACAAGTTGTGGTGAATATAGGGAAAAACTATAAACACTGAACTCAAGACACAGAAAACTAAGCACTTGTTTGATTGAAGAAAAGGTTGATAATGAACTCTTTTAGCCCTGAGTTACATGGACTATTCATTTGTATATTTGGCACTTAGTATATTTGGTACTTCCTACAATGGCACAGGAGCTGTGAGTGGTGGTTGCATGGCTCTGCAGTGGCAAGCGGCTGAGAGGAGATACTCCACGTTCAAGGTGAGGAGTGGTGCCTGCGCTTCGCTGGACCAGCTGTGTGGACATACCCTACGTCCAAGGGCAAAGGAGAAGCTCCACCAAGATGGTAGGGGGCAAATTCAAGTTTAGAATCAAACCCCATTCCCACCAGAAACACTCAGAGGGCTCAAACAAACCTTGTGCACACCAGGACGCAGGGACTCCACAGAGACTGAGACAGAACTGTGTTTGAGCGTCTCCTGTGGAGGCACAGGTCTGCAGTGGTCTGCCACAGGGACAGGAGCTCTGGGTGTGGATATGGCATAAGTCCTCTTGGAGGAGGTCGCCATCAACCCCACTATAGACCTGCCAGAACTTACATAGGACTGGGAAATAGACTATTGGAGGGCACAACAAAACTTTGTGCAACAGGATCCAGGGGAAAGGGACAGTGACCCCACAGGATACTTGCCTGTGGCTGTCTGGGAATCTCTGGTGAAGGCGTGGGTTAGTGATGGCCTGCTGCAGGTTTGGGGCATGGACTGTAGCAGTACATGCATGGGATCTTTTGAGGGAGGTCACCATTATCTTCATTACATCCACCATAGTTTGGCCCCAGGTAAATAGCTGGGATGATGCTGAAGCTGATACTCCAATACTTTGGCCACCTGATGGGAAGAGCTGACTCATTCGAAAAGACCCTGATGCTTGGAAAGATTGAAGGCAGGAGGAGAAGGGGACGACAGAGGATCAGATGGTTGGATGGCAATACCAACTCAATGGACATAAGTTTGAGCAAGTTCTAGGAGCTGGTGATGGACAGGGAGACCTGGCATGCTGCAGTTGCAAAGAGATGCAAAGAGTCGGATATGACTGAGCGACTGAACTGAACAATGGAATATTACCCAGCCATAAAAAGAGAGTGAAATAATGCCTTTTACATCAACCTGGATAAGCCAGCTGCTGCTGCTGCTAAGTCGCTTCAGTCGTGTCTAACTCTGTGCGACCCCAAAGACGGAAGCCCACCAGGCTTCCCCGTCCCTGGGATTCTCCAGGCAAGAACACTGGAGTGGGTTGCCATTTCCTTCTCCAATGCATAAAAGTGAAAAGTGAAAGGGAAGTCACTCAGTCGTGTCCGACTCTTAGCGACCCCATGGACTGCAGCCTACCAGGCTCCTCCATCCATGGGATTTTCCAGGCAAGAGTACTAGAGTGGGGTGCCATTGCCTTCTCCGTGGATAGGCCTAGAGGTTACCATACTAAGTGAAGTAACTCAGGGAAATATCCTAATCATATTACTTATATTTTATCTGGAATATAAAAATAATGATGTGAATGAACTTATAGAAAGTAGAGATAAACTCACAGACATTAAATACAAAGTTATGGTTACCAAAGAGGAAAGTGGGGAAGGGATAAATTAGGAGTTTGGGATTAAAATGTATATACTACTATATATATTATAGATAACCAACAATGACCTACTGTGTATATTAGAAAACTATACTCAATATTCTGTAATAATGTATTAAAAATAATCTGAAAAAAAAATATATATGTGCTTGTGTCCAACTCTTTGTAACCACATGGACTATAGCCTGCCAGACTCCTTTGTCTATGGTGATTCTCCAGACAAGAATACTGGAGTGGGTTGCCATGCCCTCCTCCAGGGTATCTTCCCAACCCAGGAATCGAACCCAGGTCTCCCGCATTTTTGCAGAGATTCTTTACAGACTATCTGTAATATGCAGACAGATTCTCTACCATATGACCCACCAGGAAAGCCCAAGAATATTGAAGTGGGTAGCCTATCGCTTTTCAAAGGGAACTTCCCAACCCAGGAAACAAACCAGGTTCTCCTGCACTGTGGTAGATTTTTTACCAGCTGAGCTACCCAGGAAGCCCACATATATGTATAAAGCTCAACATTCAGAAAACTAAGATCATGGCATCCAGTCCCATCACTTCATGGCAAATAGATGGGGAAACAGTTGAAACAGTGGCAGACTTTTTTCTGAGGGTTCCAAAATCACGGCAGATGGTAACTGCAGCCATGAAATTAAAAGACAATTACTTGGAAGGAAAGTTATGACCAACCTAGACAGCATATTAAAAATCAGAGACATTATTTGCGGACAAAGGCCGTGGAGTCAAGGTTATGGTTTTTCCAGTAGTCATATATGGATGTGAGAATTGAACTTTAAAGAAAGCTGAGCACTGAAGAATTGATGCTTTTGAACTGTGGTGTTGGAGAAGACTCTTGAGAGTCCCTGGGACTGCAAGGAGATCCAACCAGTCCATTCAAAAGGAAATCAGTCCTGAATATTCATTGGAAGGACTGATGTTGAAGCTGAAACTCCAATACTTTGACCACCTGATGTGAAGAGCTGACTCATTTGAAAAGACCCTGATGCTGGGAAAGATTAAAGGCAGAAGGAGAAGGGGACAACAAGGATGAGATGGTTGGTTGGCATCACTGACTCAGTGGATATGAATTTGAGTAAGTTCTAGGAGTTGGTGATGGACAGGGAGGCCTAGTGTGCTGCAGTCCATGGGGTCGCAAAGAGTCAGACACGACTGAGCGACTGAACTGAACTGATCACATATTATGCATTACTCACTTTGGAGTACACCTGAAATAGCAAAACATTATAAATCAGCTATACTTCAATTAAAAAGAGATTGCTTTGCATATTAAAAAATAAAATAGACTGTGTAACTTAGCTCGTTGGACTTTGTGATTTCTATAAATTTTAGAATTATTTGTTCTAGTTCTATGAAAAATGCCACTTAAAATTTTGATAGGGATTACACTGAATCTTTAGGTTGCTTTGGGTAATATAGACATATTAACAATATTAAATTTTTCCAATCCATGAGCACAGTGTTATCTCTCATTCACTTGTGTCTTATTCAATTTCTTTCATCAATGTAAGAATTTTAAGTGTAGGGGTCTTTCACATCATTGGTTAAATTTATTGCTAAGTATTTTATTCTGTGATTTTTATACATGGGATTGTTTAATTTCTCTTTCTGATTAGTTCTTTTTTATTGTATAGAAACAGAAAAATGTGACCATTTCACAACATATACAAATGTTGACTAACTATGCTATACACCTAAAACTAATATAATATTGTTTGCCAATTACAGCTCAACAAATAAATGTAACTTACTTCAAAATTAAAATATAATCATGAACCTACAGAATATGAATGTGAATAATTTTCTCTTATGGAGAAAATTAATAGTATTAAGAAGGGATGGCAATAAAAGACAAGATATTTCACAACCAAAAACAGGACGATTATATTTAATAAATGTCAGTTCTTCCTAAATTCTCTATGAATTCAGTGTTATTGCAACCAAAGGAAACTGAAAAAAAAAACTAGTTTTAAATAATAAATGAAAACACAAAAGAAAACACAAAAAATGTGATTTTAAATAAAAACTAGATGTGTCCCACTTTGCATGTGTGCATGCTAAATCACTTCAGTCGTGTCTGACTCTTTGCAACCTCATGAACCCTAACCCATCTGGCTCCTCTGTCCATGGAATTATCCAGGCAAGACTATTATATATATTATAATGGCCAATAAGGACCTACTGTATATATCAGAGAACTATACTCAATATTTTGTAATAATGTATAAGAGAAAATAATCTGAAAAAAAAAATATATATATATATATGTGTGTGTGTGCAGTGCGGTGTTTAGTCACTCAGCTTAGTCATCCAACTCTTTGTGACCACATGGACTGTAGCCTGCCAGGCTCCTTTGTCCATGGTGATCCTCAAGACAAAACTACTAGAATGAGTTGCCATGCCCTTTCCCAGGGGATCTTCCCAACCCGGGGATTGAACCCACCTCTCTTATGTCTCTGCATTGGCTGGCAGGTTCTTTACTGCTAGTGCCACCTGGGAAGCCCCATGTCCCACTTTACTAGAAGTCAAAATTTATATTAGTAAATGATAGAAATTAAAATAATATAGTAAAGGAAAATGACAGACCAAAGTCAGTATAATGAAATCAAGTCCAGACACATTATTTTGGATGCCTGAAAACAATGTGCAAATGAACTAGCAAATGAGATTAGAGAAAGATGTTCAAGTAACAGTGCTAGCCCAATTGTTTCCCACATGAAAATAAATTAGATTAAGTCATATTCACCATACAATGAAAAAATCCAAGTGAATTAAATAATATATAGAAAAACAAACTTTAAATATAAAAGTATATGCCAATTTATTTGAGATAAAGATGGGTTTCTCAAAAAAGAGTCAAAAACACTTAATATAAAGTAAAATTAATTGAATTTAACAGTGAAAAAAGATCATCAATGAAATGATAAATAAACATGAGAAGACAAATCAGAATGGAGAGAAAATATTAAAAAGATGAGAAAGATACCAATCAGAAAATATTGTCTACAGATCAAAAGAAATACACAATCCAATAGAAAATAAATAATTCATAGAAGAAATATAATAAACCAATAAACACTTGTCAAGATTCAGAACTTCAATAGTAATCATGGAAATGTAAAATAATCCAATTATTCAGGGAAATAAAATTATTATTACACAGAATTTAATTTCCTTCTCACTAGAGTTACAGGTTTTTGGGTTTTTAAAATGTGTCAATTGCAAGTAAAGGGGAAAATTTAAAGCACCATGTACCCTTAGACACTGCTGAAGTGTAAATTGTATGACATTTTCCAGGGAACAAATTGGTAACATTTACCAGTATTGGGGATGTATATACTCTATGGCCAGCAATTCTGTTTCAAGTTGTAAAACTTAACAAAATCCTCCTACATGTGCATCAGGAGATACAGAACTTCATACACATGTATTTTTTTTCTTTTTTCCCAAAGATCTTGAATCTTTATTCTTTCTTTAAAATTTTATGGAGTAGAGCTGATTTACAATTTTATATCACTTTCTTTTTTAATGTTCATACATTTATATGCATTTTTTTTTAATTTATTTTTCTTCTTTTTTTTAATTTTATTTTATTTTTAAACTTTACATAACTGTATTAGTTTTGCCAAATATCAAAATGAATCCACCACAGGTATACATGTGTTCCCCATCCTGAACCCTCCTCCCTCCTCCCTCCCCATTCATCCCTCTGGGTCGTCCCAAAGTAAATCAGTTATACATATACATGTATCCACTCTTTTTTAGATTTTTTTTTTTTGCATATAGGCCATTACAGAGTATTGAATAGAGTTCCCAGTGCTGTACAGTAGGTCTTTATTTGTTATCTATTTTATATTCATGGGCTTCCCTTGTGGTTCAGCTCATAAAGAATCTGCCTACAATGCAGGAAACCTGGGTTTGATCCCTAGATTGGGAAGATACCCTGGAGAAGGGAAAGGCTACCCACTCCAGTATTCTGGCCTGGAGAATTCCTGATCTTAACTGATCTTTATGCACCTATTTACAATCCCTTCCAGTCGGTTTCCCACACTTGGTTGCAGATGAAGGAATACTTTAAAAAGTCCATGCTTAGGCGCTTGTATCATTTTAATGATAAAATTAAAATATGTAGTTTGATCTCAATATTTTGCAGAACCATGCTTTTGTCCATCTCTCTTGCTCATAATACTCCAGTCATTAACAGTCCTTTAATGTTTACAATTGCCACATTCCCTCCTATACCAGGGCCTTTATACATCTGTTCCTTTTAATTTAAGCATACTTTCACCCCCTTTGCTTAATAAACTTCTTCTATTGCTTCATTTCTCCATTCAGGTTTACTGTGAAGAGAGCCCTCTTTGAATCTCCAGACTGTATGTTTCCACGGTAATATGTTTCCATGGTTCCTTATCAGTTCCTTCATAGCATTAATCTCAGTTTGTAATAATGATCCAAATGAATACTTTATAATCAAATTAATATCTCTCTTTTCCACCATGTTAAGACCCCACATGAGTAACTATGTCTGCTATGCTCCTCCTTGGGTCTTCCCTGATGGCTCAGTGGGTAAAGAATTGTCTTGCAATGTAAGAGACACAGGAGATGCTGGTTCAACCCATGGATTGGGAATACCCCCCTGAAGAAGGAAATGGCAACCCACTCCAGTATTCTTGCCTGAAAAATCGCATGGACAGAGTAGACTGGAGGGCTATAGTCCAAAGGGTCACAGACATTGGACATATCTCAGCAACTAAGCATGTTCCTCCTGGTAGCTCCTTATCTAGTATAGCACTGAAATAGAGCTTAATAAATATTTGCTGCACAAGTGGTAGAGAAAATTGTCTTTATGAAAATTTTATTTAGAGAAACCCATGACTTTCTTTTAAGAAAACAGAGTAGAAAAATTGTATAAGTGCCTTTTGTGGTGGTGAGTATTCTAAGAATATGCTATGCTTTGCTGTGCTAAGTCGCTTCAGTCCTGTCAAACTCTGTGTGACCCTATGAACTGTAGCCCATCAGGATACTCTGTTTATGGGGTTTCTCCAGGCAAAAATACTGGACTGGGTTGCCATGCCCTTGTCCAGGGAATCTTCCCCATCCAGGGATTTAATCCACATCTCTTAAGTCTCCTGCATTGGCAGGCAGGTTCTTTACAACTACTGCCACCTGGGAAGCCCATTCTAAGGATACCTGAAATAAAAGACATTTCTTTGGAGGAAGAAAACAAAGAGGAAAAGGAAAAGAAGTAGAAAGAGGTGACAGGAGAGAGGAGAAGAGCAAAGATGAGATGTAGGGAGAAGAGTGAGTGAAAGTTGCTCAGTCATGTCCAACTCTTTGTGACCCCTATGGAATTCTCCAGGCAAGAATTCTGGAGTAGGTAGGAGTTTAGAAAAGTGTTGGGAAGATAAGTGAGGGAAAGAGTAGAAGTGAAAACCATGTACAATTATTCAATTATGAATTTACCCATCCACTTATTCAGCAGGCTACTCAACATGTTAACATTTATTGCATATTTACTATGTGCCTGGTACAAGGTCTACAGTAATAAACAGAATAAGACTACTCTCCTTGCTTATAATTCAGTGATGAAACTATGTAATGGAAAAGGGAAAATCTGACTCCATATTAGGTCTCTTTTTTCCACTTTAACCTTTATATTCTATTGCTTTTGCTTTGCATTAAGAATGATACCCATAGCTTAAAATACATGGGAGAGCCCATTCTCAAGGTTCTGATCTTTAAGAGTATAACACTTTTTACTTCATATAGAAATAAAAAGATGAAAAAGAGTGAATACTATTTTCTTTTTAGAGATTTATAGGATCATTGTTACCTGACCTATGTGGACAGTTTCAAAAACAAAAGAACCCTACACCAAGAAGTTTCCAACCATCAAACACTCTCCTCCCTCAGTTTGCCTTTAAAAATGTCTGGCTTCAATCCCACTACTGGATATAAACCTTGAGAAAACCACAAATGAAAAAGACACATGTATCCCAGTGTCCATTGGAGAACTATTTAAAAATAGCTAAGACCTGCAAGCAACCTAGATGTCTGCTGAAGTTGTATTACATGTATCAGTTCAGTTCAGTTCAGTCGCTCAGTTTGTGTCCAACTCTTTGCGACCCATGAATTGCAGCACACCAGGCCTCCCGGTCCATCACCAACTCCCAGAGTTCACTCAAACTCAGGTCCATCGAGTCAGTGATGCCATCCAGCCACCTCATCCTCTGTTGTCCCCTTCTCCTCCTGTCCCCAATCCCTCCCAGCATCAGAGTCTTTTCCAATGAGTCAACTCTTCGCATGAGGTGGCCAAAGTACTGGAGTTTCAGCTTTAGCATCATTCCTTCCAAAGAACACTCAGGGCTGATCTCCTTCAGAATAGACTGGTTAGATTTCCTTGCAGTCCAAGGGACTCTCAAGAGTCTTCTTCAACACTACAGTTCAAAAGCATCAATTCTTCGGCACTCAGCTTTCTTCACAGTCCAACTCTCACATCCATACATGACTACTGGAAAAACCATAGCCTTGACTAGATGGACCTTTGTTGGCAAAGTAATGTCTCTGCTTTTGAATATGCTGTCAAGTTTGGTCATAACTTTCGTTCCAAGGAGTAAGTGTCTTTTAATTTCATGGCTGTAATCCCCATCTGCAGTGATTTTGGAGCCCCAAAAAATAAAGTCTGACACTGTTTCTACTCTACAATGAGATATTACTCAGTCGTGAAAAAAGGAATGAATTTGAGTCACTTGTAGTGAGGTGGATGAACCTAGACCCTGATATACAGAGTGAAGTAAATCAGAAAAAGAAAAAAAAAAATATTGTATATACTAATGCATATATATGGAATCTAGAAAAAGGGTATTGATGAACCTATTTTCAGGGCAAGGATAGAGAACAGACTTATGTACACAGAGGGGGAAAGGAAAAGGTGGGACAAATTGAGAGGGTGCCATTGAAGTATATACATTACCATGTGTAAGACTTATAGCCAATGGGAAGTTGCTGTATAGTGCAGGGATCTCAGTCTGATGCTCAGTAACAACCCGGGTAGGATGGAATGGGAGGTGGGAGGGAGGTTCAAGATGGAAGGGGCATATGTATACCTGTGGCTGATTCATATTGATGTAGGGCAGAAACCAACACAACATTGTAAATCAATTATCCTCCATTTAAATATAATTTTTTAAAATAAAAAAAAGTCTTGTTAAAATCCTTCAGATTTTTTAGGGGGTTGGGGGTATAAACTACCCATTTTCCTTGCATAGCCCTGCAATAAACCTTTCTGTGCTCTAAAATCAGACATTTAAATATTGTTTGGCCTCTCTGTTAGGCATAAGAATTTGTATTTGGTAAGAAATATTGAAAAATAATTGAGAAAATTAACAATAGCATTTTAGACAGTGCTGTGTCCTATAGAATAAAACAGAATGTACTTTGACAGGGCTACACATTATGGGAAAAAGAATATGTGATGTACTAGCTTCTCAATATTGAGTAAAAGTTTACTGTTACAATAGTAACAGTAAAAAATTGAATAAGCAGAGTTCTGCACCTTAGGTTATTATCAGTTGAACTGAGACAGCATAAACACAAAATGTATGAGGTAAATAAGATGAGAGAGCAAATCATGGGGATATACAGAAAAATGTGGGCAATAATCTGGATTGATATAATGTTAGAAAATGGAGCTTGGGCCAAGTTCACCTGTATTTCTGAGGGAGAAAGAAGCTATATCTAATATCAAGTCTACATTTAAAGGAACAAATGTATCTCAATCATCTTAAAAAAACTTAAATCAAAAAACATTTTGGTTACTAACTCAACTCCACGAAAAGAATTAGGCATTTCTAGTACAGAGATTATGATCTCATGCCTCCTTTCATAAAATAATATGAAATTTCCTACCTAGGTTTTGAGATCAGAGTTAAAATGGGACACATTTAGTGCAAAAGAAGTACATTTTGGGAGACTATGTATCTTCTTTTAATTTCATTTGTTTATTTTTTGGCTGTGCTGGGTCTTTGCTGCTCTGGGTAGGCTTTCTCTAGTTGCACTGAGGAACGGCTGCTCTATAGTTGAAGTGTGCAGGCTTCTCATTGATGTGGCCTCCTGTTGCAGAGCACAGGCTCTAGGGTGTGTAGGCTTCAGTAGTTGTGGCACATGGGCTCAGTAACTGGTACACAGGCTCAGTTGACCATAGGCATGTGGAATCTTCCCAAACCAGGGATCCAACCTGAGTCCTCTGCATTGGTGGGTGACTTTTTAACTGCTGGACCACAGGAAAGTCCAGCACTTTGTTATCTTGATCCTGACTCAATTTCTCAATTTCATAAGTGAAAGGACCAAAGGAACTCAGTGGAAACTTCAGACATGAATAATTTTCTATCTGTGGAAAAGGAAGCATATCTATCAAGGTCTCAATAGGAGAACAAATTAAAACATTAAGTAATAAATAAATGAATATATTATTTGTTTTCTCTGAAATCAATAAAGGAAAACCAAACCAGGTGTGACCAACAGCTTCCATTTGCTATTCCATTTTTCACCATTCTCTAATATGCTTTATGTCTTTTCAAATTGACCTGTGAATTACAGCCACAGAGTTCATATGCCACTGAGGCTTCCAAAGAGTTTGGGCACTGAAGATCATGCTGAAAGATGAGAGGGTAGGAGGACAGAAAGTCTTTATTTCCCTAGCTTTCTTATAATACAACTTAGCTTGGGATGACTGCACAATTTTTCTTCCAAATGGGGAATCTGAGAGTGAAAGAAGTGCTACTAATGGTTATACTTGTACAAAAGGTTTTAAATCTTACCTGGCCCAGGCAAATCTATACTTACATTCAGCCTAATTTGGGCTATCTTCCTCAGTTGAATATTAGTGCTCTTCTCAAGTTGTTCAATGTGATTCTCTCCTTTTCTGAGCACCAGGTGTCTCTGTTTCTCCTAGCCCACTGTTTCTCAAATACTAGCATGTATCAGAATCACCTATTAAAGTAGGGATTGGTGGAGACTGGACTCAGAGTTTTAGGTTCAGGGATGGAGGCTGAGTATTTTCATGTCTAACAGATTTCAAGTAATGCTAATGCTTCTGGCTCCTGATTTGTACTTTGAGACACACTATCTTGATCATTTTGGGTTAAGCTTGATAAGAACATTGATACTGTTAACCTAATTAAGTCTCTGTACTATACTAAGGGGTCCTTTTATACTTGTCCACACTTTTGTATATAGCCTGTCTGTAACTATTTCTCCTTGAATTATGCAGGATACTATATAATGATGAAAGCCAAGGATTATAAATTATAATCTCATTATAAATCCTTAAAGTTTACTTTAAATAAAATGGATTCAGAGCTGGTTCTTGTGTCATGGTGAGAAAGTTGATTGATTTTGTAGGGCAGTACAAGACATGTGCTTCAATTATCTCCTTATCACATTTCTTGCTTTGAAACAGACACTAATGAAGAATCTATGTCCTCTTGCCTTTCTGATTGTCTCTAGCAAGTCAAGGTTTATAACACAATGATCAGAAGTGATGGGGAAAACATAGAGTTGTGTAAGTGGATCCATATTGAGAAAATGATCTGCAGTCTTTATTTCAGCAAAGCGTATCCTCAGCAACTATCATATTCATTTGGGGAAAAGTAAATATTATCGTCTGATCTAGGGTTGTCAGTCATCTTAATGTTCAACAGAACACCTTAAGAAACATTTTATTGATGTATATTCAAATGAATAATTAAAAGTTGAAAGCATCTGCAGCTGAACCAGTGGCACTCTAATCTATATAGAAAAAGGATTGCAAGTTTATGACCAAAAGGAAAAGAAAAGGGAAAGGAATACAAATGAAAGGTTGTACAATGATTTGCAGTTTTGAAGGGGCCCTACTGCCGGGAGCCGGCATATTGCATATTGAGTGCAGCACTTTCCACAGCATCATCTTTCAGGATCTGGAATAGCTCAACTGGAATTCTATCACTGCCGGGAGCCAGCGTGAGGAACTCCGCCCGTGACAAAGGTCATGAGGAAGGAGGCTCGGCATACGCAAAGGCGGGATCGAGCCTCAGGAGTCCCCCTGGAAATTCTCGAGCATCTACCCCCCAAATCAGAGTCTGCCTACTTTCTGCTTTGTGCTTTCACCTACACCTCTGACTTTACAGGGGGCTGTCCCCCACTACCTCTCTCTGAAAAAAAAAGAGTTAGCTTACAGCTCCAGTTAATAATTCCTGGGTGTGACAGTGTTTCAACCTACAAACTCCTTTGGAAATCCTCTAGCCTGCCTGAATTGGTTTTTCCGGCCACATGTGATTGTTCAGAGCCTCCCAACTGTGAGAGGCAGGAGATGTTCTAAACTGCCTAAACACAGATTCCTTTGAGTAGTTAAAAGATTGATTAGAAATTTTATTGGTGAAGGGTTTTTCACTTGTTGGGCCAATGTTTGCTGCTAAGTCTCCATACTCCTTACCTACTGTGTCCTTGGCAGTGTATTGATTGATATAATGGGTGTATAGAAATGTAAGTAGTAGCCTCAATGTTTGTAACGTTGGACCCTTGAGTTAATTCTTTTCTTGATTGAGCCCACCTCACCTTTGCCCTATAGGAATGCAGCTTTGTCCAATGCTTTTTTGGAGGCTGGTGCCTGACTTTGGAATAATCACCTTTAGAGAAAGATAAGTTTCTTAAAATGTTAACAGGCCTCCTGGCCAGAAGATGATGTAATTCACCTGAACTTTTGCATATGATAAGTTTGAAAGCCTGGCTTCGATTAGGACCAGGAACTGCTGTCCTTGCATGACTCCACCCCTTCCCCCATTATCCTCTATGCACAACTTAAGGTATAAAAACTACTTTGGAAAATAAAGTGCGGGCCTTGTTCACCAAAACTTGGTCTCCCCATGTCGTTCTTTCTTTCACCTTCTGGCTGAATTTTTCCTGAGGTGGGAAAGCTCGTCAAGCCTACTAATTTTGCCTGGGCTTCTAAGATCCGACCGGGGAGGCCTTGGTGTCTCCTCTCCTTCGGGAGAACGGGAGGACCCCTGCGGCCTTCGTGGGTGACGCTAATTCCCTGCTTTGGAATTTTATTCAGCCTCTTTCCTCCACTGAATTTTCCTACTGAGCTATCCTCATTCTATTACTCTTTAAATCTTTGATAAATATTTATAAATAAATAGGTCGCCGACGCCGTCCCCGCTTCGAATACCCTGGATCAGCCGGGGCTGGACCCCGGCACCCTACTCTTTGCTACTTCACAGATGCAATTTTCGTATCAGCCATGGTAAGCAAGAGACTAAAACCCTGTTGAGTTTGGTGGTTGGCTGAGGTGGAAGAGGGGATTTTAAAAAGTCGAGTTCATTCCTTTAAGGAAAAAAAAATCCAAAAATTAATACCAAAATGTAATAATGTCAAAGGAATTAAAACTAAATGCCCCCCCCCAAAAAAAAAAACTAAATGCCCATATGCAGGAATCTAAGTTTATTTTTTTAGCATTGTATTGCAATCTTTGAATGATGGAAATATCTTAATCTGTCATATATCAGTGAGATTTTTTACTAGTACCAACATTTTCCTAGTTTTCAAAAAATCATTTTACAATTTGACTGTATTTATTTAGTCCTGTCAGCCTCTGCCTATAATTCTTTATATCTAATATTCTTGTGTAGCTTAAATTCACATAGCCAGCAATACATGGCAGAGTTGAATTCCAAACCTAGGTATGTGCAACTCCAAAGCCAGGGCTCCTAACCAGCAAACAGTTCTGCATCCTAGCCCCCATGTCTTTCCAGATCTCTTTCTTTTCTGCTTCCATGAAATATCCATTCGTTTATTCACTGAAATAACACTGATAGTTGTGAAAGTTAGTCGTGTCTGACTCTTGAGACCCTGTGGACTATATATAGTCCATGGAATGCTCCAGGCCAGAATACTGAAGTGGGTAGCCTTTCCCTTCTCCAGGGGATCTTCCCAACCCAGGGATTGAATTCAGGTCTCCCTCATTGCAGATGGATTCTTTACCAGCTAGCTGAGCCACAAGGGAAGCCCAATATTGATAGTATTGATAGTTGCTAAACTCTAAAATTATGTGTGTGCTCAGTTGCTTCAGTTGTGTCCAGCTCTTTGTGACCCTATGGACTGCACTCTGCCAGGTTCCTCTGTCCATGAGATTCTCCTGGCAAGAATACTGGATTGGGTTGCCATGCCCTCTTCCAGGGGATTTTTCTAATCCAGGGATTGAACACACGTTTCTTGCATTGCAGGCAGATTCTTGCACACTGTGCCACTTGTGTAGCCCCAAACTTTAAATAAAATTTGTTAAACTCTAGTATCAGGAAGTATGTTGTGACTGTATGATTCAATATTCTAAGCAAAAACAGGCAACAACCTGTCTGAGGCAATACATTCCTTGAGTTCAGAGATATGTCTTTTCTATATCTACATTCCTAGGATGAGCAAAATGAAAAAGTGAAAGTCGTTCAGTCGTGTCTGACTCTGCGAATCCATGGGCCATACAGTCCATGGAATTCCTCTGGCCAGAGTACTGGAGTGGGTAACCATTCCCTTCTCCAGGAGATCTTCCAAACCAAGGGGTCGAACCCAGGTCTCCTGCATTACAGGTGGACTCTTTACCATCTGAGCCACCAGGGAAGCCCAGGCTTCATAGAATTGAGGCTAACCTCCCTCATGAAAGTACAAGCATAAGTCATTGGTAGTGCTTTTCATTAGTCATGGGCCTGGGAGAAAGTCTCACAGAGGATGTGTCATTGAAGTTGCAAATTTGATTAAAGAAGGATAGTGTAAGGCAGAAAACAAAAGGAACAAAACACAAACACTATACCTGGATGGTTCACTGATTTCTCACAGGGGCCAAGGTTAGGAATCCTGATATTGTTTTATTTGCACACACAGATAAAGAATTACATATAGATGTATATATGCATGCATATATACATCTATGTGAAATACATACATATGCATGATTATGCATATATACATCTATATGTAATTCTTTATCTGTGTGTGCAAATAAAGCAGTATCAGGATTCCTAAACTTGGCCCCTGTGAGAAATCAATGAACCACCCAAGTACAGTGTTTTGTTCCTTTTGTTTTCTGCCTTACACTATCCTTCTTTAATCAAATTTGCAACTTCAATGACACATCCTCTGTGAGACTTTCTCCCAGGCCCATGACTAATGAAAAGCACTACCAATGACTTATGCTTGTACTTTCATGAGGGAGGTTAGCCTCAATTCTATGAAGCCTGGCCCATAACTATATATACATATATATATATATATACACACACACACTTACTTACGGGCTTCCCTGGTGGCTCAGAGGTTAAAGCGTCTGCCTGGAATGAGGGTGACCCTGGTTTGATCCCTGGGTCGAGAAGATCCCATGGAGAAGGAAATGGCAACCCACTCCAGTACTCTTGCCTGGAGAATCCCATGGAGGGAGGAGCCTGGTAGGCTACAGTCCATGGGGTCACAAAGAGTTGGACACGACTGAGTGACTTCACTTTCACTTTCATATATACTTCTATATTTTCTTAGTGCTATCCACTGAGAGTTGCCAGAAGCAGTGATATTTGTTAACAATGAGCACACTCAGCACATCTTAGTTTCTAAGTCCATCCACTCGTACAAGTGGAGAACACACTCTTTATCCAATACAGTAAAGCTCTTTAGCTCTTTAATGAAGTGGCTGACTCCAGGGCTTGGGTGAGGGAAAGAAAAGTAAGTCTGGCATCATGCATACAAGAGTGTAAGGAAGTACTCTGAAAATAATAATAACACAAACAAATACCTGCAAGTTCATACTTATCCTAATGACTAAGTAAATAAATAAATAGGGATGGAGAGATATGTCAAATATTTCTTGAAGAATAATTCAAGTCAATAAAGATAATGAGAAAAAATAGAAAATTGCCATTTATTATATCACAGTAATAATTTTCTGGGCAAGATTCATGCATGAATGCAGAAACTAGCAGGTGAAAATTTAAGCAGAAACAGAATATTTGCATAATGTCAAGGTAATTAACACACAACTTCAATGAAATAATGAGAGACCATCAGACGATCTCAAGTCAAAGGACAGTCTACATGTTAACTGATCTTCAAAAGTGACATGAAAATATGAAAGAGAAAGCATGAAAAATATCTAAAAAGACAAGAAAGGTTGAGGGGCTCTCACAGATAAGGGGAGACTACAGACATAAGACAATTAAATCAACATGGAGTCCTGAGTTAGATTTTGCAACAAGAAAGACAAAACAAAACGTGTACAAAATGATTACATTAGTTAATATATTTCAATAAGGTAAATAAATATTTTACGATAATGTAAGTTACTAAATAAAGGAAATTGGAGGAAGGGCATATGGAAAATCTTTGTGCTTGATTTTATTTGTGAATTTAAAATTATCCCCCAAAAAAAGAAAATTGGAAAAATATCACTCAGTTTGCTAATCTTGGAGGAAGGCTGCGTCCAGACTCTTGCCTGCTGCCCTGCCTCACAGAAGGGTTAGAGCCAGGAACAGTAGGGCACAGAGAGTTTGATGCTGTTTCTTCCCTTTTAAAGGATATCAAGGCAGCATGAGCCAGTTTCTCCATGGGAAGATGATAACTTACAGGAAAATGGGACAAACATAGTGCTTGGAGATGCCTGTAAATGTGGTTTAGCCACTTGATGGAGGAAATGAAACCATAAAACAGTATTTACCAAGTCCTTGTGAAAACACAGAAAAATACCCAATCTAATGTAACAAGAAAGCAAATATAAAATATATACTAAATCATAAATGTGTAAAAAACAAACCCACTCAGAAGGAGGGATAAAAGAATAAACTCAATAGCCACTGTTAAGATTTTAGTGCGTGTCTAGATGATAATAGCTTATTTTTTTCTTTTTTTCAAATACCTCTATATTTTGTTTATTGATTCTTTCACCTTTTTCCAAAAACTGATTTAAAGTAGCTTAGTCTGAATTTTGCATTAATAAACATTATTTTTAACAATACAAAAAAAAAAAGAATAAAATAAAGTTGAAGATTTTTCTTATGCAGGGGAAGGCATTTCAGGCAAAGAGAACTGTATCAACAAGGACTTGAAAACACATGCCATGTATTTGAGAAACTGTGAAGAAGTCTATTGGGCTTTCATGGTGGCTCAGACAGTAAAGAATCTTCCTGCAATACAGGAGACCAGGGTTCAGTCCTTGGGTTGGGAAGATCCCCTGGAAAAGAAGTCTAGTGTAACTAGACTAAGAGTTATATGGGGTGACTAACAGTAGATAACAAAGCTCATGTGTAGGTTAACAAAATAAAATTGTGACCCAGCTTCCATGGATCTCTTGAGGAATTTCTATAGAGATACACTGGCATAGATTTCACAGTGGAGAAGTGGTAAGTGAGTATATTAGAAAGGAAAGCTGAGATGGGAGAAGGACAGAGTAGGGGATATGGTCCACAGGCTGAGAGAGCAATTAAGGGTGGCCTTAGACTGCCTTCTGGGACCCTGAATGCGTGCATGTGCTTGTCATGGAAACAGAATTCATTAGTGTGAAGTACATTTTCTTCTGGTCAAACCTATTTAGATTTCATGCTAGAAAAGATGTGATAAACATATTCACATCACAGTATTAATGTATTCCATTGTAGCAAAATTTCAGTTATCTCTTCCAAGACTTGAGTACCAAGATAACTTCACCAAATCTATTTTAAAAATTTGAGAATTAAGTTGTTGATATTGACATAATGTCAATGTAAAATATAACTGTTAATCTTAGTAGAAAAAGCAATTGCAGGAGTTTCCTGGTTGTCCAGTAATTAAGAATCCATCTGCCAATGTAGGGGACATGGATTCAATCCTGGTATAGGAAGATTCCAAATGTTTGGGGGCAGCTAAGCTACTGCCACAACTACTGAAGCCCATGCTCCTAGAGACTGTGATCTGAGATGAGAGGCCACTGCAATGAGAAGCCCGTACACTTCAAAGAAGAGTAGGCCTCACTGTCCGCAACTAAAGAAAATCTGTGTGCAGCAAGGAAGACTCAGAACAGCCAAAAATGAATGGCTAAATAAATAAATAAATAATTTTTCATGTTTCTCACCATGGAGCTCCCTGCTCCTCAGGCTATATGACTTGGGCTGAGAGCTTGTCATTTAAAATAAAGAAAAGAAAGTGCAATTGCATTATCCTATTTTTTTTTTAATTGGAGAGATGTGGACTAAATGTTTTACTTTATGTTATGTATTAGACATAATGATTTATATTGCCTCTACTACATTTATAGCATTTCTCCCTGCAAAAATATTAGTAAGATATTTTAAAAGTTTTTTTTTTTTTTTTTTTTTTTTTTTTTTAAGTATTATAAGTTGCCTGAATTAAACCAAACTATCATCAATGGGAATACTTATGGCTAATAACAGGAAGGAACCATGGCTTGTAAAAGGATTTAAAGAAGATTAACATGGTTCTATATATATATTTTACATTCAAACTATATGAGGATGAATTGAGGCCAATATTTTTGTGTTTTATATATTTGCTACAGCTTATTTGTATAAGTCAAAGACTCAGTCTTTGTATCTGCTGAAAGTCAAATATAGTTCACTGCTATGAAGGATATGTCAACATACCACTTATGTACCCAGAGAAAATAATTTTCTTCTCTGGAGCTAAAACATGCTGTTACTAAAAGACAACCAAAATCTCAGGGGAGGAGAAAAAATTTAAACTGAACCTATCCCTGAGAAGGGGTTGGAGTTGGGAAAAAGAGTCATGGTGAAGAGTTAAGAGATTTTTGTAATAATTCAGGTGAGAGCTGAGAGAGGTTTGAACCAGAGTGTTTTTGTCGGTGATTATGAAAAGTGGTAAAAACATGAGCGCAATGGTAAAGCTGGCAAGATTTGCTGACAGATGGGATGTGAAATGTGGAAGAAACTAAGTAATATCAATAAATTACTACTGAATGCAACTGGCTAAATTAAGAAAATGTTATGTCTTAGAAGAATACTCTCCAATAGAAGCACTGTATTCAGGTGATTTTCCTAAGGCTCAAATTTAATAAAATTTTCTTTTAAAGGAGTTGATAAAATTTAAAGAATAAAGAAGCTTGCTACTAACAGGAAAAGGTAGACACTTGTTTGGAAGTTTACCATCCTCTGCAATTTTCTGGAAGAGTTTGAGCTGGATAGGTGTTAGCTCTTCTCTAAATTTTTGGCTGAATTCAGCTGTGAAGCCGTCTGGACCTGGGCTTTTGTTTGCTGGAAGATTTTTGATTACAGTTTCAATTTCCGTGCTTGTGATGGGTCTGTTAAGATTTTCTATTTCTTCCTGGTGCAGTTTTGGAAAGTTTTACTTTTCTAAGAATTTGTCCATTTCTTCCACGTTGTCCATTTTGTTGGCATATAATTGTTGATAGTACTCTCTTATGATCCTTTGTATTTCTGTGTTGTCTGTTGTGATCTCTCCATTTTCATTTCTAATTTTATTGATTTGATTTTTCTCCCTTTGTTTCTTGATGAGTCTGGCTAATGGTTTGTCAATTTTATTTATCCTTTCAAAAAACCAGCTTTTGGTTTTGTTGATTTTTCCTATGATCTCTTTTGTTTCTTTTGCATTTATTTCTGCTCTAAGTTTTAAGATTTCTTTCCTTCTACTAACTCTGGGGTTCTTAATTTCTTCCTTTTCTAGTTGCTTTAGGTGTAGAGTTAGGTTATTTATTTGAATTTTTTCTTGTTTCTTGAGGTGTGCCTGTATTGCTATGAACTTTCCCCTTAGGACTGCTTTTACCATGTCCCACAGGTTTTGGGTTGTTGTGTTTTCATTTTCATTCGTTTCTATGCAAATTTTGATTTCTTTTTTGATTTCTTCTGTGATTTGTTGGTTATTCAGCAGTGTGTTGTTCAGCCTCCATATGTTGGAATTTTTAATAGTTTTTCTCCTGTAATTGAGATCTAATCTTACTGCATTGTGGTCAGAAAAGATGCTTGGAATTATTTCTATTTTTTTGAATTTACCAAGGCTAGCTTTATGGCCCAGGATGTGATCTATCCTGGAGAAGGTTCCATGTGCGCTTGAGAAAAAGGTGAAATTCATTGTTTTGGGATGAAATGTCCTATAAATAACAATTAGGTCTAACTGGTCCATTGTATCATTTAAAGTTTGTGTTTCCTTGTTAATTTTCTGTTTCATTGATCTATCCATAGGTGTGAGTGGGGTATTAAAGTCTCCCACTATTTTTGTGTTATTGTTCATTTCTCCTTGCATACTTGTTAGCATTTGTCTTACATACTGAGGTGCTCCCGTGTTGGGTGCATATATATTTATAATTGTTATATCTTCTTCTTGGATTGATCCTTTGATCATTATGTAGTGACCTTCTTTGTCTCTTTTCACAGCCTTTGTTTTAAAGTCTATTTTATCTGACATAAGTATTGCTACTCCTGATTTCTTTTGGTCCCTATTTGCATGGAAAATCTTTTTCCAGCCCTTCACTTTCAGTCTGTATGTGTCCCCTGTTTTGAGGTGGGTCTCTTGTAGACAACATATGTAGGGGTCTTGTTTTTGTATCCATTCAGCCAGTCTTTGTCTTTTGGTTGGGGCATTCAACCCATTTGCGTTTAAGGTAATTACTGATAAGTATGATCCCGTTGCCATTCACTTTATTGTTTTGGGTTCGAATTTATACACCGTTTTTGTGTTTCCTGTCTAGAGAATATTCTTTAGTATTTGTTGGAGAGCTGGTTTGGTGGTGCAGAATTCTCTCAGCTTTTGCTTGTCTGAAAAGCTTTTGATTTCTCCTTCATACTTGAATGAGATCCTTGCTGGGTACAATAATCTGGGCTGTAGGTTATTTTCTTTCATCCTTTTAAGTATGTCTTGCCATTCCCTCCTGGCTTGAAGCGTTTCTATTGAAAGATCAGCTGTTATCCTTATGGGAATTCCCTTGTGTGTTATTTGTCCCTTGCTGCTTTTAATATTTGTTCTTTGTGTTTGATCTTTGTTAATTTGATTAATATGTGTCTTGGGGTGTTTCGCCTTGGGTTTATCCTGTTTGGGACTCTCTGGGTTTCTTGGACTTGGGTGATTATTTCCTTCCCCATTTTAGGGAAGTTTTCAACTATTATCTCCTCAAGTATTTTCTCACGGTCTTTCTTTTTGTCTTCTTCTTCTGGGACCCCTATGATTCGAATGTTGTAGCGTTTAATATTGTCCTGGAGGTCTCTGAGATTGTCCTCATTTCTTTAATTCATGTTTCTTTTATCCTCTCTGATTCATTTATTTCTACCATTCTATCTTCTAATTCACTAATCCTATCTTCTGCCTCTGTTATTCTACTCTTTGTTGCCTCCAGAGTGTTTTTAATTTCACTTATTGCATTATTCATTATATATTGACTCTTTTTTATTTCTTCTAAGTCCTTGTTAAACCTTTCTTGCATCTTCTCAATCCTTGCCTCCAGGCTATTTATCTATGATTCCATTTTAATTTCAAGATTTTGGATCCATTTCACTATCATTATTCGGAATTCTTTATCAGGTAGATTCCCTATCTCTTCCTCTTTGGTTTGGTTTGGTGGGCATTTATCCTGTTCCTTTATCTGCTGGCTATTCCTCTGTCTCTTCATCTTGTTTAAATTGCTGAGTTTGGGGTGTCCTTTCTGTATTCTGGCAGTTTGTGGAGTTCTCTTTATTGTGGTGTTTCCTCACTGTGTGTGGGTTTGTACAGGTGGCTTGTCAAGGTTTCCTGGTTAGGGAAGCTTGTGTCGATGTTCTGGTGGATGGAGCTGTATTTCTTCTCTCTGGAGTGTAATGAAATGTCCAGTAATGAGTTATGAGATGTCTATGGTTTTGGGGTGACTTTGGGCAGCCTATATCTTGAAGCTCAGGGCTGTGTTCCTTTGTTGCTGGAGAATTTGCTTGGTATGTCTTGCCCTGGAACTTGTTGGCCCTTGTGTGGTGCTTGGTTTCAGTGTCGGTATGGAGGCATTTGATGAGCTCCTGTCAATTAATGTTCCTTGGAGTCAGGAGTTCCCTGGAGTCAGGAGTTCCCTGGAGTCAGGGTTTGGACTTAAGCCTCCTACTTCCAGTTATCGGTCTTATTTTTACAGTAGTTTCAAAACTTCTCCTTCTATACAGCACCATTGATAAAACATGTACGTTAAAGATGAAAAGTTTCTCTACTGTGAGGGTCACTCAGAGAGGTTCACAGCATTACATGGAGAAGAGAAGAGGGAGGAGGGAGTTAGAGGTGACCCAAATGAGATGAGGTGGAATCAATAGTGGAGAGAGTGGGCTAGCCAGTAGTCACTTCCTTATGTGCACTCCACAACTGGAACGCTCATAGATGTTCACGGAGTTATACAGAGAAGAGAAGAAGGAGGCAGGAGACAGAGGTGGCCAGAAGGATAAAAGGGGGAAATGAAAAGGAGGGCAACAGATCCAGCCAGTAATCAGTTCCCTAAGTATTCTCCACCATCTGGAATACACAGAAATTCACAGAGTTGGGTAGAGTAGAGAGGGGTTAGGGAGGAGATACAGGCGACCTGGTGGAGAAAAAGGAGAGTCCAAAGGGAGAGAGAGCAGTCAAGCCAGTAATCTCACTCCCTAGTGAAAAATGGGTCCTGAAGATTGGGTTCTTAAAGGTACAAAATTGGTAACAAATACATAAAAGCAAAAATTAAAAATCTAGAGTAGAGTTTGGAATTTCAAACATACGATGTTAATGAAAAGAAGAAGGAAAAGAAAGAGAGAAAAAACGAACAAAGAAAAACAAACAAGGTCGTGAAAATTCTAAAGAAACTACAGGTACAAAATTGATAACTAATACCAAAAAGCAAAAATTAAAAATCTAGAGTAGAGTTTGGAATTTCAAAAATACAATGTTAAAAAAAAAGAGGAAGAAAAATAAAGAGAGAAAACAAACAAACCAACAAAAACAATGTCGCAAAAATTATAAAGAAAATACAGGTACAAAATTGATATCAAATACCAAAAAGCATAAATTAAAAATCTTGAGTAGAGTTTGGAATTGCAGATATACGATGTTATGTAAAAGAAGAAGAGAAAGAAACAGAGAAAATAAAAAAAAAGACACAGAAATTATAAAAAAACTATAGGTACAAAATTGATAATTGATAACATATACCAAAAGGCTAAAATTAAAAATCTAGAGTAGAGTTTGGAATTTCAAAAATACAATGTTAAAGAAAAGAAGAAAAAGGAAAAAAAAAAAAAACATGGTCTAAAAATTATAAAATATATATATGAAGTTTGCTGAAGAAGAAAAAAAAATAGGGTCTTTTTTTGCAAAGTAATAGGTTATAAAAGTGAAAATTAAAGGACAATAGAGGACTTAAAATTAAAAAAAAAAGAAAGAAAGATTGATCATAAAAATTGGAAAAATATATCTAGGTCTTTCTCTGGTTTTGTTGTGAGTATTGTGGGTTCAGTTCATTTTTGGCTAGTTCCTTGGTCCGACTTATATTTCTCAAGATTTATAGGCCCCTTCCTATGTAGTTCGTAGTAATCACAGGGTTTTAATCTATGGCCTGTAGCTTCCAAGGCGTTTCCCTCTGTTATAGCTTCTTCTGTTTGCTGATCTCTTCAGTGTCAGGTTTCCGCCCTGACACAAAGGGGACAGTGGAAGACACTTTTTTTTTTTTTTAATTTAGGCTCACTTGTTCAGTCGCGCTGTGGGGAGGGAGGGAGGGATGCTGCAAACAGATAACACTGGCGTGCGCTCGCAGTGCCTCAGCCACACTGGGTCTGCCCCCGCTCACGGCGCGTGTAGCCTCCCTGCCCACACTGCTCGGGCTCTAGGTTGTTCCTCCGGGAACAATCAGAGGCCGGCCCTGGGCTGACCTCCCAGGTCCAAGCTGCTCAGGTTCAGGCACTCGGGTAGTCCTCAAAGGCGCAGACTCGGTTGGGCCTGCGTTTTGTGCTCTTCCCAGGTCTGAGCAGCTCAGGTGATGAGGTGTTTGGTAAGCACCAATGCTGCGACTTATCGCCTCCCCGCCACTCAGTTATCTGGGTGTAAAACTGGCGCACCTTCTCAGGCAGATGTTGACCATCCAGACCCTCAAGAAGTTTTAGTTAGCAAAGAAGCCTGCTTACAGTTTTATAGATAGTGTCTCTTTGGGGCTGCGATTGCCCCCTTCCGGCTCTGGCTGCCTGTCACCGGAGGGGGAAGGTCTGCAGCCGGCTATCTCTGTTCAGTCCTTTGTTCTGTGCACGGGCCTGGCAGTGTCTTAGGTTAGGGCTGGCTTTTCGCGTGGTAGATATCCCACAGTCTGGTTTGCTAGCCCAAATTATTTCGCTCAGATAGCGCTCAGGACATTCGGGCCAGATTCTTACTCTAAGGGACGCAGCCCGCGCCGCACTTCCCTGCCCAGCCCCCGCTTGCTAATGGCATGTGCAGGCGTCTGCGCTGCTTCTCCGCTGGGGGAGTTACCGTAGGGCTCACAATCTGAGATTTTTAATTGTTTATTTATTTTTTTCTCCCTGTTATGTTGCCCTCTGTGCTTCCAAAGACCGGCACAGATTCGGCAGTGAGGTGGTTTCCTGGTGTTTGGAAACTTCTCTCTTTTTAAGACTCCCTTCCTGGGACGGAACTCCGTCCCTCCCTCTTTTGTCTCTTTTTTTGTCTTTTATATTTTTTCCTACCTCCTTTCGAAGAGTTGGGTTGCTTTTCTGGGTGCCTGATGTCCTCTGCCAGCATTCAGAAGTTGTTTTGTGGAATTTACTCGACGTTTAAATGCTCTTTTGATGAATTTGTGGGGGAGAAAGTGTTCTCCCCGTCCTACTCCTCCGCCATCTTGGCTCCTCCTCCCTTAATTCATATTAATTGTATATTAATATAATAATTCATATTAATTGTAACAAGAGTGATCTTGTTAATTATAATTAATTCATATTAATTGTACTTTCTATAACATTAAAATATTTTGTGTTTATAGTGAACATAAAACTCAGTAAAGCTTCATGTTTTAAGCAGGTTATCTTAAATATACTTTATAATTCAGAATACTAACCTTCTAAGTGTTTATAAACAGAGGTTACATAAAAATAAACATTTCAGCAAACTCATGGTGAAATCCAATAATCAATCAAAATTTTTTGAAGATATATAAAATGTGAGTCCCTTGTCTCTCTTATACTGTCCATATTATTATTCCTGAAACACAATCTAGTATAGAGAAGGAGTTAAATATTTGTTGAATGAGTAACTGCTCAATATAAAAGTTTGTGCTGAGACTGAATTTTAATTTTGGATGATAGATCTACCTCAATACTTTTTTCTAAATAAATTGTGTTGAACAACAGGATAATCAAGAAGATTGTTTTGCTCATGGAAAGAGCAAATTGTCTTGCTCTTGCAAATCATCATCCAGTAAGATCCTTATGTAATGCATTGACATAAGAAGAACGAAAGAAAACTCTAGGAATCCCTTAGCAAGGGTCACTTCACTAGAGAACTGTGTGACTCATGGAAGCTAGACTACAACATAGACAGTGGTGCTCAAAGAAGTTCATTTCCAAACACTTGAGCGCAAGGTCACAGAGCAAGGATGAAGGGGAAGGGAGGCAGAGTATAGAAAACAAGGTTTCCTTAGGCACCAAGTGGCCCAGAGTCTTTTCCCTTTATTTTCTTCCATATATCATCCATATGGACTATTCTGTGTTCCTCAAATATGCACTTACAATCTTTTGTGCTTCTATTTATAATTTTCATTCCTCTTGGAGTATTCTTTACCTCACATCATTTCTCTACTTACCACAGTCTTTCCTTCTTTTCATCTTTGTTAAAATCCTTACTAGACATTCTCAATTAAAAAATACTATTTTTCCTCAGTATACCCATGTCTTTTCTATACTGAAGAATTTGTTTAATCAAGTATGCTTATATTATTATAAATTTATAGATTAACACAGTACTGAGCTATAGAGATACATAATTTGTTTAAATTTGACACAATCACAAAGGTGGCTGATCCAGCTTCCTCACCAAATATCACTGAATGGATGAAGAGAATAGTGTATACAAACCAGTGATATTGGATATCATCAAATCCTTTCCTCTGTAGATATGACGATACCATGTATGTGCTCAATCACTTAGTCATGTCTGATTCTTTGCAGCCCCATGGCCTGCCAGATGTGTTATATTATAAGGATTATATCATAATAATTATATTAGGAGTATTATATGGATTATGTTTATATTGCAATTATTTACATCACTCTTTCCCTTACTAGAAGATAGTATCTCAAAGGCAGTAGCTATGCTTTCTTTATATTTTTAGTCTTTAAGTAACCATCATGGTATTTGACATAACAAAAAATGTCCAGTAATTGCTGGGTTGAATGGAGCTGAATATTGAGTAACTTCCCAGTTCAGGAACCTCCTTGTTTTAAAAGAAAAAAGAGAAAAAAAAAAAAAAAAAGAAGAAGAAGAAGAGGAGGCAGAAGCACAATTCCTATAACAAACCAGCCCTTATTCCTGGAAAATCCCATGAAAGCAACTTGGTTTGAAAAGTCTTCTTAAGGACAATAATGCTGGCCTTTTGTCTTCATCACATCCATCATTTTATGGGAGGATGGCACTTTTCAATGACAGCAAGGAAAAAGAGTACCCATATTTTGCAAATTATCTCCTCTCTCTTGTGTTTAGTTCTAACAGTGGCTCAGTAGATGCAGCCCGGGAAAAACACTTGAACAAACACTAGAAGGTGGGATGGTGGAAGAGGACGGTGGTCATATTTAGAGAGGGGTTACTTTTTGGGGGGCCACATCACACACAAATACCACACAAACCTACAGCAAAACCTATAGCACTGAAGTGAAAAACAAAAAACAAAACAAAACAAAAAAAAACCCTCTGAATCTGCTTTGATGTTTCAGAATCAAAAGAACCAACAGCAAATGAGGAAAGTTATGTCTGAAGCACATGTAGGGAGTTGCTGCATCCTACACATCAGATTTACAGTAGTGGAATGATCTGGTCACAGAAAAATTGTGAATCAAGCAAGTAGTCACTGCGCATTTGCATTTGGATATCAGACATGAAAGCTCATGGCTACAACTCTGTCTTTCTTTAACTATTGTTACTCTGAAGTCAGTGGTGGAAGTGGGGCATGCTTTCCTCTTGGCTTTGAGAAAATCTGAATTTGTTTAAAAAACCTTTTGTTTTCATTTTTCTAGATTGTTTCTGGAGGTTCAGCCACTCCCTTTTACTCAGGCTTTAAGGTTATGACAGTCTTGTACTCTCCAGGAACCTGGCACAGTCTCCAGGTAGCTGGTCAGGAAAAATATGATTGGCCTGGGCTAAGACCAGGTCTGCATCAAAATGGTCATCTTCATACCCACAGGTTCAGCAACAAGGTTTCCTTTCTAGAATGTTTTCTGCTTCCATTGCCTCAAGTATTTCTCTATTAAAAAAATCAAATCTTTCCACTTTCATCTTTCTTTTTATAGCCTTTGTGCCCTCTGCCTCAGTCAGTAGGGATTTGTTATTTTAGATGATTTCCTGTTTACCAAGACTGTCTTACTGTGCAGTTGTATAGTGGATTTGTCTGTCTTATGCTTCAGATCACTTTCTCTTTTTGTAACCCAGCCTATGTTTCATCCTGAGGACCCAATGGCAATGTCAGTATCTTACCTGAAATTCCCTAATTTATATAATGTAAAGATGCTGAGCATAGCACCTTGTTACATTTAAACATGTGATTTCTTGATGCACCTGAAAGAGGCTTATGTGCATGGACTCTTTAGAAGGCTTATTTCTTTCCTCATATATGCATTCCCTGAGAATTTAATATATGGCTGATTTTCTCCAAAATTGATACCCAACCCAGAGGCCAAGTGTCCTGTCTACTGTAGCCACTCACTTCTGGGTTGCAGGGAAAAGCTCTCACAGATCCCTGCCAAGAATAAGCACTGTGATGTTCAAAGTGTGCCCAAGTGGTAAGTACACAGCTTGAATGGTCATTTCTCTGGGACTTCACTTCAATTCACTTCAATGCTCACTTTCTTAATATACAATATGCTGTATACACTAATATGTTTGCATGTGTGTGTGCATGCTAAGTCACTTGAGTCATGTCTAAATCTCTGTGACCCCAAGGACTGTAGCCCACCAGGCTCCTCTGTCCATGGGATTCTCCAGGCAAGAATACTGGAGTGGGTTGCCATTTCCTTCTTCAGGGGATCTTTCTGACCCAGGGATCAAACCTGTGTCTCTTATGTCTCCTGCATTGGCAGGCAGGTTCTTTACCACTAGTGCCACATGGGAAGCCCAATACATGTGATAAACCTATAATAACATAGACTTGGAACTGGATTCCCTGGTTCATTGCCCAGCACTACCACTCTCTACTCTTGTATAGTTAGGCAAATTATTTAACTTTTCTGTGTCCATTCCAGTAACTTCTACTCTGTGACAGAGAAAGGCAGAAAATCAAACATAAATCTTGGTCCCTCTAGGTGAATGAAAAGATGAAGAATGGTATGAAATTTCAGACAGAGAAGCCTAGGCATGTAAGGAAGAATGCCTTTAGTAAAGGGGTTAAACTACCAGAAAATAGCAAACTGCAAGGAGCTAAGTAGATCATGGTCTACAGGAAAAAATCTGAAGTATTTCTTGACATGAGCTGTGTGCTTGGAAGGAAGGGGTGGAGAAGGACATCAAGAATAGCTGACTTTAATTCTTTCCCTCCATAACACTTTTGTAAGACTCTAATCCCATCCAAGCCAAAGGACTATCTGGACTGTTCCTAATGATTTTTGTGTGAAAGCGTAACCTGCACTGAATCTTCTAAGGCAACTCCAGGAGCTGTAACAGCTGAACTTGCATGTTTTCCTCCAACCCCCTCTTCTACTCTTTCCTCTAGAAATTAGCTACAGACATGCCTTTCCATCTCAACTTCAGAATACTTACTAAGTCAGGGCAGCATTCAACTGTTGTTGTTGTTGTTGTTGTTGTTTTTCTTTAACTTATATAGTTTGTTAAATATAAGCTTCTGTTTTCCTTCTTTAGTTTCGCTAGAGTTGACTGAGAGAGGAGCCACCAACATGTACTATTTTTTTTTTTTTTTTATCTTGACAAGAAATTGCAGCTAGCTCTTCTCCTTCCATGCACTTACTATTGCCCATCCTAGCTTATCTGACACCTTCCTCCCTTTTGGTTAGAAAATTACTGCTCATTTACAATCCTCAGGTCATTTGTATCCTAGTATCTAAGTGTCTTTCTGCCTGAAGATAGAAGAGTCTGTTCCTTTTGTGTGCAAATGTAGTACTTAGCACATGACTCCATCATTGTTCTTTTGCATTATGCTGGCGTCCTTTCTACAATTGGGTGGCATTAGTTTAGGGAACAGATAGGTATTTTATCTTTGTATCCTAAACTCTAAGTTAGGGCTTGGTTCATTATATGTATTAAGTGTTGTTAAAGTGAATTTGAAAAAAAACAAAAAAAAAAAAAAAAAAAAAAACACAAGACACCAAAATAATCTGTGATGTAAAAACTTGGAATAAAACCTAGGTCTCCTGATTATCCTGGCTATCACTTTTCTCAGCATAATTTATAAAGTCTGCAATATGCAATCTTGAAACAATACCAGTTGCTTAATAGAGAATACATCAACAATTATCATAAGAGCGCTTGAGTGAATGGGCAAGCTGTGCCACATATAATTAGATAAAACGTCTTTAATATAAACAAGTGTCCTGAAGAACTTTAACAACTCATAATGAAATTGCAAATGTAAATAAATTACAAGAGAAGGGAGGAAGAAATTAAAGAACAGTAACCACAATGAAGAGGGTAGAGGTAAATGGCTTGATTACAAATTCAAATATAGTGGAGCAGTAGAAAGGGAACCATGGTTTTAGAAAGATCATTACAGAGTACAGTGGTTTAAAAGAAAAGGCAGTCATTCTAAGTGCAGAGAAAAAAAAAAATTGTGTTAGATGGAGAAGAGCTGAGTGCAAAGAAAAGAGACAGGATGAGAAATGTATTTGGGAGGCAAAACCAGAGAGCTAAATTTATTCTGATTTTGATCTCTGTTTATTTTAAGGTCAAGTATAATATCAAGAATTTGGAAGCTAGTTTAAGAGGAAAAACCTTGTGTGTATTTTTTCAAGTTTCTTAGACTGTACTACAATGTAAACAAATTCCTGTATACTCAGGAAAATAGGAAACAGACAATACGTTCCCTTGACTCTTATTTGGAGTAGTGGCTTATCCCTTCTGGGCCTAGATTATTTTCAGTTTACATTTAGTCATTCAGAATTTGTACACTATTAAGAATGAATTTTATGAATTTCTTGTAAATCCACTTATCAGGTGGGTCAGAGAAGATTCATCCTTACTTTGAATTTGCTGGGCTGTATGTATGGATGTGAGAGTTGGACTGTGAAGAAGGCTGAGCGCCCAATAATTGATGCTTTTGAACTGTGGTGTTGGAGAAGACTCCTGAGAGTCCCTTGGACTGCAAGGAGATCCAACCAGTCCATTCTGAAGGAGATCAGCCCTGGGTGTTCTTTGGAGGGAATGATGCTAAAGCTGAAGCACCAGTACTTTGGCCACCTCATGGGAAGAGTTGACTCATTGGAAAAGACTCTGATGATGGGCGGGATTGGGGACAGGAGGAAAAGGGGATGACAGAGGATGAGATGGCTGGATGGCATCACTGTTGGGAGCCATACATCACCGACTCAATGGACGTGAGTTTGAGTGAACTCCGGAAGTTGGTGATGGACTGGAGGCCTGGAGTGCTGCGATTCATGGGGCTGCAGTCAGAGACGACTGAGTGACTGAACTGAACTGAACCGAAAGGTGACTCAGACGGTAAAGAATCTGTCTGCAATAAAGGAGACCTGGACTAAATCCCTGAGTCAGGAAGATCCCCTGGAGAAGGAAATGGCAACCCACTCCAATATTCTTGCCTGGAGAGTTCTATGGACAGAGGAACCTGGCAGGCTATAGTCCACGTGGTCGCAAAGTGTCGGATGTGACTGAGTGACTAACACTTTAAATGAGTGTAGATTTTGCATAATCTTGAACATGGAAATAATTTCTATGTTACTTAGTCTGCTGATATTTTGTAATGTGTTCATCGACATAATGTAAATCTATCTTTTGGCATATTTTGACATTGATGAAATGGAAATTCATTGCCCCAAAACCATATTGCATTGAAGGGAATTTAGGTAGAAATGTCATCTTAAGAGGTAGTTATACTGAAATCATTAGTTAGAGATGAGGAAACTAATTCGCCAAAATTTAAATAAGTTTATAAAGTTTAATAAAGCTTATAAAGTTTATAATTTACAAGTAAATACATAAATAAAACATTATAACCAGTATCAGGGTCAGTTTCTGGTACAGTTAGGAGTAGAATCCCAAAACAGCTGATTTCCAGTTCTGTTTTTTGTCATAGAAACAATACTACCTCCTGTTGTTCTAGTTAAATAAATGATAACCTATGTTGGGGCTTCCCATGTGGCACAGTGGTAAAGAATCTGACTGTAATGCTGGAGAGCTGAGTTCAATCCCTGGGTAGGGAAGATTCCCTGGAGAAAAGAATGGCAACCCACTCCATTATTCTTGTCTGGAGAATTCCATGTAGAGAGGAGCTTGGTAGGCTATAGCCCATGGGGTCCAAAGAGTTGGACACAACTGAGCAACTACCACTAATACTATTACTATTACTATGTTGCAACTAACACTCATGACCCTCTAACATGACAAAGCCAGTATTAACCTAGGCAAACTGGTTTGTAATGAGGAGTATAAAAGTATCCTTCCACTACAAAATAGAATAAGTAATAGACAAAAAAAATGTACAATACAATAAAATAATGCTCTATCATTTGTATAAGATTTGGTTTAAGTCTTTAAAGAACTCTTCAAAAATAGCCCCTTCAATTTTTTTTTTTTCCCTAGAGAAGAACACATTATGAACTTATGACAAATTCATTAATCACATCTTAGTCACTGACCCCAAAAAAGACTAAGAAGATGACATTTAGCATTTCATGGAGGAGTAGAATCAAGAAATAGAAGGCATTGTTGAAGAATTAGGATTTCACAGGACTGTGATTGTTCCCTTATCTATGTCATAAGTATATTCAGTGTTCTGGTTTCTTCTCCATTTAAAAAAAGTATCTGGATGTCAATTTTCTGGCTTCCAGTAATATTAATATAGCTTGAATATTATATTGAATTCTATTTCATGAATCTCTTATTCTAGACTGCAAAGATAACTATCATAGCATTGAGAGATGTAGTCATAAGCTTTTAATATAGCCCCCAATAATGCCACCTCCTACTTTCCATAATTTTTACTTCTCGATTATCTTGTATCCAACTATACAAGGTTGTTTGTGCAACCAATAGACTGGCAGAAGTGAGGGTGTGTCTTTTTTGAGTGTAGGTGTTTAAAGCATAGAACTTTCATCTTGGGCTCTGTCTCTTCCTCCTCCCCTCCTCCAATCTCCTTCCTCTTCTCCTTTTATCTCCTTTCTCCCTGCTTTCCTCCCCCTTCCTATTCATCCTGCCTCTCTTTCTCTTAGTCTGAGGAATGGAATGGCCATGTTATGAGGACCCTTACACAGTTCTGTGAGCTCTGTGAAGAGGCAGTATATAGAGGATCTGAGAATGCTATCCAACAGGCAGTGAGGAGTTGAGGACTCCATCCAACTGCTATGTAACAGTGCATCTTAAAAGTATATGCCTCATAAGTAAAACCTTTAGAGATATTACAGGTCTAGCCAATGACTTGACTGTAACCTCAAGAGAAGCCTTGAACAAGAACCACCCAGGTCCTGGATTCCTACTGCTCAGGAAATGTTAATAAGTTGTGTTGTCTTAATCCACTAAGTTGGGGTTACTTTTTTAATGCAGCCATTGATATCTACTACATATGCATAGTGAGTTTTAGGAATTCATTAATATAAAAGGAATTATTTACATAAATAAACGTGGTAAACACTGCCTGTTGGCCAATAACATCTGTTCTATCCTTGTTCTATAGCAATTGAATTACAGAAGGAAATCTGACTTACCAGGAAAAGATACTATTTCCTTGACTTCCACTAGATTTAGATTGGGGTATTTGACTAAATGTTAGTCAATGGGATGCAAGCAGACTTAATATTTGTAACTTCTGATTCATCATCAGCTTAAAAGGTATGAATGTGGCCTCATCCATGCTCTATTTTTTTACTCAGGAGATACAATACTTTTGCGAATAGCAGAATTATAAAATGAAGGAAAATGCACCCTCAGGTGGTGATTAGAATCAGGACTGGCCTTGGGTTTGTCTGTAAGAAAGAAACAGTTTTGTAACTCACTTGTATTGTTGAGGTTACTTACAGCTCTTTAGTCTACTTTTATTAGAAGAAGTTATTGAAGACTATCATATGGAAGGTCAGTTTTTTATATGCATAAGGAAATGAGAGAGAGAGAGCAGATAGAAAAGAAACGAGGAAATTTGTTTCCATGGATAATTGAAAAAGGGAAACTGAAAATAAGAATGAAATTCAAGAAAAACTGGGTACCATGGAAAACTTACTGAAATGCAGGACAAAGATAATGCAAGCACATACTTTAAGATAGTTATTTATCACTTCAGACAAGGGTGGACCCTCTATTAGGTGTTTACTCAGAATATAAGCATTAACTGTTTCTTGCCACCAAGCACAACATTAGACACAGAGATAATTTCTAGACTCACCTTATTTAATTTGAGAAGTACCAGTTTCTCTCAAAGCTTCTCTCCTTTTCCCTCCTTTGATACTTTGTTAACTTACTGTCACCTTACCTTACACAGTATGTCAAAAATGATATTTATTATTTTTGTTCATCTCTCAGTTTATTCTATCAAGGTTGGCTAGACTGGTAGCTGGAGAGTATAGGTGAGCATAGAATGAAATTAGAACGTACATTTTTGTCCTCATAAACCAACAGTTCTATTTCTCATTTTAATTTTTGATCAAGGTAGAGATAGATATAGGGGTGGGTAATGAAAAACAGAAAGCAACTGATATCTAAGAAATGGTGAAAGATTCAGGAGAAAAAAAGTGATAACAGCAACTTGAAGTAGACAATCAAAAGCATAGATCTATATAAAATATTAATTAGTATTTTTTCCTCAATTAATTACTTGATTCCTAAAACCTGCTTATAAAGGAATAACCCCAGGATTCATTTAATCACCATGTGGTCCCTCTTCTCATTGATTGAAACAGTAAGATCAAATCTATATCTGTAACTGACAAGTAAAATACTGAGTTAATGATTTAAAAACTTTACCATCACCTGATGGATTACTCAGAAATGGTATGGACCTAAAAGAAGCAGAAGATATCAAGAAGAGGTGGCAAGGACACACAGAAGAACTGTACAAAAAAGATCTTCACGACCCAGATAATCACGATGGTGTGATCACTGACCTAGAGCCAGACATCCTGGAATATGAAGTCAAGTGGGCCTTAGAAAGCATCAGTACGAACAAAGCTAGTGGAGGTGATGGAATTCCAGTTGAGCTCTTTCAAATCTTGAAAGATGCTGCTGTGAAAGTGCTGCACTCAATATGCCAGCAAATTTGGAAAACTCAGCAGTGGCCACAGGACTGGAAAAGGTCAGTTTTCATTCCGATCCCAAAGAAAGGCAATGTCAAAGAATGCTCAAACTACCGCACAATTGCACTCATCTCACATGCTAGTAAAGCAATGCTCAAAATTCTCCAAGCCAAGGCTTCAGCAATACGTGAACCGTGAACTTCCAGATGTTCAAGCTGGTTTTAGAAAAGGCAGAGGAACCAGAGATCAAATTGCCAACATCCACTGAATCATCGAAAAAGCAAGAGAGTTCCAGAAAAACATCTATTTCTGCTTTATTGACTATGCCAAAGCCTTTGACTGTGTGCATCACAATAAACTGTAGAAAATTCTGAAAGAGATGGGAATACCAGACCACCTCACCTGCCTCTTGAGAAATTTGTATGCAGGTCAGGAGGCAACAGTTAGAACTGGACATGGAACAAGAGACTGGTTCCAAATAGGAAAAGGAGTACGTCAAGGCTGTATATTATCACCCTGCTTATTTAGCTTATATGCAGAGTACATCATGAGAAACGCTGGACTGGAAGAAACACAAGCTGGAATCAAGATTGCTGGGAGAAATATCAATCACCTCAGATATGCAGATGACACCACCTTTATGGCAGAAAGTAAAGAGGAACTAAAAAACCTCTTGATGAAAGTGAAAGTGGAGAGTGAAAAAATTGGCTTAAAGCTCAACATTCAGAAAACTAAGATCATGGCATCTGGTCCCACCACTTCATGGGAAATAGATGGGGAAAGAGTGGAAACAGTGCCATACTTTCTTTTTTGGGGCTCCAAAATCACTGCAGATGGTGACTGCAGCCACAAAATTAAAAGATGCTTACTCCTTGGAAGGAAAGTTATGTCCAACCTAGATAGCATATTGAAAAGCAGAGACATTACTTTGCCAACAAAGGTCCGTCTAGTCAAGCCTATGGTTTTTTTCTGTGGTCATGTATGGATGTGAGAGTTGGACTGTGAAGAAGGCTGAGCGTCGATGAGTTGATGCTTTTGAACTGTGGTGTTGGAGAAGACTCTTGAGAGTCCCTTGGATTGCAAGGAGATCCAACCAGTCCATTCTGAAGGAGATCAGCCCTGGGATTTCTTTGGAAGGAATGATGCTAAAGCTGAAACTCCAGTATTTTGGCCACCTGATGCGAAGAGTTGACTCATTGGAAAAGACTCTGATGCTGGGAGGGATTGGGGGCAGGAGGAGAAGGGGATGGCAGAGGATGAGATGGCTGGATGGCATCACTGACTCGATGGACGTGAGTCTGAGTGAACTCTGGGAGTTGGTGATGGACAGGGAGGCCTGGTGTGCTATGATTAATGGGGTTGCAAAGAGTCCGACACGACTGAGCGACTGAACTGAACTAAACTGAACTGATGAACTACTATTTCTTTAGCTATTTCCATCTCCTATTCAGTGTTTCTTAATATTTCAGTCTTTTCTTACCTTAGCAACAGGGTAGACACAACTGTCTAATAAAGATTGGCTTACAGTAAATAGAGGTCATGCTTACATCTGTCTCAGCTGAGCAATGCTGTTTCAGGAGTGCCAATCAAATCAATTCAACTATAAGCATCTTAGGCAATTAGCAGAATCTTTTTCTTTCTTTCTTTTTTTTTAAACTCAAGTTTAAATTTCTGAATTTCAAATGTATTTTAAGTATCTTGCATTTGTACTCTTCTCCCCTCATGATTAATCTTTTTATTTATTATTTATTGAAATAGACTTGTTTTATATTTATAAGTATAGTTGTTTTATACTTATAACTATAGTTGAAATATAGTTGGAGAAGTAAATGGTAAACCACTCCAGTATTCTTGCCTGGAGAATCCTATGGACAGAGATACAGCCGATGGAGTTGCAAAGAGTCAGACACGACTGAGCAACTATCACTAACTCACTTATAGCTGTTTTACAGTGTTGTATTAGTTTCAGATGTACAGTAAAATGATTCAGTTATACATATGTATATATATGTTCTTTTTTTTTTTTACATTCTCTTCCATTATAGGTTATTACAAGAAATTGAGTATAGTTCCCTAGGCTATTCAGTAGCCCCTTGCTGATTACCTATTTTATATATAATAGTGTATTAATCCCAAATTTTTAATGTGTCCCTGTCCTCTCTCCTCTATTTATATTTTTATTTGTATTCTATTTTACAATATGACTCTGCAGATAATCAATATCATATAATATTTGTCTTTCTGTCTGATTTACTTCCCTTAATATGATAATCTCTATTTTTCTATCTGTATAAAAATCTTTATTGTAGGTTGTTCAAGAATCTTGACCACAATCTAAATATAATTCAGATGCTGAGTTAACAGCTTTATTTGTTTTTTAAAACTTTTTCTTTTGTATTGGGGCATAGTTTCAGGTGAACAAGGAAGGGACTCAGCCATACAGATCCATGTATCCATTCTCCCTCAAACTCCCCTCCCCGCCATCCAGGCTGCCATATAACAGTGAGCAGAGTTCCATACAGTGGTTCCTTATTGGTTATCCATTTTAAATATAGCAGTGTATACACATCCATCACAAACTCATTAACTGTCCCTTCCTCCTGGCAACCATTAAGTTCATTCTCTAAGTCTGTGAGTCTCTTTCCACTTTGTGAGTAAGTTAATTTGTATCATTTCTTTTTAGATTCCACATATAAGGGATGTCATACAATATTCCTTCTTCTCTGTTTGACTTACTTCACTCAGTATGACACTCTCTAGGTCCATCCATGTTGCTGCAAATGACATTTATTTCATTCTTTTCGATGGCTGAGTAATATTCCTTTGTGTGTGTGTTTGTGTGTGCGTGTGTGTGTGTATGTATATGTATATATATATAAAACACATCTTCTTTATCCATTCCTTTGTTAATGGGCATTTAGATTGCTTCCATGTCTTGGCTATTGTATGCAGTATTTCAATAAATAGATAGGTGCATGTACCTTTTCAAATAATGTTTTTGTCTGGATATATGCCCAGGAGTGGGATTGTAGGGTCATATGGTAGCTCTGGTCTTCCCTGGTGGTATAGATGGTAAATAATCCCCCTATAATGTGGGAGACATGGGTTGATCTATGGACTGGGAAGATCTCCTGGAGGAGGGCATGACAACTTACTCCAGTATTCTTGCCTGGAGAATCCCGTGGACAGAGGATCCTGGCAAGCTACAATCCATAGGTCATAACAGTCAGACATGACTGAGCCACTAAGCACAGCACATGGTAGCTCTATTTTTAGGTTTGCTTTTTTTAAAAAGTATAGTTGATTTACAATGATTCAGGTAAATTTCCCCCATCTACTCAGTGTTCGTCCATTTATTTCACAGTTAGATGCAAGCTAACTCAGTGGCATTTGTCTCAACTTATTTTATTTCCCACTTGTATTTTTGTTGGGCTGATGACTTTTTTAAAATGTTTGGATGGTATAATTAATTAGCTTAAGGTCACCTCTCATTTTCCTTTCACCCATTCTATGATTGAAAGTGACAATGCCTTCTCCTCGCATTTAATCTTTTTTTGTGAGAAGCTTTAAAGACAGTTGACTAGGATGAGGATTACAAATAAGACTTTAGGATAGGATGAAGCTGATTATCTCATATTCAGGTGGGAGAAAAGCAATCATTAGAATAAAAAATTCAGGTATTGGTCTCATTGGCTCCGATTTTTAAGGAATAGCTCCACTAGTTAAGGGCTCAACTTACAAGGTGAGTACGGAAGAAGAGGTTCTTAGAAACTCAAGAGAACTATTGTTTCCCACCAACCCCCACTGAAGGCTGAGTAATTCTCAAGTGAAAGAGGAGAATATCTATTTTCTGAGATCTCATATGCTCTGGAGAATTGGGATGCTCACTTTTACTCTCTGACACACTTATTTAAAACTATGAACCCATAATGAAAAGAACTTATGATATAGTCCCCAAGCTCATCTAATATCCACTGATAACTACTTTAAATTGCACACCAAGTTATGGAACTGTAATGTGCGCAAGTACATCTACACACTCTCATCTCATTCGATTACAACCAAATACATTCATTCTAATTGAGTAGGGCAAGAGAGTCAGCCTATGACAGTACCAACTCAGCGAGCTCTTGTGGTTACTTGATAATGTTAGCTTTACTAGCTTAATAACTGGGCTAACCAGTCATAAAGAAATAGGACTTTCCAATTGTGAGGTTACATCAATACTTCCCATTTCTTGAGAAAATAGCATGCTACCCAAACAAGTAATTACAAGATGAGAAAATAATTTTAATTAAGAGCACATTAACAATAAAAATAAAAATGCATGTTTAAGATAGCATCTCAAACACCAGAAAGGTCCATGGATAATAGCAATGGTGCTTAGTCACTGGTCAGTCTTGTCTTTGGCTATGGCTTATTTTATTTTCCAGAACCACCTCTAATTAGACTTCTGAAATGAAACCCCCACAAACAAGCTCTAAATTACATTTGACAAACTAGAGATTCAATTCCAAATATCCAAATATTCTGTATGTTGTGATACACAGTTGAGAGTCCAGGGAAACATGTCCAGCATAGCAAGTGATGTCAGGGAACATGAACAGAATGTGTAATGCAGAATTCCATACTAAGTGGTTATCTTTTTTGTTTTTCTTTTCTAATGAATTAATACTTGAAAATTCTGTTTGTGAAGAAGTTGGAGTAAACCATAAATTTTTATCAAAGCAGGTAGGTACAGGTTTGACATTATCAGGCACAGGGAGAGATGCTAAAGCATTCCACTATTTGAGGTGCATCACTAATAGTTTGATTTTTCTATGCATATTTGAAAGGTCCAGATGAATCCGAGTTTTTCTTTGGAATCTACACTTGTATAATATTTTATATATGCCTGAATCATTTCAAGTATTATGTTTATAGTACTTGGATTCCTAGCTTCTAAGTTTCTGCTTCTTAAGCATTCTTGGGCTCTGACTACAAGCCGTGACTGCCTTAAGATTCTGATCTTGTAGAGATTTTGAGAGATGGTGCCTCAAGCCAACAGTGAGTGTTTTAAGCCTGGAGGTAACATGGTTGAGGTGGAACTTTCAGGATGTTTCATACTACATCATGTAAACAAATGGATTCTTCATTGGCTCCACCTGCTCTATTCATTGAATTTGATTTTCCCATGGAAAATGAGATTTGATCTGATCAGGAAAAATGTTACCTGGATTATGGGATTTTATGATTCTTTATGCACCTTACAAAGTCAGTGCATGGTGGCATATTGGTTAGAAAACTAAAATCATCAAATTTTTAAAGCTATATTTTAGAACTTGCAACTTCTCTCTTTCTTTTCACAAATGCTCAGTATATACTTACTATATGCCAGTGTTTCCTTAACCAGGGATAAAGTAGTAAGCAAGGATGATAAAGTCTTTGTGATTATGCAGTGTCTACTATGAAGGGTAGGATCGATAATAAATAAGAAAGCAAGAAAAAATATTATATTTTTTTTACTTGTAATGCTATAAAGGAAAAAAAAGTCAAACAAGCTAAGGAAATGGAAGAAGTAGAGGTCTCTATTTTATAGAAGATATACAGATAATATGGAGAGGGAAATTGCAATCCACTCCAGTATTCTTGCCAAGAAAATCCCATGGACAAAGGAGACTGTTACATGGGTTACAGTCCATGGGGTTGCAAAGAGTTGGATACGACTGAGGGACTGAGCATACTCAAGTACAGATAGTAATTTACAGAAGTGATACTTAAGAAGAGATCTAGCAATTAACAAGATAAACATGACTAATGTATATAGCTAGTTTTTGTACTTTCTAAGCATCTTACACAAATAAATCATTTAATCTTTATCACAACTTTCAGAAGTAGGTGCGAAGAGTATCCTCCTTTTTCAGATATACTGCAAGTGTCAGGGGTGAGCTGACTGTTTTCCCACGGTCATGCACCTAGGAAGTAAGTGTGAAAGCTAGGGCTTTAGCCAGGACATCAGACTTCACTACCCATATTCTTAACTACCACACTGCCTTATTGACAGATGTCTCTAGACAGAAAGAACAGCAGTTGTAAGACTGTAAAGATGTCAGAGCAATAGGAGGTCAGGATACTCAAGGAACAACGAGCATCTCAGTGTAGCTGTATAATAAAATGTGAGGTGAAGAGAGGCATCAGAGAAAGTCAGAGAAGGAGATAGTTTATGCTGTTTATAAAATTAATATGACTATCATTATTGACACTATATATTGTATTACTTCTGTAGACTGGATTATGGTAAACAGTTTGGGGTTTATTATGAACAATGAGAATGCTTTCAGGTTTTGAGGGAGGGAAACAACATGACTTCATGTTTTGAGACAGTCACTTTTGCTGTTTCTTTGTAAATAGATTTGAGGTTAGCATGCCTGAAAACTCAGAACAATTTGAGTATCATTGCTGTATCCTAAGGATGATGGGGGTCGTTTTGTCAGTGCAACAGTGTTAGAAGCTGGAAAATGTGATGACATTGGGATGTAATTGAAGGCTGAGCGATTGTGATTGCATAGATCATATATGAGAAGGAGGCAGGAAAAAAGATATCAATGCGTAGTACTTTAGAGCCATTAATACGCAAGTTGAACTTTAAGACCATGTGCCAAATTGATGCTTTAATATACTGAAAAAGACGTATTGAGAAATGTTACAACACAAATACTAATACATCATATTTCATTAATTCCAACATGCACACTTTTCATATTTAACATATCTAAAATTGTTATGTCTCTTATATGTGATTATAACTTAGGTTTAATAAATATTATTCATTGAATTTGATTTTTCCATGGAAGAAAATATAAGCATTTGGTGATTTGTTAAACAGTTTTATGTTTTTCTTTACACTTCATTGTATGCCATGCTTTCATAAATATGCAAACTATTTTAAAGCAGGAGGTTTTCTCTGGTGTATTTTTGGTATTTCATAGAGTACTCAGCCTAGAGTTAGGAATGGAGTAACTACTCAATAGATAACTTTTGAGTTGATTTAACAGGTTAAATTCTTTTTTTTTTTTTAATTTTATTTTATTTTTAAACTTTACATAATTGTATTAGTTTTGCCAAATATCAAAATGAATCCACCACAGGCAACATCATTTTTTGTTGGCTAATTAGCTATGAGAGTAAACAGAAATATCATCTTTGTAATCAAAGTTCCAAAATGACAGCAGGAAGCAAGGGGGAGCATACTTTAAGGAAATGATGAATAAAGACCAAAATGGTTACAGGAGAAAGCGATATGGAGTAGAAATCCTTTAAGTAGAAGCACAAATCTTTTTTATATACTGGCAGGGGCAAAAATTGCCTAAATAAGGTTAATTGTTTACCTTCTTCCAGACAAGCTCTTTCCTTTTTCTTCTCCATTTTAGCATTAATTTATTGCATAATAAGATGAAACAGGAAAAAATACCAAACATGAGGAAATTCAAAACACTCACATTATATAAATGAGTTAAAAATACATCTGCAAAGGTAAAACAAACTTAGCAAGATGTTATAATGACAGTGTTTCTACAAATAAATCACATATGCATGCTAATTTAAATATATATATACATGCGATTTAAATATATATTGTCCTAAACACAATATCACCGTGATAAAATCAGCATTAGGAACCAGAATTTTTGGAGAGGTGAGTACGTGTTTTTCCCAAAGTGGCATGGCAGTCAATTAAGGTCTTTGGTGATAGAAATTAGGATAGATAGAAATTAATAAATCAAGAAAGAACAGAATATGGTCACAGTGAAGGAGTAGTAAAATATTTATAGGAATGAAACAACAGAGTTCATTAGGCTGCATACTTAGCAAGTTGATTTAAAAATTTAGACCCTATGACTTTGATCTGCAGTGGAGTGTTCTAGTGCTAGGCATTCAAACGTAACCACACTGTGATGTGTTCTGAGCCTGGGTAATCACAGATAGCTCAAAGTATAGTCTATCTTTACAACAATCAGGTTCACAGTTACCTTCACTCCGTTAAAGCACAAGACAATCATGAATTATCTTGAAATAATGGGTGCCTTTTCTATTCATAAAAATGCAAGAAATCCAAATATGACATTTCCCCACAGCCCTTCACTGTTAAACCAATACATCTTTGGTTCAAAGACCACTGTGAAATTTTAAGAATACCAAATATAAACATATCTGATACTATTTAGGGTGAGATATAAAATACAGTATATTAAAAAGATAAGAATATGATGTGGATATTATCAAATGGAATAATTATAATGCCTAACATAATTCAGAGCAAAAATAAAACATGGAATAAGTAGTGAGTCACACATTTTTCTTGTTCTGAATTTATCTTTCAAAAGCCTTAACAAAGACACAAACTCTCTAAGTCACACAGTGTCTGGAATTTTTATTGAATAATTATACATGTCATAGTTTATTCTGGAGATTAGTGCATGGAGCAAAATACAAAGCAAAAGTGCAGACTTCTGTGCCCGGAGCTCTGTAGGTTCAAGAATGTCACATTGAAGGAATTTCATGACAGCTGTCTGATCTCTTGCCTCAACAATACCCAAATCAGTCAGTAATAACACAAATGTCATACATGGAGACTATCTGAGGAACCTGGACAAGAAGAACACAATTGGGCAAAGTAGAAACCAAAAGACTCAGGGGGAAAAAAAAAAATGAACAAAGTGGCAGGAGGACCTGCAAACCAGGGAAACAGAGGAGTGACCACATAATCAGTAGGTATAAAGGCAGAGGGTGAGATACATCCCCTGATGCTGTCACTGACTCACTGGACATTAATGTGAGCAAATTCCAGGAGCCAGTGGAGGACAGAGGAGCCTGACATCCTGCAGTCTCTGGGGTTACAAAGAGTTGGATATGACTTAGTGACTGAACAACAACAATATACAAGGCATACTCTCTGGGAGTCAATTCAAGAGAAGACTCAGAAATAGGATAAATTATTTCCAATATTCTGGGAGGTGGGTCATAGAGGATCCTTCTGTGATTTATGTCAGAGAGTGTTTTGCCTATGTTCTCCTCTAGGAGTTTTATAGTTTCTGGTCTTACTTTGAGATCTTTAATCCATTTTGAGTTTATTTTTGTGTATGGTGTTAGAAAGTGTTCTAGTTTCATTCTTTTACAAGTGGTTGACCAGTTTTCCCAGCACCACTTGTTAAAGAGATTGCCTTTAATCCATTGTATATTCTTGCCTCCTTTGTCAAAGATAAGGTGTCCATAGGTGCGTGGATTTATCTCTGGGCTTTCTATTTTGTTCCATTGATCTATATTTCTGTCTTTGTGCCAGTGCTATACTGTCTTGATGACTGTGGCTTTGTAGTAGAGCCTGAAGTCAGGCAGGTTGATTCCTCCAGTTCTGTTCTTTTTTCTCAAGATTGCTTTGGCAGAGGAGAACATAGGCAAAACACTCTCCGACATAAATCACAGCAGGATCCTCTATGACCCACCTTCCAGAATATTGGAAATAAAAGCAAAAATAAAAAAATGGGACCTAATTAAACTTAAAAGCTTCTGCACAACAAAGGAAACTATTAGCAATGTGAAAAGACAGCCTTCAGAATGGGAGAAAGTAATAGCAAATGAAGCAACTGACAAACAACTAATCTCAAAAATATACAAGCAACTCCTACAGCTCAACTCCAGAAAAATAAATCACCCAATCAAAAAATGGGCCAAAGAACTAAATAGACATTTCTCCAAAGAAGACATACAGATGGCTAACAAACACATGAAAAGATGCTCAACATCCCTCATTATCAGAGAAATGCAAATCAAAGCCACTATGAGGTACCATTTCACACCAGTCAGAATGGCTGCGATCGAAAAGTCTACAAGCAATAAATGCTGGAGAGGGTGTGGAGAAAAGGAAACCTTCTTACACTGTTGGTGGGAATGCAAACTAGTACAGCCACTATGGAGAACAGTGTGGAGATTCCTTAAAAAACTGAAAATAGAACTGCCTTATGATCCAGCAATCCCACTGCTGGGCATACACACTGAGGAAACCAGAAGGGATAGAGACACATGTACCCCAATGTTCATTGCAGCACTGTTTCTAATAGCCAGGACATGGAAGCAACCTAGATGTCCATTGGCAGATGAATGGATAAGAAAGCTGTGATACATATATACAATGAAATATTACTCAGCCATTAAAAAGAATACATTTGAATCAGTTCTAATAAGGTGGATGAAACTGGAGCCTATTATACAGAGTGAAGTAAGCCAGAAAGAAAGACACCAGTACAGTATACTAATGCATATATATGGAATTTAGAAAGATGGTAATGATAATCCTGTATGAGAGACAGCAAAAGAGACACAGATGTATAGAACTGTCTTTTGGACTCTGTGGGAGAGGGAGAAGGTGGAATGCTTTGGGAGAATGGCATTGAAACATGTATAATATCATATATGAAATGAATTGCCAGTCCAGGTTCGATGCATGATACTGGATGCTTGGGGCTGATGCACTGAGACGACTCAGAGGGATGGTATGGGGAGGGAGGAGGGAGGAGGGTTCAGGATGGGGAACACGTGTATACCTGTGGAGGATTCATGTTGATATATGGCAAAACCAATACAATATTGTAAAGTAATTAACCTCCAATTAAAATAAATAAATTTATATTAAAAAAAGAAATAAGATAAATTAGATAGCCACTGGAAATTTGCTATATGACATAGGGAACTTAAATCTGGTGCTCTGTGACAACCTAGAGGGGTAGGAGGTGGGAGGGAAGTTCAGGGAGGGGACATATGCATACCTATGGCTGATTCACTTTTATATATGGCAGAAATGAACACAATATTGTAAAGCAATTATTCTCCAGTTGAATAGAAATAAATTTTTTAAAGAAATAAGATGCATAAAGGCTTCAGGAAGTCACTACTTTGAATTTAGCCTTCCCTGAGGGGCATGGAAATGGGTAAAAAATACATAAAATCAGACATTATCTGTACTATATAATAAATTTTCACAGTTAAAAAAAATATTACCTAGCAGATATAATAAAATATAATACAGGAATTAAAGGCATCTTTAACTTCCATGTAGGCAGGGCTAGGCTATTGAGTTCACAGTTCACTGACTGCTTGACACACCGGGGACCATGAATCCTTATTTGTTGAGTGAAGGGCAGCATTATTAGATTTGGATCATCCATAATTCCAGAACACTGCAACATTATATAAGTAGATGGGTTCACCTTTGAAAGGTCCTTATCAATACCTTAATTTGGGAATCAGGTATGAGGTTGTTGCAAGGAAAAGTCAATTTTGACCCTATGTTGGAACTGTTTCTTTGACTTGTTTTTCATTGCTTTTGTTATTATAATTATATATACTGGCCTGCCTCAGAACACCCTGTCTGTCTGCCTGACTATTAAACCAAAGTGCCTTTGTTTAGGACCCTGTCCACCTGTGGATGGCAAGAAGGAAGAAATGAACACATCCCCAGCCTGAGGCTTGCCATTCTAGGAGATATTTACAAGATTAATGCCCCTTTTACTTTGTTTCCTCACCCCACCCCACCCCATCTCTGTTCTTTAAAAGAATCTGGCATTCAGACCTCAATACGATGATTATTTTGAGACATTAGTTTGCCATCTTCTTGGTCAGTCAGCTTTCCTAATAATCATACTCCTTGCCTACACACTTCATCTTTCAGAGATTTATTGGCCTGACTTGCATGGATCTGAGTGAGCTCAGACTGAGTAACAAATTTGACTTAGTCAGCCTGGAGCCTTGCTACTTGTGGGCTAACCAGCCCCAGTCAGGGAATATTGAGCCAAGGCCTCAGTAGCTGCCAGACCATTTGTCCTGAGAATCTTTCTGTCAAAATTCCCTAAAGTGGCAAAGGCTTCCCTAGCACTTGGCAGTTGAAGCAAGGAGCCAACAAATTTCTGTGAATCCATGGACTCAATTTCATAGGGTAAGTTGCTCCATTGTGTACACAGGGAAATTATCCCCCTCCCTCCAATTTGGGCTTTTACTTTATAGAACAAGCCAATTTGTTTGGGGTAATTTGTTGGAAAGGAGAATTGTTGTTGGACTCTACCTGAGTCAAAACTGGTTCATTGGGAGAGCTAGTTCCTGTGGGTGTAGGGCTATCCTAATTGGAATTAGTTCATTTGTTTTTTAGGGTAATTTTATTTACCTAAATTGGGAACTGGTTCTTCTGTGAATCAACTTTGGAATTTGTCTGTGCCTTTCTTTTTGGAATTTGCTTACATCTTTGTGTTTTGGTATTATCACACTTATAGAAATGGGAAGTACTTCATCTAGCACAAGAAAAGCTCTTTGGGGTGTGCCGGGGTCCAGCCCCAGCTGATCCAGGGTATTCGAAGGAGAGACGGCATAGGCGAGGGTCAGGAAACAACTGCTTAATTACATGTTAATTAAGGATACAAAGAGTAATAGAATGAGGATAGCTCAGTAGGAAAATTCAGTGGAGAAAAGAGGCCGAGTAGTTTGGTTTACGCTGGAGACCAATAAAACTTCAAGACAAGAAGTTTGCACCACTTACGTAGGCCGCAGGCGTCCTTCCGTTCTCCCGAAGGAGAGGAGACACTGAGGCCTCCCCGGTCGGATCTTAGAAGCCCAGGCATAATTAGCAAGCATGGCGGGTTCCGTGCTCCAGATGGAGACTCAGCCAGAAGTTGAAAGAGAGAGCGACATGGGGAGACCAAGTTTTGGTGAACAAGGCCCGCACTTTATTTTCCAAAGTAGTTTTTATACCTTAAGTTATGCATAGAGGATAATGGGGGAAGGGGTAGAGTCATGCAGCAAGCCAGGCTTTCTTCCTGCAAACTTATCATATGCAAAAGTTCAGGTGATTGACATCATCTTCTGGCCCGGAGGCCTGTTAACATTTTAAGAAACTTATTTTTCTCTAAAGGTGATTATTCCAAAGTCAGGCACCAGCCTCCAAAAAAGCACTGGACAAAGCTGCATTTTACATTTCTATACACCCATTATATCAATCAATACACTGCCAAGGACACAGTAGGTAAGGAGTATGGAGACTTAGCAGCAAACATTGGCCCAACAAGTGAAAAACCCTTCACCAATACAATTTCTAATCAATCTTTTAACTACTCAAAGGAATCTGTTTAGGGCAGTTTAGAACATCTCCTGCCTCTCACAGTTGGGAGGCTCTGAACAATCACATGTGGCCGGAAAAACCTATTCAGGCAGGCTAGAGGATTTCCAAAGGAGTTTTTAGGTTGAAACACTGTCACACCCAGGAATTATTAACTGGAGCTGTAAGCTAACTCTTTTTTTCAGAGAGAGGTAGTGGGGGACAGCCCCCTGTAAAGTCAGAGGTGTAGGTGAAAGCACAAAGCAGAAAGTAGGCAGACTCTGGTTTGGGGGTTAGATGCTCGAGAATTTCCATGGGGACTCCTGAGGCTCGATCCCTCCTTTGCGTATGCCGAGCCTCCTTCCTCATGACCTTTGTCATGGGCGGAGTTCCTCACGCTGGCTCCCCGCAGTCAGAATTCCAGTTGAGCTATTCCAGATCCTGAAAGATGATGCTGTGGAAACTGCTGCACTCAATATGCAATATGCACTCAATATGCAATATGCTGGCTCCCGGCAGGGGTGTATATTAAATATATTAAGATTAGAAGAGCAAAGGCCCCTGCATGTCTCACAATTGTTATATGATCTTGCAGTTGAAAGTATTTTTCAAGGAAGAGAAACACCCTGATAATAAATGAAGAGGCCCATGGTCTCCCTTGGACTTGAGATGTCCAATTCTAATTTACCCACAAGAGCCCATGGTAACTGTGGCAGTAGGGAACAAGTTCATTGACTTTCTAATAGAAACCACTCTCCTTTGCAAATTAAATGCTCAAGTAACCTTTTCCCTGGAACAGTTTGACATCAGGGTCCCACCAGGGCCTTTTTGGGGAGCTCTTTCTGATTTGGGAAGCTTCAGCTTTAACTTGAGGAGCTCCCCCTGTGAAGGAAAACTCCATTTATAAGGTGCTTTAGAAAGAAGGTCACAGGCCTAATGGGACCAGGAAGTCACATTTGGAGCACTTTTGCCATTTGACTTTGAATGTGACTTTATGGCTGGCTAGTTACTTTGGTAATACTCAAACATCTGGTATTAACTGCTTGAGCTAAATGTGAAGTGCTTCCTCTAAGGTTCTACCTCCACCTGGGGGGCTCTTGGAAATTTTTAAAGAATTAGTTGCCTCAAAAGTATTTCATGTTGATATATGGCAAAACCAATAGAATATTGCAAAGTTAAAAAAAAAAAAATGTTTCTAAATAGATTACCAAAATGGGAGGCCATGGGTCTTACTAAAAACCATTTCACATGTTGGCAAGGAAATGCTCAAAATCCTTCAAGCTAAGCTTAAACTGTACATGAATAGAGAACTTCTAGATATATAAGCTGGATTTAGAAAAGGCAGAGGAACCAGAGATAAAATTGCCAACATCTGTTGGATCATAGAAAAAGCAAGGGAATTCCAAGAAAATATCTACTTCTTCTTCATTGACTGTGCTAAATCCTTTAATTGTGTGGATTAAAACAAAATGTGAAAAATACTTAAAGAGATGGGAATACCAGACCACCCTATCTTCCTCCTTTATAACCTGTATGCAGATAAAGAAGCAACAATTAGAACTTGATGTTCTAGTTGGACTGGTTCAAAATTGTGAAAGGAGTACATCAAGGTTGTATATTGTCACCCTGCTTATTTAACTTATATGTAGAGTACATCATGTGAAATGCCAGGCTGGATGAAGCACAAGCCAGAATCAAGATTTCCTGGAGACATATCAACAACCTCAGATATGCAGATGATACCACTCTAATGGCAAAAACTGAGCAGGAATTAAAGAGCCTCTTGTTGAGGGTGAAAGAGGAGATTGGAAAAAAAACAAAAAAAAACAAAAAAAACTGGCTTAAAGCTCAACATTAAAAAAACTAAGATCATGACATCTGTTCTAATAACTTCATGGCAAATAGAAGGAGAAAAAGTGGAAACCGTGAGAGATTTTATTTTCTTGGTCCCTGAAATCATTGTGGATTGAGACTGCAGTCATGAAATTAAAAGATGCTTGCTCCTTGGAAGGAAAACTATGACAAACCTAGACAGCATATTAAAAAGCAGAGACATCATTTTGCCAACAACGTTCTGTATAGTCAGAACAGTAGTTTTTCCAGTAGTCATGATAAGAGAGTTGGATCATAAAGAAGGCTTTGCACTGAAGAACAGATGCTTTTGAATTGTGATGCTAGAGAAGACTCTGAAGAGTCCCTTGGACTGCAAGGAGATCAAGCTAGCTAATCCTAAAGGAAATCAACCCTGAATATTTATTGGAAGGGCTGATGCTAAAGCTGAAGCTCCAGTACTTTGAGCACCTAATGTGAAGAGCTGAAAGCTGAGTCATTGGAAAAGACCCTGATACTGGGAAAGATCGAAGGCAAAAGGAGAAGAGGGTGGCACAGGACGGGAGGGTTAGACAGCATCATCTACTCTATCAACATAAGTTTGAGCAAACTTCAGGAGATAGTGAAGGACAGGAAAGCCTAGTGAGCTGCAGTCCATGGGGTGGCAAAGAGTCAACCATGACTTAGCAACTCAACAGCAACAATAACAAATTAATTATAGCTGATATTGTGAGCCTAATAGGAATTTTGGATGAAGCTTTCTCCCCGAAGCTAAATGAGGAAAAGTAAAGCTTTCCAATGTAGGTAACTGGAAGTGTCAGTTCTTCAGTATCATTGAGGTAGCCACACAGTGTTTTCAAAAAACAAAACAAAGCTGTCCTTGGTTAACCAGTGTAGTCTTTATAGGAGCATAAGTGTATTTCCAAAATAATCTGAAGCCCACCAATCATTTTACCACTCTGCAAATCTCTGTTTATCTTAAGCAATTTGTACATATTAAAGTAAATTGCCTTTGTCCGTGCTTAGTCGTGTTCAACTCTTTGCAATCTAGTCCAGTCCATAGATAAGCTCCTCTGTCCATGGCACTTTCCAGGCAAGAATAGTGAAGTTGGTTTCCATTTTCTACTCCAGGGGAACTTCCTGACCCATTGATCGAACCTGCATCTCTTGCATCTTCCTGAGTTAGCAGGTGGATTTTTTTTTTTTTTTAATCAACTATGCCACCTGAGAAGCTGCAGTATCAAAGGGGAAATAAAGTCATCCTATGGGCTTCCCTGGTAGCTCAGATGGTAAAGTGTCTGCCTACAATGCAGGAGACCCGGGTTTGATCCCTGGGTCAGGAAGATCCCCTGGAGAAGGAAATGGCAACCCACTCCAGTATTCTTGCCTGGAGAATCTCATGGATGGAGGAACCTGGTGGACTACAGTCCATGGGGTCGCAAAGAGTTGGACATGACTGACCGACTTCACTTCACTTCTTCATGGAAAATTTACCTGTATTTTTGAGATGCAAATATCCTATGTAGTCTTCTCTGAAACCATCATCTCTGCCATCCTTTTAAAATTCAGATTTTAAAGAGGGTAATGTAATTCAGATGTTGTCTTGTTCAGGGTATAAATAAATCCTTATTGAATTTTCTGCAAATATTTAGCCATGTAGCCCAGTGAGCATGACTTGTTCCATCTGTTTAAAATCCAATTCTAATCCAACCTCTTTTGTAAGTTTGGGATTTTACATTACCTATCTGATTCAGGTTGAAGTCTTGAAAATAAACAAAGTGTCGCTGTTTGTTTGTATGTTTATATGAGTCTTTGACTTTAGATAACATTGCTGAGGTTGATTTGTAAAAGAGCTCTATTTAATTGGCTTAAATGAAAGTAAGAGCTTGTAAACCAAACAATTCTAAATATAATAGAAATTAAGCTAAATGAGATTCAGGTTCCAATGATCTGGGTAATATTTAATATTATGTTAATACTTGATAATAATATTTATTTTTTGTCTTTCAGCAAGGAAAGTAACTTGGTATGAAGAAACTTTTAAGGAGGGAAAATGCAAATGAGATAGAGTTTTGGGTGAACTTTTCCCTCCAGATGTTCTACATCAAGAAAGTTAAAGTTAAAATTGTGCTAAAATAAGTGATGAAAAGTTTATAGAAAATAGGCCCCCCCAAAAAAGGGGGGTTTATACATATTAGGTCAGGATTGACTAAGATTAAAGTAAGTTTAATTGAGTAAATGATCCTTGAAAGTAAGCTGGTGCAAAATTCAAATTTGGCTTTTCTCTCTGTTAAAAAAGACAAATTTTCTCAAAAAAGGCAATCTACAGATTGGGAGAAAATATTTGCAAATGATGTGACTAGTAAGGGATTAGTCTCTAAAATTTACAAAGAGATCATTATGTTTAACAACATCAAAACAAACAACCCACTCAAAAAATGGGCAGCAGACTTAAATAAATATTTCTCCAGAGGAGACATACAGATGGCCAAGAGGCACATGAAAATATGTGCATCATCATTATTTATTAGAGACATGCAAATCAAAGCAATGAAATATCACCTCACCAGGTAGAATGGCTATCTTCAAAAAAATCCACAAACAAAAATGCTGAGAGGATATGGAGAGAAGGGAAACCCCCCACACTGTTGGTAGGGGTATAAGTTAGTATAGCCACTATAAAGAACAATATTGAAATTCCTTTAAAAAGTAACCATATGACTCTGCAATCCCACTCCTGTGCATACATCCAGAGAAAAACAAGATCTGAAAGGACACATGATCCCCAATATTCTTTGCAGCACTGTTTACAATAGTCAAGACATGAAAGCAACCCAAATATCCACTGACAGATGAATGGATAGAGAAAATATGGTACATATATAAAATGGAATATAACTCAGCCATTAAAAAGAATGAAATAATGCCATTTGCAGCAACATGGATGGACCTTGAGAGTATCATACTAAGTTAAGTCAGACAGAGAAGGAGAAATATTGTATGAGATCCTTTATATGTGGAATCTAAAAAAAGAAATTATACAAATGTACTTACTTACAAAGCAGAGAATGAAATTGTAGTTCCCAAGGGGAAGGGATAGTTAGGAATTTGGGGATGAACATGGACACACGGCCATATTTAAAAGGATAGCCAATAAAGACCTACTGTGTAACACATGGGACTCTGCTCAGTGCTATTTGGCAACCTGATGGGATGAAGGTTTGGGGGAAAATGGATATATGTATATATATGGCTGAGTCTTGACTGTTCACCTGAAACTATCACAACATTGTTAACTGGGTATACAAAATAGTGTCAGTCACTCAGTCATGTCCGACTCTTCGTGACCCCATGGACTGTAGCTTGCCAGGCTCTGCTGTCCGTGAAATTCTCTACGCAGGAATACTGGAGTGGGTATCCATTCCCTTCTTCAGGGGGATCTTCCTCCAGGAATCAAACCCAGGTCTCCCACACTGCTATATCCCAAAATAAAATAAAAAGGTACATAAACAATTAGTGTCCCATTGTTAAAAAGAAAAAGCAAATTTTATGAATAAACTGTCTTTGATAACAGATTTTAACTTTCTTTATCTTTTAAGCGATCTGTTCTACATTTTCCTTTGAAATCTTTTGTTACTTTGCCTAAGTTAATAACTAATGCTTCACAGTGATCTAAAATCCTGTTATATTTTAAAAGCTATTTTTTATGTTCTTTTGGCAAAACGTCCCAAATGAAATTATAATAAACTTCCCTTTACCTCTAGCTAAGTTTGTGATGCTTCAAAGGGCCCCTAAAGCACCCCAAAGGGAGATATTAAACTAATTAGGTTCACTTGGTATGTTAAATTACCTAGAAATTGTTATCAAATGAATAATAAATATTCAGGTTGTATTGTACAGTAAAGGATATAGATATTCTAGAGATTATATGGAATTCTGATATGTTCTGGTAATATATTATCAGTTTTAATTCTAGTTATTATCTGAAAGTTATGTGTCATGGTAGTGATCAAATTGCTTTGACAATTTCATTGTAATCAGATTTAAACATGCATTCTTTAGTCTTTTGTTATTACAAACAGTTATGGTTTCACTCTAATGTCTTTGAAAAAATGGCTCCTCTTCAAGAAGATTTATAAAAAGGATTTTTAGATAAATACAAGTTTCTTACTTTCGATCATAAAGCAAAAATGGGTAACATACTGAAAAAAATGTAATTGAAAACCTAACTACTTCATAAAGCTGTTGACATAAAGGATTAGTTATATAGGACTGAGTAAACTGGTAAATATGGCTATAATTTTTATGGGTTCCAAATAAAAAGATTATTGGTTTAAAACTGTGTCTTCCAGGTATAAGAAAGACATTCTCCTTAAACTAATTATGACTTATACTAACTTGGTAAATTATACCTTAGCCAGACATCCTGGAATGTGAAGTCAAGTGGGCCTTAGAAAGCATATCTATGAACAAAGCTAGTGGAGGTGATGGAATTCCAGCTGAGCTATTTCAAATCCTGAAAGATGATGCTGTGAAAGTGCTGTACTCAATATGCCTGCAAATTTGGAAAACTCAGCAATGGCCACAGGACTGGAAAAGGACAGTTTTCATTCCGATCCCAAAGAAAGGCAATGCCAAAGAATGCTCAAAACCGCACAATTGCAGTCATCTCACACGCTAGTAAAGTAATGCTCAAAATTCTCCAAGCCAGGCTTCAGCAATATGTGAACCATGAACTTCCTGATGTTCAAGCTGGTTTTAGAAAAGGCAGAGGAAACAGAGATCAAATTGCCAACATCCGCTGGATCATGGAAAAAGCAAGAGAGTTCCAGAAAAATATCTATTTCTGCTTTACTGACTATGCCAAAGCCTTTGACTGTGTGCATCACAATAAACTGTAGAAAATTCTGAAAGAGATGGGAATACCAGACCACCTGATCTGCCTCTTGAGAAATTTGTATGCAGGTCAGGAAGCAACAGTTAGAACTGGACATGGAAAAACAGACTGGTTCCAAATAGGAAAAGGAGTATGTCAAGGCTGTATATTATCATTGTGCTTATTTAACTTATATGAAGAATACATCATGAGAAATGCTGGACTGGAAGAAACACAAGCTGGAATCAAGATTGCTGGGAGAAATATCAATAATCTCAGATATGCAAATGACACCACCCTTATGGCAGAAAGGGAAGAGGAACTAAAAAGCCTTTTGGTGAAAGTAAAAGAGGAGAACGAAAAAGTTGGCTTAAACCTCAACATTCAGAAAACGAAGATCATGGCATCTGGTCCCATCACTTCATGGGAAATAGATGGGGAAACAGTGGAAACAGTGTCAGACTCTATTTTTTGGGGGCTCCAAAATCGCTGCAGATGGTGATTGCAGCCATGAAATTAAAAGACGCTTACTCCTTGGAAGGAAAGTTATGACCAACTTAGATAGCATATTGAAAAGCAGAGACAATACTTTGCCAACAAAGGTCCATCTAGTTAAGGCTATGGTTTTTCCAGTAGTCATGTATGGATTTGAGAGTTGGACTGTGAAGAAAGCTGAGTGCCGAAGAATTGATACTTTTGAACTGTGGTGTTGAAAAAGACTCTTGAGAGTCCCTGGGACTGCAAGGAGATCCAACTAGTCCATTCTAAAGGAGACTAGTCCTGAGTGTTCTTTGGAAGGAATGATGCTGCAGCTGAAACTCCAGTACTTTGGCCACCTCATGTAAAGAGTTGACTCATTGGAAAAGACTCTGATGCTGGGAGGAATTGGGGGCAGGAGGAGAAGGGGATGACAGAGGATGAGATGGCTGGATGGCATCACTGACTCAATGGAAGTGAGTCTGAGTGAACTCTGGGAGTTGGTGATGGACAGGGAGGCCTGGAGTGCTGCAATTCATGGTGTCGAAAAGAGTCAGACATGACTGAGCAACTGAACTGAACTAAAGCAGAATTAAAGCATTTATCTTTTTCTCTTTATGTTGATCCTGCCAGTAACATATGCTTTTCTCTAAGATTGAGTCAGGCATAAGTTGTGCACAGGCCGTACAATAAAAACTGTGGATAGCTCATTAAATCAGTTATGGCTCTTTGGTCACTAAATTATTACAACTGGATTACAACTAATTATACTAATTGATGTTTTGATTTCTTCTTAGTTTTGAAATTAAGCTTTGTGTCTCTCTCCTGCACTATGTCACTGTCAATGTTACTGTCTTCATTACTTAATATCCTCTATGAGATTGTTGTTTCTTACAGTATCCTGTGTTTAACCAAGTCTCCAGAAAAACTTCTATGGCTAAAGAACTTAAGGAAATAGGTCACATTTATAACATAAAATAATTGTAATAATGTGATTCTAGGTACAGGAAAAGGCAACAAGAGAAAATGTCTCCTGGATCACAATCAGAAGATCTAGAGAATACTTATTGATGGGGCCAAGTCCAACATTTAGCACTTGGAGTGGCATATCAAGAATTTCCACCTGACCTGGGATGAGCCTCCCAGCACCATGGGACACAATTTGATCACAAAATGTCTCCCAAATATTGGACAAATTCCTGACCATGAAGGAGGGACCTGAGAAATTTAATCAGTGATTGCAGGCCTCTAACATGAGCCACTCCCTATGGTGAGCCTTGACAACACTTGGGATATGAAAACAGGATTATAGGCTCCAGACAACTGAGGTCATATCAAGAAAATGATTTAAACAAACCCTGACTCTTGCATCTTCCCATACATAGAAAAGTGCTAATTCCTTAACTTGAGATGCTACCTCCTAGATTTGAAGTCCTAAAAAAAATCTTGCTGAATAAGACAGAACTCTTAATTTTCAGATTATAAATACCTTTTAAGTATACAGGTGTAAAGTAGAACTTTCCAGGGCAACAGTTCAGTTCAGTCGCTCAGTCATGTCTGACTCTTCGAGACCCCATGAATCACAGCACGCCAGGCCTTCCTGTCCATCACCAAGTCCCGGAATTCACTCAGACTCACATTCATCGAGTCAGTGATGCCATCCAGCCATCTCATCCTCTGTCATCCCCTTCTCCTCCTGCCCCCAATTCCTCCCAGCATCGAGTCTTTTCCAATGAGTCAACTCTTCGCATCAGGTGGCCAAAATACTGGAGTTTCAGCTTTAGCATCATTCCTTCCAAAGAAATCCCAGGGCTGATCTCCTTCAGAATGGACTGGCTGGATCTCCTTGCAGTCCAAGGGACTCTCAAGAGTCTTCTCCAACACCACAGTTCAAAAGCATCAACTCATCGACGCTCAGCCTTCTTCACAGTCCAACTCTCACATCCATACATGACCACAGGAAAAACCATAGCCTTGACTAGATGAACCTTGTTTGGCAAAGTAATGTCTCTGCTTTTGAATATGCTATCTAGGTTGGTCATAACTTTCCTTCCAAGGAGTAAGCGTCTTTTAATTTCATGGCTGCAATCACCATCTGCAGTGATTTTGGAGCCCCAAAATATAAAGTCTGACACTGTTTCCACTGTTTCCCCATCTATTTCCCATGAAGTGATTGGACTGGATGCCATGATCTTAGTTTTATGAATGTTGAGTTTAAGCCAACTTTTTCCCTCTCCACTCTCACTTTCATCAAGAGGCTTTTGAGTTCCTCTTCACTTTCTGCCATAAGGGTGCTGTCATCTGCATATCTGAGGTTATTGATATTTCTCCTGGCAATCATGATTCCAGCTTGTGTTTCTTCCAGGCCAGCGTTTCTCATGATGTACTCTGCATATAAGTTAAATAAGCAGGGTGACAATATACAGCCTTGACGTACTCCTTTTCCTATTTGGAACCAGTCTGTTGTTCCATGTCCAGTTCTAACTGTTGCTTCCTGACCTGCCTACAAATTTCTCAAGAGGCAGATCAGGTGGTCTGGTATTCCCATCTCTTTCTGAATTTTCCACAGTTTATTGTGATGCACACAGTCAAAGGCTTTGGCATAGTCAATAAAGCAGAAATAGATGCTTTTCTGGAACTCTTTAGCTTTTTCCATGATCCAGCGGATGTTGGCAATTTGATCCCTGGTTCCTCTGCCTTTTCTAAAACCAGCTTGAACATCAGGAAATTCATGGTTCACGTATTGCTGAAGCCTGGCTTGGAGAATTTTGAGCATTACTTTACTAGCGTGTGAGATGAGTGCAATTGTGCGGTAGTCTGAGCATTCTTTGGCTTTGCCTTTCTTTGGGATTGGAATGAAAACTGACCTTTTCGAGTCCTGTGGCCACTGCTGAATTTTCGAAATTTGCTGGCATATTGAGTGCAGCACTTTCAAAGCATCACCTTTCAGGATTTGAAATAGCTCAGCTGGAATTCCAACACCTCCACTAGCTTTGTTCACAGATATGCTTTCTAAGGCCCACTTGGCTTCGCATTCCGGGATGTCTGGCTCTAGGTCAGAGATCACAACATCGTGATTATCGGGGTCATGAAGATCTTTTTTGTACAGTTCTTCTGTGTATTCTTGCCATCTCTTCTTAATATCTTCTGCTTCTGTTAGGTCCATACCATTTTTGTCCTTTATCAAGCTCATCTTTGCATGAAATGTTCCCTTGGTATCTCTGATTTTCTTGAAGAGATCCCTAGTCTTTCCCATTCTGTTGCTTTCCTCTATTTATTTGCATGGATCGCTGAAGAAGGCTTTCTTATCTCTTCTTGCTATTCTTTGGAACTCTGCATTCAGATGTTTATATCTTTCCTTTTCTCCTTTGCTTTTCATTTCTCTTCTTTTCACAGCTATTTGTAAGTCCTCCCCAGATAGCCATTTTGCTTTTTTGTATTTCTTTTCCATTGGGATTGTCTTGATCCCTGTCTCCTGTACAGTGTCATGAACCTCAGTCCATAGTTCATCAGGCACTCTATCTATCAGATCTAGGCCCTTAAATCTACTTCTCACTTCCACTGTAGAATCATAAGGGATTTGATTTATTTCATATCTGAATGGTCTAGTGGTTTTCCCTACTTTTTTCAATTTAAGTATGAATTTGGCAATAAGGAATTCATGGTCTGAGCTACAGTCAGCTCCTGGTCTTGTTTTTTGCTGACACTATAGAGCTTCTCCATCTTTGGCTGCAAATAATATAATCAATCTGATTTTGGTGTTGACCATCTGGTGATGTCCATGTGTAGAGTCTTCTCTTGTGTTGTTGGAAGTGGGTGTTTGCTATGACCAGTCATTTTCTTGGCAAAACTCTATTAGTCTTTGCCCTGCTTCATTCTGTATTCCAAGGCCAAATTTGCCTGTTACTCCAGGTGTTTCTTGACTTCCTACTTTTGCATTCTAGTCCCCTATAATGAAAAGTACATCTTTTTTGGATGTTAGTCATAAAAGGTCTTGTAGGTCTTCATAGAACTGTTCAACTTCAGCTTCTTCAGCATTACTGGTTGGGGCATAGACTTGGATTACTGTGATACTGAATGGTTTGCCTTGGAAACGAACAGAGATCATTCTGTTTTTTTTTGAGATTGCATCCAAGTACTGCATTTTGGACTCTTTTGTTGACCATGATGGCTACTCCATTTTTTCTGAGGAATTCCTGCCCGCAGTAGTAAATATAATGGTCATCTGAGTTAAATTCACCCATTCCAGTCCATTTCAGTTTGCTGATTCCTAGAATGTCAACATTCACTCTTACCATCTCTTGGTTGACCACTTCCAATTTGGTTTGATTCATGGACCTGACATTCCACGTTCCTATGCAATATTGCTCTTTATAGCATCGGGCCTTGCTTCTATCACCAGTCACATCCACAGCTGGGTATTCTTTGTGTTTTGGCTCCATCCCTTCATTCTTTCTGGAGTTATTTCTCCATTGATATCCAGTAGCATATTGGACACCTACTGACCTGGGGAGTTCCTCTTTCAGTATCCTATCATTTTGCCTTTTCATACTGTTCATGGGGTTCTCAAGGCAAGAATACTGAAGTGGTTTGCCATTCCCTTCTCCAGTGGACCACATTCTGTCAGATCTCTCCACCATGACCCGCCCATCTTGGGTTGCCCCACGGGCATGGCTTAGTTTCACAAAGGAAGACAAATCTCAACCTTTGCACTGGCCCTAATGGTGGATACTCCCAGAAAGATACATCTGATGAAGCAGTTATAAAGGTTGTCTCTCTTTTTACCAAAAAACCGTGGAATGGATATTGACAGTGGGAAATAATTGCCAGGAAGAGAGGATTCTGACTCCTTTTTGGAACTTTCTTTGACTTGCTTTTGTTATTATAATCATACATAATGGCCAGATTCAGAAAATCCTGCCCCTCTGCCTGTTAAACAAAAGTGCCTTTGTTTAGGACCCTGTCCACCCTTGAATGGCAGGAAGAAAGAAATGAACACATCTCTTACCTGAAGCTTGCCATTCTAGGAGATATTTATAAGATTAATGGCCTTTTTACTTTATTTCCTCATTTCCTCCCATCTCTATTTTTTAAAAAAACCTTTCATCTGCAGATTCATGCTATTATCACCATTATAATTACTAAAATAGAAAGGAATAGAAACTATTCTCAGCTTTTTCTAAAACAAAAATGTACCATTCAATAGCTGACCAAAAATCTATCTAAATTTTTTCTACTCATTTATAATGAAAAATAATATAGTGACTCTTTAGTAATGGTTTTGGGTATGGTGAAGGGGATAGTATGTGGTGGTTGTGAAACTTTCTATAAAAAAAATACTTATTGGGATAAAAATTCATTTTCATTGGAATAGGATAAGATGCATTATCATCAAAGTCTGGTAAAAATATGCATTGTCATTAATATTATCTAGCATTATTTTAGAAGTACTAATGGAAAATTATGATTTTTTTAAAAAAAGTATAATTTATTGATGACTACATATGCATACTTAGAGAACCCAAGAGCATCCACTAAGATCCTATTTATAAAATTAATGAGTATCAATATTGTTACTATATATATTGTACTGCTCTTATAAAGGGTTATTTTTGTACTTTCAACAATGATATAACATCAGATCAGATCAGATCATTCCCTCAGTCGTGTCCAACTCTTCACTACCCCATGAATCGCAGCACGCCAGGCCTCCCTGTCCATCACCAACTCCCGGAGTTCATTGAGACTCAAGTCCATCGAGTCAGTGATGCCATCCAGCCATCTCATCCTCTGTCATCCCATTCTCCTCTTGCCCCAAATCCCTCCCAGGTTCAGAGTCTTTTCCAATGAGTCAACACTTTGCATGAGGTGGCCAAAGTACTGGAGTTTCAGCTTTAGCAGAATTCCTTCCAAAGAAATCCCAGGGCTGATCTCCTTCAGAATGGACTGGTTGGATCTCCTTGCAGTCCAAGGGACTCTCAAGAGTCTTCTCCAACACCACAGTTCAAAAGCATCAATTCTTCAGTGCTCAGCCTTCTTCACAGTCCAACTCGCACATCCATATATGACCACAGGAAAAACCATAGCCTTGACTAGATGAACCTTTGTTGGCAAAGTAATGTCTCTGCTTTTCAATATGCTATCTAGGTTGGTCATAACTTTCCTTCCAAGGAGTAAGCGTCTTTTAATTTCGTTGCTGCAGTCACCATCTGCAGTGATTTTGGAGCCCAAAAATATAAAGTCTGACACTGTTTCCACTGTTTTCCCATCTATTTCCCATGAAGCGATGGGACCGGATGCCATGATCTTCGTTTTCTGAATGTTGAGCTTTAAGCCAACTTTTTCACTCTCCACTCTTACTTTCATCAAGAGGCTTTTGAGTTCCTCTTCACTTTCTGCCATAAGGGTGGTGTCATCTGCATACCTGAGGTGATTGATATTTCTCCCAGCAGTCTTGATTCCAGCTTGTGTTTCTTCCAGTCCAGCGTTTCTCATGATGTACTCTGCATATAAGCTAAATAAGCAGGGTGATAATATACAGCCTTGACGTACTCGTTTTCCTATTTGGAACCAGTCTGTTGTTCCATGTCCAGTTCTAACTGTTGCTTCCTGACCTGCATACAAATTTCTCAAGAGGCAGATCAGGTGGTCTGGTATTCCCATCTCTTTCTGAATTTTCCACAGTTTATTGTGATGCACACAGTCAAAGGTTTTGGCATAGTCAATAAAGCAGAAATAGATATTTTTCTGGAACTCTCTTGCTTTTTCCATGATCCAGCAGATGTTGGCAATTTGATCTCTGGTTCCTCTGCCTTTTCTAAAGCCAGCTTGAACATCAGGAAGTTCACGGTTCACATATTGCTGAAGCCTGGCTTGGAGAATTTTGAGCATTACTTTACTAGCATGTGAGATGACCGCAATTGTGCAGTAGTTTGAGCATTCTTTGGCATTGCCTTTCTTTAGGATTGGAATGAAAACTGACCTTTTCCAGTCCTGTGGCCACTGCTGAGTTTTCCAAATTTGCTGGCATATTGAGTGCAGCACTTTCACAGCATTATCTTTCAGGATTTGGAATAGCTCAACTGGAATTCCATCACCCCCACTAGCTTTGTTCATAGATATGCTTTCTAAGGCCCACTTGACTTCACATCCAGGATGTATGGCTCTAGGTCATTGATCACACCATCATGATTTTCTGGGTCGTGAAGATCTTTTTTGTACAGTTCTTCTGTGTATTCTTGCCATCTCTTCTTAATATCTTCTGCTTCTGTTAGGTCCATACCATTTCTGTCCTTTATCAAGCCCATCTTCGCATGAAATGTTCCTTTGGTATCTCTGAACATACCTAGTATCAAATTTAAGTACAACTCTTCTCTGGCCATAAGAAAGAAATTGAAATAAATGAAAAGCCAGACTTTGTTCTTGAAAATTATTTATATTTCAAAGGATTTGATAATTTGAAATTGTCCCTAAATTCATTTATTCTCTCAGAAATATTCACCACAAAATCCTACAGTGTGTAAGGAAGAGTATTTTAGAGGTACAGAGGAACAATCAATTAAATAATTATATCTAAATTGTAAGTAAAAGATGTCAATATTTAAAAGTCAAATAATACAGTAAGTCTATAATTTAAAGGGACAAGTTTTGTCCCTGTATCTCCAATGATGTTTCCCAGAGACAATTATTTCCCAAATAATTACTTTTATAATTACTGAAGTAAAATAAACCATCATTCTTAAGCAATGGACTTGTCTTAGTGTAAATTGATCTATCTTCTTAGAACTATTGACCTCCTACAATGATGACTGAGAGGTTTTTGGTTTTTTACCTTTCCCAATATTGCTAAAATCTTAGCTTTACTTATTATATTGATTATCATTGTGTTGCTGATATGATTAGTTTCATAGACAATATCAATTTTTATTTCTTCCCTAAAAATAAACAAACTGCAGTAGTAATGTGACCAGACCAAAAAAACCCGAATTTTTAGCTTGATGAGGGGTAAAGAAATGTGAGCTGAAATTGTCATATAGAGCTTAGGGCAGTCTCTTAATTGAGGCGGGCAACAGATACCCATTTTACTGTTATGCGGGCAACAGATACCCGTTTTACTGTTATGCTTCTCTCCTACTCCAGGCTCAGTTGATTGCTAGAGAGTCAGCGGTCAGCCTGTGACTGGCCTGAAAGTACTCCTTAGGATAGTCCAAAAAAGGGCAGGACAGAGAGAAAGAGGGACTCTGAACATTAATGACATTCTGATCCACACTAACTGTGTGTGTGTGTTTGCTCAGTCACACAAACTAATCTTGGATCATTATCCTTGGGATTTAGTGGATGTAAGAGAGAAGAAGCATCAGTAGTGTGTTACCAAAAATATTCTGGATTTCTGTTTCAGTAGACTAACCAGTTAACAATATTGTGCAACTTTCAGTAATGCACTTATAGCCTTATATCTGCTTCATTCATCCATACTTGGTATTCCTTCAACTCCCAGTTTTTAAACAAAGAGATCAGTTGTGGTGTTATCTTTTCTGAGAACTCTCATCCTGTCTGGCTTTAAGCCTCCTAACGTCTATGCAAAGTCACTTCAGTCATGTCCGACTCTGTGCGACCCCATAGACAGCAGCCCACCAGGCTCCCCCATCCCTGGGATTCTCCAGGCAAGAACACTGGAGTGGGTTGCCATTTCCTTCTCCAATGCATGAAAGTGAAAAGTGGAAGTGAAGTTGCTCAGTCACGTCCGATTCTCTTCACGACCCCATGGACTGCAGCCTACCAGGCTCCTCTGTCCATGGGACTTCCCAGGCAAGAGTACTGGAGTGGGGTGCCATTGCCTTCTCCCCTAACTTCTATAAAATTGTATAATTATTTTCATATTTCAAGGTCAATTATATCTATATACTGTCTGTAACCACAGTTAATTATGTTATGCTTCATCTATATTTTGAATTTAAGTGAAAAAATCAATAATTAGTATTTATATTTTTATAAATCTACTAACACTGTTCACTACAGTCAAGTAGAACGCTAAATTTATCTATCATTTTTGTGTAGTTATTTTATATTTTTTCCTAGCACAATTGTTGACTCTTTTTTTCTTTTCCCATTGTTTCCTAATCATAACCCAAAATTCTTCAAAATTCTTAAACATCCCCTTTAGCTTATTTAATACTTTTTTTAGGTTCCCAAGACATCCTGTTTGAAGTTCCTCTCAGTGTGTCTGGATGTACTGCTTGTCAAGTCCAGCTGTGCAGATGGCATCTTGTTTTCTCACTTACCCTGTGTCTGAATTATTCTTTACTGTATCACTTATCTTTTTTCTTGATTTATATTCTTCTTCTATGACTTTCTAAGCAGTTTTGTCTGTTAGGTAAATTTTCTGACATTTTGCTTCTTGGTAAATGTCATTTTGTTGCTTTCACACTGATCATTTCACTTGGGTAACCAATTTCAGAATTAAAATGTTTCTTCTCAAAATTATAATGGAATTCCCCTATTGTTTATGTCAATCAAAGTAGTCAATCAAATATCTGACTGCTGTCTTCATTTTGTTTTTCTAAGACCTTCTCTGTTTCCCTCCATAGGGAGAAAATTTTCAACACATAACTAAGTTTGAAATATGGCACTTTTATTATTTGCCTTACTTGGAAATTGGTAAGATTTTTCGATTTTTAGATGTATACATAAATTTTAGTTTGGAAAATCATTTCATATTGTTTCTCTGACAAATTTTTCCTCATTGTTTCCTTTGTTCCCTCTTTCTGAAACTCCCATCAATACAATTTTGGGCATTCTGAATTAATGTTTCTTTTATTATCTATCCCTCTATATTTTTGTTTCCTGGATATTTGTTTTACTCTGGGGAAATATTCCCAAATTTACTACTTAGGATTCATATGCCTCTACTTGTGATCATATTGAAAACTAAACTTACATTTCCAAGAACTCTTATTTTTTTATCCTCTTCTTTCTTAGTATTGCATTTTAGTCTTAAGGAGATTCTATGTTTTTTTCTAATTTCTTTGCAAACAAAAATCCAAACTCTAAAAATTGATTTTCAGTTCTCTCAATTTTTTATGTTTCTTTTGAAGTGTTTTATGTTGATCTTTCCTTCTTATGGTAAATTTTACTCACATGTTTTTAAATTTATGTTTGGTTGTTTGCATATAAATATGATACAGTAGGAAGCTGAAATCGAAAAAAAAAAAAAACAAATGATACATGAAATTGTATTTTTAAGATGAAAAAGGAGAAGCAAAACATGATGTAAGGCCCCACAAATTCCAGAATATAAAGGGTTTTATTCTGAGACATATATTGACTTGGTATCAGAGATGAAGTATTACATCTATATGAAAGACACTATTTTGTTGCTATTATTTTTAACATAAATTAAACAAATATTTATTGAGTTTTTTTTAATGTGCTAGATGCCATCATAGGTGTTGAAGACACAGCTGTGAACATAACACACATAAACCCTTGTGATTCTGTGAGTAATGAAGAACATAAATAATAAGAAGGATAAGAAATGAGTATGTGCATTGAAAAGTCAAGCAAATGCTTTATTTTCTTTTATTTTGTCATCCCAGTATTTATTTTACATATATATTTTTTGCTTAGGGAGTAAATGCTTGGCTATAAGAATTAATAACTAAGTAGAAGTGGGCAGTTGTCTATTAAAATAATCCTTTAATTTCTTTTTTGTTTGTAAAAAATGGCAGTTAAAAATAGCTAGAACACACAGAACTATGGGCCATATGCAATTTTAATTCTATTACATATATGAAAAGTTTACATTATATTATTCATTTGCTCTTCATACTAACCTATGAAGCAGGTTCTAACATTACTACTTTTTAAAAAGACAAACCTTACCTTAACAAATTGTGATGAGGATAAGTCTTGAGTCTTATACATTAATCACCCTCCCCTATAATTAAAAGAATAAATCATATTCATAAATGTGAATTAGTTCATAAATTGTATACTTATGCCACTGTAATTAATCCATACATTAACTGGTTCTGGTTTTGTTAGATTCTAACTAAAATAGAAGATTTCTTCCCTCACTTCAGGAATTCCACCTGATTACCTTGCACACATGCCCTATCACTATCTAGAAGTTTAGAAAAGAGAAATACATTCCAGAAAAGTTCAATGTAGAGGATCCCTGCAATCCAAAGAGTGATTTCAGTTTTATCCTCAGGAATTTGTGGTATTTCAGTGCATGGAGATTAGCAAAATGCCTTCTGCATTCCATACATATCACTAAAATACTAGGAGGCAGGAAAATCAAATAGTCATTTGAGAACCACTAAGTCAAGCTTCCCAGGTATCGCTAGTGCTAAATGAAGGAGACATAAGAGATGTGGGCTCCATCCCTGGTTTGGGACGACCTCCTGAAGTAGAAAATGGCAACCCACTCTAGGATTCTTGCCTGTGAAATCCCATTGACAGAGGAGCCTGTTGAGGCTGAAGCCCATGGGGCTGCAAAGAGTTGCATAAGACTGAATGATTGAGCAGAAGCAGGAGAAGGGGACAACAGTGGATGAGATGGTTGGATGTCATCACCCATTCAATGGACGTGAGTTTGAGCAAACTCCAGGAGATAGTGAAGGATGGGGAAGTCTGGCGTGCTGCAATCCATGGGGTCAGAAAAAGTTGGACACGACTGAGCAAGAAGTCAGTCTGAAGGGAGCAGGTTTCAAAGAGGAGATTAAAGGGAGAGATCTGAAAGATGGATTAAAGCTTTATCAAGACTTTATTCAATTAAGTGTGTGGACCTTATCCTTTAACAATGGGAGTTAAGGAAATGCTTTGAAACTGGCTAGCGAGGGGGTGAACTGGTTTTTTTAGAATGCTACCTCCTTGCTGCCCTTGAATTGTAGCCCATCAGGCTCTTTGTCCATGGGATTTCCCAGACAACCATAGGATTACAAGAGTCAGACACAATTTAGTGACTAAACTTTGGCCATCTCATGCGAAGAGTTGACTCATTGGAGAAGACTCTGATGCTGGGAGGGATTGGGGGCAGGAGGAGAAGGGGACGACAGAGGATGAGATGGCTGGATGGCTTCACTGACTTGATGGACGTGAGTCTGAGTGAACTCTGGGAGTTGGTGATGGACAGGGAGGCCTGCTGTGCTGCGATTCATGGGGTCGCAAAGGGTCGGACATGACTGAGCGACTGAACTGAACTGAAACCACCACCATCTCACTGCCCATGTTAAAAATACCAGTTAAAAAGCAACAATGTAGAAAAAGATCTTAAATTTTCCTTTTCAGAAAAGCAGCCAAAATATTTTAGACACCCTGAAATGAATGCCTTTTTCTTTCTTGATCCTCTTCAGTTCAGTTCAGTCGCTCAGTCGTGTCCGACTGTTTGTGACCCCATGAACTGCAGCACACCAGGCCTCCCTGTTCATCACCAACTCCTGGAGTTTACCCAAACTCATGTCCATTGAGTCAGTGATGCCATCCAACCATCTCATCCTCTGTCGTCACCTTCTCCTCCAGCCCTCAATCTTTCCCAGCATCAGGGTCTTTTCAAATGAGTCAGCTCTTCACATCAGGTAGCCACCTTGTAATTTTTTTTGGTGACTCCAGAATAATTAATATCCTAGATAAACTTCCAATGACTGAAGTAGATATTCACAGCTAGTAAGGCATAGCTTGGAAATCTGGTTTCCTCACCGTCTTCAAATCTTGCTCCCAATTAGCTTTACAAAATTGAGTAGTAAATGCCTATGACCAGTTTGATATATAACTATGAAAATGACATTAGTGCATTTCCCACCTATTATGAGAAATAAAAATTTATTGCTCTAGAGTTCCCTGCATGACTGATCTAGAGCGGTAGTTTTCATTCCTGCCTCCCTAGGAAATGCAAGTTTAGTATTAAAAGTATTTTAATAAAATATTAAAAGTAATTAATTATTTTTATTTTATGTTTATGATATATGCTTTACAGAAATACAAATCATGATATATTATTTGATAATTTTACTTCTATATACATAAATTTATTTTTCCTCCTACTAGGTATAATTTTGGTGTCCTTTTTAGGGGATCTTCCCAACCCAGGGATCAAGCCTGGATCGCCAACTTTGCAGGCAGATTCTTTACCATTTGAGCAATCAGGGAAGCCTATCAACATTTTTACTGGCATCATAATATGTATTTAGTATTTATTTTCATTCATAATCTCTAGATTTTGTCTAAAATTGTAATTACCTGTGAATATTTAATTACACCTAACTACCAATCAACCTGTCTTGATAGTTGCTTTTCAGAAATATTTTCTTTTTCTGAGTGCATTTTTTTCTCATTCCTTATGTGCATTCCTTATGTGCATTCCTGAGTGCATTCCTTATGTCAGTAGTAGTAAGATTTACTCTTCTGAAAATATTAATTTTATCTAAGCTTTAAAATAAATTAGCATAGAGTTTTGATGTTTGGCTCTTCTTTTAAATTGCTAATGTTATTTGTCTAAATTAATCTAACCAACTGCATTCAATGTTATTATTTTTTAAAAAGGTGATTCTTGACTGTGTTCATTTCCTATTTGAGTTCTATTTTAACAGAGTCTATTAACATTATCCTTTTTTCTGCTTCATTAAAATCATTCTAAAATATCTCCTAATAGTTAAAATTGCTGGTTTTGTTTTAGATTTCATCATTGTGAATATAAATACTTGATGCTATACATTTCATTTTTTGCCACCTTAGTATTTTTTCTAAATCTTAAGTATACCATTTTCTTTATTCTGTTTTAAATATTTTTAATATGAATTATGAGTTTTTATTTATAAGTTGTTAATTACTTTTAAATTTCTAACCATAATTCCTGTAATTACTAATTGAATTGCATTGTGGTTGAAGTCCTGATCAGTTGAGTTCTAAACCTTTGAAATTTGTGAATGTTGGTCTACAGTCTAACACACTGTAGATTTTAATAGGTTTCATGTATTTTTCAATTATTTGTGCAATTTTCATATCCTTCCATTAGATCAAGCTTGTGAAGTGAATATTTTTAAAACTTCTAAGCCACTCTTTGTATTTTTCCTTGAAATTTACTAAATAAAAAATGAGGTAAAAGATTTATTACTTCCTCCTTTATATTCTGTCCATTTGTGTTCAAGATATTTTAAGATGCTGTTTTCAGGTGTATAAGAGTTAAGGTTTGTTCAGTGTTTTTTAATCATCCTGATTAATTAAAGTTTTTAACATATTGAAGTAATTATTTTCATCTTTATTGTTTAGATAAGTTTATGTTATTTGCTATTAACAACTATTAGTGTACTATCCCAACTAGTGTCTGCCTGATAAATCTTTTTCTATTTTCTTTCTTATAACTTATCCTGTGTTTCTCTGTCCTTCTATTTTAGGTATATTCCAGTTTAGAGAATAAAAAGTTAATTTTTAGAATATAGCCTACTGCTTTTGTCTTTTAAATTAAGATTTTAGTCTATTACTACTTTATAAATACAGTCACACTATAGCAGTAAGAATATGAATACTGGAGGCAGACTTCTTTGCTTAAATTCTGGATTTGTCTTTTACTAGATATGCATGACCCTGGGAAAGTCATTGAAACTTTCTGTGCCTCCTCATTATTTGCTAATTTAGATTTATACCAGCAATTCTCTCATGAGACTCTTGTAAAAATTAAATGAGCTAGTATTTGTAAATTCTTTCTAATGCTGTCTGAAATATAACTGATACTATATAATTGTTTGCTATTATTATATTTTATTTAAATTCCCCATCTTTTCCTCTCAGTTCAGTTCAGTTCAGTCGCTCAGTCGTGTCCGACTCTTTGCGACCCCATGAACTGCAGCACACCAGGCCTCCCTGTCCATCACCAACTCCTGGAGTTCACTCAGATTCACGTCCATCGAGTCAGTGATGTCATCCAGCCATCTCATTCTCTGTTGTCCCCTTCTCCTCCTGTCCCCAATCCCTCCCAGCATCAGAATCTTTTCCAATGAGTCAACTCTTCGCATCAGGTGGCCAAAGTACTGGAGTTTCAGCTTTAGCATCATTCCTTCCAAAGAAATCCCGGGGCTAATCTCCTTCAGAATGGACTGGTTGGATCTCTTTGCAGTCCAAGGGACTCTCAGGAGTCTTCTCCAACACCACAGTTCAAAAGCATCAATTATTCAGTGCTCAGCTTTCTTCACAGTTCAACTCTCACATCCATACATCTTTTCCCCTATTTATGCACAATATTTTTATGGTTTTATTTGTCATTTTGCTCTTTTCTCCTTCTTACCATTTATTGATTCATTAAGCAATTTTAATCACATTTTATTTGCTTAATTATCTTTTAAAAACCCCATCATAATTTTCCCAGAAAACAGTAAAAAGCTATTCAAAAATTAAATATTTTCATAGATGAAATAAGGAACTCTAACAGAACCCACGGCTAACAAATATCTTGTCTAGTAATTTCCAAAAACTAAGAATTTGTGTTTCTGTTTTAGCAAAACAGAATCCTTTCTGTTTTGCTAAAATTCAATATAAATATTCTGTCAACTGAATACTAGTGTATCTAAAATATGTGCTAGGAAATTGGAGAAAAGGAACATACTTGCATGGTAAGGGAAGATACAATTACTTGGGCTGAAACTGACAGATGATGAATTTTTAAGAGAACTTGAGGCAATCTTTTAGAGGTTGTTTTTCAATTGAAAATTTTAAATTTTATAATTTTAAAAAGCATTAAACTAAGGCAAAATAAAAGGCTAACTGGTAGCCTTTTTGTGATTGACATCTTGGGCTCTTTGATTTTAAGATCAAAGAGTTTTCTTTTTTTGATTTTTCACGTGCCATTAATACATTCTATTCTGTGAATCACTTCATCCTCTGTGCAGTCTCTATGCTATTTCCCGTGCTTTAGTTTACCACTAAGCATAATAGGCTACTTTCTATAAGTTTCTCCACATTCACATTCTCTGGGTGAAAATAAATGTACTTTCAATCTGCAAAACCAAATGCTGAATGTATGCAGATTCAGACATAAAATTAGCATATTCTGCATCTCAAAATGGAGAAACAGATTGGCAAGCAGCATCCCTGTGGATAAAATCTAAAGACAGAAATGACTTTACCTGAGTGTATTTTCTAATTTTGAACTACAGTTTCCCAGAATTTGTGGGAACCTAAGATATTATGTAGTTCAATCTCATTTTACAAATACAGAACCTGAGATTCCAAAAAAAAAGTGATTTGTCTACTACATTAGAGATCTAAGTCTCTGTTCAGAGAAACACGATTCCATGCTGTTTCTCCTTTAGCTACCTTACCAGTTGGACATATTTGCATATATCAATTACTGTTGTTCTGTTTTTTTGAGGGGGAGGGTTTATAGTTTCGCTTTCCAACTAGATTGTTAACTATTGAGGAGGAGAGCTATCCCTTATTAAAATCTGCACTGTAGCCCCAAATCCCTTCTTAAATTGAAGCCTAATCCCAGGTCTCACACTTACTAGGAATTTAATAAATTGTTCAATAATTTGTTACTGGAGGAACAATTGTAGAAGCTTTCCTTTTTGTAAACCAAAAAGCAATAGAAATGGACAGTAATTTTACAAATGCTGGAGACAGAGATGAGAGACTAGGAATATCATCTCAGAGAATAATGTAGAAATCACCCGTAAAATCATTTGGCATGTGGGTGACACCTCTTAAGACTTATATTAAGGGGCATCAGTTCAGTTGCTTAGCCGTGTCTGACTCTTTGCAACACCATGGACTACAGCACATCAGGCTTCCTTCACTTCAGTTCAGTCACTCAGTCATGTCCGACTCTTGCAACCCCATGAGCTGCAGCAAGCCAGACCTCCCTGCTGCTGCTGCTGCTAAGTCACTTCAGTCATGTCCGACTCTGTGCAACCCCATAGACGGCAGGCCTCCCTATCCGTCACCAAATCCCAGAGCTTGCTTAAACTCATGACCATCAAGTTGGTGATGCCATCCAACCATCTCATCCTTGTCGTCCCCTTCTCCTCCTGCCTTCAACCTTTCCCAGCATCAAGGTCTTTTCAAATGAGTTAGTTCTTTGCATCAGGTGGACAAAGTATTGAAGTTTCAGCTTTAGCATCAATTCTTCCAATGAATATTCAGGACTGATTCCCTTTAGGATGGGCTGGTTGGATATCCCTGCAGTCCAAGGGACTCTCAAAAGTTTTCTCCAATACTACAATTCAAAAGCATCAATTCTTTGGTGCTCAGCTTTCTTTATAGTCCAACTCTCACATCCATACATGACTACTGGAGAAACCATAGCTTTGGCTAGACGGATTTTTGTTGGCAAAGTAATGTCTCTGCTTTTTAATATGCTGTCTAGGTTTGTCATAGCTTTTATTCCAGGGAGCAAGTATCTTTTAATTTCATGGCTGCAGTCACCATCTGCAGTGATTTTGGAGCCCAAGAAAATAAAGTCTGTCACTGTTTCCATTTTTTCCCCATCTATTTGCCACAAACTGATGGGACCAGATACAATACACCAAAATTTAGGGAACGAGCATGCTTGATCTGTATTATGTATTATAAACAGAATTCTAGCTAAGGAAATCTGAGGCTTCAGTTAAGTAATTTTCTGGTAAAAGCATATTAAACACCAACTCTGTGTTTTTAACAATAATCCTTTAAAAAAATCTTATAAACCAGCTCTTTTAGAACAATGGAATATAGAAGGAAAAAGAACAATTTGATCCACTTAGTTTGAAAGGCTTAATGCAAGGATGAGTCATTAATCACCCTTTCTTAAAGAAAGACTATAGGTAAGAGGAGGATGAAATTAAAAGATGCTTCTTACTCCTTGGAAGGAAAGTTATGACCAACCTGGATAGCATATTGAAAAGCAGAGACATCACTTTGTCAACAAAGGTCCGTCTAGTCAAGGCTATGGTTTTTCCAGTAGTCATGTATGGATGTGAGAGTTGGACTGTGAAGAAGGCTGAGCACTGAAGAATTGATGCTTTTGAACTGTGGTGTTGGAGAAGACTCTTGAGAGTCCCTTGGACTGCAAGGAGATCCAACCAGTCCATTCTGAAGGAGATCAGCCCTGGGATTTCTTTGGAAGGACTGATGCTAAAGCTGAAACTCCAGTACTTTGGCCACCTGATGTGAAGAGTTGACTCATTGGAAAAGACTCTGATGCTGGGAGGGATTGGGGGCAGGAGGAGAAGGAGAAGACAGAGGATGAGATGGCTGGATGGCTTCACTGACTTGATGGACGTGAGTCTGAGTAAACTCCGGGAGTTGGTGATAGACAGGGAGGCCTGGCGTGCTGCGATTCATGGGGTCACAAAGAGTCGGACACGACTGAGCAGCCAAACTGAACTGAACTGAAGTGAAGAGGAGGATAACTCTGGAAACTGCTCGAGAAAGGGAATAGATGTCAGACAGTTTATCTGTACATAGAAACAAGCCACCTTCAAAATTGTGGTGACTCAATAAACAATAGTTTATTTCTTTGTCCATGCTAGGTGTTCAAGGTGACTGTGCAGTCAGCCATCTGTCCAGGGAGGCTTTCCTGCAGGGGAAGATACAGCAGTTTACCTCCACATCAATACACACTTCCTTAATCCCAGTCGCTGTCTCACTAAATGCAGGAAGTAACACAGTCACATTTCCATTCACGTTTCACTGGTTGAACCAAGTTATAGGACTACACCCAATTTGAAGGTGAAAGGATGTATCTTTATTCCTGTGCACTGAAAAAGAAGAAAATACTTATCAATGAACAATGTTTTATCTGTGAAAGAGATGCAGGTTGATCACTGATTTTATATTTGCTCATATTCAAGGCAAAAGACAATGACATTTATTATACTCCTTAAAGATAACTAAAGCCTTCACATAAATAAATAAGAACTTTACCTTCACAGCCACCTGAAATTTATTTTGAAATAAAGAAGATAGCCTTTTGGTCCCCGGTCTCAATTTAAGCATGGCTATAATTTTGTAACATTTCCCATGATGTTAAAAGTTACTCATTGCACATCAAAGACAGGGACTCTTAGTCCTCCTCTGCTCTGGACACTCTGAACAAATTCAAAAATGACAAAAGTAGCTTCTTCTGCAATGTTTTAAAAATTAAGTTTCTTAGATTTTCTAATTCAAGGCCAGTAGAGCTAGAAATAAGTATACTGCTAGACATCAAATGAAGAAGGGGTAGTTTCAAAGTATGTGTGTATCTGTATGTTTGTGTGTGTGTGTGTGTGTACAACCCTGGTTAAAAAAAAAAAGTGGAAAAAAAGGGAGGAGGTCTTCTTTTTTCACTTTTGGAAGGCATCTTTTTTTTTTTTTTTTTTTACACCATGCTTGTCTGTCTGGTTCTAATGGAATCAATATTTACAATGAACTACTGATAAATGGAGCCTATGGTGCACCTATAACTTTTAGTTTTTTATTTTTGCTATGGTTCTCTCCTATCACTCTGTCAATTTCTGTCTTTATATGGCACTGAATACTTTCTATGGTCTCAAATACAAGTGCGTTATCCATAGCTATAATAGGGTGGTCTAGAGTTTCTCTCATTTGGGTCTCAGCTCATGGTATAAATTAATACAAAGAATGAGTGAAGTATTAACAAAACACTATGTTAAATTTGAGTCTCTGAGGAATTAAACAATGTCACAAAAGAGCATAGAAAGGAAGTTACAGATTTACAATTCAAAGTCAGTTTCCTCAGTCAGAATCTGGGAAATATATCTTCAAGGAATAACCATTTAAACTTGTTTTAAACTTTTTTTTTTTTTGGTTATTTCTCTAACCAAAAACTGATACTTTCCTTCTTTAAAATAAAAATGATATATTTAAGAATCTTTAAAAGATATTTCTTTTGTAGAATTGGATGGTTATGTTTTTGAGCTGCATCATTTCAGAGCTCTTATGTACATAATAAAAGTAATTTTATTTCATTTTATACTAAGAATAAATGGCTCCAAAAACTATGCATAAAAAATATACATGATATGAATGTCTTCAAATTCCTTACTGATAGTCACCAGGGAGTTTTAAATTTGAAGAATAAAAGCATCTTAAATTACTAAAATTTTCTATCCAATTGAATGATTGTCCTAAAGAAGCATAATAATGTCTTTCAAATATTACACTTGCTTCAATGAAGTAAAAATGGAACACTAAATATGCTTACATGCTCTACTCCACTCATTACTTAATAAAGTAATTAAAAGAGACCTGAATTAAATGTTTAGGTTATTTAATTAAAAGAAAATATTATGGCGGTTTTTGGGCAGCAAAAAAAATTTGACGAGCGAAAGGAACACTGCTTCATAGTTATTTTGTATGTTCTCTGAGTGGAAAAAAACTTTGCAATGTATTTAAAATTGCATCTTATTTCTCACCTCAGGTATCTCTCCATAGGTGCCAACTGTAATATATCAATAGCTGAACAGCTCAATGCCCTAAAGTGTTCCTGCACATGCCTGACTGAGCTATCGAAAAGGCTGCTCAGATTTTAAACTCTGGTAAGATCACTGGCTCTGGCAGATGTTATTAGTTTGATTTCTTCTCAACTCCTGCTTTCTTCAATCAAAGGGCCACTGTCAGAGAGTTCAGTAAAAACTAGTGAATCAGACAAGTGATAGTCTTTACAGTCTGAACAGAGTTAAAAAAAAAATTTAATAAGAATTCTTATTATTCCAGAGCAAAAATACTTTACCATTCATTTGAACTGAGTGATTGAAGATCCTTGATAAGTTAGAGTATGATATTTCTGAAGGAAAGCAGTGTTATACTACCCTTAATTTCTGACCTGACACCTTGTTGCCTCAGAAAAGACTGTAAAATCTCCTAGGATTTTGTGCCATGTTTCCCCTGTGTGTGACAGTCCTTTGTGCTCATCATCATATATTTCCAGGCATTATATCATTTTGAAAGCAAGCATGATCATATGACTTTCTTTGGCCAACAAAAGTGATGTGCGTGTTGATTACCATGTATTTCCAGGCATCACAACATTTCATTTCTCTGCTCCCTTTGAAGGTAAGCATGACCAACCACAGGACTTTGGCCAATAGAAGTGGTGGTGTATCTTCCCCTGGAATGGAAGATAAAAGCTGTTATGCAATTTTCCAAATTATTTCCTCCTGCTTCAATAATTTTGGAAATAAATATTTAAATGAAGACTCTGGTTTTCTTGATTCTAGAGTATCTATGATGAGCAAAATCCTCAGCTGGGTGTGTATGTGTGTAGAAAATACTTTTTTGTTGTATTCAAGCACTAATTTTTTTCCCCTTTACCCAGCTTAACCTACTGTCTTGACAGATACACTCTGTTCTCCCAGAGATAGCTCAATTACAAATGAATTAAAGGGTCAGAAAGATGCACTGGAACTCTACTGAAATGTAGCACTGCATGTGGCTTGGCTTTTATTTATGTAAAATTAAATTCAGAGAAATTGGTTGTTGCTACTAGCAACCTGCTTCTTCATTAACCACTCAAATGATGTTAAGAACCCAAATTATGCTCACTAGATAGAACCAGTCTGTTAAATATGCCTGCTGCTCCCATCTTCTCCAAGTCCTTTCATACCTCTGACTACTGTCTCTCACTGAAAGCTTCATAGCTCCAGAGCCTGTATGCACACTTTTCCAGGAGCATTGGTATTTTCTTGATGGTTTCTGGTGAATTCTGACCCTACTTTTTCAAATTCACTTTCTCATACTGTTAAGTGGCATTTCAATCATCATGTTTTCCTGTTTTGGGGGGTAGTTTTCTTTTGACCTTTTATTTACACACTTCCTTTGACCCAGAAATGAATTCAAATGCAGTTTTAAAATAGCTGACTCTGGAGTCACATGGGCTAGGTCCAAATCATGGTTGTGCTATTTGATAACTTTAGGGCACTGGGAAATTTAAGAAAACATTGCTCTTTTTCATCTTTCCATGAGAAAAAGGGAATGCTACTCTAAGGGCTACACTGAAGATTGAGATAGTCAGCATTAACAGTTTTAACCATTGTGTGCTGTGCTCTGCTCAGTCGTTCAGTTGTGTCCTACTCTCTTTGGTCCCATGGACTGTAGCCCTCCAGGTTCCTCTGTTCATGGAATTTTTCAGGCAAGAATACTGGAGCAGATTACCATTTTCTACTCCAGGAGATTGTCCTGACTCAGAGATGGAACTTGCATCTCTCACATCTCCTGTATTGGCAGGCAGATTTTTTACCTCTAGCACCACCTGGGAAACCCATTTTACACATTAAGTGTTATAATTACCACCAACACTGGCAATTCTTCATATCAGCTACTAGGTCCTATGATTACATTCTGAGAACACCCCATCTTACAAAATTTAAACAATTGGAAACATGCATTAATTTCTCTCTTTTACAAACCTTTGAGTGAGAGCTCCTTAATATACCAAATAGGGCTTTTTCAATTCTGCTTCACAACTTTTGTTACACAGGCCCTTTCTTATAGTTACTAAATGATAAAACAGACTAGCTTAGGCTTCTTTTATTCTGAAAACTCAGACCTAGTGGTGTTATTGTATATAAACAATCGCTAAAGAATTAAACAAAATTAATAAATTATTTTATTATTATTAGGGTCTCTGCTTATGGCAAAATAGTATCTCCAATTTTTGGTTTTCTAATCATTATTAATTTCAGTGGAGTAAGCCAGTCTACATCAGTGCAGTGATAGTTAAGAAATCTATTTTTTTTTTTTTGGCAAAACTAATACAGTTATGTAAAGTTTAAAAATAAAATTAAAAAAAAAAAAAAAGAAATCTAATAGGATATCCTAAAAAGGAAATCAATTTTTCTGGGTTTATTTTTGCAATTCCTAAGTCATAAATTTTAAAAATAATTCTTTTATTTATAAATACTATTTTGTCCAGTTAAATCACATTCAAGTCACTGCTCTGGAATGAGATAAACAAAAGTTCAAATAAAGATTGTCCACAAATCTCATATACTTTGATCTTTGAAGGTATAATTCCCTAAATGGACTAATTTTAAAATTTTTATGTGACTGATATACATATAATAGCCCCATTAATTTTAACAAATTTTGAGTTTTATAACTATAGCATAAAATTTTCTAAGATGTAGAATAGGAGACATTAGCAGCACACAGGAATCTGACATAAATTGTAGAAGTCCTTTGTCTGCATAAGAAAGGACACTGTGATATAGCAGGTATTTTTAAAACAAAGTTCTACTTTTCTTTCAGGGGCAAAATTGTAATGAAATTACATTAATACTCATGTCAAAACCATAGTGGCAATGTTAGAATGCTTCTTCCATGACTCATTATCTTTTCAAGAGATATTACATCTCCACTTGGAGATGCAATAAGTAGTAGAATCTATCTGAAATAAAAGCATCCACTTGAATATTTTCATCATCAAGTAGGTCATATGCTTGAAAGGTTTTAGATTATAATTACTGTGGGAAAGACTGGGAAGGGTGTGATCATTGGTAATGCCTTTTTCCTAGCTATAGACATTATAAAGTATCCCATAATTCATCATAATTTGCTCATCAACCAGCATAATTTCATGCAATTTGTGCTCCAGGTACAGAGTGAACTTGGTTTAGCAGAAGAGTGCCTAAGTTTTTGTTTTGTTTTAGTTAAATTTCCAATATTACAATGTTATAATTAAGCAGAAGGCAAAAGACAAGCTTCCAGATTACTGAACCGTGCTTTTGGAGCTGTTGTTTCTCTGTGATAATTTGGTAATGCAGAAGGGTTGAGAGGATTTGCTTTTGACCTCATGTGATTAGGGAATAGAAAATTTGAGTCTAAGATCACTTATATGTGGTCTTTATGCTGTTGTCAAGTCACTCAGTCGTGTCAGACTCTTTGCAACCCATGGACTGCAGCACACTAGGCTTCCCTGTCTTTCACTATCTCCCAGAGTTTATTCCAACTCATTCAATGCTCCATTGAATTGGTGATGCCATCCAGCCTCTGTTGCCCTTTTCTCCTCCTGCCCTCAATCTTTCCCTGTATCAGAGTTTTTTTTCCAGTAAGTTGGCTTTTTGCATCAGGTGATCAAAGAATTGGAGCTTCACCTTCAGCATCAGTCCTTCCAATGAATATTCAAGACTGATTTCCTTTAAGATTGACTAGTTTGAGCTCCTTGCTGTCCAAGGGACTCTCAAGAGTCTTCTTCAGTACGACAATTTGAAAGCATCAATTCTTGACACCCAGCCTCCTTTATGGTTCATGTACATCCATATGTGACTGCTGGAAAAAAAAATACTTTGACTCTATAGACCTCTGCATATTAAAAAGCAGAGACGTCTCTTGGTGTACGTGTAGGTCTGTCAGAGCTTTTCTTCTAAGGAGAAACTGACTTATAATTTCATGGTTGCAGTCACTGTCCATAGTGATTTTGGAGCCCAAGTAAATAAATTCTATCACTGTTTTCATTCCCCCCCAACCCCATTTATCTGCCACAAAGTGACGGGAATGGATGCAAATGTAGTCTTGTTAGAACACAAATAGTTTGGGTTCAGATTCAAAGCACTACATCCTTGAAACTAGGATTAAATGACAATAAACCAGAACTTGCACAAATTACAGCCTAGTACTGAATAACCTAGAGCACCCTGGAAACATCTAAATTTCCTAAATTGAAGTACACTATAAGTTCTTAGTATACCTGGGTATAAGAAAGAAACAAAAATACTCAGTGGGATAGATAATATCTTTGGTCACAATTTTTTGTTACGTTTTTCAAACGTAACCAAAAATAACCAGGGACACAAGAAGACAAACTGACATGAGTAAGAATCATACACAATTAGACAATAACTACAGGAAATCAGAAGTTGGAACTACTCTACCCAGAATTTTTAACAACTCTGATTACTATGCTTGCAAAGTAAAAATATAGAATCAAAGTGATTTTTAAGATTTCTCTAAATTAGTTTAAAAGCTGCACAGTGGATTTTAAAGAAAAACAAATAGGAAAATACATAAGTATATACTAGTTGATTAAAAGCAATAAATTAGACAACCATGAAGAGGAAACTAGCAAAATGAATTACAGGTGAGGTGAAAATACACAAAATAAATCTGAAAGAAACAAACACATGTAAGGGAGAAAGTTTAAGAGAATACAGTATATATTAGGAACGTTAAATTTTTAATTACTTGGAGTGCTACAATGAGAAGAGAGCATGAATTAAAAAAAAATAGATTTGAAGATGTAACATCCAATATTTTTTCAGGATTTATTATAGAAATTCTAAACACAGATTTAAGAAAATTAAAAAAAAAAAACCCTCAAAGATGATAACTAAAAAGGAAACCACATGCACAGACACATTGGTAAAAAACTTCAGAATATCGTAGAGAAGAAGCAGGTTTTAACCTCAAGAAAGCTAGAAAGAAATGTAAACTGTCTTCAGAGAAAAAATATTGAACTGCCAAATTAATTTTATAACAAAGAAACTAAAACTCAACTTGAAAATGTGTTGATAGAAAATGACTGCCAACCTAGAATTATATTTAGGAAAGGCATCCTTCAAATATAAGGGTGACAAAAACTAATGGGACCTTGCCACAAGAAGAGTTTTATTATAGGAAATGATAAAAGGTTCACTTAAATAGAAAGGATAACACAATATGGAAGTTTAGGAATGGAGAAAGACATTGAGAATTGAAATAAATACATGAATGCATGTATATAAGCATGTATGTATATATATACATAACTGATATATGCATACATATACTTATATATGTGTGCATATTTACATTTGCAGAGTTTTGTATAGATATCACTGAAACTATAAAAATAATATTTTGTGAAATTAATATATATAATTCTTACATGTATTAAATTCATATAATTTAGGAACAAAGTAGTACATGAATTTAAAGTTTCTGAAATACTGTATATCAACAGTGAGTAAGCAAAAGGAACTAAATAGTGCTAAGCTTTATATGTAAAGGATTCAGTTTGCAATTTCTATACTACTTCTTCTAATACTGTAGGCACTATCTATTTAAACTTCCCTGGTGGCTCAGTGGTAAAGAATCTGCCTGAAAAGCAGGAAATGTAGGTTCAATCCCTGAGTCAGGAAGTTCCCTAAAAAAGGAAATGGTAACCCACTGCAGTGTTCTTTCCTGGGAAATCCCATGGATAGAGGAGTCTGGTGAACTACAGTCCATGGGGTCATAAGAGTCAGGCACAACTTAACAACAAAACAACAACAAAGCTATTTATAACTACACTTAATAAAAATTAATTAAAATCAATTTAAAAGGCAGTGCTTCAGTCACACTAGCCAACATTACAAGGGCTCAATAGTCATAAGTGGCTAATAGATATCTAAATGGACAACACAGATACAAAATACTTTCATATGACCAAAAGCTCTATTGGAAAGTCTTGCATGCAAAGCACCATATAATATAATGGAAGATTATGTGGTGATACAAATACATGACAAAAATGTAGTAATTTTAAAAATGCACAGTCCTTAAGAGGTCAAGAAATTAAAGTGTATATAGAAGTGAAAGTAGAAGTAAAAAGAATACATTAAGGTGGTAAATTGAAAGTCATAATATTTAGAATAATTTTAATATAAATGGATTAAGATCTAATTAAAACACAAAAATAGTAGTTTGAATATAAACAAAGCTCAATAATATATCAGTGTTTCTCACAAGATAGCCATCTAAAACATTAGAATATGAAACCTTGAAAATAAAGGGTAACTAATTCTATTAAACTAACCAGAAAAAGAAAGCAGCTGCGGCTATACTAACATCTAAAAAAATAAATATAAAAGGATAAAGCATTGTCAGAGATGAAGAAGGACTCTTCTTAATCATAAAACAAAGTCTTATGTCACTACCTAAAAGAATTTTAAATGTGTATGCATTTTATAACCTAAATTGAAATAAAAAGCATAACTTCACAGAACTATAAAAATAATTTTAAAGATAACTTCTAAATTATAATGGAGAATTTTAATGTCTCACTAATTTATATAACATCAGAGATAGTGAAGTAAAAATGATAGATTTGAACTATGAAATTAACACATTTAACTTAATAAAAAATGCAGAAGACTTCTCCCTACAATTATAGAAGATAAATAATTTCAGGAAAACATAGAAAATCTATCTAAAAAACCTATGTAATAGGGTATAAAATAAAATCTCAAAGCATTTCAAGGATTTAAGCCAGAGAGAACTTTTCCTGACCTAATTCCATTAAACCAAATATCAGATTGCAAGTATCCCTATGACCCTTATGTAATTTAAAGTTAAGAAATGTTCACTTCAAGAAAATCCCTCTACCAAAAGAGATATGATATTGAAAAAATGTCAATAGATACATACATATAGATCATTACCTTAAATGTAAATGGATTAAAGGCTTCAACCAAAACACACAGACTGACTGAGAGGATACAAAAACAAGACCCCAAAATATACTATCTACAAGAGACCTACTTCTGACCTACAGATGCATACAAACTGGAAGTTCAGTTCAGGTCAGTTCAGTCGCTCAGTCATGTCCGACTCTTTGCGACCCCATGAGGTGGAAAAAGATATTCCATGCAAGTGGAAATCAAAAGAAAGCTGGAGTAGCAATACGTATATCAGACACAATAGACTTTACAGTAAAGACTGCTACAAGAGACAAAGAAGGACATTACATAATGATCAAGGATCACTCCAAGAAGATATAACAGTTTTAAATATATATGTACCCAACACAGGAGCACCCCAACATATACGGCAAATACGAACAATCAAAAGAGGAGAAATTAACAGCAGCACAATAATAGTAGGGCAATTTAACCCCCATTTCTATCAATGGACAGATTGAAATATCAATCTGGAATATCAATAAGGAAACAAAATATCAATAAGGAAACTCAGGCCTTAAGTGACACATTAGACCAGGTAGAATTAATTGATATTTACACAGCATTCCTTCCAAAAGCAGCAGACTACACATTCTTCTTAAGTGTATATAGACTGTTCTCCAGGATTGACCACATACTGCGCCACAATACTTCAATATAGACTTCAACAGTACATGAACTGAGAAATTGCAGATGTACAAGCTGGATTTAGAAATGGCAGAGGAATCAGAGATCAAATTGTCAACATCCATTGGATCGTAGAAAAAGGAAGGGAATTCCAGAAAAAAACATCTACTTCTGCTTCACTGACTAGATAAAGCCTTTGACTGTGTAGATCTCAACAAACTGTGGAAGATTCTTAAGGAGACAGGAACATCAGACCACTGTATTCGCCTCCTAAGAAACCTGCATGCAGGTCAACAAGCAATAGTTAGAACTGGAAATAGAGCAACAGACCGTCCAAAATTGGGAAAGGAGTATGTCAAGGCTTTATATTATCACACTACTTATTTAATTTATATGCAGAATACATCTTGCAAAATGCCAGGCTGGATGAAGCAGAAGCTGGAATCAAGATTGCCAGGAGAAACATCAATAACTTCAAATATGCAGATGACATCATCCTAATGGCAGAAAGCAAAGAGGAACTAAAGAAACTCGTGATGAAGGTGAAAGAGGAAAGTGAAAAACCTCAACATTCAAAAAACGAAGATCATGGCATCTAGTCCCATCATTTCATGACAAATAGATGGGGGAAAAAGTGGAAACAGTGACAGACTTTATTTTTTGGGGCTCCAAAATCACTGCAGATTGTGACTGCAGCCATGAAATGAAAAGATGCTTGCTTCTTGGAAGAAAAATTCTGATAAACCTAGACAGCATATTAAAAAGCAGAGACATTACTTTGCAGACAATGGTCCAAGTATGGTTTTTCCAATAGTCATGTAAGGATGTGAGTGTTGGTTGCTCAAACTCATGTCCCTTGAGTCGGTGATGCCATCTAACCATCTTGTCCTCTACTGTCCCCTTCTCCTGCCTTTAATCTTTCCCAGCATCTGTAATATGCTATGCAGAAAAGAAAATGAAGAAATTGCATTTACATTCAATAACCCTATTGAATCTAAAGTTATGTTAATAACATTGAGAAAAGAAAGCTCAATGCAAGAATTGTTTACCCTTTGATTGCATTTGTATGTTTTAAAATAGAAGAATGTAAAAGAGAACATTTAGAAAGATGTAATTATGCAAACACTATTAATAAAAACAAAGATTGAATTATCAGAAAAATCAATATAATCATTAACATCAGAAAACATATAGGAGTTCTGTTATGCTATAGGAACTTTCTAATAATTAGTGTGTTTGCCTACAGTGGTATTAGCCTTATAAAAGATATTTAGTTGAATATTTATGTTTTGTACACTTTTCTCTGTGTTTATTATGTTCCACAATAAACAGTTTTTTAAAAAGGCAAAAATCCATGAGAGCAAGCAAGTTGTCCTATGCATTCACTGATCAATTATTTCCTTTTAAATGTCCATGATATATGCTAGTCTGTCTAGGTGGTGCAATTACAATAAACAATAATGAAAAGAAGTGCTCATGTGAAGTTCTACAGTCTAGTAATAAGATACTGATGGGTTTCTGTCAATTTACCTCTGAGTTTAAAGCACCAAACTTAAAATAATCATAGTAAAACTATTAAAGGGTGAGATATTAATTTAACTTCAGTACCATCTAACCTTACTTTTCTATCATAGTATCTCACCAAGATTTGGAGCTTGATGTGATAAACAAATAGGAAAACAATCTGGGAATACTTCCAGCTAAATCCGTTGTAAGTTTGAGTAGTTGGAAAGGGACTGAGAGCAAATCTTCTGGGCAGTAATAAAAGCAAAAGGAAGTTGACCTATTCAGGGACTAGCAGGCTTACAGACAAACACCTCTGTTTATCACAACTGTTGGTCCTAATTGGTTTCCAGGCAATTTGGTTGGAAAAAATGCAGAGGAAAAGATCTATTTGTTCAAGTACTGCCATGTTAAAAGAAGAAAAAGTCATTGAGTGTTTATTGAACCACCCTAAATCTTGACTTTTAAAAAATTGATATGTATTATTTAATATAAAATTTATGGTAAAAAGTTTTATCTTTTAGAAATCATTTTGAAGCAAAATATTTGTATAACCACAGGTTACATAAATATATATGTACATTTAAATATGCCTACATATATATGGGCTTTCCTGGTGTTTCAGTGGTAAAGAATCTGCCTGCAGTGGAGGAGCTGCAGGAGATGTAGGTTTGATCCCTGGTTGGGGAAGATTCCCTGGAAGAGGGAATGGCAAGCCTCTCCAATATTCTTGCCTGGATAATCACATGAGCAGAGGAGCCTGGCAGGCTACAGTCCATGGTGTTGCAAGAGTTGGACACGATTGAGCTACTGAGCACACACACACACACACACACACACACACATAGATTAACACTTATACATATTTATACTGTAAAAAGTGTTGACTGGTGAGAAATAGAATAAAAACACTACATATAATCATAAAGGCTATTGGAAAGGAAATATTTGATGAATCTTTAGGAAAGCTTTACTTATTTATAGGAAAAGATATAACAGAATTTACCTTGGAATTCACTGGAACAACCTTCTTTCCATATAGTTTACTGATTCAGAATTCCTGATTGACTTTCATTAATTGTCATACAAGCATTTGCCACAGATAGCCCCCAATATGGGTGTATGAATCCATGTATACACATATACATACCTATGTTTTTACTATATACATGTACAAATATATGTGTATTCCATGTATACACAAACATATATATACTATATACACAGTACAATGTACTGTATATCCACATCCATATATGCATTCTAAAGTGAAGTGAAGTCGCTCAGTCGTGTCCGACTCTTTGCAACCCCATGGACTGTAGCCTACCAGGCTTCTCTGTCCATGGGATTTTCCAAGCAATAGTATTGGAGTGGATTGCCATTTCATTCTCCAGGGGATCTTCCCAACCCAGGGTTGAACCTGCGTCTCCCACATTGTAGACAGACGCTTTACTGTCTGAGCCACCAGGGAAGTGCATTCTAAAAACACAGTATGCTGCATACAGAGAATATTTCTATAATTAAAAGAATCATGGCTCCTTCCCTTATGGAAAAAGCCAGTAAGTAAACAAATGTTTATTAAATAATTTAGTAGCTACTTCTATGATGAGAGTTAAGAGGGAGAAATACAGAATTACATTAAACTATAGAATCTCTTTGAAGAAAAAAAATTGAAATTTAGAAGTATTAGTCACAAAAATGTTCATCTCAGGAAAAATGCAGTGGCAAAAAAAAGAGAAATAACAGCCGTTAGTATAATAATAAATATAATAAAAATATCAATTATCCAAAGCTTTAATGATATAATTATATTACATAAAATGTGAATAAAGTAAGAAATATTACATAAAATTTGAATGAAGTAAGAAATACATATGATATTTACCTCAGCTACATAGAAATATTAACGATTTTAAAGCTCTCATCTATGGTGAAGTATAAATACTGTAAGAAAATGTAACATTATAACTAAACTGATATCCTGGGCTTTCATATATCTCAGCTAGAAATACAAGTTGGAAAACTCATCATATATTATTTTGTTGCTTCTCAATCCTTTTCATCATTGGAGTTTAAGCACCACTATCTCCACAGTGTGCTCAGTCGCTCAGTCATGTCCAGCTCTTTGCAACCGCATGGACTGGGGCCCACCAGGCTTCTCTGTCCATGGAATTTTTCAGGCAAGCATACTGGAGTGAGTTGCCATTTCCTTCTCAAACTCCACAGTAGGTAATAGCAAAGACCTCCTAAAATGTTTTATCTCCAAACCTTTCCACCTTCCTTTACCTGGACATTCTCCACATTGCTGATTTTGAACTTCCTAAGATGGTAATGCAATATTTATTTTTCTCTCAGACTTTTAGTGGACATTATTAATTGTAGATTCTTCATTTCCTCTCTACAGCATAAGGCTTATGGAGACATTTTCCTTCAGTACTTTACTTGTCAATAAAGAGGTTGACTTGATTGATCTAAGATTAATTCTATTCCCTTTATGATTAATCACTAGTTTCCTAAGATTTGGCTCATAAACACAGTGTTTTTTGGTAAAGGGATCAGCTCAGGAGATGGAACCACAGTCAGGTCAATGGGGTATAAAGGATTTTTAAAATAAACATGAAAAAAAGAAGTTTTGTTGAGTCTACAAGAAAGCCACTAGATGAGACACTTATTTTGAATACTGTGGAGCATGAGAGCCACTTATCCATCATAAATAAATCACAAAGAAACAACCTAACTAACAGACTACAAAAAAAGGAATTCTTAGAGAAACTGCACCAGAGACATGGGGTTGAGTCTTTCCCAAAGCCCCTTCAAAATCTGGATTTACACTGATACCGGCACATATATTTCCAGATGTATTTTCCTGTTTGAATGGAGTTGCCAACTTTTTGTAGCAATAGCTTCTAAACTAAATTACAACTCTTCTAACATCTTCTTTTGATTTTAAGTAAAACTTCATTATCTATTTTGTTTGTAAGTCCCCAGATTTCTCAGGTTCTCTCTCAACTCATGGCTTTTGGAAATGCCACTGCTTGCCTGGATGCCCCTCGCTACCAACCTACTCTCTACTAAGTTCCACTGTACCTTCTGGTTTCATCTAAGATATGTCTTCCTAAAGCCCCACTCACTTCCTCCTTTTCCACAGACTCTAATGGTATGCTAAGATTCTCCTTATCAAAATATCTAACAAATGAGTCATATAGACTTGCAGTTTTACTTTGAAGATCCTGCAACACATCAACACCAAGTACTGTCATTATCCACCCTTGGAGTATCCCTTATTCCAAGCACAGGGGCTAGAATGGTATAGCATCTCAATAAAGGATGTTGATAGAAAGATGTGTAAATGCATGAACTGATTATATGCATATCAGAAATTATAAGTTTTTTGAGTTGTTGAAACTTGAATTTATAAATCTGTGTTATTGTTAATTAGTCAAACTCAGAAGGAGAATGGTTTCTTATATACAATTTTACACACTATGTTCCCTCTATCCATGCTGATGATGCTTTGGACATCAGGGAAACCAATACAATACTTCATTCTGAGACTTTTGTTTATCTATGTCTCCAATAACAAAAGGAGTGCTCCAAAGTTCTTAGGACAGTCTGCAAAACTGTGTGATGGTGAGGTGTTCAGGAAGACATCACCACTGTCTCCAGGATCTTCAACAGTGACAGACAAATGCTTAAAACACAAAATAAGATGTGTGTGTGTATAACTATGTATATGTATGTGATTTAACTTTATCTTTAAACATCACCTTTGTTCATTTTACAATAAACACTTTCATTTCTAAGAGTTAATGAGCCTGTTAGTCTAATGGGCTCCCTCATAACCACATGTATCTTCTGGGTAATTTGATGAGGCAGAATATTGCAAGTGTTGAAAAGGATAGTGCAAATAATCATTTCCAGAGTAAGTTAGAAAAGTAAGATATTATTTTGGGTTAACATTTTCATGGAGGTCATCCCAAAAGTGAGGTCACTTGAACTGACCTTGAATAATGTTAGATACATTCAAAGGGTTATCAATATTTCCTTAACCAAAAAATAACAGCTTCATTATCTTTATTCCACAGTATTATAAACCTAGCAATGATCTCTCTTCAACTTTATTTCAAAGTAAAATTATTCAATTTATCATACTATTAGCCAACCGGTAAAACATTTTGTCATTACTTTCTTCAAAGTGCAATTATTGTGACTAGTTTTGTATAGGTATTAAATTAGGGAAAAAGAACACAGTTGTGGGCTAGACAAATTAGCTTCTCTCTTAATGAAGTGACAGTCTATCAGTAAATATATGATTTAAATAGGTTATTAGCTCAAAGCATAACTTTCAATTCTAATAAGAACTAGGGAAGAGAGATACAGGTAGATAAAATGACATAAGAAAAATCCCAGTTCCTTGGCATAGAACACACAGGTCATATACTCCACAACTTTAGAGGCATCTTTCACACACACACAAAATGCAGTGTATAGAGATGAGCTTTATTTTAACTGGATGGGAATTTATTCCTGGATGTGACAATTAACTATGCATTATAGAAGAAGCTCTGCTTAAAGGGTAAAGACTGCATTTGGGGTTGAGAACAAGAGCTGACATGAAAAAAAAAGACTTTTTTTCAGTGGCTCATGGGACAAATAATAATGGTGATGGGAATGGAGTTAGAGGGAAATGGACAAATAAATTTAGGAAACATAATTAATAGGACTTGCTATATGTATTTGTAGGTTACAAAGGGAGATGCAGAGTTCTTGAGGTGTTATTTGCTAACTAAGGCCACCAGTTAAACAAAACTGGAGGTAATATTAAATAATTTTAACTTATACTTTATACTTTTTAAGATTTACTATGATGGTAACAATAACCCTGTGTATGAGACAGCAAAAGAGACACTGATGTATAGAACAGTCTTATGGACTCTGTGGGAGAGGGAGAGGGTGGGAAGATTTGGGAGAATGGCATTGAAACATGTAAAATATCATGTATGAAACGAGTTGCCAGTCCAGGTTCGATGCACGATACTGGATGCTTGGGGCTGGTGCACTGGGACAACCCAGAGGGATGGAATGGGGAGGGAGGAGGGAGGAGGGTTCAGGATGGGGAACACATGTATACCTGTGGCAGATTCATTTTGATATTTGGCAAAACTAATACAATTATGTAAAGTTTAAAAATAAAATAAAATTGAAGAACAACAACAAAAAAAAGATTTACTATGAAACTCTTAAGTAGAAATATGGACTAGATGTTCGGGTATGTGTGTGTGTTCAGTTGTGTCTGACTCTTTTGTGACCCCCATGGTCTGTAGTCCTCCAAACTCCTCTGTCCATTGAATTTTCCAGGTAAGAATACTAGAATGGGTTGCCATTTCCTAATCCAGGGGGGTCTTCCTGACTCAGGGATCAAAAGAGATAAAACTCATGCCTCCTGTATTGCAAGCAGAGTTTTCACCATTGAATATCTGGGGAGTCCAGATCTATCTATCTATCTATCTATCTATCTATATATATATATATCTGAAGGAGATCAGCCCTGGGATTTGTTTGGAAGGAATGATGCTAAAGCTGAAACTCCAGTACTTTGGCCACCTCATGCGAAGACTTGACTTATTGGAAAAGACTCTGATGCTGGGAGGGATTGGGGGCAGGAGGAGAAGGGGACGACAGAGGATGAGATGGCTGGATGGCATCACTGACTCGATGGACGTGAGTCTGAGTGAACTCCGGGAGTTGGTGATGGACAGGGAGGCCTGGCGTGCTGCGATTCATGGGGTCGCCAAGAGGCAGACACGACTGAGCGACTGATCTGATCTGAGATATATATATATATATATATATATATATATATATATATATATACACACACACACACATACATAAAAATGGGCTGGAAATTTTTATTTAGATTCTAGTGTCTGGGTGCTAATTTGCTCAGTTGTGCCCAACTCTTTTTAACCCCAGCTCCTCTTTCAATGGAATTTTCCAGGCAAGAGTACTAGAGTGGGTTGCGATTTCCCACTCCAGGGGATCTTCTCAAGTCAGAGATAGAACCCAGGTCTCTTGTGTCTCCTGCATTGGCAGGCAGATTCTTTACCACTGAGCCACTTGGGAAGCCCATATTCTAGTGTATAAGGTATTCTAAAGGGAAGTGATATTGATATTAGAAAGTAAGATTAATTTCATGTGTTTAAGTGCCAGCTTTCCAAGAATCACAGCAGGAAAAGTAAACTTAACCAGTCTAAAAGCATTGCAATTGGACTTCTCAGTTCACATTCAGTAACCTTGTTCTAGTGTGAAAATCTTTCCCCATTCTCAGGGCTTTAGTTTTGGCTCCTGGTAAAGGACTAGGGTAGGCTTCTGGCACAATCATGAAGGCCATCCATCATTATCAAGTTCCTCGATTTTCCCTTAGGAAGTACTTGTCAGAGTCTGATGAATTTTTATATTCTCTATATATTTAGCCCAGGAAAAGTTCCAGTGATCTTCTGAAACCTCTGGCTCTGATTTCTTTTATCTGCAATGATAAATCAAGAGCCACTATGGAGTAGTGAAAAGAACAGGTATTCAATAAACAGACAGATCAGTTTAAATCATGGCTCTACTTGTTTTGGATGAGTTACTCCATCAATCTTACTCATCTACCTTGTGAACATTAAGTGTAAGTATGTATGTAAGTATATCTAGCATATATTAGGTGCAAAACAACTATTACTTCCCATTTTCCTGTAATGAACAACACTGACTTTGTTTTATTTCTCCCTAGTCTGTATTTCTGGTCACTGTCTTCCTTTCCTTCAAGTCCTTGCTCCAGGTTGGTACATTCCCTGCATCTAACTCTGGCTGATTTAATATTGGGGAAAATCCACTGTGAGATTAGAGTGTGCACATAGATTGCTGTCTGTTTACCACTTAAATAATTACAATTATAATGTACAAGGGACTTCCCAGGTAGCTCAGAGGTAAAAAGCCACCTGTCAATGCAGGAGATGGGGGTTCAATCCCTAGGTCGGAAAGATCTCATGGAGTAGGAAATGGCAACCCACTCCAGCATTCTTGCCTGGAAAATCCAATAGACAGAGGAGCCTGGTGGGCTACAGTTCATAGGGTTTCAAAGAGTCAGACATGACTGAGTGACAAAGAGTGTGTGCACGCACAGTGTACAAAGTATTGGGGACGATTTAAGTAACCAAAATTCAATTTGAGAAAATAAAATGGAATCATGAAAAATCTGTGATCCCACAGTGTGGGGGGGAAGGGAATCAGGAAGGTCTTACACTAATAATATTGCATGTTAGCATGGACACTTTTGCTTATTAGAATGTTTTACACCTATGATGTTGTTTCTTACAATAAAGTTATGATGCAAGACTTGATATGACTCTCATTTTAATGATAAGAAAACAAAGGCTCAGCAAATTCTGTAGGCTTAGAGGTAACCTGTGGTAGTTCCAAGAGATCTAAATTTCAAGTCAGGGTTTTATTAGACCAGCTGTTCCAGCAAATTATTCTTACTCTCTGAGGTGCTTAGTCTTCTTATTGGTAAGAGTAGGACTTCTTTAAGATCTATTTTATACTGAAAAGTATGAGACGTTATATCCTATCTACTGTAAAGAGATACTTGGCAGAACTGGAATGAGAATCCTATTCTCTAATTCAAAGCCTATCCACTGCATTGCTTTGCTCAATGCACTATTTTGGACCCTGAATACACAGGAATGCTGATTTGGCCCAAATAAAACATCTTAACAATGGAATGGAAAAGACTGAAGAGAGAAGACAAGGCTGTTGTCAAGTCATAAAATACTCTTATGGCTTCCTACAAATGCAGAAGTTAGTAATCAAGATATTGTTTCAATAGAATTAAAGTTCCAAGTGAACCATGGCTTGTATATAAATTATAATGGATAAAATATAAGAGTAGCCAATATCAATAATTTAGAAATAGCTGAAACTGGCATCTAGAAGTTGACTATATATGGCTTTTTATATAACTAGAAATAGAGATTAGAAGAGCAGTGGGGATGGCTAAAAGGGAGTTTGTAGAGATGTGGAGTTTATAGAGATGTAGAGATGTTGTAGAGATGTAGGATCACGTAAGGACTGGACTGGATGTGAAGGGATTACAGGCTGAGCCTCAGTTTTCTGAACTGGTTAAAAGGTAAATATTGGTGTCATTCTGCAAGGTGCTCTCAGCAGATAATGCCTCTGCAACTTCCACATGGCATCTATTGAAAATAAGCAATTTGTTTGTTCTCAAGTTTGGATCACTGAGGTCAGGTGAGTGACCTAGTTATGGTGCAATTTAGTGACTAGGAAGCTGGTCAGCATGTCAGCTCATTTAGGGATAACTTTTGCTCATTTTTTCTTTTTAGTAGATGCTATTGAAATATAAATGTATATATACACACACACGCACATATATGCCAAGAATATATTCCTTTGTGTTACATTAATGGATGAAGTTATGATAGGCATAAAATGGTAAAATGTTTTTTCCATTAACTAAAAAAAATAACAAAAGATATATATGGTTTTATACAAAATATATGTATGTGAAATATATTTATACAAGATATATATGGCTTTATACAAAAACTGGGAAAGCTGAGGAAAGTATCAACATAAGCAATAAGTTCGATAAAATAACTATAACTGATATCTAATATACTCAATAATGTTTTAATAAAACATTAGGTCTTATATACCCTAAGAATTATGCTTGGCATTAAAATATATATACATATATATATATATAACATATTTAACCTATAATAAATATATAATTATTTATATATAATAGACTGAAGGTATTGCAGTCTAGTGAAGAGTCAGACATATAAACCATACGATAAAGTCATTCTGTAAGAAATTTTTACCTGCAAACTTCTCCTTAAAATAAATGTGTAAAAGAATTTAACGGTGCCTAGGGAAGTCAGGGAAGATCTCACAAAGTGCTGGCTTCAAGTGATTACTTGAAGAATGAGCTGAAGTTTTGCAAACTACAAATGTATATATCTCACACGTTATACAGAAAAACAGAACATGTGTCAGAGAGTGTTCAAGAAACTATAAGGATTTCAGTGTTCCTGGAGGTTGGAACAAGAGTTAGATTGGTAGAAGAAAAGTATTAAAAGGCATACAGGTCAGACCCAAATGTATAGGATCTTATAACATGTGCAAATACACTTAAATCATATCCTGGAAGCCATAGGGAGACAATGATAAAATTTAAGAACAGGAATAACATCCAGAGTGTATGGAAAGTACATTTTTATCATGCTGTTTATGGATTAGTTTTGGAGTGAGGAAAGCTTCCTAGAAGGGGGATGAGGCTAACATGTTTTTCATTCTTATCCAGGTAAGTGAAAATAAGTGCCTGAATTGAGAACCTGGCCACTAAACTACCAAGACGGACAATATAGGGTAGTGGGCACAATTTGAGCAAACTGACTTCCTGTGTTCTGTCTTGGAAAATCATCATAATACCATTCAATGGAGTCAGAGCACTTGAGGGAGATATGGAAGAGAGATGAGGTATTTGGATTTGTAACTGTGGGTCCTCCCCAATGACTCAGTAGATAAAGAATCCACCTGCAATCCAGGAAATGCAGGAGATGTGGGTTCTATCCCTGGGTCAGGAAGATTCCCTGGAGGAGCAAATGGCAACCCACTCTAGTATTTTTGCCTGGAAAATTTCATGGACAGAAGAGCCCAAAGGCTACATTTCATGGGGTCACAAAAAGTCAGACATGACTGAGCATACAGCATACAGTATGTAATCTGGACCACTCTTCTTGGTTTTCAGAAGCCTAAATCTGAAATTAAACTCCTGAGTGGTGAGGACATTGAAGAAGAAAATTAGATCCATTATTTACTATGGGCAATTGCTGATTTTAGTTTAAGGACAATCAATTCATCAATTTAAATGTAATTTAAATTACTTTACTCAATTATTAGGATATCATTGTAAATGCAAAAGTTCCATTTCACAATGTTGGTAAACACATTATTGTGTCTTAAAAATGCATTATTTCTATTATATGAATCCCTTTATTTTGGGGGAAATATATATTGCTATTGGCATTCCAGGTGGCTCAGTGGTAAAAAGTCTGCCTACCAATGCAGGAGACACAGGAGACGCGGGTTTAGTCCCTGGGTTGGGAAGATCCCTTGGAGTAGGAAATGTCAACGCACTAGAGTATTCTTCCCTGAAAAGTTCCATGGACACAGGAGCCTGGTGGCCTATCATCCATCGGGTTGCTATAGTCACTCAGACACAACTGAGTGACTGAGCATACAGATACTGCTGTTATTAACAATTATTGGAATACAAGTCAAAACATAGGTAAACATATAGATATTACTATCAGGGAAGAAAAACAGAAACAAAATCCCTAATGATTTTTGAGAACCCTAATCCCCAAATCCCTAATCCCATAATGATCTGAAAAGGTCTAAAAAGCAAGAACAAGAGGAATTTAACTGAGTTGCCACAAAGCTAAAGAAGCTTAAGTTTTGGGATCTTTCATTGGCCTGAGCCCCCTCTCAAGGAGTGTTAGCAATGTGTTCATTTGGATATCAGTTGTCCTAAAACTTAAACAAGTATACTATTTTAACCACAAGCAGTTAAGAATGGGCCCCCACCATACTGAGTCCCCTGTCATACTTGTTTTCCTATCAGGAGGTAGGTGGCTACTGTTATTAAGAGGTGGATTAAAGAGAACGTGAAAAATGAAAGTGTTAGTCACTCAGTTGTGTCCAACTCTTTGTGACCCTGTCCACTATAACCTACCAGGCTCCTCTGTCCATGGAATTCTCCAGGCAAGAATACTGGAGTGGATTGTCATTCCCTTCTCTGGGGGATCTTACCAACCAAGGGAGCATACCTGGGTCTCCTGCATTGCAGGCAGATTCTTTACCATCTAAACCACCAGGAAAGCCCTGAATTACAAAGTTGACATGAAAGCTTGAGATTGAAGAAACTGAAGATGTATAATATGCCCCTACAATGGCGCAATGGTAAAGAACCCCCCTGCCAATGCAGGAGATGTGGGCTTGATCCCTGCGACAGAAAGATCTCCCCTGGAGAAGGAAGTGACAACACATTCTGGTATTCTTGCCTAGAGAATCCCATGGACAGAGGAGCATGGCAGGCTTATAGTCCATGGGGTCTCAAAGAGTTGGATACGACTGAGTGACTAGCTTACACAATAAGACATCAATAAACTAGTTAGCAAGTAACATCAGTTCAGGGAGTATTCAGTTACTGGAAGAAAATTTGAAATGCTCAAAACTTTCAGAGATCATCTGTGAATGAAACTTGATAGATGATTTTTTGAATTTAACAAGAATCCTAAAGATGTTTATGACATCAATAATGACTTGTGAAGTGGAAGAGATAAACTGTTATAAATAAATAAGTAAATACGAAAAATAACTATGATAAAAGAATAACTAAATTATTTGCCTGTAAAGAAGAAAAGTTATGACCAACCAACATAGCATAATGAAAAGCAGAGACATTACATTGCCTACAAAGGTCCGTCTAGTCAAGGCTGTGGTTTTTCCAGTGGTCATGTATGGACCTGAGAGTTGGACTGTGAAGAAAGCTGAGGGCTGAAGAATTGATGCTTTTGAACTGTGGTGTTGGAGAAGACTCTTGAGAGTCCCTTGGACTGCAAGGAGATCCAACCAGTCCATTCTAAAGGAGATCAGCCCTGGGATTTCTTTGGAAGGAATGATGCTAAAGCTGAAACTCCAGTACTTTGGCCACCTCATGCGAAGAGTTGACTCATTGGAAAAGACTCTGATGCTGGGAGGGATCCGGGGCAGGAGGAGAAGGGGACGACAGAGGATGAGATGGCTGGATGGCATCACCAACTCAATGGACGTGAGTTTGAGTGAACTCTGGGAGATAGTGATGGACAGAGAGGCCTGGCGTGCTGCAATTCATGGGGTCGCAAAGAGTTGGACACGACTGAGCAACTGAACTGAACTGAACTGAAAGAGTAAAAGTTTACATATGAAAAGGTTACTTTTTAGCCAAATATATCTGGTGAATATAAGAGTAACATAAAGAATTCTCAGGCTATGGATGTATAAAAATATTTTGTTATTCTCTAAATTTTTTATTACTGTGGCATTTATCAGTGTTTTAAAATTGATAATGTATTATGACTATTATCCTTATTTATTATAAAGAAATATTATTTTATAGCTATTTGTAGCCATAATTTGTATTTTAAAAAGCCTCTAAAATATAGAAGTTTCAGGTCACACAAAAGACTGAAATATTCCTTTCAAGATGTCTCAGTTCTGTTCAATTCAGTCACTCAGTAGTGTCTGATTCTGCGACCCCATGGACTGCAGCATGCACCAACCAGAAAGCTGTATAGAAAATTGGTAAATGAGTGCTAATGGCTGAGGGAACAAGAATATGAAGACTTGTTTGTTAATATAAGTAAGGAAAGGCAGGGAACATAGTACTTTCATCCTGTGGCAAGGAGATGAAAATTCAGGAAAAGGGAAACCTGAAAAGATATTTTAGTCTCAGATCTATTAGTGAACTTTTAACTTTATGTTTGGCAAAAACTCTTTCATAAACCACTTTGGTGTTGAGGTGGACAATATCAAGACCTCAAAAAAAGAAGCAGCTAATTTGCATGAGACAAAAAGTTTTACTTTTGCTCCTGATCTTAATTTGGAGGTGAAAAGCCTATGGGAAGAGAATACTAAGTGGAAGATGGTTGTTGTTTAGTTGCTAAGTTGTGTCTGACTCTTTTGTGACCCCATTGACTAACTCACCAGGCTCCTCTGTCCATCGGCTTTCCCAGGCAAGAATACTGGAGTGGGTTGCCATTTCCTTTTCCAGGAAATCTTCCCAGACCAGGGATAGAAACCATGTCTCTTGCTTGGCAGGTATATTCTTTACCACTGAGCCACCAGGGAAGTCCAAGGGGAAGATTTGTTGTTGTTTTTCAGGCACTAGGTCATGTCCAACTCTTTACAACCCCATAGACTGCAGCACACCAGCCTACCCTTTCCTTCACTATCTCCCAGAGTTTCCTCAAATTCATGTCCATTGAGTTGATGATACTATCTGGCAATCTTAACATCTGCTGCTCCTTTTCCTTTTGCCTTTAATCTTTACCAGCATCAAGGTCTTTTCCAATGAGTCAGCTCTTTGCTTCAGGTGACCAAAGTATTGGAGCTTCAGTTTCAGCATCAATCTTCCCAGTGAATATTCAGGGCTGATTTCCTTTAGGATTGTCTGGTTTGATCTCTTTACATACCCTGGAGTTGACAGTAGCTCAGATCATGAACTCTTTATTGCAAAATTCAGACTTTGATTGAAGAAAGTAGGGAAAACAACTAGGCTATTCAGGTATGACCTAAATCAACTCCCTTATGATTATATGGAGAAGGTGACGAATAGATTCAAAGGATTAGATCTGGTAGATAGAGTGCCTGAAGAACTATGGACAGAGATTTGTAACACTGTACAGGAGGCAGTGTTGAAAACCATCCCAAAGAAACAGAAATGCAAGACGGCAAAATGGTTATCTGAGGAGGTCTTACAAATAGCTGAGAAAAGAGGAGAAACAAAAGGCAAAGGGGAAAGGGAAAGATATACTCATTGGAATGCAGAGTTCCAGAGAAGAGCAAGGAGAGATGAGAAAGCCTTCTTCAGTGAACAATGCAAAACAAACAAACAAACAAACAAACAAAACAGAGGAAAACAATGGAGTAGGAAAAACTAGAAATCTCTTCAAGAAAACTGGAGATACCAAGGGAAAATTTCATGCAAAGATGGGCACAATAAAGGAGAGGTGAAGATTAGGGAAGGGGATAAACTTGGAAAAGAAATATGAGGAAGTAAAAAGGCAGGAGAAATTAGGCAAGATAAGAAATGACAGATGATATGGAGGCCAAAGACGATTTTGAGGATGATGAAAACTTCTGCTCTATTTGGACTTTATAATAAAAGTATTCTGTTGCTCATCCACCCAACCCAGCTCTTTCCTGGTGAAAATGCCAAAAAATTCTCTTCTCAAAATTCATAGTATAACACTTTTAATTTCCTTTTAAGAAAAAAAAAAAAAAAACACGTTGAATTTTTATATGGACCAGAATAGAGAATTCTAACAAGAAAGCAGAAAGCCAGAAGGAAGAAGACACAACAATATGTGAAGCATGAACACTGGTAGAAATGCTAGGAGAGGCTCTGGGTTTCTGGATGCCAGTGAACTGAAGGGTTTGAGACTCTGCCCAGAGCTTCATAGGCACAGAATTGTCTGAGGGTCACCAGCCTTATGTTTACTTCCTCCTTGAAAGATTATTCTGATAATATGTTAAATGGCTTGAAGTTGAGGTTCATGTAATAAACCTTCAGAAGTAATCCAACTGGGATGATGAAAGTCTAAAAAACAAAAAGGGTAGAGGGGATGAAAAGAAATATAATCAAGATTTAAGCTTCTAACTTACAGCTGAAATCAGGGGCTAACTGGCTATGAAAATCAAGTGAAGAGAAAAAATTAGAAACCATTTTTACTAAGATTTATTTTAAAATATCTGTGTTGGTCCACTTTGCCAATCTTAGAAGCATTCTTTGCAAAAGACAGAACTGGTAAAGAAAAGAAATGTCTGCATTCATCTTCTGGCCATTACCCCAGTGACTGAAGGTTCACAGGGAAGCACCCTTACACCATAGTGTCAGACTTTGTGGTCTTCTCATCCCCACTTGTTTTCACCTCTACTCCATTTCTGCAACTGCTTCCATTACCACACTCTGAATGTTGCCAGTAAGCTAAACTGTACCATGTCTAACTGGACTATATAAAATACTTTACCTTTACAGTGTTCAATAATTTATATGATCTCTGCTTATTCAAGTATACCTATAGATAGGACCCCCAATATGACTCTAAAAGCAACACTAGCCACTCCTTTCCATGGAATTCTGTAAGAATTTGTGATTTTTATAACTTAAAATCAGATTTACCCACTAGAAAATAAACTCCCAGAGGGCAAGCAAGTCACCCATTTATAATTAACAAGTGGCTGACACATTACAGGCAAACAGTAATACCTGTTAATATCATCTGATTCTAAAACTGTATTCTAAAAAATAAAAAAAAAAAAACTTAAAAAACAGGGACTTAATTTTTCCCACTTAAGTTCCCCTTAATTGCTCTTTTGTTGTTCTTTCTGTTTGACTTTGAATAAATCAGAGACTGCCTAACTCATTCATGCTGTATGTTAAATGTATATAATGCTACCTTGTATATTGCAAGAGCTTTTGTTGGAATTCAATGGAATACTTGAAGAATTTTTAGAAAGTAAAATTATGAGCAGATGAAAATAACTTTAGATGCACAAAAATATGTATTTGTTCTTATTATTTATTTCAAGGACACAAACTCATTGATCTTTTTCATATTGTGATATGTAATTAAATCTTCTGCTTTAGATATGAAGGTATAAATGTCTTTTTTCCATTTACACAGCAAGGTGGAATTGTGAGTACAAATACTGTAAAATGTGTGTTGATTTCCACAGTCTGTAGAAACTGGAATGTCTGATGTTCTCCAGAACAGAAATTTTTAATTCACAGTATTTCACATTACTATTGGACTTGCTTCAGGCTTATTTTTTTTTTTTTCATAAATATCTGATGCTTTCAGGAAAAAGCTCTCTAGCTTTTTGACTTATTACTCCTTTATAACATGCAGATTGGAGAGCAAAGGAAACAGCAGATTGGAGACCCACCTGGAGGCAACATGTCTTAATTCTATAGTGCCAGAAAATGCTTGCCTATCTGGCTGCCTTTCTTACTTATGGCCCTACAGCAAATTTTTAAGATACTTATGAGAGTAATTTTTTCCAGATAACTCACACTTGTGAATAAGCCAATGGAATTTGTTTCAATTGATCTATAAACATAAGATCAATGCATGCTTTGAATTGCCTTTTGAGAATACTGATATGAGTTCTTGTATATAAAGAAAAATATACATATAACAATGTAATAATGAATCCCATATAAAATTTTGAAGTTTACAAGGCTTTTTATATATATTTCCCTGCAAAGCTTCAAGCAAGTTTTAGAGTTAGGCAGGGTTAGAATTCTGTTTCCTTTCAAGAAACTTACTTAAGATAACTTGAATGTACAGTGGTAGGTGACAGCTACAGATGTTAACCATTTTCACTAAACATGTTTGAGTAAAATCTGTTGATGAAACTGCTATGTTAAAGGCCAGATATAATCCTATGGGTTAATGTGAATACTGAAATCAGGATGGATGATTTTATAATGCATAACACATTATATCACGGTATTTATGGATTTGTGATCATTGCATATTCTATCCCTTCAAGTATACATCAAGCAAAAAGTCTACAATGTATGAAAAAATCTTGCACCTGTTGGTGCTAAAAAATAGTATAACCATTGGAAGTATATAAGTCCGGATATAAGTCTCCAAGCTGTCACATTCTATTATAACTTTGCGCGCTGGAAAATGTATGTCCTCCCTTGAAGATTCTACATCTTCATTTGTAAAATAGTGATAGCCACGTTTCCATTCTATACTGCTTATGAAAATTCAGGGAAATAGCATGTATAAAGCGGCAAACACAAAGTTAAAATATGTTACTCTTCTTTCCCTATGTTCTCTCCACAGGGAAAAGCAGGAATAGGAATAGGAATAAAATTCACATGATTCTCTATCAATATATATCAAGCATCTCTTCCTTTATATCACACTAATCAAACTGTGCAACTCTATTATATATGGAAAGTCAAAACCAGTGCAAATTTCACAAGGAATTTATGAAGTACAGTACTAAATATATCATTTGTATCATTTGATAAAGATTAATACTCCTAGTGAATTGCAAAAATTCTACACTGTACTTAATATCTACCAAAACCTCGTCAAGCCTCTGTGGAATTATAAGGAATTTTTCCAATGAGTTGGAAAAATTCATCTAGATCTGTTTTCTTCTCATGAAAGCAATGAGTCAATATTTCTGACATTGTAAGCTATAATTCAATGATTAGTTACATTTTAGTAAAGCAAATGCATCAATTTTGCCCAGTTCAACTGACTTTATGTGAAACGACCAGCAATATTTCATAAAATTTGTTATTTATTGAGGCTGGTATTTGACATAAATTGATATATAGCAGTAGCTTTTTAAACAAGAGTATAAAGGTGTATTTGTTTTGGACAAAAAGGAAAAAATACTAAATAGTATCTGAAACAATGAGATCAACTTATCAACCTGAGAATATTGCAATATTCAGGAAATCCACTCTCTCTATGGTTCTAATATGCATACATATTAGCTCAGTTCAGTTCAGTCTCTCAGTCATGTCCGACTGTTTGCAACCCCATTAGTTGCAGCACGCCAGGCCTCCCTGTCCATCACCAACTCTCGGAGTTCACCCAAACTCATGTCCATCGACTCGGTGATGCAATCTAGCCATTTTATAATCTATCGACCCCTTCTCCTCCTGGCCCCAATCCCTCCCAGCATCAGTCTTTTCCAATGAGTCAACTCTTCGCATGAGGTGGCCACAGTATTGGAGTTTCAGCTTTAGCATCAGTCCTTCCAAAGAACACCCAGGACTGAGCTCCTTTAGAATGGGCTGGTTGGATCTCCTTGCATTCCAAGGGACTCTGAAGAGTCTTCTCCAACACCACAGTTCAAAAGCATCAATTCTTCAGTGCTCAGCTTTCTGAGCCCAACTTTCACATCCAACTTTCATATCCATACATGACCACTGAAAAAAACCATAGCCTTGACTAGACGGACCTTTGTTGGCAAAGTAATGTCTCTGCTTTTCAATATGCTATCTAGGTTGGTCATAACTTTCCTTCCAAAGAGTAAGCATCTTTTCATTTCATGGCTGCAATCACCATCTGCAGTGATACTGGAGCCCCCAAAAATAAAGTCTGACACTGCTTCCACTGTTCCCCACCTATTTCCCATGAAGTGATGGGACCAGATGCCATGATCTTAGTTTTTTGAATGTTGAGCTTTAAGCCAACTTTTTTTCACTTTCCTCTTTCACTTTAAGCAAGGGGCTTTTTAGTTCCTCTTCACTTTCTGCCATAAGGGTGCTGTCATCTGCATATCTGAGGTTATTGATATTTCTCCTGGCGATTTTGATTCCAGCTTGTGCTTCATCCAGCCCAGCGTTTCTCATGATGTACTCTGCATAGAAGTTAAATAAGCAGGGTGACAATATACAGCCTTGATGTACTCCTTTTCCTTTTTGGAACCAGTCTGTTGTTCCATGTCCAGTTCTAACTGTTGCTTCTTGACCTGCATATAGGTTTCTCAAGAGGCAGGTCAGGTGGTCTGGTATTCCCATCTCTTTCAGAATTTTCCACAGTTTATTGTGATCCACACAGTCAAAGGCTTTGGTATTGTCAATAAAACAGAAATAGATGTTTTTTTCTGGAACTCTCTTGCTTTTTCGATGATCCAGCAGATGTTGGCAATTTGATCTCTGGTTGCTCTACCTTTCTAAAAGCTTGAACATCAGGAAGTTCATGGTTCACATATTGCTGAAGCCTGGCTTGGAGAATTTTGAGCATTACTTTACTAGCATGTGAGATGAGTGCAATTGTGCGGTAGTTTGAGCATTCTTTGGCATTGCCTTTCTTTGGGATTGGAATGAAAACTGACCTTTTCCAGTCCTGTGGCCACTGCTGAGTTTTCCAAATTTGCTGGCATATTGAGTGCAGCACTTTCACAGCATCATCTTCCAGGATTTGAAATAGCTCAACTGGAATGCCATCACCTTCACTAGCTTTGTTCGTAGTGATGCTTTCTAAGGCCCACTTGACTCCACATTCCAGGATGTCTGGCTCTAGGTCAGTGATCATGCCATCGTGATTGTCTGGGTCATGAAGACATTTTTTGTACAGTTCTTCTGTGTATTCTTGTCACCTCTTCTTAATATTTTCTGCTTCTGTTAGGTCCGTACCATTTCTGTTCTCTATTGAGTCCATCTTTGCATGAAATGTTCCCTTGGTATCTGGTTAACAACACCTTAATTAAATATTACCAGTCCCCAGCAACACAATTCAAATTTCAGTTGTCATGGTATGTTGCTGCTACTGCTAAGTCACTTCAGTCGTGTCCAACTCTGTGCGACCCCATAGATGGCAGCCCACCAGGCTCCCCCTTCCCTGGGATTCTCCAGGTAAGAACACTGGAGTGGGTTGTCATTTCCTTCTCTAGTGCGCTGAAGTGAAAAGTGAAAGTGAAGTCACTCAGTTGTGTCCGACTCTCAGCGACTCCATGGACTGTAGCCTTCCAGGCTCCTCCATCCATGGGATTTTCCAGGCAAGAGTACTGGAGTGGGGTGCCATTGCCTTCTCCAATCATGGTATGTTAACTATGAGTAATTGGATAAAGTATAAGCATCATTGATAAAGGTCTTCAGTTCACAAATTTGTGTGTGAATAACAGATGCACATGGAGATGAGTGATCAGCCACATCACTTTTCAAGTTTGTTGCTCATTGATCACTGCACATCTGTTGCGAAGCTCACACGTCAGCAGCAAAGGATTCAGTTTTTCTGCCTCTTTACCTCCCAGGCATAAGTCTATGTGATATTTTAGAAATGAAAAAATAAATTGGTCAAAAAAGATGGAAGCACAGCAAAGAAATGAAAGGTGATAATGATGGAAGTGAAATTTGAATTGAACCCACAGGAATTTATAGGAGAAATAGCTGAATATTGACGCTATCGGCATTCCAAAATTTCTAGATATATAGCTAGAGAAATTCAGTAAATGCCAACTTATACTTTGCTGATGCAAATATAAGACATTACTTACTATTGTAAATTATGTAAGAATACAGTGTTCAAACTATTTTTAATAAGATTTTTAATAAAGAAATAAAAACTCAACTTTTAATATTTCCGATATCTTAAATTATAATGTCTGAAATATTAATTTGATTTTTTTTCATTTTCCTATACATTTATAGTTGACATTAATTAAATTTTTAAAGTTTCACAAGAATTTTTTAAAGTCATGGAATAATCAGACTATTTCCAGAGATTTTTATAGTCCCTTTGATGATTTCAAGTTCTATAGCCTATTTTATAGTACCACATTACTGTGGAACTGAGAACTGCTATAATTTTTAAAAATTAACTTTAATTATAATTTTTTATAATTATATATATAAAAACCTAGAGGGGTAGGATGGGGAGGGAAGTGTAAGGGAGATTCAAGTGGCTGAGGATATGGGTAAACTTATGACTGATTCATGTTGATGCTTGGTAGAAACTTATCCAACACTGTAAAGCAATTATTCTCCAATAAAAATAAATGTTTTTAAAAAGTATAAAAAGGAAATGAAATTGTTATATATAATGTGTACTATATATTTATGAACATATGAATACACAATATTTATATATATGATATATGAAGTATGTATGAATATATAACCTACAACATGAATATAAATGTGATATTTCTCCTGACAATTTTGATTCCAGCTTGTGCTTCATCCAGACTGGCATTTCACATGATGTACTCTTCATATAAGTTAATTAAGCAGGGTAACAATATACATCCTTGACATACTCCTTTTCCAATTTGGAACCAGTCTGTTGTTCCATGTCCAGTTCTAACTGTTGCTTCTTGACCTGCATACAGGTTAGGCAGGAGGCAGGTAACGTGGGCTGGTATTCCCATCTCGTTAAGTATTATCCATAGTTTTTTTGTGATCCACAATTCAAAGGCTTTAGTGTAGTCAGTGAAGCAGTAGTAGATGTTTTTCTGGAATTCTCTTACTTTTTCTATGATCCAACGGATGTTGGCAATTTTATATCTGGTTCTTCTGCCTTTTCTAAATCCAGATTGTACATCTGGAAGTTCTCAATTTACGTACTGTTGAACCCTAGCTTGGAGGGTTTTCAGCACATCCTTGCTAGCAAGTGAAATGAGTACAATTGTGCAGTAGTTTGAACATTCTTTGGCATTGCCCTTCTTTGGAATTGGAATGAAAATTGACCTTTCCAGTCCTGTGGCTGCTTATGTTTCCATTACGTTTGAGCTCATGCCAACTTTTCCTGGATTGAATACAACTTTTGTTCCCAAGAATTTCTTATTCATTTTATTTTCCAATGTCACTTTTTTTTTAACATTTTTTTCTTTTTACACATAAAGTGATAGTTTATTGTTATGAAAATGTAATGAATATGAAATGACAAGGAAAATGAAGAACTAAGATGGCACAAGTGATACACAATTAAGCCCATGAAAACAGCCAAACCTAGATTTGATGAGCATAAAAATAGTGAAAGACATTTGAGACCCAAGTTCAATCCCTGGGTTGGGAAGGGCCCCTGGAGAAGGAAATGGCAACCCACTCCAGTTTTCTTTTCTTTTTTTCTTTTTTTTTTTTTCATTTAGGTATTCAGTAAATATTTGTAATTGAACTAATGGATTCAGATTAATACAAATTTTGGCCTTTGTGTGTGCTTGCTAAGTCGCTTTAGTTGTGTTGACTCTTTGTAGCCCTGTGGATCATGCTGCCAGCCTCCTCTGGCCATGAGATTCTCCACGAAAGAATACTGGAACATATGAAACCTCAAACCAGAGTCCATAAATAAGAACTTAGCACATCTGACATGCAAAATGCCTGATATTGCTCTATGATGACTAGAAATCCTAAAGTCCTGCTTAGATCAAATTAACCATTCTTTCTGTCTGGCAGAAAAAGACAGCCTAGACATAAATGTTTAGAGAGCTTGGCAGCTTTGCAGTCCATTTCCTTTAAACAGGAATAAACCTGGATCCTGATGGTTTTCCTGTGTGCATTTTCATTGTTGTTCTCCCTCTCAGTCCACTTTCTCTTTACTTTTATGACCTTGGAAAGGTTATATATCCGCTTGACTAGAAAGCTGATCTGGCATTGTTAAGGTCCCCAAAGCCAGTCTGTACAAATGTTTGCACATTTTCTTAACTCGGAGTATTTAACCAATTGACTGTAACATCTGCCTTTGGTATGATAGATTCCCTCTGGTTAGCACCAGCTCCTCCAATTCTTGCAAAACCCAAAGTGATTTCTTGATCTCCCATTGCATTATGTCCATAAAACATCCATCATGGACAACTTCAGACGGATACTACTTTGACTTTTAATTAATCAGTTAACTAAAAGGTACACATGAGCCAGAAACTCAGTGATATGAGATGGTTCATAAATAGGATTACTTAACAAGGATAAATTATCATTTCATAATATGCTGTCATAAAGCAGGAAATTTTAATAAGAATAAAAGAGAGATTCAGCCAAGTTAGTCAGTGATGATGTTCTCACTTATTATCAAATATCAATTTCTTTAACAAGAGAAATTGCTGTTGTTTCAAAACTATTTAAAACTCACCAATACAGAGGAACATTCTTTAACTAATTCCATCTGCCTTGACCACCTCTTGGCATACCTTCATTTATTATTTAAGCTGCTTCTTTACTTACTTTAAAAGCTTTTAAATGGAATGTACAATAATATAATGAGATACCACATGTGTTGACATACAACATATGTAGTTTTGCTGTCTCTTATACAATTCCATCATCACAAAAAATTGGTGATACGGTTGTTGCTATTTTATATGTGAAACTTAGAAATTTAACTGTTTTGGCATAATAATCAAGGCTGCTTGATCACGATGAATATTCCAGGAAAATGAAAAGGAACTACTAGACCACAATGTCTCAAGATAAGGCTAAGGAATTTGAAATTTTTCCAGCATTCTGAGGGGTTCATAGCCACTCTAAAAATCGAGAATCACTAAAATACGATAAGTGTAAGCATGTGTTTAATTAGCTCAAATAGACTGGAAGCTTCTTAAAAGAAAAGACCATCTACTTTTCTCTTTTCCCAGTCTCTCAATTACTACTCATGAGTTAATGTACACCTGGAGAATCAAATGGCAACCTACTCCAGTTTTATTGTCTGGAGAATCCCATGGATGGAGGAGCCTGGTAGGCTACAGTTCACGGGGTCGAAAAGAGTCAGACACAACTGAGCAACTTCACTTTTTTTCTTTTCTATCTTTGATGTACACCATCAGACAAGTGTTTGTAGAGAAAGGCTTTGGTGGAAGAAAAATTTTTTTATTAATAAATTCTTTGAGACCCAGAGAAAGAGAATTATCAGGTCTACTGCATGTACTTCTCAAGAGCACCACTGAAATACTGTGCCACTCAAAACTACTTGGCAAATACCTATTCTATTCATTGATTACTTAAAAAAAATAGATTACTTTTCAGTTCAGTTCAGTCGCTTAGTCCTGTCCGACTTAATGAAACCCCATGAACCACAGCATGCCAGGCTTCCCTGTCCATCACCAACTCCAGGAGTCCACCCAAACCCATGTCCATCAAGTTGGTGATGCCATCCAACCATCTCATTCTCTGAAGTCCCCTTCTCCTCCTGTCCTCAATCTTTTCCAGCATCAGTGTCTTGTCCAATGAGTCAGCTCTTCGCATCAGGTGGCCAAAATATTGGAGTTTCAGCTTCAACATCAGTCCTTCCAATGAACACCCAGGACTGATGTCCTTTAGGATGGACTTGTTGGATCTCCTTGCAGTCCATGGGACTCTCTAGAGTCTTCTCTAACACCACAGTTCAAAAGCATCAGCTTTTCACACTCAGCTTTATTTATGATCCAATTCTCATATCCATACATGACTACTGGAAAGACCCTAGTTTTGACTAAATGGCCCTTTGCTGGCAAAACAATGTCTTTGCTTTTTAACCTGCTATCTAGGTTGGTCATAAGTTTCCTTCCAAGGAGTAAGCGTCTTTTAATTTCATGGCTGCAATCACCATCTGCAGTGATTCTGGAGCACAGAAAAATAAAGTCAGCCACTGTTGCAACTGTTTCCCCATCTATTTCCCATGAAGTGATGGGACCAGATGCCATGCTCTTCGTTTTCTGAATGTTGAGCTTTAAGCCAACTTTTTCATTCTCTTCTTTCACTTTCATTAAGAGGCTCTTTAGTTCTTCTTCACTTTCTGCCATAAGGGTGGTGTCATCTGCATATCTGAGGTTATTGATATTTCTCCCAGCAATCTTGATTCCAGCTTGTGCTTCTTCCAGTCCAGCGTTTCTCATGATGTACTCTGCATAGAAGTTAAATAAGCAGGGTGACAACATACAGCCTTGATGTACTCCTTTTCCTATTTGGAACCAGTCTGTTGTTCCATGTCCAGTTCTAACTGTTGCTTCCTGACCTGCATATAGATTTCTCAAGAGGCAGGTCAGGTGGTCTGGTATGCCCGTCTCCTTCAGAATTTTCCACAGTTTGTTGTGATCCACACAGTCAAAGGCTTTGCCATAGTCAATAAACCAGAAATAGATATTTTTTCTGGAACTCTCTCGCTTTTTTGATGATCCAGCGGATGTTGGCAATTTGATCTCTGGTTCCTCTGCCTTTTCTAAAACCAGCTTGAACATCTGGAATTTCACTGTTCATGTATTGCTGAAGATTGGTTAGGGAATTTTGAGCATTACTTTACTAGCATGTGAGATGAGTGCAATTGTGCGGTAGTTTGAGCATTCTTTGGCATTGCCTTTCTTTGGGATTGGAATGAAAACTGACCTTTTCCTGTCCTGTGGCCACTGCTGAGTTTTCCAAATTTGCTGGCACATTGAGTGCAGCACTTTCACAGCATCATCTTCCAGGATTTGAAATAGCTCAGCTAGAATTCCATCACCTCCACTAGCTTTGTTCATAGTGATGCTTTCTAAGGCCCACTTGACTTCACATTCTAGGATGTCTGGCTCTAGGTGAGTGATCACACCATCATGATTGTCTGGGTCATGAAGATATTTTCTGTACAGTTCTTCTGTGTATTCTTGCCACCTCTTCTTAATGTCTTCTGCTTCTGTTAGGTCCATACCATTTCTGTCCTTTATTGAGCCCAACTTTGCATGAAATGTTCCCTTGGTATCTCTAATTTTCTTGAAGAAATCTCTAATCTTTCCCATTCTATTGTTTTCCTCTATTTCTTTGCATTGATCACTGAGGAAGGCTTTCTTATCTCTCCTTGCTATTCTTTGAAACTCTGAATTCAAATGGGTATATCTTTCCTTTTCTCCTTTGCTTTTCGCTTCCTTTCTTTTCACAGCTATTTGTAAGGCCTCCTCAGACAGCCATTTTGCTTTTTTGCATTTCTTTTCCATGGGGATGGTTTTGATACCTGTCTCCTTTACAATGTCATGAACCTCAGTCCATAGTTCATCAGGCACTCTGTCTATCAGATCTAGTCCCTTAAATCTATTTCTCACTTCTACTGTATAGTCATAAGGGATTTGATATAGGTCATACCTGAATGGTCTAGTGGTTTTCTCCACTTTCTTCAATTTAAGTCTGAATTTGGCAATAAGGAGTTCATGATCTGAACCACAGTCAGCTCCCAGTCTTGTTTTTGCTGACTATATGGAGCTTCTCCATCTTTGGTTGCAAAGAATATAATCAACCTGATTTTGTTGTTGACCATATGTTGATGTCCATGTGTAGAGTCTTCTCTTGTGTTGTTGAAAGAGGTTGTTTGCTGTGATGAGTATGTTCTCTTGGCAGAACTGTATTAGTCTTTGCCCTGCTTCATTCTGTGCTCCAAGGCCAAATTTGCCTGTTACTCCAGGTGTTTCTTGACCTCCTACTTTTGCAGAAAAAAAGTAGAGAAAAAAGCCTTTTGGAGAAAAAAGGCCTATAATTAGGTCCACAAAATTAAACTTGAGGCATGTCACTTATAAATCATTTCCTACAGGACTTGTAATTTCCTTTTAAGGATCTGAGTGAGCAGTGAAGGGATTAGTGTAGTCCAAGAAAAATGTAGTACGTGATCAGAAATCAATTCCACAGATTCTAGTCAATGAATCCCTGTTAAGATGGGTGGATAACTTACAGGGATGGTGAAGGAAAGAATGGGAACTTCCTCTTTGAATCTCCAGCCCTGGCCAAATACAAGCAAAAGATAGAAATGTTTACATTTTTCTCTGAAAAACAATTATTAGCAGAGTGATTCTATAATGAATGTGCAATTTTGGAATCACTTGCAGAGCACTGATTCCAGAGCCCCCACCTAAGCCATTCTGATTTAATTAGCATGCAGTTCGGTCTGGGCATGGGGATTTTTGTAAGCTCCCCAGTGATTACAATGTGCCTGTAAGCTTGGAAACCACTTCTGGGAGATTTTCTTTTTCTTGTATTTTAATTTCAGCCAAGAGGCAAAGACAAGTCTATTTACTCAGAATATTTTTCATAGGGCAGATGCTGAGTGTAGGTGGAAGTTGTAACCTCACTGTTACTGACCTCATCACATTGTTCTGGACTCACCTACTTTCCTAAGACCTGGGATCCCTTACCACCTGTTTCATCCCCCTGCCCTTTGCTTTATCCTCCTAAGAAGCAACTTTACATATGTGCTTTTCCTGCTGATTTCTTTTTAAGTGACTTGAATGAATACATAAATCAGAGTCTTAAGTAAGAACAATAAAAGTCTGATATCACCATTGCCTACCCTGGATGGACCTTACCCTGACCACCTAGCAGCTTCTTTGCTATAGCCACCAAATTAACAAATGTATTTTTGTTCTGATGCAAGCTGTTGATAGATATTTCAAGAATGGGGTGCAAAAATTTTTTAAAGATCATTAGGAATCTGGGATGAAAGTTTTATACAATGATGCTCAATCCTGCCTCCATGTTGTCATCACCAGGGGAGCTTAGAACTCTATTTATGCCAAGGCCTCACTTTCACAAGGTTCTAATTTAATTACAATGGACATAGGGGGTTTTGATCCCCTAGAGAAGGGAGAGGCTACCCATCCCAGTATTCTGGCCTGAGTTGCAATGAAATGGACACAACTGAGTGATTTTCACTTTCACTTTAGGGAGTTTATTTTATTTTTTGGAATGGAAACTTAATTTTAATATGTGTGTATCCTATTTATCTTCTTGATTGTGTGCTTATAAATGCAACCATTGATTCACACCCATTTTTAAAATGTCCATTTGGTAATGTCACTTTGCTAGGATCCGATTGATATCGTTTTGTTCTGCAAAGATCTTATGTTGTGAGAAAGCCAAGGAACATCTAATGAGAAGCAGGAGTATTTATCAAGATGAAAGAATGTTGCTAGAAAATGGTATAGTCCAACCCCAAAGAGGAATATTAGAGTGGCAGAGAAGATAAAACCAAACCCAGACAGAAAAGAACCACATTTCAGACAGTATGGGGAGCATACTGGGGACATCTAAAAGGGAAGCCCTCCAACTCAATACCCAAATTAACCAAATCGGAAGTTATTTTTTTTAAGGCTGAGATGACTATTGAAACAAACATGGCTTGGGAAGAGTAATGTCTTCAACTGTCATTATTATTCTTTTACACTGCTTTGTGAGTGGAGATTTTTAAGACAGAGGTTGCAGGTAATGAGGGAAGAAAAGAACCTGTTGAACAGTCATGGGTAAAGCCATTTCTCATTCTGAGGAGGAGGGATGAGTTAGACAAAAAAGTCTAAAATTTCATTTACACACACACACACACACACACAAAGTGATACATCACAAACTTTAAAACATGAATACGTATGACTTCTACCATATTACTAGTCTGAACATAAGCAATTTGCTTAACTGTCCACACTTTTAATTTTGTTGTCTATAAAACAGAGGTACTAGTAAAATGACCCATCATATTGCTGAAATAAACAAGTGATATAAATGATGCACTAGTGTTGACCTTAGGGTAGCACAGAGTAAGTTTCCACAAACTGTCTAAAATTGCTTAATAAATCTTTCTTGCCAACATAGCTTTTGATCAGCTAGAAACCCTTTATTTTATTCATAATTTTTTGTATTATTAGTTATGATTTACTTATTTAATCTTATTGCTTCAGTATCCTTTATTCATGAAATGAGGTCCATATAGTCAAAGCTATGGTTTTTCCAGTCGTCATGTATGGATGTGAGAGTTGGACCAAAAAGAAGGCTGAGCCCTGAAGAATTGATGCTTTTGAATTATGGTGTTAAGAGGCCAGCAGAGGATGAGACAATTAGCATCACTGACTCAATGGACATGAATTTGAGCAAACTCTGAAAGATGGTGAAGGACAGAGAAGCCTGGCATGCTGCAGTCCATGGGGTCACAAAGAGTCGGACATGACTTAGTAACTAAACAACAACATTCATGAAGTATGCAGAGAAACAAAGAAAGGTAACTCTCTGCTCAGTTAAAGAGATTAACATTTTATCATAATATGGAAATAATAATAAAACTTAATAATACTGTGTCCAAGAGCTTCAAGTGTGTTCACACTTTTGGGTCCACACTTGAGGTATGAAGTTGTTAATTCCACTATGGAAATAAGGTTTTATTTCCTTCCGTTGGGTACCTGCCCTAACAAGTATTGGAAAGTGAGTTGTAGCTGTTCTTTCAAAGTCTTTTTTCAAAACTTGTCCATCTAATTCTGTATTTTGGCCTTAAACATCTCTCCAATTCCTCAAGCTTATCCAGTTGCCACAAGACTATGCCCAAGCTGGCTACAATGTAAGTCCCAGAGCTGTTGGCTGAAATTTGAAGAAAAAAAAAAAAAATGTATTCCTTTAACAAGCATTTCAACATTGAGAAGTATTCTAACTGTTGTCATATATTAAAAATCACAGAGGTTTTAAGGGTGGAACCTGAGGCACTATTGTGAGTGTGTCAGGGAAAATATTTAAAGAGATAGAAGCATTGATCTGTATCCCTTAAGTATACTCATAAAAGCAACCCACATTTCCTCTGAGAATCAGGGCTATTGCTAAGCCCTGTGTTTACACTGTGTTTCTAGTTCTCCTGATCAATTCTAAAATTTCTCTCTCTTTATAATGTGGCATTCTTCATTATTTTAGAGTGTGTCTAGCTACATGAGAAGGATGACTTTGCCTAACACCTAGATATCCTGCTAGAAAATAAAGAGGTTTTAAGGAAATGGAAAGATTTTAAGGTGTTAATTTAAGGAATAGTATGTCTTCAAAGAGAGTCTTGCAGACAGAACATGACCAATCCTAAATTCTGTGTTTACAGAAAAGTTCATACACACAGAATAATGGGTCACTCTCTTTACCCAGGTGTTTGTAAAAGAGCTTTGTAATCTTTAATGATCAATCAATTTGATTAAAAAATAAAATTAAAAATTAAATAGTTATCAGACAATAATTCTAACACTGAAAACAGGTAGTTTTATCATCGAAAGGCATTTCTCTAAATGCTTTGCATACATTAATTTACTTTTATCACAATACTGATGTTATGAAATGAGTTAGCAGCATTTTTCTTCATTTAATATGTAAGAAGCATATGTAAACACAGAAATGTTAAATACCTCACCCAAAGTCACAGAGATGGAAAGTAAAAAAAGTAGTATTTTAATACAGGTAGTTGAATATGCTTTTTACAAATCAATAGATTGCTCTCCCAATTTATACATTATATGTGTTTGAATGTATGATAGAATATAATGCATCAAGTATATTCTATAATCAAATCAAATTAAATTCAAAACATATGAATTTCCTTAGGTTTCATAGAAATAAAACTAAGCACTTCAGTATTTCAGTAGGTTGTCATATTATTTAACATTATTTGATAAACTGAATAAATATGTCATATTACTTGTCTCTATATTAATGCATCACTGTCAAAGTGTCTGTCTAGTTACCAATCAATTGAATTATCAGAAAAAAGTATATGACCAAAAGACAGTTTGAAGAGACAAATGGTATTTCTCTGTGCCTCATAGATACATAGCTACTCAAGAATTTGTTTATCTAAGAATCAGTTCTCTAGGGAAGAGGCCAGGATTTAAAAGACTAAAACTTAGAACCTTCTTTCAAGGAAAGGACCCTAGATTAGACCCCAGAGAATAAGTTAGTTCTCAGAAATAGCTGCTTTCAGCTCCAGAATACTTGTCCAAACAATTGAACAACAGTGATCAACAAACAAAATAAAATCCATTTGGGTTGAACTAATTTTTTAACTACTGTACAATTGCACTCATCTCACATGCTAGTAAAGTAATGCTCAAAATTCTCCAAGCCAGGCTTCAGCAATATGTGAACCATGAACTTCCAGATGTTCAAGCTGGTTTTAGAAAAGGCAGAGGAACCAGAGATCAAATTGCCAACATCTGCTGGATCAGGGAAAAAGCAAGAGAGTTCCAGAAAAACATCTATTTTTGCATTATTGACTATGCCAAAGCCTTTGACTGTGTGGATCACAACAAACTGTGGAAAATTCTGAAAGAGATGGGAATACCAGACCACCTGATCTGCCTCTTGAGAAACCTATATGCAGGTCAGGAAGCAACAGTTAGAACTGGACATGGAACAACAGACTGGTTCCAAATAGGAAAAGGAGTTCATCAAGGCTGTATATTGTCACCCTGTTTATTTAACTTCTATGCAGAGTACATCATGAGAAACGCTTGTCTGGAAGAAGCACAAGCTGGAATCAAGATTGCTGGGAGAAATATCAATAACCTCAGATATGCAGATGACACCACCCTTATGGCAGAAAGTGAAGAAGAACTAAAAAGCCTCTTGATGAAAGTGAAAGAGGAGAGTGAAAAGGTTGGCTTAAAGCTCAACATTCAGAAAACAAAGATCATGGCATCTGGTCCCATCACTTCATGGGAAATAGATGGGGAAACAGTGGGAACAGTGTCAGACTTTATTTTTTTGGGCCCGAAAATCACTGCAGATGGTGGCTGCAGCCATGAAATTAAAAGACACTTACTCCTTGGAAGAAAAGTTATGACCAACCTAGATAGCATATTCAAAAGCAGAGACATTACTTTGCCCACAAAGGTCTGTTTAGTCAAGGCTATGGTTTTTTCTATGGTCATGTATGGATGTAAGAGTTGGACTGTGAAGAAAGCTGAGCACCGAAGAATTGATGCTTTTGAACTGTGGTGCTGGAGAACTCTTGAGAGTCCCTTGGACTGCAAGGAGATCCAACCAGTCCATTCTGAAAGAGATAAGCCCTGGGTGTTCATTGGAAGGACTGATGCTAAAGCTGAAACTCCAGTACTTTGGCCACCTCATGCAAAGAGTTGACTCATTGGAAAAGACTCTGATGCTGGGAGGGATTGGGGGCAGGAGAAAAAGGGGACGACAGAGGATGAGATGGCTGGATGGCATTGCTGACCTGATGGACGTGAGTCTGAGTGAACTCCGGGAGTTGGTGATGGACAGGGAGGCCTGGCGTGCTGAAGTTCATGGGGTCGCAAAGAGTCGGACACAACTGAGTGACTGAATTGAACTGAACTGAACTGAACTGAATTTGTTTTACTAATATGCAATTATCTATGTTTACTAAGAAAGGAAATATTCATTTTATTCAATTTTGGTGTTTGGAAAAATGATATTTTGCTTAAACAGATGTCAGTCATAGGGTATGTCGAGCTGTCTGGAACAATGAAAATTTTGAGAGAAAAAAAAGAGTATAATCTCCAAGCAGCCAAAATGATTTCTAGGTAATAAAATGCCACTGAAGATTTGGTGAGGCCTTTGACCAGATTCAGTTGAATTTCATCAATATTAATAAAATGAGTTTTCTGCCTGTCTGTTACTGTATTGCATGAAATTAGCACAGGGAATTATTATCAGAATCAGACACTATATTTGAAATGGTGCAGTTGAAAGGACAGGCTATGTGCTAAGCAGAATGATAGCCCCAACCCCCAAGATTGTCCATGCCCTCATTCCCAGAACCGAAAGTATATGACTTCACATGGCAAAGAGGAATTAAGGTAGAAGATGGAATTAAGGTTGCTAAGTAGCTAATCATGTATTTTGTGGCCCCAGTGTAATCCCTAAAGTCCTTGAGTGCAAGGGTCCTTAAAACATCTTTAAAGGGAAGATAGACGAGTAGGAAGTCAGAGAGTAGGAAGGAGATCTGCTGACTTTGAAGAAAGTAAGGGGCTGTAAAACCATGAATGTAGACAATCTCTAGACAGCAGGAAACAAAAATGATTCTCCTATGGAGCCTCCAGAAAGGAAAGTAGACCTGCCAGCATTCTGATTTGTAGTCCAGTGAGACCATTTCAGAGGCCTGGCCTCCAGAATGGTGAGATAAGAAACTAGAAGTAATTTAAAGCAGTGATAGGAGATAAATATACAGGTTATTACCTCCTCCTGAAAGAGATACGGGCACATGTACTAAGTCACTTCAGTTGTGTCTGACTCTGTAACCCTATAGACCATAGCTCATTAGGCTCCGCTGTCCATGGGATTCTCCACGCAAGAATACTGGAGTGAGCTGCCATGCCCTCCTGCAGGGGATCTTCCCTACCCAGGGATCGATTCCAGGTCTCTTAAGTCTCCTGCATTGGCAGGTGGGTTCCTTACCACTAGTGCCACCTGGGAAACTCCCTTAAAGAGATAAATGGCCATCATTTGAAGATGGATCATTTTGCCATGCATTACCCTGTCTGTACTCAGATCCACTCCTTACCCTTTCTTTGCCTCACATATTGGGGCAAGTGGGTAACCCTGCACGTTTAATTAATTTCCCAGGTTTCTCTGGGAGCTGACATCCTGCTATTGTTTAGTTGCTCAGTCATGTCTGATACTCTGTGACCCCATGGGCTAAACCCCCCATCCTCCTCTGTCCACAGGATTTCTCAGGCAAGAATGCTGGTGTGGGTTGCCATTTCTTCCTCCAGGAGATCTCCCCAACTCAGGGATCAAACCTGAATTGCAGGTGGATTCTTCACTGCTGAGCCACCAGGGAAGTCCTGGTTTCCTGCTGAGTTCAGCCAATGAGCAGTGATGAGAGTTTGCTAGTGAGGACGGGGAGATTGGAGAAGCCTAAACAATGACAACCCACTCAAGTACTCTTGCCTGGAAACTTCCATGGACGGGGGAGCCTGGTAGGCTGTAGTCCATGGGGTCGCTAAGAGTCGGACACAACTGAGCGACTTCACGTTCACTTTTCACTTTCATGCATTGGAGAAGGAAATGGCAACCCACTCCAGAATTCTTGCCTGGAGAATCCCAGGGATGGGGGAGCCTGATGGGCTGCCGTCTATGGGGTCGCACAGAGTTGGACACGACTGAAGCGACTTAGCAGCAGCAAGCATCTCTGCCCACCTCCTTCTGCCTCAGTTGGCATCTCTGGAGGTGACTCAAGTCTTATTTTTGCTTTAGGTACAACTATAGTGAGAGGCTTAGCTCACAGCCTGATCCATCTGTCCTTTATTTTGCACTGGATGTCCCTTGGTTTTTGTCCCAGCAACATGGCCTCAGGTTCTTAGCTCCAGAAATACATTCTCTTCGTTGTCCTACAGTCTTGTTAACTGTTGCTTATTACTTAGAACCTCATTCTCACCTGAGAGCTTTGGTTTTCATACCTGGAAGCTGTGAAGGCATATGAAATTTCTTAGGTCAATTTAGATATAATTTTAATAGCTGTGGTTCTTGGTGAGGAAGATTATCTTTGGATAACTGTCAGAATTGGGATTCACAGAGGGGGGAAAAGTCAGGGAAAAGTATCTCTTATAATAAAGATGAGGTTGATGCTGATAATGATTTCATGGTTGTTATGACACTGACAATATCAACAATGATGAAAGTAGCATAGAAGTAGCACATAGTGCTAGTAAATGGAGATTTTGTGCTCATCCTTTGTTATCAAAACCTGTAGTATCTGAGTAGGCAATCTGCCACTTAGTAGCTATGACACTTAGGTAAGGCACTGCCCTGCTCTGTTTTGGTCATTGCATCTGTAATGATATACATCTTATGAATTTGTAAAGAATATACAATAAGATGCAGAAAATGTTCCTAATTTGGCACACAGGACACACTTAATAAAAGATGGCAGTGAAACTGATCTCTTATATTGAACTCAAGTATTAATAAAGATTCTGCATTTCTTAAAAATGAACACTCACTTTTAAAACTTAAGTCCTCTAACATTTGTCTAGGATTTACCTTTTCACAGTTTTTACTTATGATCCTAATGCACTGCTTGCCTAGCATAAGAAACTCCAAACATTGCTTTTTCCTAGCGCTTGCATTGCCTTGATCCATCTGCCTGATAGATTTCACTTTGCAAATCCAGACTCTAGTCTCCTCATACCACCTGTCACCACATTCTTGATACCAAGCTCTGTCTAACCTGGTTGGATGCTTTCCACTTATGTGCTTCAGGGCTGCGCTTATATCAGGGAAAGCCTTCTTGACACATTTAACCCTTCTGTGCCAACCTACAGAAGACACACAATAGAAGCCGCTTTGCCTAATATTTGCTAACACTCTTACGTTCTTGAGGATAATGATACCACCACTCTGCTTTTAGGATTAAAAAAAAAAAAAAAAAATTCCCCCAGACATTGGAGACTACCAAATAAATTGTTTTTCCCCTGTTCTATGAAACAATGACTAAAGCCATTTTCTGAAAATGAGTATTGTTAATCATCAGATCATTAACCTTTACAATGTCAATGTGTTCTCCATATCAAATTCAGTTAAATGACTGCCGGAGGTAGCAGTGAAGGGAACATTTCACATAGATGAACATATTAATGGTTTATTTAGTTCTAAATGCACTGTGAAGGATTTACTTGAGAGCTAATCTATGTTAAGAAAGCAAAATACCTCAAAGAACAATCTCACAGCAAAAAAGTGGGGATTTGACAGAATAAAAGGTGGCCTGCCTTATAATGTTTCACATTTCTTTCTTTACTTATCACTGTATTTTTTTTTCCTTAGTACATTTCAATAGGAAACACACACGAACTTGCACACAAGTGGAGATAGAAAGGACTACTGCAAGTGTGCGTTTGTGTGTGTGTTTACGTGTATCTACACATGTATGCACCCTGAAGCCCACTCCTGTGATGGGCATTTTGCCATTCTAGAGGGAGATTATAGAAAGGAGCAATTTGTCTTTTCATACCTCTTATTGTAGGCAGGCACCACTTGTTTCCTCACTCAGAATCACATTTTACATTCTTTTCCCTCCTTGTTCCAATGCTCCACTGGTTCAGATCATATTGAAGTACAGGCATTATAAGTTTAAGAAAGACTTAAACCAGCTATATTCACAGAAGGCAACTTGTGAAAAAAGTGATAATGTGATTTAAGATACACCACACAGTATAAGTTCTTAAGTCTAAGGTGGAGGGATTTAACACGTCTGCACCTTAGAGATTCTTACATGGACTGAAAAAGATTATGAGCTTTCCACCCTCTCAAGAAAGAATAGTAGAATTAAAGAGAACACACTGATCTTTTACAAGAAATAACTTGAATCAGACTTAATTATAGTGAAAATAGTGAGTCATTTGCACATTTCAGGGTTTTACCTGAGCTTCCCAGGTGGTGCTAGTGGTAAAGAACCCGTTTGCCAATGCAGGAGGCATGGTATGCAGAATCAGTCCCTGGGTCAGAAAGATGCCTGGAGGAGGAAATGGCAACCCACTCCAGTATTCTTGCCTGCAGAATCCCATGCACAAAGGAGACTGGTGGGCTACAGTCCATAGGGTCACAAAGAGTCAGATGCAACTGAAGTACCTAAGTATGCATGGATGTGTTTTAACTAGTACTAATATCAAGCTGGTTCCCTGGTACCTCAGATGGTAAAGTGTCTGCCTACAATGCAGGAGACCCGGGTTCAATCCCTGGGTAAGGAAGATCCACTGGAGAAGGAAATGGCAACCCACTCCAGTATTCTTCCCTGGAGAATCTCATGGATGGAGGAGCCTGGTGGGCTACAGTCCATGGTGTCAAAGAGTTGGACATGACTGAGCGACTTCATGTCACTTCTTTAGAAAATTCAGAGGAATCAGAGATCAAATTGCCAACATCTGCTGGATCAGGGAAAAAGCAAGAGAGTTCCAGAAAAACATCTACTTATGCTTTATTGACTATGCCAAAGCCTTTGACTGTGTGGATCACAATAGACTGTGGAAAATTCTGAAGGAGATGGGAACACCAGAGCACCTGACCTGCCTCTTGAGAAACCTATATGCAGGTCAGGAAGCAACAGTTAGAACTGGACATGGAACAACAGACTGGTTCCAAATAGGAAAAGGAGTCCGTCAAGGCTGTGTATTGTCACCCTGCTTATTTAACTTCTATGCAGAGTACATCATGAGAAACGCTGGGCTAGAAGAAGCACAAGCTGGAATCAAGATTGCAGGGAGAAATATCAATAACCTCAGATATGCAGATGACACCACTCTTATGGCAGAAAGTGAAGAGGAACTAAAAACCCTCTTGATGAAAGTGAAAGAGGAGAGTGAAAAGGTTGGCTTAAAGCTCAACATTCAGAAAACTAAGATCATGCCATCTGGTCCCATCATTTCATGGGAAATAAATGGGGAAACAGTGGAAACAGTGTCAGATTTTATTTTTGAGGGCTCCAAAATCACTGCAGATGGTGATTGCAGCCATGAAATGAAAAGACTCCTTGGAAGGAAAGTTATGACCAACCTAGATAGCATATTGAGAAGCAGAGATATTACTTTGCCACCAAAGGTCTGTCTAATCAAGCCTATGGTTTTACCAGTGGTCATGTATGGATGTGAGAGTTGGACTGTGAAGAAAGCTGAGCCCTGAAGAATTGATGCTTTTGAACTGTGGTGTTGGAGAAGATTCTTGAGAGTCCCTTGGACTGCAAGGAGATCCAACCAGTCCATTCTGAAGGAGATCAGCCCTGGGATTTCTTTGGAAGAACTGATGCTAAAGCTGAAACTCCAATACTTTGGCCTCCTCATGAAAAGAGTTGATTCACTGGAAAAGACCCTGATGCTGGGAGGGATTGGGGGCAGGAGGAGAAGGGGACGACAGAGGATGAGATTGCTGGATGGCATCACTGACTCAATGGACATGAGTCTGAGTGAACTCCAGGAGTTGGTGATGGACAGGGAGGCCTGGCGTGCTGTGATTCATGGGGTCGCAAAGAGTCAGACAAGACTGAGCGACTGAACTGAACTGAATAATAAAGTAAATAAGGCATGTCCTAAACTATTCTCAGCACTCTGTATATTTAATATTTTCACTGAGAATCTCTGCTCTAGGACCTAGTTGACATAAAGACCTAAAGAACTGAGACCATCAAGTGAAGCTTCTGAGATTTGATATTTCAGGACTCAATCATCAATGCCCTTCACTTGGTGAATACCATCAATCAACTCCAATTTCTCCTGCCACATCCACATCACTGATGTTAAGCTGCTTCTATGCAATGCCAGATCAACCAGTCAGCTTCATCAAGCAGATGAAAATGCCTGACAGACTAAACATTCCAAGCTATATGGACAACACAATTTGCTGATTCAATTAACAGTTCACTCTTCAAAACACTGGGATGGTGACATGAGTACAAGAACATTGATTACATCTTGGTTTCAACATCTCTAGATATAAAACTACTTTCAGTCATATTGGTGTGTGAACAATTTGTCTTTAGCTTATAGCACTTCGTATATTATACCCTGTTGGCCTCCTGTGGGGACACCTGGGGCTCCTAGTCTAGTTTTCCTTTAAAACGCAATTCGAAAATGAATATTCCTTACAAAAGAGAAGTGAAGTGAAAGTGAAATTTGCTTAGTCATATCCAACTCTGCAACCCCATGGACTATACAGTTCATGGAATTCTCCAGGCCAGAATACTGGAGTGGGTAGCCTTTCTCTCCTCCAGGGGATCTTCCCAACCCAGGGATTGAACCCAGGTCTCTCACATTGCATGTGGATTCTTTATCAGCTGAGCCAGAAGGGAAGCCCAAGAATACTGGAGTGGGTATCCCTCCAGAAATCCCAACCCAGGAATTCAACCAGGGTCTCTAGCACTGTAGGTGGATTCTTTTCCAACTGAGATATCAGGGAAGCCCTTTCCAAAGTGAAGCCAACATTATATAGATCAAGATGTATATAATACATGTGCAAGTGAAAATCCTTAGCATGAATTCTGTCCAATTTTTTTTTTCAAAAAATTCCTTAATTTTTTAATATGATGTCTCATATAGAGTGGGAATAGTATTTCAGAAGATAAAGGAACCTGCCCGGTAGCCCTAAAACTATCCATGCAGACAGCAGCTGATTGATTGCACCTACCATGACAGTAGGTTTATGGAATCTTATTTATCATTCAGAACTTTTCCTCATTTGAATCTCTGTAGAACTCTAAACTTAGTAGTGTAAGTAGATCTGGGAAGAGGGACAACAAAGAAAGTCTTGGAAAAATTATGTGACCTGTCAATGTCTGCATATCAAGCTAGTGACCAAGCTAGAGCTGGAATTCAGATACTGCAGTCACTAGCTTGGATTTGTTTTACTTATTTCAAACTTTTATATCACTTTGGGAATAAACTGGAGCATAAACTTGCTCATATAACTATGCCCTTAAGTAAGGTGATCATATGTGTCACTTCACCTGGAACAGTCCAATTTATGTCACTGTCTGGTGTAATTATTAACAACACACCCTTTCACTCTCAAAAGTGCCAATGTTTGGTTGTTAAAGTAAAGAATTGCTTCAGCTTTAAGATTTTAAGAGATTTCTCTTTGAGAATTGAAGCTTTAGTTCTTTAGAAGAATTAATGCCATAATATTCTCATCAAACTTTTGCCTACTGTAAACCTAGCTTTTATTTATTCCTACACTCTTTGACCTCAGATTCCCTTACAAGCCCTAATTATTACACTTATTCTTTTAGGCCTGGGGTGCACAGCTGGGGCAAACTGATATCTGTGCCTGAACATACTTTTGCTGCTTAGTCTCTAGGTTGCCTCAGACTCTTTGTGACCATATGTGACCATACCACCAGCCGCCTCTATCCATGGGGTTTCCCAGGCAAGAATACTGGAGTGGATTGCTGTTACCTTCTCCAGGGGAAATTCCTGATGCAGGGATCGAACCAGTGTCTCCTGGTTTAAGGGAGATTCTTTACTACTGAGTCACCTGGAAAACCTGGACATGATCCTGCCTGGACATGATCCTGCTTTTATTTTGGCATTTAAGTTCCAGGATCTTGCCTGCCCATCTTTCCTGTCTTTGAACATTCCCGAGGTTTGATTTTCCTTCTGGTATTTCAGCACCAAAAGCCGGGGACATTCTTCCCTATTACAAATCCAGATAGCATGCTGTTCTATTTATTTTAATCTTGTGACTATTAAAATTTCCAAATCCTCTTAAGTACTCTTACACTTTCTATAGGTACTTCATCAATTCTGAATCTCTACCATTCAGTGTGATGAGAGAAACAGTCCATGAACTTGACCTTCCAAATAATTGAGATGTCGGACTTCCCAGGTGGCTCAGTGGTAAAGAATCCGCATGCCAATGAAAGAGACACAAGATACAGGAGTTAAATCCCTGAGTGGAGAAGATCCCAAGGAGAAGGAAGTGGGAACCCACTCTAGTATTCTGGCCTGTAAAAACTCGTAGACAGAAGAGCCTGGTGGGCTACAGTCCAGGGGGTCACAAAAAGTCAGACATGACTGAGCACACAATCGAGGGGTGTGCTGTGTGCTTAGGCCCTCAGTCATGTCCAACCCTTTGCGACCCCATGGACTATAGCTCACTAGGCTCCTCCGTCCATGGGGATTCTCCAGCCAAGAATACTAGAATGTATTGCCATGCCCTCCTTCAGGAGATCTTCCCAACCCAGGGATTGAACCTATGTCTCCCACATTGCAGATGGATTCTATACTGTCTGAGCCACCAGAGAAATCCAAGAATACTGGACTAGGTAGTGTATCCCATCTCTAGGGAATCTTCCCGACCCAGGAATCAAACTGGGCTCTCCTGCATTGCAGGTGTTTCTTTACCAGCCATGCTACCAGGGAAGCCCACTGAGGGGTGCACATGCCTAAATATTTGTAATCAAGAAGGTGCTGGAGTATTCCACTTGTACTCCATCAGTCCATTTCATAACTAGGAAAGGAAACAATTATTAAAAGCCCAACTCCTTCCCCAGAACTATGACCTCCTTGCTATATACACTCTACTTTTTCACCATCTTCTCTGTGATCTGGATGCTGCCTTTTTCATCAATTTTAGGAGGAACTGGCTGCTGGAAAAATCATCTGAAGCTCTACTGCTTAAGTCCAAACTGTAGCTCCACTATTAACTAACTAGCTTTTGATACATAACTGAATCTCACTATGCTTCAGTTTCCTCATTTGGAAATGGAGATTATAATACAATAATATCTAAGTCATATGGTAGTTGCGAGGCTTTAATGATTTATAGTATGTGATGCACACAGGGGATGATACTTATAATGATACTATTACTATTTTAATTTGAAATAATTCACTTAGTTAAAAGGAGATAACATTATTTGAGTACTGATTGAACACTATATTTGTTTACAGGCAAAGTTCAGTACATGACCGAAGTTAGTGTAGCATGTGCCTTGCTTCTTGAAATAACCATTTTCTCTGCTTTTAGAATTCACATGTTCTTGCTGCCTGTGGAGAAAGAGCGCAGCTGAAGGAGAAATGTCAAAGATGAGGCTACAGTTTGTAGGAAAATTGGTCACTCTCTTATTGGAGAAGCTAGAAATACTGAATATGCTTGTGTGAGTTTGGAGATTAAAACAAGAGGAGAATTTGTCTATTACCAGACACACTACATCAAAGCCATCAGAATGTGATGAGTTGAGGGGAGAATAGTTAAAGGGATCTAAAAGAGAGGGGTAGCTCAGTTGGTATGGAATCCACCTGTGATGCAGGAGACCCTGGTTTGATTCCTCAGTTGGGAAGATCCCCTGGAGAAGGGATAAGCTACCCACTGCGGTATTCTTGGGCTTCTCTGGTGGCTCAGTTGGGAATCTGCCTGTAATGTGGGAAACCTGGGTTCGATCCCTGGGTTGGGAAGATCCCCTGGAGGAGGGTATGGCAACTCACTCCACTATTCTTGCCTGGAGAATTCCATGGACAGAGGAGCCCGATGGGCTACAGTCCATGGAGTTACAAAGAGTTGGACATGACTGAGCGACTCATTTTCAAAAGCTCTAGACTCAGCCTAGTAGTAGATGTCAGAAGATAAAACCAAAATCTAAACAATCTCAAAGCCAAAGAAATGATGTCGGGGAAAATGTGAGAGGAAATGTGAAACTGCAAGAGAATGATCTTACTGACTTCAATATTTGGTACATTGGTAGACTGTAGGTGAATCCCTCTGTATGAACGTGAGTGCATGCGTGCATGCTCAGTCATGTCCGAGTCTTTTTGACTCCATGGACTGTAGCCCACCAGGCTCCTCTATCCAAGAAATTTTCCATGTAAGAATATTGAAATGGCTATTTCCTTCTCCAGGGGCTCTTCCCTACCCAGAGATCAAACCTGCATCTCTGGCATTGTCTCTTGCTTTGGCAGGAGGATTCTTTACCACTGAGCTGGCTGGAAAGCCACTTATAAATGAACAGTTAGGGAGAGAGAAGTAAACTTTTCAGCATGAGCTATTTCACTTAAAGGACTGCTGTTGCCCTCTAGTAAGGAGGCCACTGGAATAGCTCTGAGATGGACAACCCCACTGTTGAAATATAATACTTTGAAAAAAATATATATGAGGGATCTATTTTCTGATTATTTCTTCTCCATTTGTTTCTTAGATGTATTTCATGGAAATAAAGTCCTGTGAAAAAGCTTAAACATGATATATTTTTATGAAGAAAGTTGGTGAGTTCATTCTGTTAACATACAAACAGGAATAAGGTTAAGATAAAAATCAAATTGTGTTGGATGCTACGATTGTGATCCACTGATCACCAAAATTGACAAAGTGCAATACTGAGCATTGCATGTTTATAATAGAGACAGAGCTAAGAGAAATCTTTCTAACAGAAATCATACTGCATTTTTTTTTCTTTTTTAAAATTAAAGGCTTTACTTTCAAGCATCTCTCTTCTGAGTGGTATATGAAACAAAGAAAACTATTTATCTCAGTTGTCTCTTAAAATTTGTTTTTAGGAAAACCCATGTATGTTTCACTTCCTCATTTTTCTACATGCAAATCCTGAAATTGCAGATTCTGTTAAAGATTTAAATCCAAATGAAGAAGAATATATCACATACTTAGATGTGGCACCTTTCCTTTCTTATTCTTTCCAGGAAGCAAATAAGTCTTTACATTTATACACCTGCAATAATTGGAGAAGGCAATAGCACCCCACTCCAGTACTCTTGCCTGGAAAATCCCATGGATGGAGGAGCCTGGTAGGCTTCAGTCCATGAGGTCGCTAAGAGTCAGGCACGACTGAGCGACTTCACTTTCACTTTTCACTTTCGTGCATTGGAGAAGGAAATGGCAACCCACTCCAGTGTTCTTGCCTGGAGAATCCCAGGGACAGAGGAGCCTGGTGGGCTGCCGTGTATGGCATCACACAGAGTCAGACACGACTGAAGTGACTTAACAGCAATATCAGGGCCCTTCTGAACATCAACCTTTCTTCTTTTCAAGAAGTAAATGTTACATCATAGTCCGATGTTTGAGAAGAACAGAGTTACACAGAAAGAATATTCTAGGAAAAAGAGAAACTGTATGAAAGGTGAAAAATAAGGGATGAGAAAAAGGATTGTTCACAGGGTGTAACAAAATTGGAAAAGAAGACTTAAGATCCTTGATTCTGTGTCTGTGAACAGCACGTACATTTCACATATCTAAATTAGCTTCACTGAATGAATGTCTATGACAAGTGACAGAAGCACTCAAACTAGTTTAAATTGAAATAGCATTGCAAGAACACAGAAGAGTCTATCATACCCAACTGTAGTAACTGAAGCTATCCGGCATGGTGAATAGAGAATCATCAGGCAACTGTCTGTTCTCTCTGTGCCTTAAAACAACAGATTTTTTTCTTCTGAATATTTATCATTATCCTTTCTGCATGGTCTCTGGTTCTGTAGGACTTTAAGCTTGCATATGGATCTAAGTGTCCTTATTGTCCATTCTGGACTTCTTTTTATCCCCCAAAGTTATTATAGGAATTTTTATTTAGCAAGTTTTATTAAAGCATCATAAATTCAAAATCATGCATAAATCACAACTGTAAAAAATTATATTTTTCTAATCTATAGAACTCAAAACCCCAGGGAGGTGAAATAGATTATAATTTTGTATTTCAGAAAGCTGTGATCCAAATAAATCTAAGGGTCACTTAGCTCATTCACAGCAGTGACAAGGCTACAGTTCCTACCTCATGCCTCCTGCACTAGGGCCGCATCTCCTGAGTCACACCACGTTGTTCTAACATCTCCTGCATTGGCAGGTGGGTACAAGAGAATCTATATTAAGAGACTCTTAAACATTTTGTTTATAGCTTAAATATCCAGTAGCAAATATTTACTTAAGTAATTCTTCATGAGATTTTAGCTCCCAGATCTAACAATTCAATTGTTAAAAGCAGAGCTAAATTTCCTAGGAAGAAGGTTGGCTTGGTTTTCCTATATATTGGTTTTTCCCAGGTCAGGTGTCACACCAGGTCCAAACTACTATGGCCAAAATGTTGATGATTTTTTATTAGTATTCATAGGGTGTGTTGAAACATAGGATTCCAAGGAAGGTAATGTGAACTGTGTAGGCATATCAACTTAGGTCATTCAGTTACCAATCTATTTAATTCTTTATTATTCTGAAAACATTTATAATATTAATATCTTCAGTATCCTTTTCTACCTTGTCCTCCATTTAAAATTATTTATTCTTTTGTTATACTATTATTTTAATAGAGACTTATTCTGGATTAATTTCAAAAATTGAATATTTTTAAAATATTGGTAACCATTTATTGTCTCATTTTTCTCTTTCACTTTCTGGATATTTTTCTTTTATCTACTTTACTGTCACTGTGTATCAAGATATATTAATACCTTAAATATTAACTTCAGATATTTTCATATTTCTATCTCAGGTTATGTTTCTTGTATCTAAAGCTACTCTATGGAGTAGGAAATGGCAACCCACTCCAATAGTCTTGCCTGGAAAATCCCATGAACAGAGGAACCTGGAGGGCTACAGTCCATAGGGTCACAAAGAGTCAGACATGACTAAGCTACTGAGCACACACAAAGCTATTCTAAGACCAGTCACATTCTCAGTTTCTATCACTACTTCTTTATGGTTGATGCTTTCATCTCTGCCCTGAACCCTGACTCTCACCTAATGCAATACTACTGTCTATGTATTCACGGTAAGATCCCATTGACCATATACTAAATGTTTCTCAGACAATTCAACTTCACTGAATCAAAATCTTCATGAATTATTTCCAACTGTTTAGCTTTATTTTTATTGAATTCTTTTAAGAGAGTGATATCTTGAGTTCTTGAACCCTAAAATAGTTTCCCAAAGATGCTGCCAACTCCCTTAATGGGTGGCTTTGTGTTGCAGTTAAATGCACAGATTCTGGAGCCAAACATTCATGCTTCTAATCCTAAAATTGAATTCTCTCAGAAAAGATATAACTTTTCATTTCCAAAATTTTCTCCTCACTGAAATATATATAATTAGAGAAATTATTTTATAGAGTTATTATGAGGGCTGACCAAGATATCAAGATACAAAATATGATCAGTTAAGTTACTATATTTTATGTGAATACATTCTATGTGTAAGTAGGAAAACGTATCGAGTCATACATGATTCTTTCACTTTATATTTTGCATTATATAAAAACAGCTTAATGAAAGGTACAATAATTAAAGATTAAACAAATTCACTACATTTTCCCTCCCTGGATCAGTTTGGCTATATATATATATATATATACTTTTTTTTTGTCTTAAAATTTCTCAATTCTCTCCAACATCTTTACATTATTTCTTTTCCTCATAAATCAGCAGACTCTTCCTTTCCAAATACCCTCATCGATCTACAGTCAGCTTTTTAAAACTATAAAATGTTATATTTACCATGATATTTCTTTATTTGTAAATTAAAATATCTTTTAATTTTTCTTGATTATATATCAAGTTCAATCTAACTAACTTTTGTTAATATATAGGTTTCAAATGTTTTAAATGGTCCACCCTAACTACACTGTTTTTTCTATGAACTCTATTTCTGTGCACGTGTTTGAAGAAAATTATGATTTTCAGAAATGTAAATACCTGTACGTGTAAAGTGTTTAGAATAGGACTTGGCTTATAGCGTATATTTTAGAAAATTTCTTCTTTCTTCATAGGCAGAATCTGAGCCCTAAAATATAATTTGTATTAAACACTGGGATGGGCTATACTTTCCCTAAACAGACTATTTTTGCCTAAACTTTATCAATAGGAAAATATTCTTCTTGGCCTCTTACTTCTTAGCTTTTTCCTTAAGACCTTAAAAATATAACAGAAAGAGAAAACACTATAGAAATTTTAAAAATATATGTATAGAAAATACTTTAATTCTTGCCTTATGTATGCTTGGCTTCCCATGCCACTTTCAGCTAGACTGTAGTTCAAACCACTCCAACCCCCAAATATATACAGTTCTTTTATCATTTTAGGAATAGAGAGGAGTACTATAAACCCAAGCACATTATATTCATAAATTAATAGAGAAAGAAAAGATCATAAAGTATTAGCAAATAAGTGCCCCAAGCTACTCCTGTTTATAGTACATTTTGTTCCTTCTCCTGGAAGCTTTGTACCAGCAATGTTGCCTTTTGAGTGAGAAACACTCCCAGATCCAAATTAGATTTTATTTATCTACTCAGGAATCAGGTATGTAAAGGGAAAAGAGAAGAATTAAATTCTTGAATTGATCCTCAATGAAGAGGTTGAACACTTTTCATTATTAAAAATTCAAAGATTTTACCCATAAGCTTTCAGATTCTTTGTATCTGCCTAAGTGTCTGCATTTAACACAGGCAAGATTCTTCCTGGTATCTTGATGTGCTGCCTTAGTTGAGTGCCACTATCAGAAGTTAGTAGTGTCTCTAGTCAAAGCCTGGTGCAGGCTTCCTCCTTTTCCTACCTTCTGTTTTAGCATATGACATCTCATAATTGCAGGAACTCAACCTCAAAATTTTCTCTTTATCTTCATCTCTTATCTTTCTCTCAATCCAAATGCCTAATCATTTGGCAAATCCATATTTTCATTTCTGCAAAAATGCTTAAATCATTCATTTTCCTCCTAGTCGTTCTGTACTGTCTGCATTCAAAGTCCAGTCACTTTTCATCTAAAAGAATAACTTTGCTTTAAATCATCACTTCTTCCTCTCATTCAAGAATCAATCTTCAGTTCCCTTCCTAGAAACCAAATGATAGAGTTTACAATTCAAAGCATTTACACAATAACCATATCTCTTTGTCAAAAACAACACCTTGCCTGAACATGACTTTAAAGAAATCAATACACTGAAAGAATATATTTGAACTCTTACTTGATTACTATAATTGCACCATTAAAACATGTGACAAATCATTGGACCATTCTAGTTGATGTACTGTTCTAATTTATCACTGTGTGGGCTTTTTGATGTTAGTCTGAATGTCCTCTACATGGGAATTTTAACATTTGTGTAATAATTAAAGCCAAAGGACTAGATGCCCTACTGTATAAAGAGGTTTGACATGATTGTACCCTATTGAGGAGCAGTGGCTGCGTGGGGAGGAGCTACTCCATGTTCAAGGTCAGGAAAGGCGGCGGTTAGGAGATACCCCTTGTCCAACATAAGAGGCAATGGCTGCACTTTGCTGGAGCAGCCATGAAGAGATACCCCACGTCCAAGGTAAGAGAAACCCAAGTAAGACGGTAAGTGTTGCAAGAGGGCATCAGAGGGCAGACACACTGAAATGATAATCACAGAAAGCTAGTCATTCTAATCACACACACCACAGCCTTATCTTACTCAATGAAAGTAAGCCATGCCCTGTGGGGCCACCCAAGATGGGCGGGTCATGGTGGAGAGGTCCGACAGAATTTGGTCCACTAAAGGAGGGAATGGCAAACCACTTCAGTATTCTTGCCTTGAGAACCCCATGAACAGTATGAAAAGGCAAAATGATAGGATACTGAAAGGGGAACTCCCCAGGTCGGTAGGAGTCCAATATGCTACTGGAGATCAGTGGAGAAATAACTCCAGAAAGAATGAAGGGATGGAGCCAAAGCAAAAACAATACCCAGTTGTGGATGTGACTGGTGATAGAAGGAATATCCGATGTTGTAAAAGTAATATTGCATAGGAACCTGCAATGTTAGGTCCTTGAATCAAGGCAAATTGGAAGTGGTTAAACAGGAGATGGCAAGAGGGGAAGTTAACATTCTAGGAATTAGCGAACTAAAAATGGACTGGAATGGGTGAATTTAACTCAGATGACCATTATATCTACTATTGCGGGCAGGAATCCCTTACAAGAAATGGAGTAGCCATCATGATCAACAAAAGATCCGAAATGCAGTACTTGGATGCAATCTCAAAACTGACAGAATGATCTCTGTTCGTTTCCAAGAAAAACCATTCAATATCACAGTAATCCAAGTCTATGCCCCAACCAGTAATGCTGAAGAAGCTGAAGTTGAACAGTTCTATGAAGATCTAGAAGACCTTTTAGAACTAACACCCAAAAAAGATGTCCTTTTCATTATAGGGGACTGGAATGCAAAAGTAGGAAGTCAAGAAACATCTGGAGTAACAGGCAAATTTGCTCTTGGAATACAGAATGAAACAGGGCAAAGGCTAATAGGGTTTTGAGAAGAGAACGCACTGGTAATAGCAAACACACTCTTCCAACAGCACAAGAGAAGACTCTACACATGGACATCACCAGATGGTCAACACCAAAATCAGATTGATCATATTCTTTGCAGTCAAAGATGGAAAAGCTCTATACAGTCAGCAAAAACAGGACCAGGAGGTGAGTGTGATTCAGATCATGAACTCCTTATTGCCAATCTCAGACTTAAATTGAAGAAAGTAGGAAAACTACTAGACCATTCAGGTATGACCTAAATCAAATCCCTTATAATTATACAGTGGAAGTGAGAAATAGATTTAAGGACTAGATCTGATACATAGAGTGCCTGATAAACTATGGACGGAGGTTCATGACATTGTACAGGAGACAGGGATCCAGATCATCTCCATGGAAAAGAAATGCAAAAAAGCAAAATGGCTGTCTGGGGAGGCCTTACAAATAGCTGTGAAAGGAAGAGAAGTGAAAAGCAAAGGAGAAAAGAAAAGATACAAGCATCAGAATGCAGAGTTCCAAAGAATAGCAAGAAGAGATAAAAAAGCCTTCCTCGGTGATCAATGCAAATAAATAGAGGAAAACAATAGAATGGGAGAGACTAGAGATCTCTTCAAGAAAATGAGAGATACCAAAGGGACATTTCATGCAAAGATGGGCTCGATAAAGGACAGAAATGGTATGGACCTATCAGAAGCAGAAGATATTAAGAAGGGATGGCAAGAATACACAGAAGAACGGTACAAAAAAGATCTTCACGACCCAGATATTTATGATAGTGTGATCACTCACCTAGAGCCAGATCCTGGAATGTGAAGCCAAGTGGGCCTTAGAAATCATCACTACGAACAAAGCTAGTGGAGGTGATGGAATTCCCGTTGAGCTATTTCAAATCCTGAAAGATGATGCTCTGAAAGGTCTGCATTCAATGTGCCAGCAAATTTGGAAAACTCAGCAGTGGCCACAGGATTGAAAGGTCAGTTTTCATTCCAATCCCAAAGAAAGGCAGTGCCAAAGAATGCTCAAACTATCATGCAGTTGCACTCATCTCACACACTAGTAAAGTAATGCTCAAAATTCTCCAAGCCAGGCTTCAGCAATACGTGAACCGTGAAATTCCAGATGTTCAAGCTCGTTTTAGAAAAGGCAGAGGAACCAGAGATCAAATTGCCAACATCTGCTGGATCATGGAAAAAGCAAGAGAGTTCCAGAAAAAAACATCTATTTCTGGTGTATTGACTATGCCAAAGCCTTTGACTGTGTGGATCATAATAAACTGTAGAAAATTCTGAAAGAGATGGGAATACCAGAGCACCTGACCTGCCTCTTGAGAAACCTATATGCAGGTCAGGAAGCAACAGTTAGAACTGGACATGGAACAACAGACTGATTCCAAATAAGAAAAGGAGTATGTCAGGGCTGTATATTGTCACCCTGCTTATTTAACTTATATGCAGAGTACATCATGAGAAACGCTGGGCTGGAAGAAGCACAAGCTGGAATCAAGATTGCTGGGAGAAATATGAATAACCTCAGATATGCAGATGACACCACCCTTATGGCAGAAAGTTAAGAGGAGTTAAAAAGCCTCTTGATGAAAGTGAAATAGGAGAGTGAAAAAGTTAGTTTAAAAGTTGGTTTAAAGCTCAACATTCAGAAAACTAAGATCATGGCATCTATTTCCCATCACTTAATGGGAAATAGATTGGGAAACTGTGGAAACAGTGTTAGACTTTATTTTTGGGGGCTCCATAATCACTGCAGATGGTGATTGCAGCCATGAAATTAAAAGACGCTTACTCCTTGGAAGAAAAGTTATGACCAACCTAGATAGCCTATTCAAAAGCAGAGACACTACTTTGCCAACAACGGTCCGTCTAGTCAAGGCTATGGTTTTTCCAGTGGTCATGTATGGATGTGAGAGTTGGACTCTGAAGAAAGGTGAGCACCGAAGAATTGACGCTTTTGAAGTGTGATGTTGGAGAAAACTCTTGAGAGTCCCCTGGACTTAAAAAAGATACAACCAGTCCATCCTAAAGAGATCAGTCCTGGGTGTTCTTTGGAAGGACTGATGCTAAAGCTGAAACTCCAGTACTTTGGCCTTCTCATGTGAAGAGTTGACTCTTTGGAAAAGACTCTGATGCTGGGAGGGATTGGGGGCAGGAGGAGAAGGGGATGACAGAGGATGAGATGGCTGGATAGCATCTCTGACTTGATGGATATGAGTTTGAGTGAACTCTGGGGATTGGTGATGGACAGGGAGGCCTGGCGTGCTACAATTCATGGGGCTGTAAAGAGCTGGACAGGACAGAGTGACTGAACTGAACTGAATTCTACCCTATTGTGCTTAATGGAATTATTTATTGTTCAGTCATTCAGTCATGTCCAACTCTTTGCACGTCCAAGGACTGTAACATGCCAGGCTTCCCTGTCCATCACCAACTCCTGGAGCTTGTTCAACTCATGACCATTGAGTTGCTGATGCCATTTATATGTCATCTTGTCCTCTGTCATCCCTTTCTCCTCTCGCCTTCAATCTTTCCAAGCATCAGGGTCTTTTCTAATGAGTCAGCTCTTCGCATCAGTTGGCCAAATTATTGGAGGTTCAGCATCAGTCCTTCCAATGAATATTCTGGAATTACTTCCTTTAGGATTGACCGGTTTGATCTCCTTGCAGTCCAAGGAACTTTCAAGAGTCTTCTCCAACACCATAGGTCAGAAGCATCAATTCTTCAGCACTCAGCTTTCTTTATGTGAGAGCTTATCTGTAAAGAAATTTGAGCACTGTAGAATTGATGCTTTTGAACTGTCATGTTGGCCAAGACTCTTGAGAGAGTCCCTTGGACTGCAAGGAGATCAAACCAGTCAATCCTGAAGGAAATCAGTCCTGAATAATCATTAGAAGGACTGATGTTGAAGCTGAAACTCCAATAATTTGGCCATCTGATGTGAAGAACTCAGTCATTGAAAAAGACCCTGATGCTGGGAAAGATTGAAGGAAGGAGGAGAAGGGGACAACAGAGGATGAAATGGTTGGATCGCATCACCAATTCGATGGACATGAGATTGAACAAGCTCCAGGAGTTGGTGATGAACAGGGAAGCCTGGTGTGCTACAGTCTATGGGGTCACAAAGAGTTGGACACAACTGAGCGACTGATCTGAACTTCTCTATGGTCCAACTCTCACATCCATACTTGACTACTGGAAAAACCATAACTGTGACTACATGGACCTTTGTTGGCAATGTCTCTGCTTTTAATATGCTGTCTAGGTTTGCCATAGCTTTTATTCCAAGGATCAAGTGTCTTTTAATTTCATGGCTGCAGTCACCATCTGCAGTGATTTTGGAGCCCAAGAAAATAAGCTCTTTCACTGTTTCCAAACACATCATCTATGTGCCATGAAGTGATGGGACCAGATTCCATGATCTTCATTTTTTCAGTGTTGAGTTTTAAGCCAGCTTTTTCAGTCTCCTCTTTCACCTTCATCGAGAGGCTTTTTAGTTGCTCTTTGCTTTCTGTCATAAGGGTGGTGTCATCTGCCTATCTGAGGTTGTTGATATTTCTCCAGGCAATCTTAATTCCAGCCTGTGCTTCATCCAGTCCAGTATTTTACATGGTGTACTCTGCATATTGACTGTGTGAATCATAACAGTCTGTGGAAAATTCTAAAAGAGACGGGAATACCAGACCACCTGACCTGCCTCTTGAGAAATCTGTATGCAGGTCAGGAAGCAACAGTTAGAACTGGACATGGAACAACAGACTGGTTCCAAATAGGAAAAGGAGTATATCAAGGCTGTATATTGTCACCCTGCTTATTTAACTTATATGCAGAGTACATCATGCGAAATGTCTGACTGGATGGAGCACAAGCTGGGATCAAGATTGCTGGGAGAAATTTCAACAACCTCAGATATGCAGATAACACCACCCTTATGGCACAAAGTGAAGAAGAACTAAAGAGCTTCTTGATGAAAGTGAAAGAGGAGAGTGAAAAAGTTGGCTTAAAGCTCAACATTCAGAAAATTAAGATTATGGCATCCGGTCCCATTTCTTCATGGCAAATCGATGGAGAAACAGTGTCTGACTTTATTTTTCTGGGCTCCAAAATCACTGCAGATGGTGACTGAAGCCATGAAATAAAAAAGACACTTACTCCTTGGAAGAAAAGTTGTGACCAACCTAGACAGCATACTAAAAAGCAGAGACATTACTTTGCTATGGTTTTTCAGTAGTCATGCATGGATGTGAGAATTGGACTATAAAGAAAGCTGAATGCCGAAGAACTGATGCTTTTGAACTGTGGTGTTGTAGAAGACTCTTGAGAGTCCCTTGGACTGCAAGGAGATCCAAGCAGGAGATCCATCCTAAAGGAGATCAGTACTGAATGTTCATTGGAAGGACTGATGTTGAAGCTGAAACTCTAATATTTTGGCCACCTGATATGAAGAGCTGGTTCAAATTAAAAGACCCTCTGAGTCATCCCCCAAACCAATACAATATTGTAAAGTTAAATAAAATAAAATTAAAAATAAATAAATAAATAAAAGACCCTGATGCTGGGAAAAGTTGAAGGCGAGAGGAGAAGGGGATGACGGAGGATGGGATGGTTGGATGGCATCACTGACTCAATAGACATGAGTTTGAGAAAACTCTGGGAGTTGTTGATGGACAGGGAGGCCTCGCGTGCTGCAGGCCATGGGGTCACAAAGAGTTGGACACAACTGAGTGACTGAACTGAACTGAACTGAACTCTGCATATAAGTTGAGTAAGTAGGGTGACAATATAGAGCCTTTCTCAATCTGAAACTTGTCCATTGTTCCATGTCTGGTTCTAACTGTTGCTTCCTGACCTACATACAGGTTTCTCAGGAGGCAGGTAAGGTGGTCTGGTATTCTCATCTCTTTAAGAATTTCCCACAGTTTGCTGTGATCCACACAGTCAAAAGCTTTAGCATAGTCAATGAAGCAGATGTTTTCTGGAATTCTCTTGCTTTTTCTATGATCCAACTGATTTTGGCAATTGCTAAAATATGAGGAAATGTACAATCATTTGCATTATTTAACAAATAAATATCTCATTTATAATACTTAAAACTATGGATATTTATTTCTATTATCATATTATTATTAGGAATTTATTGATGTAATTATGGAAGCTGCTGCTGCTGCTAAGTCGCTTCAGTTGTGTCCAACTCTGTGCGATCCCATAGATGGCAGCCCACCAGGCTTCCTCATCCCTGGGATGAAAGTGAAAAGTGAAAGTGAAGTCGCTGAGTCATGTCCGACTCTTAGCAACCTCATGGACTGCAGCCCACCAGGCTGCTCTGTCCATGGGATTTTCCAGGCAAGAGTACTGGAGTGGGGTGCCATTGCCTTCTCTGAATTATGGAAGCTAGGAACTGCCTCTCTTGAGCAAGACACCATTTGCTATCCTGAGTCCCCACTGCCAGGGCATACTGCTGATTTTGGACTTCCTAGCTTCCATAATTGCCTTCTTTGAATTATGGAAGCTAGGAAGTCCAAAATCAGCAGTATGCACCAGCAGTGGGGACTCAGGATAGCAAATGGTGTCTTGCTCAAGAAAGGCAGTCTCTTTGTTCTACTCAGGCCTTCAGGTTATTAGATGCTTCTGCTAAGTCATTTCAGTCGTGTCCAACTCTGTGTGACCCCATAGACGGCAGCCCACCAGGCTCCCCCATCCCTGGGAGTCTCCAGGCAAGAACGCTGGAGTGGATTGCCATTTCCTTCTCCAATGCATGAAAGAGAAAAGTGAAAGGGAAGTCGCTCAGTCGTGTCCGACTCTTTGCGACCCCATGGACTGTAGCCTACCAGGATCCTCTGTTGATGGGATTTTCCAGGCAATAATACTGGAGTGGATTGCTATTTCCTTCTCCAGGGAATCTTCCCGACGCTGGGATTGAAACCGGGTCTCCCACATGGTAGACAGACGCTTTACCGTCTGAGCCACCAGGGTATGGGAAATGTTAAAAACAGACAAATAGAAATGATATTGGAAAGGACAGATTAAATAACAGCTTTTTATTTTTTCAAAAAATCCATAAATTTAGGGTTTTGTGCTGATAAGCAACAAAAAGTTCATGTACTAGAACAGAGTAGTGACAGTATATTTTTTGCAGTTTTGTTCTGTTAAGTCAATGACCCTTAAATAAGAACTCTAGCTCCTTCTAAGTAGAGAATATTCAGTGACATTTGTTTTTCAATGGGGATGCTTAAAGGATAATATAGTGTTTTATCAAATATTTTTATGATATGGTACACAAATCTCATTATTTTCCTTTCTAATAACCCACCTTCTTATTTTATATTTTCTTGATTGTACATTCCTTTCTCAATTTTAGTAAGAGATGAGCAATCAAATTGAATGAGGGAATCTTATTCAGGTAATTTTTTCCTATATCCTCAAGTCCTCAGATGACATAATCTTATGGTGTCACAGATACTATTTAATTTCAGTAGTTTTCAGAACTGGATTCACTATAATTCTTTTAGAAGTTTCATAAAATGAATTGCTGAGCTCTATTTTTGTTATTGTTCAGTTGTTAAGTCATGTCTGACTCTTTGCAATCCATGGGCTGCAGCACAGTAGGCTTCCCTGCTCTTCACTATCTCTCAGAGTGTGCTCAGATTCATGTTCGCTGAGTTTGTACCTACATATTTTTTCACATTTACAAATTTTTATTTAGTAGGACTTTAGGTTCCTGATAATCTGCTACATTCTTTTGGCATTTGGGAACCACTGATCTAATCAGTTTGAACATTGTTTGGCATTGTCTTTCTTTGGGATTGGAATAAAAACTGACCTTTTACAGTCCTGTGGCCACTGCTGAGTTTTCCCAATTTGCTAGCACATTGAGTGAAGCATTTTCACAGCATCATCTTTCAGGATTTGAAATAGCTCAACTGGAATTCCATCACCTCCACTAGCTTTGTTCAAGGTGATGCTTTCTAAGGCTCACTTGACTTCACATTCCAGGATGTCTGGCTCTAGGTGAGTGATCACACCATCGTGATTATTTGGGTCATGAAGATCGTTTTGTACAGTTCTTCTGTGTATTCTTGCCACCTCTTCTTAATATCTTCTGCTTCTGTTAGGTCCATACCATTTCTGTCTTTTATCGAGCCCATCTTTGCATGAAATGTCCCCTTGATATCTCTAATTTTCTTGAAGAGATCTCTAGTCTTTCCCATTCTATTGTTTTCCTCTATTTATTTGCATTGATCACCGAGGAAGGCTTTCTTATCTCTTCTTGTTATTCTTTGAAACTCTGCATTCAAATGCTTATATCTTTCCTTTTCTCCTTTGCTTTTTGCTTCTCTTCTTTTCACAGCTAGTTGTAAGGCCTCCCCAGACAGCCACTTTGCTTTTTTGCATTTCTTTTCCATGGTGATGGTCTTGATCCCTGTCTCCTGTACAATGTCACGAACCTCAGTCCATAGTTTATCAGGCACTCTATGTATCAGATCTAGTTCCTTAAATCTATTTCTCACTTCCACTGTATAATCATAAGGGATTTGATTTAGGTGTTGGGGAAGACTCTTGGGAGTCCCTTGGACTCCAAGTAGATACAACCAGTCCATTCTAAAGGAGATCAGCCCTGGGTGTTCTTTGGGAGGAATGATGCTAAAGCTGAAACTCCAGTACTTTGGCCACCTCATGCGAAGAGTTGACTCATTGGAAAAGACTGTGATGCTGGGAGGGATTGGGGGCAGGAGGAAAAGGGGATGACATGGGATGAGATGGCTGGATGGCATCACTGACTCAATGGACTTGAGTTTGAGTGAGCTCTGGGAGTTGGTGATGGACAGGGAGGCCTGGTGTGCTGTGATTCATGGGGTCACAAAGAGTCAGACAGGACTGAGCGACTGAACTGAACTGAACTGATCTAATCAGATTGCTTACTTTTCAAATGAAGAGGTCACTGAGTCAGTATTACAGTGCATTTGAACTCAACTCTCCTAATTGGTGGTGGTTTGAAAGTCAGCTAGTTACCATTGTCTCTTCTAATAATAGATGACATATTGTATTAATCTGACTAATAAAGGGGCAAAATTATTGAGGTTCTACTTGGCTTAAGTCATAGGTCCTGAGATCCAAATATTCCTCAGGAACCACCTCTGCTTTCACTTTGCTGGGCAGACCCTTAGCATGATGAAAATGTAGTTTCTATAGAGGGGACAGAGTGATCAATTTAAAATGAAAACAGAAGAATTAGCCTCATATACATGGTGTTACAGTCACCTTAATTAGCAGATTAGGCAGGATGTGTAGCATCTCATCTCTGTGCAAACACTCAAAAAACAGCATAAGGAAAGACATGGCATGACAATCTGGAAGAGCTGATAGAGCCAATTAAAAAAAAAAATCAACTGACATGAAGGCCACACATCAGGTATAATTTTCTAATGGATTGGCACATTGAGCATCTTGGAAATAAAATTAGGACCCACATTCCCTTGCATTCAAAAGGTGCAAAGACTTAGTGGAGTTAATAGGTTTTTTTTTTTTTTTTTTTTTTTTTTTTTTAATTTTATTTTATTTTTAAACTTTACATAACTGTATTAGATTTGCCAAATATCAAAATGAATCCGCCACAGGTTTACATGTGTTCCCCATCCTGAACCCTCCTCCCTCCTCCCTCCCCATTCCATCCCTCTGGGTCGTCCCAGTGCACCAGCCCCAAGCATCCAGTATCATGCATCGAACCTGGACTGGCAACTCATTTCATACATGATATTTACATGTTTCAATGCCATTCTCCCAAATCTTCCCACCCTCTCCCTCTCCCACAGAGTCCATAAGACTGTTCTATACATCAGTGTCTCTTTTGCTGTCTCGTACACAGGGTTATTGTTACCATCTTTCTAAATTCCATATATATGCGTTAGTATACTGTATTGGTGTTTTTCTTTCTGGCTTACTTCACTCTGTATAATAGGCTCCAGTTTCATCCACCTCATTAGAACTGATTCAAATGTATTCTTTTTAATGGCTGAATAATACTCCATTGTGTATATGTACCACAGCTTTCTTATCCATTCATCTGCTGATGGACATCTAGGTTGCTTCCATGTCCTGGCTATTATAAACAGTGCTGCGATGAACATTGGGGTACTCGTGTCTCTTTCCCTTCTGGTTTTCTCAGTGTGTATGCCCAGCAGTGGGATTGCTGGATCATAAGGCATGTCTATTTCCAGTTTTTTAAGGAATCTCCACACTGTTCTCCATAGTGGCTGTACTAGTTTGCATTCCCACCAACAGTGTAAGAGGGTTCCCTTTTCTCCACACCCTCTCCAGCATTTATTACTTGTAGACTTTTGGATTGCAGCCATTCTGACTGGTGTGAAATGGTACCTCATAGTGGTTTTGATTTGCATTTCTCTGATAATGAGTGATGTTGAGCATCTTTTCATGTGTTTGTTAGCCATCTGTATGTCTTCTTTGGAGAAATGTCTATTTAGTTCTTTGGCCCATTTTTTGATTGGGTCATTTATTTTTCTGGAGTTGAGCTGTAGGAGTTGCTTGTATATTCTCGAGATTAGTTGTTTGTCAGTTGCTTCATTTGCTATTATGGAAGCATTTGCTGGTAGTTTGCTCTGACTGAATGCAAAGGCGAACCCTATAATTGCAGAATAATGAAGCACAGTCAAAGGCAGAGATGATTATGTCTATGAATGGCAATAGCTTTATCAGCTAAGAAAGGATTTACTATATCTGCTTGATCCAAACAAGATGATTCAGCTAAAGGTGCACATATTTTCAAATTATCATAATCTTCTGATATCAATAGACATAGAAAGCAGGGAAATATTCATATGAACAATAAGATTCTAAGTTAAGTTGTATGGCTGAGACTCTATATATGGTGGCCAAAGAAACTATGTATTCATTTTATGAATCATAAGACAGATATTCTTCGAGTCCTATTATTCCAGGAATCAATTATTTTAGAAAAATGGCACAGAAGAGTTTCCTGAGATTTTGAAATTGTTTTCAATATTGCTTTAAAGTTATTTGTGTTTTATTAGGCAACAGTGAAATACAGGTTATCCACTTTATATAAACTGTCAGGCTTTCTCCCAGTTTTGATATTATAGAACACTAGAGGCAAAGAGATGTGAATCATCTAAAGAAGTGTTTCCCAAATGCTGGTATGCACAGAAGTGCCAAATTAGAAGCCTCAGAATCATCTGGACTGACTTTGAGAAATAGAGACATCTGTGAGAATACAGACACTGAGTCCCATTAATAAAAATTGAGTCGGTGGGAATGAAATGGGATCCAGGAATCTGTAGGAGAAAAATTTTGTCAGGTGACTCAGATATATAAGCATCTTTAAATCTGCTAGATCACATAAAGCCTTTTGTAGTGGCTTAGAAAATAAATATTTTCTGACCCCACCTTCGCCCCCTTTTTGAAAACCTCCTATGAAAATGAATTAACACATAAGTCACATTTGAATGGAAAATATTAAAATTTAGTCATGAGTTTCACTTAATAACCCAAAAAATTGGCCTTTGTTCCAACCTCTGGAATAAATCCACATTTACATTCCTTCTCCAACCACGTACGCATGTGCATGTCGCTAAACTTGGATATAAGTGAAAGTCATTCAGTCATGTCTGACTCTACAGACATGGAATTTTTCCATGGAATTCTCCAGGCCAGAATACTGGAGTGGGTGGCCTTTCCCTTCCCCAGGGGATCTTCCCAACCCAGGGATTGAACCCAGGTCTCCTATATTGCAAGCAGATTCTTTACCAGCTGAGCCACAAGGGAAACCCAAACTTGGGTATACAAACACACAAAAATCCCAGCCCTTTTTCCTTCTCACTTAATTCCCATTTCTACTATATCCAATTTACTGATTATAGTAAAAGATATATGGCTGTTTGCAAGGAAGCTGTTTTAAGTGAGCCAGGATACAGACAAGATTTGGCCTATACATGTCACATAAGCTATCATGATGCATCAAAGACTTTGTCAATTGTAAACACACACACATACACATCAATACTTTCTCCTTTTTTTTTTTTTTTGGAGAATCCATAATTATAGGTATCGTTCCCATTCAATTCTAAATGATTGATAAAGCTCAAACACACTCTCTCTCACAAGACTATATGTATTTAACGGAGATCAAAGTCTTCTCTAAATTGATTACATTTTTAACTATGCAATTTCAGACTTCTCACATGGCTCAGTGGTAAGGAATCTGCCTACAAAGCAGGAGACATGAATTTGTTCTCTGGGTCAGGAAGACTCACTGAAGAAAGAATGGCTACCCACTCCAGTATTCTTGCCTGGGAAATCCCATGGACAGAGGAACTGCAGGCTACAGTCCACGGGGTTGCAGAGTTAGAGATGACTTAGGGACTAAACAATAACAACATGCAATTTCAAGCCCTTTACTGTTCATTTAAAAAGTTTTTAGTGAATTCCATATGTGCCAAGCCCTAGTCTAGAATCTAAGGGTATGAACATTAATGATGTTGAGTGTGCCTAGAATCCAGTCACGTATGGGAGACAGAGAAGAAAATAACTATAAACTACATATAATACAGTCAATCTGGGTTGCTCTGGGAGCAGAGGAAAGGAGCATTTAATTCCATCTGGAAAATGTGTGTGTCTGTGTGTGCCACTCTACAACAGAAGATAAAATTTCTGGGTTTTTGTTTGTTTTCCTTTTTACTACCAGGATAAAAGGCAGTTAATTCCTCTATAGGTGGGTAATCAGAAAACCTATTTTTGAATAAGTGTCATATAAGATAAGATATCTATGATGGTTGGTTAGCATTAAATTCTTGATTTACTTAAGTTACTAACATCTTCATCACCCCCCGAGATTATTTTTGGTATGTTAGTTATGTGTATTTTTGTATTTCATTACAGTAGTAAAAAGTTAAATGCCTTTATGGGTCATATGGGTAAGTGAGTTAAGTGCTGGTAAATAAACTGAGGTCTTAAACCACTCTTCCATGTGAAGCTACCATCCATCATCCACACATACTGGTAAGAGGACAGAACCAATACTAAGGCCTTTTGATTTTCCAAGGTAGCTAGGAATTATTTTATTATAAAATCTAATTTTCATGTGATTGTCCATTATTTAAATTTTGGTGAAGGAGAGAAGGAGACAGGAAGGTTATTACTCACTATACCTATCTTGACATGTATCACACTTATTCAATAATTTGTGCTCTTTGATAAACAAGTCTTATCTTTAAACTGAATTTACTCCAAAAGGGTATCCCAGGTGGCACTAGTGATAAAGAACCTGCCTGCCATTGCAGGGGAAATAAGAGACTGTGGGTTCCATCTCTGGGTCAGGAAGATCCCCTGGAGGAGGGCATGGTAACCCACTCCAGTATTCTTGCCTGGAGAATCCCATGGACAGAGAAGCACGGTAGGCTACTGCCCAAAGGATCACAAAGAGTCAGGCATGACTGAAGTGACTGAGCCTAGCGTACAGAACAGTTACTCTATAAGTGATCAGTTTTTGATTTCTAAGATGTAGTTTTCTCTGTCCTTGCAATGGAAGCATCTGTTCTAGCACATTTGACCATTGTGGTTATCAAAAATATATATACATAAAGGAACCAAAACATGATCTTGTTAATTCAATTGTGGTGCATATATGTGGCAAAACAAAGAATACGTTGGTTTCTTGTCCCCCAACAGAGGTGGAAGGAGAAACCAGTCTTGTTGGCATATGTTTATTTAATATTTTAAACCAAGTCAATCCATTTTTTTCTAAAGATGGTTTTCATAAAACTGGTGTCATGTCCCTTTCTGTTGCCTTCCACAATAGTATATAACTCAGTGGAGTATAGGTTTCAGAACTTAAGGCTACATTTTTTTGCTTTCAGGAAGAAAAAGAGGAGGGGTAAAGCCACATTTTTTTTTGTTTTGAGATCAAAGGTACACTGAAATAAATAAATGTGTGTACATTTTTCTCTCAATGATTCATGCTGGTAAACTATTTTTCCAGAATAAGAATTTTGAACTTTTTGTTTGTTTGTTTTAGTTTTTAGAGTATTATAATGAATGTAAAGATTTTTAAAATACATAGCTAGTTAGCCTATTTCACTTTTAAAAACAAAGGGAGCATCATCAACCCATCCTGATCTTCAAGCTTGCCAGGATGCACTGTCTTCAGGAGCAAAAGTTGAGCATAATGACACTATTGGGAACAATAGCCAAGTTTCAGGTCTGAACAAATCAAAGAAGTAGTATTCATATTTTTCAGATAAGGAAAGTTCTTCAGCAATATGGTAGTATATTACAGTTCTGATTTCAACCAAGTATGCCATAAGGATATTTATATATATTAGAATTATTAATATATGTAGTCAATAATTCATGACCATTGATGACTTCCAACAAAGCTAGAACCATGATTTACACTGGAGGGCAGTATAGTTGCTAAAGACCTAGCCAAGAATTGTTTGTTGGTTACAAATCCAGATATAACCTCAATAGTACCAGTGTTTTCTGTATTTTTATTTAATTTTTAATTTTTATCAAAGTTATATTTCTTACCTTTTCTGTGCACCTAAAACTAATACACCATTTTAATTTGCTATATTCCAGTACAAAATAAAAAGTTTAAAACAATCAAAAATAAAAAGAGAGAGAAAAAATTAAACATTAAATGCCATAAACATTTAAATAAAAATAACATATATGTACACATTAAAAAAAAAACCCATCAAATAGTACTAAAATGTGTACTACAAAATACAAATTCTCTGCTTCAATTAACCCCAGACACCTGTACTCATCTTCAGAGGTCCCATATTCAGTTCCTTACTTATATTCTCTAATGCTTTGCATTTAAATTTCCAAGTAATGTCCTTATAATTGATTTTTTTGTTAATTTAATTGCTCAGTTACTGACCTTTATGGCTGTTGAAAACTGAATCTTCTAGTATCTTCTTCTAATATTTTTTAATTCTTTTCAAATTTATTTTTTAATTATCAAAGATATAATTGTACAATATTGAGATGTATAGAACATAATATAATTATTGAAGAATAATTACTCTACAATATTGTGTCGGCCTCTGCCACACATCAAACATGAATCAGCTAAGTATCCATATATACCCTCCCTCCTGAACCCCTTCCCATCTTTCACCCCACCTATCCTTCTAGGTTGTCACAGAGCACTGGGTTGAGCTTCCTGTGTCACATAGCAAGCTCTCACTTGATATCTATTTTACACATGGTAATATATATGCTTCCATGCTATTCTCTCAGTTCATCCCACTATCTCCTTCTCCCACTGTGTCCACAAATCTGCTCTATGTTTGTGTCTCCACTGCTGCCCTACAAATAGGTTTATCATTTTTCTAGATTCCATAGTCATGCATTAAAAATTAGGTAGATGAAACTAGAGCCCATTATACAAAGTAGAGTAAATCCCTCAGGTTTTGAAGTAACTATTCCATTTAATTCCCAAATCTTGGGTGATTGCTAAGAAAAATAAAGTTGTTTTTATGCTTATTTATTTTGTATGTAATTTTGCTCTTCCTCTCTGGATGCTTTTGGGTCTTTCTCTTTATTCTTTATACCCTGCAAATTTATGAAGATTTGATTTGTTGTGAGCTTTTTATCATTGCATGTAGTGCCCACTAATCAGTGTATTGTTCATCAAATATATATAATTCAGTTTGGAAAACTTTATTTTTATTTTGTGCTTTACCATATATTATTATTATTATTTATTTGAAATTCTCTATATCCATTTCCTCCCATTATTTCTCTAATATTCTTATCATCTCTGATAGTTGGATCTCCTGAATCTTCTTGTTAATTTTTTTGTCTCTTTTGTTCTACTTTCTAGAAGATTTCCTTGAATTCATATTCAAAACCCATTACTATTGTATAGGTACTTTAATTTTTATTTTTTAAATTTCATATGATTTTTTTCCTCAGGTACTTTAGTAGTGTTCTCCTTTTCGTAATGTGACAACTTACTTTATGATCCTGAAGCTTGTGTGTACATGTGTATCTATCTAAACAAACATACATATATTTGTTTTTTGCCTGCTTCCGGTACCGTCTGTTGTATTCAATTTTATTTTTTAATGTCTTCCCACTTATGCAAGCTCTCTTAAAACATCTGGTAGTCATTATTAGTAATCATTGACTATTTATAATTAAGAGTACGATACTAGAAAGCTGACTACAAACTCAAGTCAATAGATGGAGCATACTGAATAGAGGGCTTAACTGCAAGTTAATTGGGTGGAGAGGTAGATTTTTGGAAGAATTATACCACATTTCAGATTCAGATGTTTTGAAGACAGATTCTGAAGAAATTCTGTGTCATGAAAAAACAAACAAACAAAGGTTCCAGCTAAGGGAGAATACAGAATGACTGTAGGGTGATGAAAGTGTCTGAAAAACAACAACAGCAATAATTTACTCAGTTTCCAGCTTCCAGTTTATTTCTTTTTTATTTTGTCATCTTAGCTCTCTATCCTCCCCTCTCTATCCTCCCCTCCCTAACTCCATATTCAAAAATGCAGAGGCTCTCAAAATATTTTTAGAAAACAGCATCTTTGGACAAACTGGATATCCATATTTGTCCATTTCCAAACCACTTCCATGACCATGAAATTGGGGGTGAGGCAAATGGATAAAGGAGGATGCCCATTGTTATCACAACTGTAATGAGAGGTTTTTAACTAATCTCTCTGGGTTTAGCTTAAAGCCTCACCACCATCTCCCTGGGTAGCCTATGCTATCAAACTCATAAAGTTTTTCAATTTTCTATCTGGTTAACCTTGCTTCTCATTCTTTTCTGTAGATACTCACTCTGGTCTGCTCAATCAGATCAAGTGAAAGTCATTCAGTACTGTCTGACTCTTTGTGACCCCATGGACTATATGATCCTTGGAATTCTCCAGGTCAGAATCCTGGACTGGGTAGCCGTTTCCGTCTCCAGGGGATCTCCCTAGCCTGGAATTGAATCCAGGTTTCCTGCATTGTAGGCAGATTCTTTACCAGCTGAACCACAAGGGAAGCCTTAGCAATCAGATAAGCAGCCTTTTATCTGATGAATCAGTTAATAATCCTCTACTGTGCATTCACCTTCTAGGATTCTATTGGCATATTGCCTAAACCCTTTTTCTCAACCCTCATTGGTTTATATTTTTTTCCCTTTATTGTCACCATAGCAAAATCTGCAGGGAAATAAAAAATACATTTCTGCTTTCAATTCATTATGCTTCACTCTTAGTTCAGATTCAGTACTTTTCCTCTGCAGTTTTAAGAGGGGATAAAGTACCATGGAACTAACTCGTAATTAAGATGGCCGTTTTAAAATTTTTTTTAATTATCGTTTTTCTTCTGAAAGCAGTCATGAGGTGACTGACAGAAATCCAGTTCTATGCTGTTTAGTATAATTTCACTTTGCTCAACTTTGTGACAGTCCCTGAGTTGTTAGTCCCTAAAATGACAGGGGAAAATATCCAAAGGCAAAAATATCATGTAGGAGCAAAAGCCCTAGAAATTCTTTCTAATATAATGGCTTTTTATTTTCCCTCCCACCCACTAAGGGGAAAAATCATTTTAAGAACTGATAAAACTACTTCAACAGTTTTCATTAAAAACACATTCATGTCAACATTAAGTAAGTTCCCATCAATTACAATAGGACATTCATGTATGTGCAAAGTAAGAAAATAAAAACATCAATATAGGGCACATTGCAATCCCTTTAGGAATTCATCATTTCCATTACAAAACCATAGAGTATTTCAGATGCACGATTTATCATGAGATTATCAGGGAAAGATTTATCCATTCTCTTTTTCATTCTTTGATTCAGTGTTTTGGCACACAAAATGTTTTCTATCTCATCTAAAGTTTAGATGTGGAACACTTAGCTCTTAGAAAAATAACATAGGCAAGAATGGACTTTATGCTTATAAAATTATGTTCAATGAATATACATAAAACAATGTGGATTAGAAACCTACTTACAAGCACTCCACCTTCCAATACTCAGCCAAAGAAAAGAGCATTATTCCTAAAGATGTTGAGATAAACTATGACTTATGGCGTGTACCATGCCAGAAACTAAGATATTAAAGCAGAAATAGACTTGCAAAGACAACTACTTCATCCTAATTCTCTCAGGTGCCTTCTATCCCCTGAGTCAGATTCCTGCTCTTGAGCTCATTTATACAAAACCAGATAGACTCGTATTCCTTTGACTCAGATACAATATTCTTTTCTTTACTTTCATTGAGTGCTTTTTTTCCTGGGCCAGAGAATATTTCTACCTTGACTTTACTCATGAAAACAAATTTCAGGAGTAAATGAATTGGTCACTGAGATGAGGAAGCTAATGAACACTGCCACTAAGTTTCTTTCATTTCTTCCTTCTAAATTCTGATATAGAAAATGGATAAGCTTTTGAAAATATAAGAGATGATGATAATAGATCAGCATTGATTCATTTGGGCAAATCACTTTATAACATATATAGCTTGTTTTGTATACATTATCTTTTCTGATCCTCCTACCAACCATTTGGCCCAGGTGGGAGAGAGACTTTACATAGTTTTAAAGAGGATAGGTAAGATAATTTCATACAGAAGTGGTATTAACTTGTTTAGATTCATAGATCAAATTTAAATCTCTTCCTGATTCAGTACAAAGCTTCATCTTTTACTTCATAGTAGCATGGAGTTAAACTGCAAATTCTTCTCTATTCTATCTATTCTTCCTTTCCTTTTCCATTCTTGAACCAGTTAGAAATTGTATAATTCAAATGGGAAAGAAAGATCTAAAATTGTCTCTGTTTGCAAGTGACATGATCTTATACATAGAATCCCAAAAGATGTCACCAGAAGAACTGTTAGACTTAATAAGGGAATTTAGTAAAGTTTCAGGTTACAAAATCAACATACAAAAATTAGTTACATTTTATACAATAACAGTGAGGTATCTGAAAGATATTAAGAAAATGATGCCATTTAGATAATATCAAAACTAACAAAATACTTAGAAATAAATCTCACCAAGTAGGTACAAGATATGTACAGTAAAAACTATAAAGGAATATATAAAGAAATTAAAGAAGACACAAATACATAGAAAGCTATCTTATGTTTATGGTTTTGAAGAATAAATATTGTTAAAATGGCCTTACTACCCAAAACAATCTACAAATTCCATCAAAATGTCAATGCATCTTTCACAGAAATAGAAAAAAGAAACCCTAAAATTCATATAGACCCATGAAAGATCCTGAACAGCCTAAGCAATCTTGAGCAAAGGAAACAATGTTGGAGACACCACACTTCCTGATTTGAAACTGTACTTCAAAGCTATAGTAATCAAAAGAGTATGATACTGGCATAAAACAAGGCATGTACATCAGTAGAACAAAATAGAAAACCCAGAAATGAACTCATATATACACAGTCAACTAATTTTCAACAGAGTTCCAAGAATACAATGGGAAGAGAACAGTTTTTTCAATAAATAGTGCTGGGAAAACTAGAAATTCACATGCAAAAGTATGAAATTGGACTCCTGTCTTACACCATACACAAAAGTTAACTCAAAATACATTAAAAAATTAAGCATAAGAACAGAAACTATAAAATTTATAAAAGAAACCTAGGGGAAAGCTCCTTGACACTGGCCTTGGCAATGCTTTTTAGGAGTGACACTAATGTCATAGACAACAAAAACATATATATAAAGTGAAAAGTGAAGTCACTCAGTCATGTCCGACTCTTTGCGACCCCATGGACTGTAGCATACCAGGCTCCTCTGTCCATGGGATTTTCCAGGCAAAGGTACTGGAGTGGGTTGCCATTTCCTTCTCCAGAGGATCTTCCCCGCCCCCTCCCCGGGTCTCCCACATTGCAGGCAGACGCTTTACTGTCTGAGCCACCAGGAAAGCTAATATATGAAGTACATCAAGCTAAAACAAATCAGATCAGATCAGATCAGTCGCTCAGTCATTTCCGACTCTTTGCAACCCCATGAATCGCAGCACGCCAGGCCTCCCTGTCCATCACCGACCCCTGGAGTTCACTGAGACTCACGTCCATCGAGTCAGTGATGCCATCCAGCCATCTCATCCTCTGTCATCCCCTTCTCCTCCTGCCCCCAATCCCTCCCAGCATCAGAGTCTTTTCCAAAGAGTCAACTCTTCACATGAGGTGGCCAAAGTACTGGAGTTTCAGCTTGAGCATCATTCATTCCAAAGAAATCCCAGGGTTCATCTCCTTCAGAATGGACTGGTTGAATCTCCTTGCAGTCCAAGGGACTCTCAAGAGTCTTCTCCAATACCACAGTTCAAAAGCATCAACTCATCGACGCTCAGCCTTCTTCACAGTCCAACTCTCACATCCATACATGACCACAGGAAAAACCATAGCCTTGACTAGACGAACCTTTGTTGACAAAGTAATGTCTTTGCCTTTGAATATGCTATCTAGATTGGTCATAACTTTCCTTCCAAGGAGTAAGTGTCTTTTAATTTCATGGCTGCAGCCACCCTCTGTAGTGATTTTGGAGCCCAGGAAAATAAAGTCTGACACTGTTTCCACTGTTTCCCCATCTATTTCCCATGAAGTGGTGGGACCGGATGCCATGATCCTTGTTTTCTGAATGTTGAGCTTTAAGCCAAATTTTTCACTCTCCTCTTTCATCAAGAGGCTTTTGAGTTCCTCTTCACTTTCTGCCATAAGGGTGGTGTCATCTGCATATCTGAGGTTATTGATATTTCTCCCGGCAATCTTGATTCCAGTTTGTGTTTTTTTTCCAGTCCAGCGTTTCTCATGATGTACTCTGCATATAAGTTAAATAAACAGGGTGACAATATACAGCCTTGATGAACTCCTTTTCCTATTTGGAACCAGTCTTTTGTTCAGTGCCTAAGACTAAAACATTTTTTTGCACAAAAAAAGGAAACAACATAATGAAAAGGAACTTTTGAAATGGGAGAAAATATCAAAATTTTTGTCTCTTTTAAAGAGTTAATGTCCAATATATATGGGAGAAGGCAATGGCACCCCACTCACAACTCACCACAAAGCAAAATATAAATACAATTTAAAAATGGGTAACTTAACTGAATAAATGTTTTTCCCTAAAAAGACATGCAAATGGCCAACTAGTATATGAAAACATGCTCAACATCACTGGTCATAAAGGAAATACAATCAAAATTTGTTGTCTAGTTGCTAAGTTGTGTCCAAATTTTTCGTGACACTGTGGACTGTTTCTCCTCCATCCATGGGATTTCCTAGGCAAGAATACTGGCATGGCTTGCCATTTCCTCCTCCAGGGTATCTTCCCAATTCAGGGATCAATTCATATCTCCTGCACTGGCAGGAGGATTCTTCACCACTGACCCACAGGAGCCCACAATTAAAATAACTCCATACCAATTTGATTGACTAGTATTAAAAATATCAAAATGAAACAGGTATTGGTGAAGATGTAAGAGAATAGTGAACTCTTGGTATGATTGAAGGAAGGTAAATTGGTATGATTATTCAAAACAGTATGATATTCCCCTATAATAAATAAATACAGTCTATCAAAGGATCCAATAATCTCATTGTTAGTATATATACCAAGGAATGAAAGTCACTATCTCAAAGAGATATCTGTACTCCCATGTTCACTATTATTTGTAAAAACCAACATATGAAAACTATCCAAGTATCTGACAGTGGATAAGTGGATACAGAAAATGTGAGATACACACACATACATACACAATGGTATAATATTCAGCCTTTTATAAGAAGGAGGCTTTCCAATTTGTGACAACATGAATGAACCAGGACAACGTTATGCTAAGTGACATAAGCCCATACATAAAGACTAATTGTGCATAAAACCACTTATAGGTGTTATCTTTAAATTTGGCCAAACTAATACAATTATGTAAAGTTTAAAAATAAAATAAAATTTAAAAAAAAAAGAAATAAAAATTTATAGTGACAGAGGCTAAAATAGTGGTTACTAAAGCATGGGGGTGAGGGGGAAAGTAAGACTTTTTTTTTTTAACTGGAAGGAAAAGAAATTAGAATTGTGGCTGTCAGTGGTTGTGGACGGAGTCATGGAAATTACTATTTAATGGGGACAGAGCTTTAGTTTGGCAAAATAAAAACAGTTCTAGGGATGAGTGCTTGACAATATGAATGTATTATACTAATACCAGTAAATTGTACACTTAAAAATTTTTATGATAGTTTTATGTGCATTTTCCACAAGAAAAAACAGGATTAAATTAAATAAAATAGAGACAGAATAACTTAATGTTGTGTTCATGGGCCTCTAAAGAGATCCCTGAAAATGATGGGGATACAATAACTCACTTGAAATTATTTGCAAATTATGGGTCCTCCCCCTCCCCATTTGGACAGAGATTCCAATAGGTTTCAGCAGAAACTTAAGTAATGCCCACAGTGAAAATTAAGGAGGCTAAAAAAATGTTCACTCATACATTTGCAATTTATTTTAATTTTTAATATAAATATATTTATTTTAATTGGAGGCTAATTACTTTACAATATTGTGTTAGTTTTGCCATACATCGACATGAATTCACCACAGGTGTACTCGTGTTACCCATCCGGAAGCCCTTTTCCCACCTCCCTCCCCACACCATCCCTCTGGGTCATCCCAGTGCACCAGCCCCGAGCATCCAGTATCATGCAATTTAAAATTATCAAATACAAAGGTTTTATTGCTAGAGTTACACATTACAAAGACATGTCTAATGCCAATAAATTATATTATTTGTTATCCAGTCGTTACAAGTAATCTAATAGAGTTAGCAAATATTCTGCTTAAATGTTCAGGCTTGCCATTCTTAAATTCCAAAATACTTTGCAGAGGCATCTTCTCTTTTGACAGTCAAGAATTGGTGTTTAGAGATAGTAAATGGCTGGGCCAAGGTGATAAAAATGCTTATTTTTCATTCTAACTAAAACCCAGGACTACCAGGTACTTAGTCTCATTAAGGTCAGTGGACACCTAGAGCTTTATGAAATGATAATTGAAGATTTATTATGAGTTTAGTACATAACACTGTTTGAAGAATCACATATATCATGGCATTTTTCTCTTCACAGCATGTCTCACAAGATATGCGTTTGTTAGTTCTCACAGCACTTTATGAGTTGTTGCTTTCACTACAGGTAAGGAAAGTGAGGTTTATAAAAAATAACTTGCTTATGATCAGGTAGGAAGCAACAGAATCAGATTCAGCCTCAGGTGAATCTGATGGGCCAAATCATAATTACTGTATTATTTATTCTCTAATTACGAATAAGGACTGAACTTATAGTCATTAGCACAGAAGGTACATCTGATTTAATTCAAGAATGCAGAGCTACGTAGCACAGAGATGTGAAAGCATCCAGAGGCTTGAGCCCTGTGATAAAAAATGCTACAGAGTAATAGACAGGCTAAATGGGTGAAAAGTGAAAGTTGCTCAGTCATATCTAACTCTTGGGACTCCAAGACATCCATGGAATTCTCCAGGCCAGGATACTGGAGCTGTTCCCTTCTCCAGCAGATCTTCCCAACCCAGGAATCAAACCCAGGTCTCACGCATTGCAGGCAGATTCTTTACCAGCTGAGCTGAAGCCCAAATGGGTAATTACTACTATTATTTTTTAAGCCAACAGTTAGCAGATAGATAGTGAGGATAGATACTGCCACATAAAACAGATATTTAGAAAAGGGAAAGCTTTGGAGAGGAGCCAAGATGGCGGAGGAGTAGGACGGGGAGACCACTTTCTCCCCCACAAATTCATCAAAAGAGCATTTAAACGTCGAGTAAATTCCACAAAACAACTTCTGAATGCCGGCAGAGGACATCAGGCACCCAGAAAAGCAACCCAATTCTTCGAAAGGAGGTAGGAAAAAATATAAAAGACATAAAAAGAGACAAAAGAGGGAGGGACGGAGTTCCGTCCCAGGAAGGGAGTCTTAAAAAGAGAGAAGTTTCCAAACACCAGGAAACCTTCTCACTGCCGAATCTGTGCCGAGCTTTGGAAGCACAGAGGGCAACATAAAAGGGAGAAAAAAAATAAATAAACAATTAAAAATTGCAGATTGTGAGCCCTACGGTAACTCCCCCAGCGGAGAAGCAGCGCAGACGCCTGCACACGGCATTAGCAAGCAGGGGCTGGGCAGGGAAACGGGGCGCGGACTGTGTCCCTTAGAGTAAGAATCAGCCCAAATGTCCTGAGCGCTATCTGAGCGAAATAATTTGGGCTAGCAAACCAGACTGTGGGATATCTACCACGCAAAAAGCCAGCCCTAACCTAAGACACCGCCAGGCCCGTGCACAGAACAAAGGACTGAACAGAGATAGCCGGTTGCAGACCTTCCCCCTCCGGTGACAGGCAGCCAGAACCGTAAGGGGGCAATCGCAGCCCAAGAGAGACACTATCTATAAAACTGTAAGCAGGCTTCTTTGCTAACTAAAACTTCTTGGGGGTCTGGACGGTCATCATCTGTCGGAGAAGGTGCGCCGGTTTTACACCCGGATAACCGAGTGGCGGGGAGGCAATAAGTCGCAGCATTGGTGCTCACAAAACACCTCATCACCTGAGCTGCTCAGACCTGGGAAGAGCACAAAACGCAGGCCCAACCGAGTCTGCGCCTCTGAGGACTACCCGAGTGCCTGAACCTGAGCGGCCTGGACCTGGGAGCTCAGCCCAGGGCCGGCCTCTGATTGTTCCCGGAGGAACAACCTAGAGCCCGAGCAGTGTGGGCAGGGAGGCTACACGTGCCGTGTGCGGGGGCAGACCCAGTGTGCCTGAGGCACTGCAAGCGCACGCCAGTGTTATCTGTTTGCAGCATCCCTCCCTCCCTCCCCACAGTGCGGCTAAACAAGTGAGCCTAAATAAAATAAAAAAAATAGTGTCCTCCACCGTCCCCTTTGTGTCAGGGCGCGAACCAGACACTGAAGAGACCAGCAAACAGAAGAAGCTATAACAGAGGGAAACGCCTTGGAAGCTACAGGCCATAGATTAAAACCCTGTGGTTACTATGAACTACATAGGAAGGGGCCTAGAGATCTTGAGAAATATAAGTCAGACCAAGGAACTAGCCAAAAATGAACTGAACCCACAATACTCACAACAAAACCAGAGAAAGACCTAGATATACTTTTACTATTTTTATGATCAATCTTTCTTTCTTTTTTTTAATTAAAAAAAAAATTAAGTCCTCTATTGTCCTTTAATTTTCACTTTTATAACTATTACTTTGCAAAAAAAAAAAAAAGACCCTATTTTTTTTCTTCAGCAAACTTCATATATATATTTTATAATTTTTTGACCGTGTTTTGTTTTGTTTTGTTTTCTTTTTTTTTCTTTTTCTTGTTTTCTTTAACATTGTATTTTTGAAATTCCAAACTCTACTCTAGATTTTTAATTTTAGCCTTTTGGTATATGTTATCAATTTTGTACCTATAGTTTTTTTAATAATTTCTGTGACTTTTTTTTCCCTCTGTTTCTTTCTCTTCTTCTTTTGTATAACATCGTATATCTGCAATTCCAAACCCTACTCAAGATTTTTAATTTATGCTTTTTGGTATTTGATATCAATTTTGTACCTGTATTTTCTTTATAATTTTTGCAACATTGTTTTTGTTGGTTTGTTTGTTTTCTCTCTTTGTTTTTCTTCTTCTTTTTTTAACATTGTATTTTTGAAATTCCAAACTCTACTCTAGATTTTTAACTTTTGCTTTTTGGTATTAGTTATCAATTTTGTACCTGTAGTTTCTTTATAATTTTTGCGACCTTGTTTGTTTTTCTTTGTTCGTTTTTTCTCTTTCTTTTCCTTCTTCTTTTCTTTAACATCGTATTTTTGAAATTCCAAACTCTACTCTAGATTTTTAATTTTAGCCTTTTGGTATATGTTATCAATTTTGTACATATAGTTTTTTTTTTTTATAATTTCTGTGACTTTTTTTTTTCTTTTTTTTCCCCTCTGTTTCTTTCTCTTCTTCTTTTATATAACATCGTATATCTGCAATTCCAAACCCTACTCAAGATTTTTAATTTATGCTTTTTGTTATTTGATATCAATTTTGTACCTGTATTTTCTTTATAATTTTTGCGACATTGTTTTTGTTGGTTTGTTTGTTTTCTCTCTTTATTTTTCTTCTTCTTCTTTTTTTTTTTTTTAACATTGTATTTTTGAAGTTCCAAACTCTACTCTAGATTTTTAATTTTTGCTTTTTGGTATTAGTTATCAATTTTGTACCTGTAGTTTCATAATTTTCACAACCTTGTTTGTTTTTCTTTGTTCGTTTTTTCTCTCTTTCTTTTCCTTCTTCTTTTCATTAACATCCCATTTTTGAAAATCCAAACTGTACTCTAGATTTTTAATTTTTGCTTTTATGTATTTGTTACCAATTTTGTACCTTTAAGAACCCAATTTCAGGACCCATTTTTCACTAGGGAACGAGATTACTGGTTTGACTGCTCTCTTTCCCTTTGGACTCTCCGTTTTCTCCACCAGGTCGCCTGTATCTCCTCCCTAACCCCTCTCTACTCTACCCAAATCTGTGAATTTCTGTGTGTTCCAGACGGTGGAGAACACTTAGGGAACTGATTACTGGCTGGATCTGTTGCCCTCCTTTTCATTTCCCCCTTTTATCCTTCTGGCCACCTCTGTCTCCTGCCTCCTTCTTCTCTTCTCTGTATAACTCTGTGAACATCTCTGAGCGGTCCAGTTGTGGAGTGCACATAAGGAAGTGACTACTGGCTAGCCCACTCTCTCCACTATTGATTCCACCTCATCTCATTTGGGTCACCTCTAACTCCCTCCTCCCACTTCTCTACTCCATGTAACGCTGTGAACATCTCTGAGTGACTCTCACAGTAGAGAAACTTTTCATCTTTAACATAGATGTTTTATCAATGGTGCTGTATAGAAGGAGAAGTTTTGAAACTACTGTAAAAATAAGACCGATAACTGGAAGTAGGAGACTTAAGTCCAAACCCTGACTCCAGGGAACTCCTGACTCCAAGGAACATTAATTGACAGGAGCTCATCAAATGCCTCCATACTGACACAGAAACCCAGCACCACACAAGGGCCAACAAGTTCCAGGGCAAGACATACCAAGCAAATTCTCCAGCAACAAAGGAACACAGCCCTGAGCTTCAAGATACAGGCTTCCCAAAGTCACCCCAAAACCTTAGACATCTCATAACACATTACTGGACATTTCATTACACTCCAGAGAGAAGAAATACAGCTCCATCCACCAGAACATCGACACAAGCTTCCCTAACCAGGAAACCTTGACAAGCCACCTGTACAAACCCACACACAGTGAGGAAACACCACAATAAAGAGAACTCCACAAACTGCCAGAATACAGAAAGGACACCCCAAACTCAGCAATTTAAACAAGATGAAGAGACAGAGGAATAGCCAGCAGATAAAGGAACAGGATAAATGCCCACCAAACCAAACAAAAGAGGAAGAGGTAGGGAATCTACCTGATAAAGAATTCCGAATAATGATAGTGAAATGGATCCAAAATCTTGAAATTAAAATGGAATCACAGATAAATAGCCTGGAGGCAAGGACTGAGAAGATGCAAGAAAGGTTTAACAAGGACTTAGAAGAAATAAAAAAGAGTCAATATATAATGAATAATGCAATAAGTGAAATTAAAAACACTCTGGAGGCAACAAATAGTAGAATAACAGAGGCAGAAGATAGGATTAGTGAATTAGAAGATAGAATGGTAGAAATAAATGAATCAGAGAGGATAAAAGAAACACGAATTAAAAGAAATGAGGACAATCTCAGAGACCTCCAGGACAATATTAAACGCTACAACATTCGAATCATAGGGGTCCCAGAAGAAGAAGACAAAAAGAAAGACCATGAGAAAATACTTGAGGAGATAATAGTTGAAAACGTCCCTAAAATGGGGAAGGAAATAATCACCCAAGTCCAAGAAACCCAGAGAGTCCCAAACAGGATAAACCCAAGGCGAAACACCCCAAGACACATATTAATCAAATTAACAAAGATCAAACACAAAGAACAAATATTAAAAGCAGCAAGGGAAAAACAACAAATAACACACAAGGGAATACCCTTAAGGATAACAGCTGATCTTTCAATAGAAACTCTTCAAGCCAGGAGGGAATGGCAAGACATACTTAAAATGATGAAAGAAAATAACCTACAGCCCAGCTTATTGTACCCAGCAAGGATCTCATTCAAGTATGAAGGAGAAATCAAAAGCTTTTCAGACAAGCAAAAGCTGAGAGAATTCTGCACCACCAAACCAGCTCTCCAACAAATACTAAAGAATATTCTCTAGACAGGAAACACAAAAACGATGTATAAATTCGAACCCAAAACAATAAAGTAAATGGCAACGGGATCATACTTATCAGTAATTACCTTAAACGTAAATGGGTTGAATGCCCCAACCAAAAGACAAAGACTGGTTGAATGGATACAAAAACAAGACCCCTACATATGTTGTCTACAAGAGACCCACCTCAAAACAGGGGACACATACAGACTGAAAGTGAAGGGCTGGAAAAAGATTTTCCATGCAAATAGGGACCAAAAGAAAGCAGGAGTAGCAATACTCATATCAGATAAAATAGATTTTAAAACAAAGACTGAAAAGAGACAAAGATGGTCACTACATAATGATCAAAGGATCAATCCAAGAAGAAGATATAACAATTATAAATATATATGCACCCAACACGGGAGCACCGCAATATGTAAGACAAATGCCAACAAGTATGAAAGGAGAAATTAACAATAACACAATAATAGTGGGAGACTTTAATACCCCACTCACACCTATGGATAGATCAATTAAACAGAAAATTAACAAGGAAACACAAACTTTAAACGATACAATAGACCAGTTAGACCTAATTGATATCTATAGGACATTTCATCCCAAAACAATGAATTTCACCTTTTTTCTCAAGCGCACATGGAACCTTCTCCAGGATAGATCACATCCTGGGCCATAAAGCTAGCCTTGGTAAATTCAAAAAAATAGAAATCATTCCAAGCATCTTTTCTGACCACAATGCAGTAAGATTAGATCTCAATTACAGGAGAAAAACTATTAAAAATTCCAACATATGGACGCTGAACAACACGCTGCTGAATAACCAACAAATCACAGAAGAAATCAAAAAGAAATCAAAATTTGCATAGAAATGAATGAAAATGAAAACACACCAACCCAACACCTGTGGGACACGGTAAAAGCAGTCCTAAGGGGAAACTTCATAGCAATACAGGCACACCTCAAGAAACAAGAAAAAAGTCAAATAAATAACCTAACTCTACACCTAAAGCAACTAGAAAAGGAAGAAATGAAGAACCCCAGGGTTAGTAGAAGGAAAGAAATCTTAAAACTTAGAGCAGAAATAAATGCAAAAGAAACAAAAGAGATCATAGGAAAAATCAAGAAAACCAAAAGCTGGTTTTTTGAAAGGATAAATAAAATTGACAAGCCATTAGCCAGACTCATCAAGAAACAAAGGGAGAAAAATCAAATCAATAAAATTAGAAATGAAAATGGAGAGATCACAACAGACAACACAGAAATACAAAGGATCATAAGAGACTACTATCAACAATTATATGCCAATAAAATGGACAACGTGGAAGAAATGGACAAATTCTTAGAAAAGTACAACTTTCCAAAACTCGATCAGGAAGAAATAGAAAATCTTAACAGACCCATCACAAGCACGGAAATTATAACTGTAATCAAAAATCTTCCAGCAAACAAAAGCCCAGGTCCAGAAGGCTTCACAGCTGAATTCTACCAAAAATTTAGAGAAGAGCCAACACCTATCCTGCTCAAACTCTTCCAGAAAATTGCAGAGGATGGTAAACTTCCAAACTCATTCTATGAGGCCACCATCACCCTAATACCAAAACCTGACAAAGATCCCACAAAAAAAGAAAACTACAGGCCAATATCACTGATGAACATAGATGCAAAAATCCTTAACAAAATTCTAGCAATCAGAATCCAACAACACATTAAAAAGATCATACACCATGACCAAGTGGGCTTTATCCCAGGGATGCAAGGATTCTTCAATATCCACAAATCAATCAATGTAATACACCACACTAACAAATTGAAAAATAAAAACCATATGATTATCTCCATAGATGCAGAGAAAGCCTTTGACAAAATTCAACATCCATTTATGATCAAAACTCTCCAGAAAGCAGGAATAGAAGGAACATACCTCAACATAATAAAAGCTATATATGACAAACCCACAGCAAACATTATCCTCAATGGTGAAAAATTGAAAGCATTTCCTCTAAAGTCAGGAACAAGACAAGGGTGCCTACTTTCACCATTACTATTCAACATAGTTTTGGAAGTTTTGGCCACAGCAATCAGAGCAGAAAAAGAAATAAAAGGAATCCAAATTGGAAAAGAAGAAGTAAAGCTCTCACTGCAGATGACATGATCCTCTACATAGAAAACCCTAAAGACTCCACCAGAAAATTACTAGAACTAATCAATGACTATAGTAAATTTGCAGGATATAAAATCAACACCCAGAAATCCCTTGCATTCCTATACACTAATAATGAGAAAACAGAAAGAGAAATTAAGGAAACAATTCCATTCACCATTGCAACGGAAAGAATAAAATACTTAGGAATATATCTACCTAAAGAAACTAAAGACCTATATATAGAAAACTATAAAACACTGGTGAAGGAAATCAAAGAGGACACTAACAGATGGAGAAATATACCATGTTCATGGATTGGAAGAATCAATATAGTGAAAATGAGTATACTACCCAAAGCAATCTATAGATTCAATGCAATCCCTATCAAGCTACCAACAGCATTCTTCACAGAGCTAGAACAAATAATTTCACAATTTGTATGGAAATACAAAAAACCTCAAATACCCAAAGCGATCTTGAGAAAGAAGAATGGAACTGGAGGAATCAACCTACCTGACTTCAGGCTCTACTACAAAGCCACAGTTATCAAGACAGTATGGTACTGGCACAAAGACAGAAATATAGATCAATGGAACAAAATAGAAAGCCCAGAGATAAATCCACGCACATATGGACACCTTATCTTTGACAAAGGAGGCAAGAATATACAATGGATTAAAGACATCTCTTTAACAAGTGGTGCTGGGAAAACTGGTCAACCACTTGTAAAAGAATAAAACTAGAACACTTTCTAACACCATACACAAAAATAAACTCAAAATGGATTAAAGATCTAAATGTAAGACCAGAAACTATAAAACTCCCAGAGGAGAACATAGGCAAAACACTCTCTGACATACATCACAGCAGGATCCTCTATGACCCACCTCCCAGAATATTGGAAATAAAAGCAAAAATAAACAAATGGGACCTAATTAACCTTAAAAGCTTCTGCACATCAAGGGAACCTATTAGCAAGGTGAAAAGGCAGCCTTCAGAATGGGAGAAAGTAATAGCAAATGAAGCAACTGACAAACAACTAATCTCGAGAATATACAAGCAACTCCTACAGCTCAACTCCAGAAAAATAAATGACCCAATCAAAAAATGGACCAAAGAACTAAATAGACATTTCTCCAAAGAAGACATACAGATGGCTAACAAACACATGAAAAGATGCTCAACATCACTCATTATCAGAGAAATGCAAATCAAAACCACTATGAGGTACCATTTCTCACCAGTCAGAATGGCTGCGATCCAAAAGTCTACAAGTAATTAATGCTGGAGAGGGTGTGGAGAAAAGGGAACCCTCTTACACTGTTGGTGGGAATGCAAACTAGTACAGCCACTATGGAGAACAGTGTGGAGATTCCTTAAAAAACTGGAAATAGACCTGCCTTATGATCCAGCAATCCCACTACTGGGCATACACACCGAGGAAACCAGAAGGGAAAGAGACACGTGTACCCCAATGTCCATTGCAGCACTGTTTATAATAGCCAGGACATGGAAGCAACCTAGATGTCCATCAGCAGATGAATGGATAAGAAAGCTGTGGTACATATACACAATGGAGTATTACTCAGCCATTAAAAAGAATACATTTGAATCAGTTCTAATGAGGTGGATGAAACTGGAGCCTATTATACAGAGTGAAGTAAGCTAGAAAGCAAAACACCAATACAGTATACTAACACATATATATGGGATTTAGAATGATGGTAACAATAACCCTGTGTACGAGACAGCAAAAGAGACACTGATGTATAGAACAGTCTTATGGACTCTGTGAGAGAGGGAGAGGGTGGGAAGATTTGGGAGAATGGCATTGAAACATGTAAAATATCATGTATGAAACAAGTTGCCAGTCCAGTTTCGATGCACGATACTGAATGCTTGGGGCTGGTGCACTGGGACGACCTAGAGGGATGGAATGGGGAGGGAGGAGGGAGGAGGGTTCAGGATGGGGAACACATGTATACCTGTGGTGGATTCATTTTGATATTTGGCAAAAGTAATACAATTATGTAAAGTTTAAAAATAAAATAAAATTTAAAAAATAATAAAAAAAAACAAAAAAACAAATAAAAACTGTAAATGCAGGTTCAAATAATAGTGTAGCTATCAAGTGCTGATGTTTTCTTTGCATTTCAACTATTTCTGGAAATATAAACATAAGCAGTATGATTAAAGAAAAATGAAATTATAAAAAAAGAAAAAAAGAAAAGGGAAAGCTTTATCTTAGTTTTGCTATTTACTAGCTGGAAACTTTGAGTATGGTAACTTCTCTTCTCAAAATCCTCCGAAACCCATCATCTGTTATCTACTCCGTTTCTTCACTACAGAATCACAGCTTTCTCATCTATGCCCCTTTCTACTGCTAAGTCATTTCAGTCATGTCCGACTCTGTGCGACCCCATAGACGGCAGCCCACCAGGCTCCCCCATCCCTGGGATTCTCCAGGCAAGAACACTAGAGTGGGTTGCCATTTCCTTCTCCAACGCATGAAAGTGAAAAGTGAAAGGAAAGTTGCTCAGTCATTTCCGACCCTCAGTGACCCCATGGAGTGCAGCCTTCCAGGCTCCTCCATCCATGGGATTTTCCAGGCAAGAGTACTGGAGTGGGGTGCCATTGCCTTCTCTGCCCTTTTCTACTAGATCATTTCTAATGTCATTCAAACATGACAGAAAAGCTGCTGTAAAACAAAACAAAAAAATGAAACTGTGTTGTACCAATATTTCCTTACAATGGCAGTTCTGCCTCTTTGTGCCTCTTACAGCAAATAGAATTGTTATATCCACTTATAATGTTCTATCTCTCTCTTTTAAAAATGGCTAAAATGAAATACAGCATATATTAAAATTAGTATAAAACAATGTATTAAAAAGGAAGGGACAAAATGAGCATTCACATGTTTACCTTCTGGTGTAAGAAACGGAAAACTAGTAACCTAGTGGTAAACTGTGGATTCCTGACAGCTAATAACGTTACCCAGAAGTAAACAGTGTTCCTAGTATTTGTTAATTGTCCCTATTTTTCTTTAAAGTATTAACATATGCTGCTGCATCACTTTAGTCTTGTCAGACTCTGTGCGACCCCATAGACGGCAGCCCGCCAGGCTTCCCGTCCGTGGGATTCTCCAGGCAAGAACACTGGAGTGGGTTGCCATTTCCTTCTCCAGTGCATGAAAGTGAAAAGTGAAAGTGAAGTCGCTCAGTCGTGTCTGACTCTAGCGACCCCACGGACTGACTGCAGTCTACCAGGCTCCTCCATCCATGGGATTTTCCAGGCAAGAGTACTGGAGTGGGGTGCCATTGCTGGGTACTCCTAAATAATGTTTTGTTTGGTTTTGGCTTTTGTTTTGTTTTTTAATTTATTTTGAATTGAGGGAAAATTGCTTTACAGTGTTGTGTTGGTTTCTGCCATACAACAATACAAATCAGCCATAATCTTTTTTTTTTTTTTTTTGGTAATTCATATTACTCTAATCAATCTGTGTATTTTTTTTTTTTTTTTTTTTTTGGTGACTTATCACTTTTACTATTTGGGTTTTTTTTTTTTACAAGATTTAACCATGCTGATATATGTAGCCACAGTTTATTTCTTTGTTCTATTATACATTATTCAATTATATAAATGGCTTCCCAGGTGGCGCTGGTAGTAAATAACCTGCTTGCCAATGCAGGAGACATTAAGAGACATGGGTTCAATACCTGGGTCCAGAAGATCTGGAGAAGGAAAAAGAATACATTTGAATCAGTTCTAATGAGGTGGATGAAACTGGAGCCTATTATACAGAGTGAAGTAAGCCAGAAAGAAAAACACCAATACAGTATACTAACGCATATATATGGAATTTAGAAAGATGGTAACAATAACCCTGTGTACGAGACAGCAAAAGAGACACTGATGTATAGAACAGTCTTATGGACTCTGTGAGAGAGGGAGAGGGTGGGAAGATTTGGGAGAATGGCATTGAAACATGTAAAATATCATGTATGAAACGAGTGGCCAGTCCAGGTTCGATGCATGATACTGGATGCTTGGGGCTGGTGCACTGGGACGACCCAGAGGGATGGAATGGGGAGGGAGGAGGGTTCAGGATGGTGAACACATGTATACCTGTGGCGGATTCATTTTGATATTTGGCAAAACTAATACAATTATGTAAAGTTTAAAAAATAAAATTAAAAAAAAAAAAAAAAAAGGAAAGGGCAACCCACTTCAGTATTCTTGACTAGAGAATTCCATGGACACATAAGCCTGTCAGGCTATAGTCTGTGGGGTCTCAAAGAGTTGGACATGACTGAGTGAATCTCTGCTTGTCTTCCATAAGCCCTTCTTATACCTCTCTTTCATTTTAATTCTCCATTCTCCTAAGACTTATTTTCCTTATTTTTGTTTCATCTTATTTTCATTCTTCTGTCTCTGTTTTCTGTCATTCAGTATTATATTTGAGTCTCCATACATCTCAGAAAGACATTGGTCTGAGTTCACCAAAAAAAGACAATTTAATTATTGGATAGTTTTTTTCTTTATAGTCTCTGCATTGTTGACCTATCATAATCCAAAACATAGCTTTGAGAGAACATAGCTGAAAAAAAAGTAGCTTTTTGTACGTTTGTGAACAAACTTATTTTCCTAATAGATGCTTAATGTCTGTTTTTATTCACTTAATTATTTGTACCAGGTCTTAGTTGAGTCTTGTGAGATTGTTTTTTCCAGTTGGGCATGCAAAATCTTAGTTGCTGACCAGAGGTCAGTTAGATCTAGTTTGCTTAGATCAGTAGATCTAGTTTGCTGAACAGAGATTAAACCCAGGCCCTCTACACAGGGAGCATTGAGTCTTAGCCACTAGACCACCAGGGAAGTCCCTAGATGGATGCTTTTAGAATTGGATACAGCTATGTACAAGATTATTGAACTGAAACATATGTGAATAGAAGCTATCTAGACTAAAGCACAGGGAACAAAATGAAAGATGTTCAAGCTGCTTTTAGAAAAGGCAGAGGAACCAGGGATCAAATTGTCAACATCTGCTGGATCATCGAAAAAGCAAGAGAGTTTCAGAAAAACATCTATTTCTGCTTTATTGACTATACCAAAGCTTTTGACTGTGTGGATCACAATGAACTGTGGAAAATTCTTCAAGAGACGGGAATACCAGACCACCTGACCTGCCTCTTGAGAAACCTATATGGAGGTCAGGAAGCAACAGTTAGAACTGGACATGGAATGACAGACTGGTTCCAAATAGGAAAAGGAGTACATTAAGGCTGTATATTGTCACCCTGCTTATTTAACTTATATGCAGAGTACATCATGAGAAACACTGAGCTGGAAGAAGCACAAGCTGGAATCCAGATTGTCCTGAGAAATATCAATAACCTCAGATATGCAGATGACACCACCTTTATGTCAGAAAGTGAAGGGGAACTAAAAGGCCTCTTGATGAAAATGAAAAAGGAGAATGAAAAAGTTGGCTTAAAGCTCAACATTCAGAAAATGAAGATCATAGCATCAGGTCCCACCACTTCATGGCAAATAGATGGGGAAACAGTGGAAACAGTGTCAAACTTTACTATTTTGGGCTCCAAAATCACTGCAGATGGTGATTGCAGCCATGAAATGAAAAAACGCTTACTCCTTGGAAGGAAAATTATGACCAGCCTAGATAGAATATTGAAAAACAGAGACATTACTTTGCCAACAAAGGTCCATCTAGTCAAGGCTATGGTTTTTCCAGTGGTCATGTATGGATGTGAGAGTTGGACTGTGAAGAAAGCTAAGCCCTGAAGAATTGATGGTTTTGAGCTGTGGTGTTGGAGAAGACTCTTGAGAGTCCCTTGGACTGCAAGGAGATCCAACCAGTCCATCCTAAAGGAGATCAGTCCTGGGTGTTCATTGGAAGGACTGATGCTAAAGCTGAAACTCCAATACTTTGGTCTCCTCATGTGAAGAGTTGACTCATTGGAAAAGATTCTGATGCTAGGAGGGATTGGGGGCAGGAGGAGAAGGGGATGACAGAGGACGAGAAGACTGGATGGCATAACTGAATCGATAGACATGAGTCTGAGTAAACTCTGGGAATTGGTGATGGACAGGGAGGCCTGGCATGCTGCGATTCATGGGGTCATAAAGATTCAGACACGACTGAGCAACTGAACAGAACTGAACTGATCTGATAATATATATATATATATATATATATATATATATATATATATATATACATTGTTGCTGTTCAGTTGCTCAGTCGTGTCTGAATCTTTATGTATACATTGTTCTGTTCAGTTGCTCAGTCGTGTCTGACTTTGTGACTCCATGGACTGCAGCATGTCAGGCTTCCCTGTCCTTTACCATCTCTTGGAGCTTGCTCAAACTCATGACCATTGAGTCAGTGATGCCACCCAACCTTCTCATCCTCTGTCATCCCCTTCTCCTCCTGCCTTCAGCCTTTCTCAGCATCAGAGTCTTTTCCAGTGAGTTGGTTCTTTGCATTAGGTAACCAAAGTATTAGAGCTTCAGCTTCAGCATCAGTCCCTCCAGTGCATATTCAGGATTGATTTTCTTTAAGATTGCCTGGTTTAATCTCCTTGCAGTCCAAGGAACTCCAAAAGAGTCTTCAACACCAGAGTTTAAAAGCATCAATTCTTCAATGCTCAACCTTCTTTATGATCCAACTCTCGCTTCCATATATGGAAATGGTAAAAATGTCACTGCATGTATATTTTTATTTATAGTTTGATAACAGAAGGATACAGCAGAGGAAATACTGAATATTTAACAGTATAAATATTTCCAAAATTGATCTAAGAAATCAACAGCAGAATCAAGAATCACTACATTTGTCCATAGATTGACATTTAAGTTGCTTCCTTGTCTTGACTATTATAAATAGGGCTGTGGTGAACAAGGAAATAAATTTATCTTTTCTCTGGATATGTGTCCAGAAGTGGGGCTGACACATCATATGGAAGTTCTATTTTTAGTTTTTTAAGAAACCTCTATATTGTTCTCCCAATTTACATTCCTACCAACAGTGTAGGAGGGGTCCCTATTTTCCACACCCTCTCCAGCACTAATTATTTGTAGATTTTTTGACCAGGTATAGATTTCTGACCAGTGCAAAGTGACAACTCTTTGTAGTTTCAATTTGCATTGCTCTAATCAGTTACACTGAATATTGTTTCACTTGCTTTTTGGCCATCTGTATGTCTTCCTTGGAAAGAAGATATGATATATATATACAATAGAATATTAATCAGCCATAAAAATAAAAAATAATGACATTTGTAGTGACATAGATGGACCTAGAGATTGTCATACTGAGTGAAGCAAGTCAGACAGAGAAAGATAAATATTGTATAATATCATTATATGTGGAATCTAAAAAAAAAATGATACAAATGAACTTATTTACAAAATAAAAATAGACTCACAGATTTAGAATACAAATTTATGGTTACCAAGAGAGAAGTGGGGGAGGCATAAATTGGAAGAGGGTGATTGCTATATACACACTACTATAAACAAAACAGATAACAAATAACAATCTACTGTATAGCAGAGGGAACTATTCAATACTGTGTAATGACCTATATGGGAAAATAATCTAAAAATGAGTGAGATATGTTCTTGTATAACTGATTTACTTTGCTGTAGAACAGAAACTAGCCTAAATTTGCAAATCAACTATACTCCAATAAAAACTAATTTTAAAAAAAGAATCACTACAATCTACAAGCAGTATACAAACACACACACACACAGAACTCTTGCAAGTTGGGTTAACTTAGAAGCTGAATCTGAGATAGCTATTTGCATTCAGTAAGTTTATTAGAGAATGCTTTGGGGATCAACACCTGTGAGAGACTGGAGTAAGCAAAACTAGTTAGAGGGAGAAGTTGAGCTGCAACAGAATTTTGAAGGTTTTGACTAATCCTGTGGGTATCTCTAGAGTCAAGAGTTGCCTTCTGGAGTTGGTCTGAATTGAAGGATGGGGGCAAGGATTTTCTATGTCAGCATCAACCAGGCCCTGAATGTGAGAAGACCTTAGAAGGGAGGGTGACCTTGAATAAAGTGCATCTCTTTTAAAGGAAGTCTTAAGGATAGACCCAAAAGAGCCTAATTGCTCGCCAACATTCTCAGAAGCTGGGAGAATGAGTGCTTCAGTGCTGGAGAAAAAATTTGGGTGCCACGCAGTACCAACTATGACACACGGACATGACTAGGCACATTAAAGAAAACAAAAAAGGAACAAAAAAAAAAAACCTGTTGAAGATTGATATCAAGGAGAATATTTTTAGTGTTCTCTGAATAAAAAGGTCATTACCTTTAAAAGAAACACTTTGACTTACAACTGACATCTCATTAGAAATATTAAAATTGTGAAGCAAATGATAGACTTAAAGTGCAGAAAAAGATACAAGTGCAATTTGAAAATTTATAATACAAGAACAAAAGTCCTCAAAAGTAAATATGAATTAAAACCACTTGTAAACAAGAAAAAGAGAGAATTTATGCCAGATAACCAATGTTAAAGAAGTAGTCTAATAATTTCTTCAGAAAGAAAAATCATCCTAGACATAAAATTGCAGAAATCTGAGAAGGAATAAAAACCAAGAGAAGGGGACAAATGAGTAGGTATTCACAAACACTGACTAGATTGTTTGGTGATTTTCTTTTACATGGGTGGCTTTTACAGGAGGTTGTTCACATTTTACAAATACTTTACGCTTCATAGATGTAAATTTTGCAGTTTTGTATAGATGTTGCATGTATGCAAGACACTGTTAAAACAGAATGAAATAGAGATCCATCCTGAAGATCTCCCATGCAAAAAGAACCAACTAAGCCTTGTAAAGCAAAATTTAGTCCAACTTATTTCATAAACATAAGAAAACTTGTGTTACTTCTTACAAATGCTTCTGATAATCATAACTGAAACATAAGTCATCCCCCCAAAAGATAATAAGTTTTAGCCAATTTCCTATGGTCTGGAACCCCACATTATAAAAACCAATGCTGTAAAACTTAAACAACTTCTTCATTTTCGCATTAAAAACCATCCCATAAAGAAAGGCCTGTGAATCTTATACCAGTACAGATTTGAAGAATCCCTGTTCAGGAATAGTTTGTTTCTTACTCCATACAATATTCATATCAAGAAAAGCTCTGAATTTTCTTTTGAGAACACACACATACACAGTATACCTTTACATGTTGCATCCTATGTTCTATTTTAAAGATACAGGTCTTTTTCAATATGTCCATTTTATGATTTTTCTCTCTGTTTACTTATCACTGAATGTGTAGTACTGGTTTCTGTTAATGTACAGTATTACAAAATGAAATCCCTTATAACTATACAGCAGAAGTGAGAAATAGATTTAAGGGACTAGATCAGATAGACAGAGTGCCTGATGAACTATGGATGGAGGTTTGCAACATTGTACAGGAGACAAGAATCAAGACCATCCCCAAGAAAAAGAAATGCAAAAAAGCAAAATGGCTGTATAAGGAGGCCTTACAAACAGCTGTGAAAAGAAGAGAAGTGAAAAGCAAAGGAGAAAAGGAAAGATATACCCATTTGAATGCAGAGTTCCAAAGAATAGCAAAGAGAGATAAGAAAGCCTTCCTCAGTGATCAGTGCAAAGAAATTGAGGAAAACAATAGAATGGGAAAGACTAGAGATCTCTTCAAGAAAATTAGAGATACCAAGGAAACATTTTATGCACAGATGGGCTCAATAAAGGACAGAAATGTTATGGACCTAACAGAAGCAGAAGATATTAAGAAGAGGTGGCAAGAATGCACAGAAGAACTGTACAAAAAAGATATTCACCACCAAGATAATCACAATGATGTGATCACTCACACTCACCTAGAGCCAGATATCCTGGAATGTGAAGTCAAGTGGGCCTCAGGAAACATCACTATGAACAAAGCTAGTGGAGGTGATGGAATTCCAGTTGAGCTATTTCAAATCCTGAAAGATGATGCTGGGAAAGTGCTGCACTCAATATGTCAGCAAATTTGGAAAACTCAGCAGTGGCCACAGAACTGGAAAAAGTGTTTTCATTCCAATCCCAAAGAAAGACAATGCCAAAGAATGCTCAAAATACCACATAATTGCACTCATCTCATATGCTAGTAAAGTAATGTTCAAAATTCTCCAAGCCAGGCTTCAACAATACGTGCACGATGAACTTCCAGGGCTTCAAGCTGGTTTTGGAAAAGGCAGCGGCACCAGAGATCAAATTACCAACATCTGATAGATCATCAAAAAAGCAAGAGTTTCAGAAAAACATCTATTTCTGCTTTATTGACTATGCCAAAGCCTTTGACTGTGTGGATCACAATAAACTGTGGAAAATTCTGAAAGTGATGGGAATACCAGAGCACCTGACCTGCCTCTTGAGAAACCTATATGCAGGTCAGGAAGCAACACTTAGAACTGGACATGGAACAACAGATTGAGTCCAAATAGGAAAAGGAGTACATCAAGGCTGTATATTGTCACCAAGCTTATTTAACTTATATGCAGAATATATCATGAGAAATGCTGGGCTGGAGGAAGCACAAGCTAGAATCAATATTTCTGGGAGAAATATCAATAAGCTCAGATATGCAGATGACACCACCCTTATGGCAGAAAGTGAAGAAGAACTAAAGAACCTCTTAATGAAAGTGAAAGAGGAGAGTGAAAAAGTTGGCTTAAAGCTCAACATTCAGAAAACTAAGATCATAGCATCTGGTCCCATCACTTCATGGCAAAAAGATGTGGAAACATTGGAAACAGTGGCTGATTTTATTTTGTGTGGCTCCAAAATCACTGCAGATGGTGATTGCAGCCATGAAATTAAAAGACACTTACTCCTTGGATGGAAAGTTATAAGCAACCTAGACAGCATAACAAAAAGCAGAGACATTACTTTGCCAACAAAGGTCCTTCTAGTCAAGGCTATGGTCTTCCCAGTAGTCATGTGTGGATGTGAGAGTTGGACTATAAAGGAGGCTGGGCACCGAAGAATTGATGCTTTTGAACTGTGTAGTTGGAGAAAACTCTTGAGAGTCCCTTGGACTGCAAGGAGATCCAACCAGTCCATCCTAAAGGAGATCAGTCCTGGGTGTTCATTGGAAGGACTGATATTGAGGCTGAAACTCCAATACTTTGGCCACCTGATGTGAAGAGCTGACTCATTTAAAAAGACTCTGATGCTGGGAAAGATTGAGGGCAGGAGGAGATGGGGACGACAGAGGATGAGATGATTGGATGACATCACTGATTCAATGGACATAGGTTTGGGTAGACTCTGGCCGTTTGTAATGGACAGGGAGGCCTGGCGTGCTGTGGTTCATACAGTTGCAATGAGTTGGACAAGAGTGAGCTACTGAACAGAACTGAAATAGATTTAATTTAACTATTTACCTCATATTCTTATAACAATTCCACTTACATCTTACTTTGCAATTGAAAAGCTTTTTTTATTTTTTTTTAATTGGAGTGCACATGAGAGAAAAGATTATTTGTTATTTATGACTATGCTTCCCCTTCATGGATCACAGTCTTGTCCTGGTGAATGGGCTTGCGTAACTCAATGAAGGTATGAGCTACAGTGTGCGGTGCCACCCAAGACAGACAAGTCATAGAGGAGAGTTCTGACAAAACATGATCCACTGGTAGAGGAAATGGAAAACCACTCCATTATTCATGTCACAAGAACTCCATGAACAGTATAAAAATGCAAAAATATATAACGCTGGAAGATGAGCCTCCCCAGATTGGAAGCTGTTCCATATGTTACAGATAAGAGCAGAGGGCAATTACTGATAACTCCAGAAAGAATGAAGAGGTTGAGCCAAAGCAGAAACTATACTCAGTAGTGTTTACATAAGGTAGTGAAAGAAAAGTCCAATGCTGTAAAAACAAAACAAAACAAAACAAAACAAAACAATATTGCATAGAAGTATGTAATGTTAGGTCCATGAGTCAAGGTAAATTGGATGTGGCCAAGCAGGAAATGGCAAGAATGAACACGGACATCTTAGAAATCAATGAATTAAAATGGACCAGAATGGGCAAATTTAATTCAGATGACCACTATATCTACTACTCTGGACAATAATCCCTTAGAAGAAATGGAGTAGCCCTCATAGTCAACAAAAGAGTCCAAAATGCAACAGTTAGGTACAGTCTCAAAAATGACAGAATGAACTTGGTTTGTTTTCAAGACAAAGCATCCAACATCACAGTAATCCAAATATATCTCCCAATCACCGATGCTAAAGAAACTGAAGTTGGACGATTCTGTGAAGACCTACAAGACCTTCTAGAACTAAAATAATAACAACAAAAATGTCCTTTTTCATCATAGGGGATTAGAATGCAAAATAGGAAGTCAAGGGATACCTGGAGTAACAGGCAAGTTTGGCCTTGGAGTACAAAATGAAGCAGGACAAAGGCTAACAGAGTTTTTCCAAGAGAACACATTGGTCATAGCAAATACCCTCTTCCAACAACCCAAGAGATGACTCTACACATGGACATCATCAGATGGTCAATACTAAAATCAGACTGATTATATTCTTTCCAGTCGAAGATGGAGAAGCTATGTACAGTCAGCAAAAACAAGACCTGAAGCTGATGTGATCATGAATTCCTTACTACAAAATTCTGAGTTAAATTCAAGAAAGTAGGAAAACCACTAGACCATTCAGGTATGATCTAAATCAACTCCATTCTGAATATACAGTGGAAGTGACAAATAGATTTAAGGAATTTGATCTGGTAGATTGAGTGCCCAAAGAACTATGGACAGAGGTTTCTAACATTATACAGGAAATGGTGACTAAAATCATCCCTAAGAAAAAGAAATGCAAGAAGGCAAAGTGGTTGTCTGATGAGGCTTTACAAATGGCTGAGGAAGGAGAGAAACAAAAGGCAAGGGAGAAAGGGAAAGATATACACACTTGAATCCAGAGAATAGCAAGGAGAAGTAGGCAGACCTTAGTAATTGAACAATACAAAGAAATAGAGGAAAACAATAGAATGGGAAAGACTAGAGGTCTCTTCAAGAAATTGGAGATATATAAGGATATCTTCAAAAGAGAAACAGTAAGGACCTAACAGAAGCAGAGAAGATTGAGAAGAGGCAGTAGGAATATACATATAAACTATACAAACAAGGTCTTTATGCCCCAGATAACCATGATGGTGTGGTCATACACCTCAAACTAGACATCCTGGAGTGTGAAGTCAAGTGGACTTTCAGTTCAGTTCAGTTCAGTTCTGCTGCTGCTACTGCTAAGTCGCTTCAGTCGTGTCCGACTCTGTGCGACCCCATAGACGGCAGCCCACCAGGCTCCCCCGTCCCTGGGATTCTCTAGGCAAGAACACTGGAATGGGTTGCCATTTCCTTCTCCAATGCATGAAAGTGAAAAGTGAAAGTGAAGTCATTCAGTCGTGTCTGACTCTTAGCGACCCCATGGACTGCAGCCTACCAGGCTTCTCCATCCATGGGATTTTCCAGGCAAGAGTACTGGAGTGGGGTGCCATTGCCTTCTCCATCAGTTCAGTTCAGTCGTGTCCAACTCTTTGTGACCCCATGAATCGTGATGGAATACCAGGCCTCCCTGTCCATCACCAACTCCCAGAGTTTACCCAAACTCATGTCCATCGAGTCAGTGATGCTGTCCAGCCATCTCATCTTCTGTCGTTCCCTTCTCCTTCTGCCCTCAATCCCTCCCAGCATCAGGGTCTTTTCCAATGAGTCGACTGTTTGCATGAGGTGGCCAAAGTATTGGAGTTTCAGCTTTAGCATCAGTCCTTCCAATGAACACCCAGGACTGATCTCCTTTAAGATGGACTGGTTGGATCTCCTTGCAGCCCAAGGGACTCTCAAGAGTCTTCTCCAACACCACAGCTCAAAACCATCAATTCTTCAGTGCTCAGCTTTCTTCACAGTGCAACTCTCACATCCATACATGACTACTGGAAAAACCATAGCCTTGACTAGATGGACTTTTGTTGGCAAAGTAATGTCTCTGCTTTTTAATACGCTATCTAGGTTGGTCATAACTTTTCTTCCAAGGAGTAAGCATCTTTTAATTTCATGGCTGCAATCACCATCTGCAGTGATTTTGGAGCCCAAAAAAATAAAGTCTGACACTGTTTCCACTGTTTCCCCATCTATTTCCCATGAAGTGATGGGACCAGATGCCGTGATCTTCGTTTTCTGAATTTTGAGCTTTAAACCAACTTTTTCACTCTCTTCTTTCACTTTCATCAAGAGGCTCTTTAGTTCCTCTTCACTTTCTGCCATAAGGGTGGTATCATCTGCATATCTGAGGTTATTGATATTTCTCCTGACAATCTTGATTCCAGCTTGTGCTTCTTCCAGCTCAGCATTTTTCATGATGTACTCTGCATATAAATTAAATAAGCAAGGTGACAATATACAGCCTTGATGTACTCCTTTTCATATTTGAAACCAGTCTGTTGTTCCATGTCCAGTTCTAAGTGTTGCTTCCTGACCTGCATATAGGTTTCTCAAGAGGCAGGTCAGGTGGTCTGGTATTCCCATCTCTTTCAGAAAGTGAACCTTAGGCAGTAGCAAAATGAACAAAGTTAGTGGAGGTGATGGAATACCAGCTGAGCTATTCCAAATCCTAACAGATGATGATGTTTAAGTGCTGGACTCAATGTGTCAGCAAATTTGGAAAATTCAGCAGTGGCCATAGGACTGGAAGAAGTCAGTTTTCATTCCAATCCCAAATAAGGGCAGTGCCAAAGAATGTTCAGACTACCATACAATCGCACTCATTTCACATGCCAGCAAGGTTATGTTCAAAATCCTTCAAGCTAGACTTCAGCAGTACATGAACAAAGAACTTCCAGATGTAAAACCTGGATTTTGAAGAGGCCAATGTCAAATTGCCAACATCCATTGGATCATGGAGAAAGCAGGGGAGTTCAAGACAAATGTATACTTCTGCTTCATTGATTATACTAAACTCTTCGACTGTATGGGTCACAACAAACTGTAGAAAACTCTTAAAAGAGATGGGAATATCAGACCACCTCACTTGTCTCCTAAGAAACCTGTATTCAAGTCAAGAACCAACACTTTGAACTGAACATGAAACAATGGACTAGTTCCAAACTGAGAAAGGAATATGACAGGTCTATATATTGTCACACTGCTTAGTTAAGTTATATGCAGAGTACATCATGCAAAATGCTGGGCTAGATGAATCACCATATGGAATCAAGATTGCCAGGAGAAATATGATACCACTCTAATAGCAGAAAGTGAAGAGGAGCTAGGGAGCCTCTTCACAAGGGTGAAAAAGGAGATTGAAAAAGCTGGCTTGAAACTCAACATTAAAAAAAAATGAAACAAACAAACAACAACAACAACAAAATCACTTCATTCACTTCACGGCACATAAAAGGGGAAAAAGTGGAAGCACTGACTGATTTATTTCCATAGGCTCCAAAATCACTGCAAACAGTGACTGCAGTCAGGAAAAAAGAGATGCTTGCTCCTTGGAAGGAAGGCTATGACAAATATAGACTGCATGGCAAAAGCAGAGAGATCACTTTACCAACAAATGTCTGTGTAGTCAATGCTATGGTTTCTCCCGTAGTCATATATGGATGTGTGAGTTGAACCATAAAGAAGACTGAGCACTGAAGAACTGATGCTTTTGAACTGTGGTGCTAGAGAAGACTCTTGAGAGTCCCTTGAACAGCAAAGAAATCAAATTAGTCAATTGTAAAGAAAATCAACCCTGGATATTCAATGGAAGGACTGATACTGAAGCTAAAGCTCCAATGCTTTGGCCACCTATACTTATGCTAAGAACTGATTTATTAGGAGTATTACTCTTGCCTGGAGAATCCCATGGATGCAGGAGCCTAGTAGGCTGCAGTACGTGGGGTTGCTAAGAGTCGGACATGACTGAGCAACTTCACTTTCACTTTTCACTTTCATGCATTGGAGAAGGAAATGACAACCCACTCCAGTGTTCTTGCCTGGAGAATCCCAGGGATGGGGGAGCCTGGTGGGCTGCTGTCTATGGGGTCGCACAGAGTCAGACATGACTGAAGCGACTTAGCGGCAGCAGACTTAATAGAAAAGACCCTGATGCTGGAAAGATTGAGGCAAGAGGAGAAGAGGGTGACAGAGAATATGATCATTAGACAGCATCATCAACTCAATAGACTTGAATTTGAGCAAACTCTGGAAAATAGTGAAAGACAGAGAATTCTGGCATGCTGCAGTCTATGGTGTTGCAAAGAAGACTGAAGAGACTGTTGCAAAGAAGACAAGACTGAAGAGACTGAAGAGCAACAACATATTGTGCTTAAGCTTGTACCATCCAGTCTGAAGGGATTCCCTCTATCATTTTTGCACATTTATAAAATTGACTTTTTGATAACAGTAGTCCTGAAAGTGCAGTGAAGAATGAGTGGACTGTGATGAGTGATGAAAAGGGAGAAATGGTGTTCTCTGCCTGGGAAAAGTGCTCCTATGCTGAGAGAGGAAGAATGATCCAAAATCAGTGAAGATGGACAGAAGTCTACTTTTTCCTGTTGGAGACACACAGGGGTTATTTGTACAGAACAGGCCTCACATGTTGCTTTGGGGCTCTATTCTGACCTTGATTACTACAAATTCTCCCAGTGCCTAGAAGACTACTGAACCCTAATCTTTGTTCCTGTAGTCATTGACAAACCCATCCCCTTTTCTCTGATTACATTAGGATGATGAAAAGTTAACTATAACATATGTCTTTCTGCTTTCACATTGAAAAATTCCCTCACCCACTTTGATCATATTTAATTTTTGAAACCAGTCGCCAGTCCAGGTTCGATGCACAATACTGGATGCTTGGGGCTGGTGCACTGGGTCGACCCAGAGGGATGGTATGGGGAGGGAGGAGGAAGGAAGGTTCAGGTTCAGGAACACGTGTATACCTGGGGCGGATTCATGTTGATATATGGCAAAACCAATACAATATTGTAAAGTTAAAAAATAAAAGACCAAAAAAAAAAAGTTAATTTGTCTCTGATATGTCTCTGTGAGCCCTTTTGCATTATGGTAGTGTATAAAAGTATATGTATATGGGGGTTGTTTTCATTATTGTATTGGTAAGGGTATATTAACCTGGATTCATTTAGCATTTGACTTTCTTTAAACCTTTTCATCTAAAAATATCACCAACACACAAAGTGTAATTATAAGTTGGCTTCCCATATAGATCTGCCTATACCAACCAATTCTGGTCTTTAAAATATCCTACTTTAAGAAAAAAAGAAATAAAAATCAATGCTTTCCCACAGGTTTTCATGCAACTTGGAGCTGAAGGACTTACTCATAAGTTCTGAAATGAGTTGGGATGTCTAACTTCAGTTGATTTTGCTACTGATAAACATCTTAACACCTGGGAATTCTCTTCACCTCTCTAAGCTTTAATTTCATCTCTTCTCTTTCAGTAAAATTTAAAAAATATTAAAGTAAATAATCTTAAAGTTTCCTTTCAGCTCTGATATTCAAGCACATCCATGAAACGCTGAAGTTTGTTCCAGGTTATGAGATAAGCCAGCAATAGAATTGGAAACAAAACCCTCAAGATATATCTTTAGCTATAATCTGATGACCTAGAGAAGAGAGATAAATTTCATAAGAAAGAGGGTAGAAGAAAAAACGAATCAAAGATGATATGGAAAGTAACAAGTGAAAGTGAAAGTGTTAGTCTCTCAGTTGTGTCCGACTCTTTGTGACCCAATGGTCTCTATCCTGCCAGGCTCCTCTGTCCGTGGGATTCTCTAGGCAAGAATACTGGAGTGGGTAGATATTTCCTTCTCCAGGGGATCTTCCTAACCCAGGGATCAAAACTAGGTCTCCTGCATTTCAGGCAGATTCTTTACTCTTTGAGCCAAACCTCTTTGCATGGAAAGTAAGGTAAGGGTGAAAAGAGAATAGAAAGAAAAATGTTTGAAAAATACCAAGAATAAAAGAAGGAATACATGACACAGTTGCATAAGCTTCCTCTTTTGATCTACTATTTCACATTTACAAAAAAAAAAAAAACTAGATAGTTCAATATAATTATTTCTCTACTTCTCCAAATTATATATTATGCAAATATCTGTCAAATTCTAAGTCTCTGTGATATTAAGGAACCCTTCCTTGGTGGCTCAGATGGTAAGGGATCCACCTGCAATGTGGATGACCTGGGTTTGATCCCTGGGTTGGGAAGATCTCCTGGAGAGGGGAACGGCTACCATCCAGTCCAGTATTCTTGCCTGGAGAATTCCACAGACAGAAGAGTCTGGCAGGCTACAGTCCATGGGGTTGCAAAGGGTCAGACATGACTGAGAGACTTTCACTTTCACTTTTATTCCTTCACTACTGGGCCCCACTCTAGTATCTTCCTGAATCACAGATTTATTTTTTTTCTCTGCAGCCTCACATGTACCACTGGCCACTGTGAGTGATGCGACTCTCTTACACTTCTATCTTCCTCTTACCCTCCCCACTGCCTATTTCCTAAATCCAGAATGGTGTTTCTGTACTGAGAGAATCAGCCTATAATGTAACCACATGGTGATTTTATTTTAAGGTAAACTATTCATTTTCAGACTGTGGCTCACCAGGGCTTTGATTCAGACTGGAGCAAGAGCATCTTTCAACAAAAGCATCTGGATGTGGCTAAAAGAAGTGTGATGATAAAGTGGAGATGCAAAAATTAGAAAGGATGTGGTTACACTACAGATGGAGAGTGCCTACAGCCCTCAAGTTTACTGTTTTAAGAGCTTACTTTCAAGACTGATGTGGCACAATTAAAAAATGAATTCTGAAAAAAATTACTATCTGTGGGCTTTTCCATCTTCATACTTGATTTGAGTTCATTATACAATTCACGGTTACTACTAACAATGAACCAGGTCAGTTACAGGAACAAATATACACATATTTGAAGAATATGTAAGAGTACAAAATGCTATGTCCAGACTCTGAAGGGAAGTATTTAGAGTAAAACACAACAGGTAAAGGAAAATGTTGCTGGTATAATAGGGTGTGATTTGTCAAGCTGTTTTTCCCTTGCTGATAAGGTTAGTCCAGGGCCCTAGTTTCATCTGATCTGAAGCCAAGTAATAGCTTTCCTTTATTGAGAACATGCAAAACATCTGGCAATATATTTTGTGCTTTACATACAGCTTTAAAACAAATGCTAATAATAACCACTTTTTACCTCTGGTAATTTTATCTCCATTTCATCAAGATAAGTAGCTTCTCCCAAAATTCACATTACTAAACCTTGGGGCTGAATTTGACTGACTTAAATACCCAAATCTATAATCCTAACTCCATTTACACTGCCCTTCTGACCATTTGGATGTCTCTGTCCTTCAGAAACCAGGACTCTTGTTTACCTCAAGTTCAGGGGCTTTGCACACCTTATATAGTGCTAAAGCCTGGTTCATGCCCCAGCTCTGCTATTCATTATCTGTAAAATGGACAATAACAATACTCATCTTTAGGATCATTGTATACAATCCTCTTTCTCTGCACCTAGCACACCGATGGTTGTGGTTGCTTTTGTTTGATGTCAAATATTTTGGCATCAATGCCTGACTCTGGATTGTGCCTTAAATTTGTGTTATTTCATCCTATTGTCTCACCAAGTCCAAGTCCTTATTTGAGACCCTAGAATTTGAGTTTATGTTTTTTCAAACCTATGGCCTATTGAAAATTCTGTCTCCAAGTGACCTTCTGTGAGGACATGGTACATAACCCGAGGGCACAAACTTTTGAGAGAATAAATTATACAATTATCAAGGATATTCTCTTTGGTTGGGAGTATGTTGTGGATATAACAATTTAAATATTTAAAATACACAGTTACTTACAAGCACTATTTACACAGACGCTGTACTCTAACAAAATTTGTAGATAGATCTTATTCCTTTCCACTCCTAAAAACACAAAACATAAAAAAGTTAAACTCAACATACATGTACATGGCACATTTATTTTAGGAAAAGGAAATAAAATTTTGAGGCTCATATTTGAAACTATTTGACTAGTTTTCCAGCATCCTTAAGTTTGAACATTTCATTTCCCCTTTCATTCTAATTGTTCAGCTGAAACAGCACTTCCATCTCTGGAAGATCATCTTTCATTCAGCTATTTAGGAAAACCCAGGATAAATCATTTATAGCCCTTAGGGCAGAATTTTTACTTTTAATCAATCTGATAATTAAACTCTTAAATTACTACTAAGTTACTTTATTCTTACAGACTGTAACTCACCATTACAAAGAGATGTGTATATATTCAGTATATGCTGCTCTCTTTTTTAGTTGCTAAGTCATGTCCAACTCTTTGTGACCCTATGAGCTGTAGCCATCCAGGCTCCTCTGTCCATGAGATTTCCCAGGCAAGAATACTGGAGTGGGTTGCCATTCACTTCTCCAGGGGATCTTCCCGAGCCAGGCATCAAACTCACTTCTCCTGCTTGGCAGGTGGATTCTTTACCACTGAGCAACCTGGAAAGCCCCATATGCATGATATAGAAGTGAATAAATTATATAGAAACATACATATGAATATACCTATCAAGGCATATAGGTAAAAGTCAATGATGTATCACTTGTTCTTTTTTAATCTTTACAAGTTACAAATAGTTTTGGAGAAGGCAGTGGCACCCCATTCCAGTACTCTTGCCTGGAAAATCCATGGACGGAGGAGCCTGGTAGGCTACAGTCCATGGGGTTGCTAAGAGTCGGACACAACTAAGCGACTTCACTTTCACTTTTCACTTTCACACATTGGAGAAGGAAATGACAACCTACTCCAATGTTCTTGCCTGGAGAATCCCAGGGATGGGGGAGCCTGGTGGGTTGCCATCTGTGGGGTCACACAGAGTCGGACACGACTAAAGAGCTATGCAGCAGCAGTAGCAGCAGCAAACAAAAATCAAAGTAATACTACACATTAAAATGACATATGTATGTTATCCAAATGTCAGTATCCACAAAACAAAGTTTTATTGGAACATAGACTCATCATTGATTTATGAATTGTTCATGACTTTTTCACACTATAACAGCAAAGCTGAGTAGGGCCCACAAATCCTAAAATACTTGTTATCTTACCTGTTTTAGAGCAGGTTTGTCAACCTCTGATATAAACCAAACACTACCTGTATCTACATTTTTCCCCCTTTCGCTGTGCTTTAGCTTTGAAGCCTACTGCTCAGGTACCTGGCTCTTTCATTCATAGGCCCACACAGACTCTCCTGGGCATAAGTTGTATATTTCTGCTATATTTACACACCAATGTGTTTCAATGTAGTTCAGCCACATTCTTCATCATATGCCAATTCTTTCATCATGATGACTTTCTATCTTTTATACAGACACTGATCTCAACTTGCAATTTTCCTGTTATACTCCTTATCTAAAGAATCTTTCATTAATAGAAAACACTCATTTTCTCATTTTTATAATTCATTAAGGAAAACAGTCTATGCAGTGGACTTCCCAGTATTTTTCCACCATTACACCTCCCTATATGTCAGTATTTCTTTTTTCCTTTAGGACCCATACTTTTGCAATATAGCACTGTTGTTCAGTTGCTAAATCATGTTTGACTTTTTATGACCCCATGAAATGCAACATGCAAGGCTTTCATATCCTTAACTATCTCCCAGAGTTTGCTCAAGGTCATATCCATTGAATTGGTAATGCTATCCAACCATCTCATCCTCTGTTGCCCTCTTCTCCTTTGCCTTCAATCTTTCCCAGCATTAGGGTCTTTGCCAATAAGTCTTCTCTTCACATCAGGTGGGCAAAGCATTGGTGTTTCAGCTTGAACATCAGTCCTTCCAATGAATATTAGGGTTGATTTCCTTCAGGATTGACTGATTTGATCTCCTTGCAGTCCAAGGGACTCTCAAGAGTCTTCTCCATGACCACACTTTGAAAGCATCAATTCTTTGGCACTCAGCATTCTTTATGGTCCAACTCTCACATCCATACATGACTATTGGAAAAACCATAGCTTTGACTATATGGATCTTTGTTGTCAAAGTGATGTCTCTGTATTTTAATATACTGTCTTGGTTTGTCATAGCTTTCCTTCCATATAGTATACTTACTAATTTATTCATGCACTCATTCTTCTATTTATCCATTTATCCATTCATCATCTACAAAAGTGTATTAGGTACTTCCAGACCAGAAAGAAAATAAAATATATTTTCTATTCCTACAGAACTCACATTCTTGTATGGGAAGAGACACATACACAATTAGAACTTAAAATGTTGAATACTCTATTAGAGGAAGTTACTGAGGAGTTTAATTGAGGAGCAAAGAGAATGAACATTCTGTTTTATTGTCATTGACTTCCAACTTTTTCAACAATATCTTAACTTTGGTATTTTATTAGTATTTCCCTTCTATTCAGTTTCCTAGCATTGTTATTATCTTTTAGCTCCTCAAGCCCCTCTGCTCTGGTAATACCAATATTTACTTCACTCTGTAACCCACAAGAATGGCCACCCATTCATATGAATGCTCATTCATGGTAATTTTTATATTCTTCCTATGACAATGTCATTAGTTTTGATTTCTTTGCTTTTACTGAACCTGCTCTTCATCCATATTTTAGCTTCCAGTTCTTCCAAATGAATCCATACTAACTTCATTTGCCGCTTCAATTAAACAAAAATACCCCCTAGTTTTTCATATCAAAAATGCCTCACTAGTGCCTCTCCCACGCACTTCAATGTTTGGTCTTCATTTGTACTCAAACTCTCACCTCAATACCTTGGTGACTTGCCAAAATGTGTTTCCTTTTCCATGATTCTATTTGAACGGCTGCTGCAGACAATTATAAAAGAGTGTTGAATTGTTCTGTGAATCATTTGAATTCTCTAACAACAGCTTAGGATTCAGTGCTATATAATAATTTTTAAAGTAGCTGTTGAAATTTACTTAACTTTTTCTATGCAGGTCAGGAAGCAACAGTTAGAACTGGACATGGAACAACAGACTGGTTCTAAATAGGAAAAGGAGTAAGTCAAGGCTGTATATTGTCACCCTGTTTATTTAACTTCTATGCAGAGTACATCATGAGAAACGCTGGACTGGAAGAAACACAAGCTGGAATCAAGATTGCCGGGAGAAATATCAATAACCTCAGATATACAGATGACACCACCCTTATGTCAGAAAGTGAAGAGGAACTAAAAAGCCTCTTGATGAAAGTGAAAGTGTAGAGTGACAAAGTTGGCTTAAAGCTCAACATTCAGAAAACTAGGATCATGGCATCTGGTCCCATCACTTCATGGGAAATAGATGGTGAAACAGTGGAAACAGTGTCAGACTTTATTTTTCTGGGCTCCAAAATCACTGCAGATGGTGACTGCAGCCATGAAATTAAAAGATGCTTACTCCTTAGAAGGAAAGTTATGACCAACCTAGATAGCATATTCAAAAGCAGAGAAATTACTTTGCCAACAAAGGTTCATCTAGTCAAAGCTGTGGTTTTTCCTGAGGTCATGTATGGATGTGAGAGTTGGACTGTGAAGAAGGCTGAGCGCCGAAAAATTGATGCTTTTGAAATGTGGTGTTAGAGAAGACTCCTGAGAGTCCCTTGGACTGCAAGGAGATCCAACCAGTCCATTCTAAAGGACATCAGCCCTGGGATTTCTTTGGAAGGAATGATGCTCAAGCTGAAACTCCCGTACTTTGGCCACCTGATGCGAAGAGTTGACTCATTGGAAAAGACTCTGATGCTGGGAGGGATTGGGGGCAGGAGGAGAAAGGGACGACAGAGGATGAGATGGCTGGATGGCATCACTGACTCAATGGACGTGAGTCTGAGTGAACTCCGGGAGTTGGTGATGGACAGGGAGGCCTGGCGTGCTGTGATTCATGGGGTCACAAAGAGTCAGACATGACTGAGTGACTGAACTGAACTGAACTGAACCCAGTATTCATTTTTACCCTCTTCTTGCAAATCCCAAATATCTAGATTCTTTTGAGTGTGTGTGGGGGTGGGGGGCGGGGGGGAGGTGGGCAGGAGCATGGCAGAGGAGTGAAAACAAGCAAACAAAAACAAAGCAAACTCTTGGTAGTCACAGACTCTTGTGATGGTCCATCTAAGCAAAATAGAGTAGCACAGTGTGTGCAAAAACTCCTCACTGTTTAACCTACCAGCCAGAATCCTCTGATAGGAAGACTAGGGCTTCAGAGGCCATCACTTGCTAAATCAAGTAGATTCTTGGCTTGACATAGAAATCATATAAAACTTTTCCAACAATGTTGCCATTAATTTGACAGACACTCTTGTAAATGAGGATCTCAAATACTGAAGAGAAATTAGCACGACTGTCCCTGTTTCTAATCATCCCAAAGTCTTTTGTAGGTGTCAGCTCCTTTCTCAGCATCCTAGGAACTGTACCATGCATAGGCTGGCCACATACCATGAGCCAGTACCAGAAACACATGACCCAGGGGTTGTAGTAGTAGAACCGGAAAGTAGGAATTATTAGTCCTGTCTTACTCTTTATTATTAATGTTGTCTTGTTGTTGTTCAGTCAGTCAGTCAATCGTGTCCAATCCTTTGCCACCCCATGGACTGCAGCACATGAAGCTTCTCTGTCTTTCACTATCTCCTGGAGTTTTTCCAAATCCATGTCCATTGAGTCAATGATGCCATCCAACCATCTCATTCTCCTGCCTTCAATCTTTCCCAGCATCAGAGTCTTTTCCATTGAGTCAGCTCTTCACACCAGGTGGTCAAAGTACTGAAGCATCAGCTTTAGCATCAAAGCTTCCAATGAATATTTAGGGTTGATTTCATTTAGGATTGACTGGTTTGATCTCCTTGCAGTCCAAGGGACTCTCAAGAGTCTTCTCCAACATCATAATTTGAAAATATCAATTCTTTGGTGGTCAGCCACCTTTGTGGTCCAACTCTCACATCCGTGCATGACTAATGGGAAAGCCATAGACCTTATCAAATGAATACAAAGCAGTAATATACCCTGCATGAGTCAAGCTGAAAGAGCCTGATCCCAGGTTTCCTTTGGCTAATCATCTTACTTTTCCTGTTTCTGAGTCCATGTTTGGTTTATCTCAGGGTACTCCTTATCTGTACATGCATCTCTTAGCCAAGATGAATTCTAGTGAAGAGGCCTATTGGTAGTTGACATCAGTTGCTATGAGGTGATGCTCCCTTCTTTTTTGATCTCCAAGGAGCCTTTCTGTGCATGTGTAGTCAAGGACATATCCTTGATTTCAAGAATAAGGAATATGTGGTCTTTTATCCCATATCTGTGCAGGGTCCAGCCTCCTCTATCATCCAGCTTTTATGGAGTTTCTGCTCTTTTGGAGTCTCTGCCAACAGGGGACAAACTGCTTAGACTGTTTTTAGCTAGCTTTTGCCTTAAGCTCAGTCCAACCACTGAAGCATAATGGATAGAGATCCTTGTAGAGTAGCACCATAGACAATATGTGTAATATGTTTAAAGATACATCTTTTCAATTTAGTAATTTTGAAAATTTAGCTAGATAAAAAGTTATTGATATGCATGCAAATTTTTACAACAGTATATTTGTCACAGGAAGAAAATCTGAAATACCCAGTAAGAAAGGCATACTTTTTAAATTAAAAAATATTCTACATTGAAATAATGCATTTTAAAACTAGTACTCATATAAAGAGATTTATTAATAGCTTGAGGGAATGATAATGATAGCTTCAAGAGAAAACATGGTATAATAAAACTGATAATCAGTATGATTTCAATTAAACATATATATAGGCAGAGATTTTTGAGTACAAATAATGAATAGAAAAAAATACTTAACTAGAAGTATTTTTGCTAGTTTAATTTATCATTTAATATTACTTTAATATTTAGGAAAAATACAAAGTCCTTAAAAAGGACATCTAAAAAAGTATAAAACTTGGAAATATTATAAAGCCTTAAAAAATTCTTGTTTCAGTTATGTCTTTTTTCCCAACTTAAGATTTCCAGTATGTTAACTGACAGTCCCTCATGACAGACCTAACATACTATTAGGTGACATGATGTGTTTCTGCACCTGTAATCCCCTTCCTCTGGTTATACATCTCTCTCTCACAGTGTAGAACATTCCAGAACACCTTATATTTCAGAGTTGTTTCTAACCTGTCTGGCATTATCTTATATAATTCCTTACTATGCAATAGTTCTGCTTGCTTTCACTTTAATTCCTTTCTCTGTCCTTTTATTGTACTTTAGTAGAGGTAACAAACTAGGACAGCTCCCAAATAGCTACTGAATTCATTGGAGTCTTGTTTACTCTGTTTCCTTCATCAATGATTTATATTTCCTCAAGAGGATAAAACTGCTTAGGCTGCAGTGGTCCTGATGATACTTCCTTTAGAAGATATACTCATGTAAAATAGTTAGTTATGTCTCTGAAATGTTTTTTCAAGTAGAATCACACACTGATGCGCTTATCTTGAAACTAGACTTCCTTATTTTGCTGAATTGGACTCCTGGTGGGAAATACAGCTGGTAAAATCATTTGAGTTTAAAGCTGCAACCTAGAAGTTTTTTTTCTCAACTCTCTCTTTCCTAGATATGAAGGAAATCTTTTTATTTTCCTATTGTTAATACAGAATCAAAATGAATGCCCTACAGGAAAGAAACTCTAGTTAAACTGCTTTAAAAAATGCAAACTATAACTTGAAACTTGAAATTCCAATTATAAGACTCATTGGATGCATAATCTTAAGCAAGTTACTTATAATATATGATATTCCATTTCTACCTATGGAATTAGGAATCCTTGCCCCATAGCCCTCCTGTGAAATTAAATAAACTGCTTCAGGCAATATGTCTGACAAAATAATAACTGCTAAATAAATGTTTGTTATTTTCCTAATGGGCTTCCCAGGTGGTTCAGTGGTAAAGAATTTGCCTGCCAATGCAGGAGACACAGGACATACAGGCTTGATCTCTGGGCAGGGAAGATCCCTGGAGTGAAAACGGAAACCCACTCCAATATTCTTGCCTGGGAAATTCCATGGACAGAGGAGCAATCCAGGCTGCAATCCATGGGGTCACAAAAAAGTCAGACACGACTGAGTGTTACTATTACCATTTTCTTAACATATATTAGAAACTATCACATTTGGTCTCTTGGGAAAAAAATATTATGTGGCATAAGAATTCTTGAAGTTACAGGCAGCAGACCAGGAACTTGGTAAGCTTGTAAAAATATGCAGGAGAAATAATGGAGAATAATAGGGTTGAGAGGAGTAAATTAAGTTAACTTCTAATCGATAATAATAATGATGCTTATTCATTCACTGCTTTTTTTAAAGCTGCGTGTTTGTGTGTTGTATTAATACACTGTGCTCTATGCATTATTCAGTTCAGTTCAGTCGCTCAGTCATGTCTGACTCTTTGCGACCCCCCCCATGAATCACAGCACGCCAAGCCTTCCTGTCCATCACCAACTCCCAGAGTTCACTCAAACTCACATCCATTGAGTCAGTGATGCCATCCAGCCATCTCATCCTCTGTCGTTCCTCCTGCCCTCAATCCCTCCCAGCATCAGAGTCTTTTCCAGTGAATCAACTCTTTGCATAAGGTGGACAAAGTATTGGAGTTTCAGCTTTAGCATCATTTCTGCCAAAGTACGCCCAGGACTGATCTTCAGAATGGACTGGTTGGATCTCCTTGCAATCCAGGGGACTCTCAAGAGTCTTTTCCAACACCACAGTTCAAAAGCATCAATTCTTCGGTGCTCAGCTTTCTTCACAGTCCAACTCTCACAACCATACATGACCACAGGAAAAACCATAGCTTTGACTAGATGGACCTTTGTTCACAAAGTAATGTCTCTGCTTTTCAAAATGCTATCTACATTGGTCATAACTTTTCTTCCAAGGAGTAAGCATCTTTTAATTTCATGGCTGCAGTCACCATCTGCAGTGATTTTGGAGCCCAGAAAAAAAAATCTGACACTGTTTCCACTGTTTCCCCATCTATTTGCCATGAAGTGATGGGACCAGATGCCATGATCTTCGTTTTCTGAATGTTGAGCTTTAAGCCAACTTTTTCACTCTCCTCTTTCACTTTCATCAAGAGGCTTTTTAGTTCCTCTTCACTTTCTGCCTAGATGATAATAATAAATAAGATACATCTCTCACTGCTTTAATGAATCTTGTATTGTGTACAGAATGGATCAGGTAGAAACATGAGTAGACAAAAATAAATGACAGATAAATAAATGGTTTATCCTAGATGTAAGGAAGAAAATATGATTTGAAACATTTGGTCAATGTTTCAAAGAAAATGGTTAAAGAGACAATTCTGTTATCAATAAATTTGTTGAATCATTAGCTATATAATCATAGTCTTAGCCTCACTTCCCAGATAATAATGAAATGACCCATTCATGTGCACCTTTAACCTACAAGAGGGCGATGATGTTTTTGTGTATGTGTGAGTTTCAGACATCATATTTTATTGATGATGCAGCTATTGAGTCTCAGAGATAAAATCAGAAAACTTAGAAGATTGCCAGGTCAGTGTTCTGATTGTGCTGATAGTCCTCTGTGGGATAATAAATGCATTCATTTGTTTTATTCTTGACCCCTTCCCTATTTTTAAGAATAGAGATTTGCAAGTTGAATTCAAAAGTGCAGAGGAAGATTAGTCAGTTTAACTCTACTGACCAAGAGGAAAAGAAAGGATTAGGGTTACATGTACTGTTGAAGAAAACCATAGTTAAAGTGGTAAAGACATATTTTATTCAGGAACTACTGTAACATGGAGAAAGGCTCCTCAATATAGAACTGGGCTCAATTTCAAATACAACAAGGAAAAAAATGGGAATTTATCTAAGGGACAGAGTGTGATCAGTAGATGGAAAATTTCTGAAAGAAAATATGGGAGGTTGAGAATTCAGATTAAACTAACTTGCTGCCAGTTCTGGTTAAACTGATTTGACAAGTTTCTTTCTAAGAGCAAGCAAAGGGTAGGGAATAAGGACTTCTATCAGATATCAAAGGGAATTAGAAACCAAGGATGTGGGATTCTTGCTATACTGACTTAGCAGGTATAGTCACAACATGAAAGTAAAGTTGCTCAGTGGTGTCTGCCTCTTTGTGATCCCATGGACTGTAGCCTATCAGGCTCTTCCGTCAATGGGTTTTTCCAGGCAAGAATACTGGAGTGGGTTGCCATTTCCTTCTCCAGGAGATCTTCTCGACCCAGGGATTGAACACGGGTCTCTCGCATTGTAGGCAGATGCTTTACCATCTGTGCCACCAGCGAAGTCATGTTTCACAACATGAAAGTAGAGTGTTACTTTATTTGGTGGGAATGTTTAGGACTTTGAGCCTGGGAGAGAGCATCTCAGTAGCTCTGAGAAAACTGCTCCAAGGAGGCAGGAGGAGAAGGCAGGATCAAGTTTGCAATAAAGGGAGCAGGCAGTCTGAATACCAAATATCAGGTACTGTTATTGAGTCCAAGCTCACTCTGCTTGCTGCACAATAGGTCAATGAATCTGTTAGGGGAAGCACACTGACTGAAACCACCCAACCTGGCCAGGCCCTTTAGTAACCATTCTCATGAGTTGTTTTATGACAGGAGATCCTGGTAAGGAATATGGAACTAATAAGCCACCACCAACTGGAAGAGTTTGGGAAAGGTCAAAAAGGGACACCGCATGTCCATCCACTTCCCAGAATCCCTCTTGCTAGCATCCATCTTGGCTGAGCGATGCGTGTGCCACCAGGAAAGACTGAATTAGAATTATTGGCCAAAGACAACCCAGAAACTAATCCCATCACCATAAAACCTGACACTGCGAGCCAAGTGGCTGACCAGTTCTCCTGGGTTCCCTTACCCTACTGCTTCCCACCCGGATGCCCTTTCCCAATAAAATCTCTTGCTTTGTCAGCACATGTGTCTCCTCGGACAATTCATTTCTGAGTGTCAGACGAGAGCCCAGTTTTGGGCCCTGGAATGGGTCCCCCGTCCTGTAACAAATCCAAGAGACAAGGTGTTGAGGCAAGGAAGAGACTTTAATGAGGGAGCCAGCAGACCAAGAAGATGGCAGGCTAGCACCTCTAAATAACCATCTTATTGGGGTCTGGATGCCAGGTTCTTTTATAGATTAGAAAGAAAGAAGCAATGAGGTTAGTTAGTTTAGTTCAGTCACTTAGTCGTGTCCGACTCTTTGAGACCCCACGGACTGCAGCATGCCCGACTTCCCTGTCCATCACCAACTCCTGGAGCCTACTCAAACTCATGTCCATTGCGTCAGTGATGCCATCCAACCATCTCATCCTCTGTCATCCCTTCTCCTTCTGCCTTCAATCTTTCCCAGCATCAGGGTCTTTTCCAGTGAGTCAGTTCTTCACATGAGGTGGCCAAAGTATTGGACTTTTCAGCTTCAGCATCAGTCTTGCAGTGAATATTCAGGACTGATTTCCTTTAGAATTGACTGGTTGGATCTCCTAGCAGTCCAAGGGACTCTCAAGAGTCTTCTCCAACACCACAGTTCAAAAGCGTCAACTCCTCAGTGCTTTGCAATGAGGAACTGAAGTCAAAAGGCAGAATAGAGAGGGAGATGCAATGGGGAAGTAAAGTGAAAGCGTTTTCAGTCTTGTGAAACACCTGGAAGAGAATATCCAGCCCTCAGAAGGGGTGTGTTAATCTCTTCTATTCACAGGTAGGCAGGGACAAACCATCTCTCCCTTAACTGAACAGAGGCACTTTTGTTTACAGTCAAGAAGAGGGGCAGAGTCCTTCAGGCAAGCCATTGAATATGATTATAATAACAAAAGGGAGTCAAAGAAAGTTTTCAAAATGGAGTCAGAATTGGCTTTCTCCCTGCAACAGTATCAAGTTAAGGGATTTAGGATTCTGTGTATGCAAGCCTCTGGGGTCTCTAAATTACGCACCTCAGCTGCACCTCAGCTATCTGGGGCTAATCCTTTTCCCTTGTTCACCTTGCTTCTTGAATTCTCCCAGCTCCTCAGCAGTCACCATAGAGGGTAGCAACATCCCCTGGATTGAGGTTTGGGGGGCCCTGCTTCACATTTGGAGTCTAGAAATCACTGATGGCTGTGACATTTCACGTTTATTAATATGGCAGGAGATATTTTTATTTTACACAGGATTCTTGCTAAAAGTGAATAATGCAAAGAAACCTTGGCTTAATCAAGAAGGGGGTTCAGAGGAGCCTGACTAAAATTTGGTGAAGGTAAGTGTCTTTGTCAGTAAGAATGTACGAAGTCAAGAGAGATGGCAGCAGTGGCAGGAACAAATGCCAAGTAGGATGATACTCTAAAATTCTTCTTATATAAAAAAAAAAAAAAATTACCACTGACTTCTTTCTGCTTTTATGTTTCTTTTCTTCCATTCCTTCAAAAAAAAAAAAAATTTCTATGTTAAGCTTGAATCTCATCCATTGGTTCACATTTACTTTATAGGTAATTATGTTTACTGGCAGAGATGTTATGCCTTCAGGCATCAAATAATTTTAAATTCAAAGAGTTTGGGAGAGTTATCAAACCAATGGGACTAACTACTCTGATGAGGTCAGAGCCTTAGTGGAGAACAATATTGATCATTAAGGAAAAGCTTTGCTATAGTTGCTCTTGAATGGACTGAATTGCTCAGTGAGAGTTTCTATTGAAAAGAAGTTGTCAGAGTTGCTCAAATTCCTCTTTCTTAATTAGGCCTTTGAATTTGAGCTATAATTTCAGACAAAAAGAAAGAAAAAAAAGAGGATAATGAAATTCTGTAGCCAGAAAGGAACAGTGAGTGAAATAAAGGGATAATTTTAAAACCTAATGAAAACAAAAAATAACAGCAATTTGGAGAGCTCATTGACATCATTTTACTGTTTCTAATTGGTAGGCAATTAGTATTCAATTGTCCCAATTTAGTTGGTTTTTCAGAAGGATTTTTCCCCAGACACAAAAAATTCTTGACAATTTTCCAGACTCTGTTGGTCTTTTCTTACAGGTCTTATTTCTTTTCCTTTTAATCATATGTCCCTTAGAAAGTGTGTGCATTTTCCATAAGAGTGTTGCCAATCACAGAGTCTATGTGTTTAAAAACCCACAGCCTCTTTTTGCCATTTTTGCAGGGACATATAACTTGACTTTTACTTGTTGATGGGATAATAGTTGCCAAAATAGTGTAATTTTAAGAGTGATGAAAAAATTTGTTCTGCACCAAAATATCTTTCCAACTGATGCCTGAAGTCCTCTAAATAAAGATTAACATTCTGGCAGTTAGTAAAAACTCTCCAACAATGCAAATGTCTCTTTGTGAATATTAAATAAAATCTGAATGGATTTTCCACTTGCTCCACTAAAGAGAAAATTATTCAAGACACTTGTTAAAGAATAGCAAGACAGTTTATTCAAGGAGGAAAATTGCAATAGGTGTGAAAGAGGCTACTACAAATAGGTATTTAGTAGGGAGAGAGATGGGGCTCAACTCTGTATATAACCCCCCAAGTGGGAATCAATACCAAGGAGCAAAGTGGGGGGTCAAAGGATGGAAAATTACTAAAAGAAAACATCAGGGATTAGGGGCGATTCTGGCTAAACCAACCTGTCAGAATTCTTGCTGAAGGCAGGCCAGGGTGATCAGAAAACACCTAGGGGACTGAAGAGTATGAGATTTCAAGGATGACTAAATTGACTTTGCAGGAGTCTTGCTAAATTGGACAATGCAGAGACAAACAACAGAAGTCTAAAAACCAAAGCTTACTTGAAAGAACTCAGAGTCTGAATAGAATTTGTTCAAGGAGAGAACCTTTGTCAGTATTCACATAAATACACCTTTAAGAATTTTTTTCTCCTACACTAATGTAGTTTTTCTGAAATCTGCAAACTAGGCATGCAAATTGAGTTAGGAAAGATAGGACTAGACCCAGGAAAGATGGGCCTGGGCCCAAGGAAAACCTCTTCATGAAGAGGCATTAGGCAAAAAGGCACAGTCATCTCCTTGTTTAGTAGTTAATGAGATCATGAAGCATGGAGGAATAGTGTCAGCAGCAAGAACACAAGACTTTGATTAAGCTTTTTGACAGCTAAGTAGGGAACCTTGATCATAAAATCCACAGAACACGGCTGAGCACATGCAATAAAAATGCAAATTACCACTATACAACCTTCTATGTGTGGCTCTCAATAGGTGAGGGAAAATTTAAGGGAAAATGGCTCTTGGAGCATATGTGCAGTGGCCTCAGGTACCCAGCATTCAGAAAAGATGAAATCATTGTCCCCCTAGGCTATTTTATCAATGAATTTCCTGCTGTTAATAAAAGCAGCTCCGATCTATTCAAAGATCAAGATGAAATAATAGAGAGTATATCTATGGTTGATTCATGTTGATGTTTGGCAGAAACCAATAAAACATTATAAAAATAGATAAATTAAGAAAAAGGGAAATCAGAAAATCTAACAGTTGAATGCCCACACTCTTCTCCAAGTGCCTACTCTCCCTTCAGCCTTTTAAATAAATTGCTTCTTTTCTTTCTCTCTATGTCTCAGTTCCTGTCACTCTTGGGTTCCCTGTCAAAAATTCTTTTCTGACAAGTAGAACTAGAATCTGAACTTTATTTTAACCATCCAGAATCAAAACCAAGAGTGAGACGAACAGAGTATTGTCAACTTACTGCAGCTAACACTAAGGTCTGAGTCTAGACATGCTCTTTGTGATCTTGATAACATTGGATCAGTGATCACTGCCAATTACTATAGAATCTCAATAGGTAATAACGGAGGGAAATGAAGATAGTCTAAATAAATCTTCTCTGTAGCTATTGTCATGGCATCTACAGATAGCTCTCCTCTCTCTGATTTGAAGTGTTGTTACCACTGACAAGCTTGGATTTTATCTGTCAATATAACCTTGAAATCCTGGTCAGGTGCATCATGCAACAATTCTGGGGTTGAAGTGAAATTCAAGTGTTAGTCACTCAGTCGTGTCCAGCTCTGTACAACCCCATGGACTGTAGCCTGCTAGGTTCCTCTGTCCATGGAATTCTACAGGTAAGAATATTGGAGTAGGTTGTCATTCCCTTCTCCAGGGGATCTTCCCAACCCAGGGGTCAAACCCAGGTCTCCCACATTGCAGGTAGATTCTCTACCATCTGACCTACCAAGGAATTCTAGAGTTCCCTATTGGAGGAGGAAATGGCAACCCATTCCAGTATTCTTGCCTGGAGAATCCCAGGGACAGAGGAGCCTGGTGGGCTGCCGTCTATGGGGTCGTACAGAGTTGGACATGACTGACGCGACTTCAAAGCAGCAGCAGCAGAGTTCCCTAGTATTTGCATGTGCATGCTAAGTCACTTTCAGTCATGTCCAATTCTTTGTGACCCCATGGACTGTAGTGCACCAGGCTCCTCAGTCCATGGGGATTCTCCAGGCAAGAATCCTTGAGTGGGTTTTCATGCCTTCCTCCAGAGGATCTTCCCAACCCAGGGGTCAAACCCAGGTCTCCTGTATTGCAGACGGATCCTATACTGCCGGGGACCAGCCCCGGCTGATCCAGGGTATTCGAAGGAGAGACGGCTAGGCGAGGGTCAGGGAATAACTGCTTAATTACACTTTAATTAAGGATACAAAGAGTAATAGAATAAGGATAGCTCAGTGAGGAAATTCAGTGGAGAAAAGCGGCTGAAATAAGGATAGCTCAGTAGGAAAATTCAGTGGAGAAAAGAAGCTGAGTGGCTTGGTTTACGCGGAAAATCAATATAACCCGTGACACCAGGTTAGCTCTGACCACGGAGGCCGCAGGCGCCCTCTCGAATAGCGGAAGGTGCCCCACCTTAGACACCTTCTCGAGTGGGTCTTAGAAGCCCAGGCAAATAAATGGTCGCAGAGGACATCCACGCTCCAGATGGACGCTCAGCCAGAAGTTAAAGGGAAGAATGACATGGGGAGACCAAGTTTCAGTGAACAAGGCCCGCACTTTATTTTCCAAAGTAGTTTTTATACCTTAAGGTATGCATAGAGGATAATGGGGGAAGGGGTAGAGTCATGCAGCAAGCCAGGCTTTCTTCCTGCAAACTTATCATATGCAAAAGTTCAGGTGATAGACATCATCTTCTGGCCCGGAGGCCTGTTAACATTTAAGAAACTTATCTTTCTCTAAAGGTGATTATTCCAAAGTCAGGCGCCAGCCTTCCAAAAAGCATTGAACAAAGCTGCATTTTACATTTCTATACACCCATTATATCAATCAATACACTGCCAAGGACACAGTAGTAGGAGTATGGAGACTTAGCAGCAAACATTGGCCCAACAAGTGAAAAACCCTTCACCAATACATTTCTAATCAATCTTTTAACTACTCAAAGGAATCTGTGTTTAGGCAGTTTAGAACATCTCCTGCCTCTCACAGTTGGGAGGCTCTGAACAATCACATGTGGCCGGAAAAACCCTATTCAGGCAGGCTAGAGGATTTCCAAAGGAGTTTGTAGGTTAAACACTGTCACATCCAAGAATTATTAACTGGAGCTGTAAGCTAACTCTTTTTTCAGAGAGAGGTAGTGGGAGACAGCCCCCCGTAAAGTCAGAGGTGTAGGTGAAAGCACAAAGCAGAAAGTAGGCAGACTCTGGTTTTGGGGGTAGATGCTCGAGAATTTCCAGGGGGACTCCTGAGGCTCGATCCCGCCTTTGCGTATGCCGAGCCTCCTTCCTCATGACCTTTGTCATGGGCGGAGTGCCTCACGCTGGCTCCAGGCAGTGATAGAATTCCAGTTGAGCTATTCCAGATCCTCACTCAATATGCAATATGCCGGCTCCCAGCATCTCCCCCTTTTTTATTTCTTAAAACAGCCAGATGCAGCTCAGTCGCGAGCTTCTGAATGTTCTGCCGAAGAATCCTGACAATACAAGGAAGAATGAATATGAGAAGCAAAACTAAAGCACCAGCAGCGATGTATCCAAGGATATTAGACAGAATGTTTTTTCCTGAAATGAAGTCAGAGAAAGTGTGAAAAAAGTCATTAGCTGCCCCAGCGGCAGTAAAATCCAGTCGAGAGTGTTCCAGGGTCTGTATTTGATTATGAAGTTTCCCTAAGTCCAGGCCAATGTCAGAGCTGTTCCAAACACCTGAGATATGATTTTTTATTTTTTCCCATTCATAATCTGTCTCATTTACCTTTAAAGATGTCACGCATATCCACCGGTAATCAGCGTGGCAAGACAGAGCCATTTTCACTTTTAACGCCTGTAACTCAGTCCCAATATGCATTATTGCCTCTTCTAAGGCATCTACTCTCATCTCCAATTTCCTATCTATAGCTTCCTGTGTTGCTAGAGTTAGTGAAACATTTTTAGACATGGTATCAACATATTGGGCAGTATGCACTTGTTGAGTCAATGATATTGCTGCCACAGTAACAGAAGTAATTGCGGTTATTAAAGCTGATATTCCTAAAATAAGTAAGCCCACAAATCGCCGTTGTCGCATTAAATCCTGAAGTTGTTGTAACACGCAAGACTATAGTTATATCAATAAGTGGTTACATTATAAGATAAGGTGGACGTTGTAACACTTACAAAGGAGCAAACATTATATTGAGGGTTTAAACAAGATGAGAGCATACATTGTTCACAGGTCACTACATTGGGTCCACCAGTTTAAAGTCACATGTACATTAAGTTTTCCAGAATCGTTGGTAAAGAGAAAAACATAAGGAGAGGGTAGACAAGCCAAATCAGAATAAGTAGAATTATTTTCTGGTTGGAGTTCGCGCTGCAGCAGCCCCGTCGGTCCCGCCGGGATCTCGATGTTTATCTTGCCTCCCCTTCTGGCGGGCTCCTCTTTTGTGATCGAAGCAATGGGTGAACTGGATGTCTGGGGGTCTGCAACATGGTGAATCAGCCTGTCTAAATTGGAGAATCTGCATCCTGTGGAAAAATATAAGCACATCCTCGACCGATAGTTAATAATGGGTCAGGACCCTTCCATTGTCCTGAGAGGGCCTTCCATTTGACTAATGGTTTTGCATTTAATTGCTCCAGGCACCAATGACGAAGCATTGCAATAGTTCTGGCTGAAATCAGTATTTAAAATATTTATTACGAAAAGAGCATGTTGCAAGATTTGATGGGGAGAACTATACTTAAACTCCCCTTCTTTTAGTTTTTGAATTTGGATTTTTAATGTTTGATGCGTTTTTTCAACAATGGCTTGTCCCTGTGGATAATAAGGGATGCCTGTATTATGTTTAATTTGAAACTTTATACAAAATTTCTGAAAAGACTTAGAAGTGTAAGCAGGAGCATTGTCAGTTTTCAGAGCTTTTGGCAGGCCCAAATATGAAAAACAAGTAAAGAGATGTTGTATCACATCTTTACCTGCCTCTCTGGTACGAGCAGTTGCAATAATAACGTGAGAAAAGGTATCTACAGTTACATGAACAAAGGACAGTTTTCCAAATGAAGAAACATGAGTTACATCTGTCTGCCAGAGTACGTTAGGTTTGAGACCATGAGGATTAACTCCCATAGGTAGATTATTATAAACAGTGGGGCAGTGTAAGCAAGAACGCACAATCTCTCGAGCAGTCTCTCTGGGAATTTGGAATTGATGTCTTAAAGCAGTAGCGTATTGATGATGAAGTGAGTGAGAGGCTCTGGCCTCCTTAATCACAGTAGCCACTGTATTTCTGGTTAACAAGTCAGCCAAATCATTAAAGGCATTTAAAGGGCCAGGCAATCTGGAATGAGCCCGAATGTGTCCAATGAAAAATATTTTTTTTTCCAAATTTGTTGCTGTAACTTAGTTAACAAATGAAATATGGTAGTTTTATTTTCAGGCAAAACCGCAGTTTCAATGTGTGGAATCAGCCTGACCACATACTGAGAATCAGAGTAAAGATTAAATTCCTCATCTGTAAACATAGCAAAAGCCTCTATGACTGCTGTTAGTTCAGCTCTTTGAGCTGAAGTTTCCTGTGTTTCTAAAACCTTTTGGTGATTTTTAGTAACTATGGAGGCTTTACCATTTGCTGACCTGTCAGTAAAGGCTATCTGAGCATTTGGAATAGGAGACTGTTTACATCTGACAGGAAAAATAACTGGATGTCTGGATATAAAATTCAGCAAAACATGTGAAGGAAAATGATGCAAAAATTTTGACCAAAATAGTTTCTTATAGTAATCTGCCAATTTTCAAACATTAGAAGCACATCAAGTTGTTTTTTATTATATGGAATTACAATTTCTGATGGCTCTTTACCAAATAATTCAATGTTCCGCTTTTTTCTTTTAATATCAAAGTAGCTATTAATCCTAGATAAGAAGCCACTACTTTTTTAGTTTGAGCGGGAAGATGGACCCACTCTAGGGAGCCGTTTTGCCATAAAACCAATTTTTTGCCTGGCTTCCCCAATTACACCTATGGGGGTTTTATGGCAAAGGAATTGTCAAGCAGTTGTCAATTTAATTTTTTAATTTTTAAAATTTACATTTTAACAACATGAATTTAAAGATATGTTAATTTAGGTCTAATGTTTAGTTTAGGTCTCTGTATAAATTTAAATAATAAATGTATAACCTCCTTATCTCATTTTAGTATACAGATATACCTAAATGTAAAATGTATTTATATAGTTTATACTTGTTACCATATAATATATATAAATCGATATACTTGAATTAATCTTTATAATTAATATATTAATATATATATTACAGCAATACAATACGTACACAGCTAATACCAACCAACACAAACCAATGTACTGCAATAATACATGTCACACATATATAATTATACGGTATATAGAACATATCATCACAGCACATCAATCCATACCAATTAATATCAGCCACTCACACATTATATTACTGCAATACATATTTAATTATACAGTATATATATAATATGCATATATGACATACATATTTATATACAAATTAATTAAGTATAGATCTATAAATAGAATTAGGTATACCTTTATTATATTTTATTTATACCCATACCTAACTAGGCAAACTGTAATTATGTAAATATATTTATATTATGTATTTATAACAACATATAAAGTATTGTTAATTGTACCGCCTGTTGACAACTAAGAAATTGAGAAAACCCTTCTCTGAGTATCTCCTATTTGAGACAGCACGTCCCTCCCCCATAGGGTAAAGGGGAGCATAGGAACTACATAGGGTTGGAAAGTTTCACAGGTATCCTCAAACTTCCAATCTAACATTTTTGAACTTTTAACTACTGTGGGGGCTTGAGGGCAAATGAAACAAAATTTGACTCTTGAAATCTATCAGGGCAACTTGCCAATCATCACTATTTTGTAAAAGACTTGCAGTTGATCCCTATTGAGTGAAATTATTATATTTGTTACTTTTTTTCTAAAAAGTTTTACACTTCTTTTTTCTTCCTTTTATAATTAATTGTGTCACCAGGCTGGGAAAAGATAAAACTATTTTTCTTGGGGTCACTGATAGATGGAACCAATGGGCCTTTTTGTCACAAGCGCCTTGTAGGTGTATGTTTTGTGGCAAGAATAATTTAATCTCATCTTTTGGTAATATTAATCCTAATTAACTGATCATTTAAAGTCTCATCTACTTTAACAAGAGCTGACTGTCTCATTTAGTCAACTTTCTCTTAGAACTGGAATTAGGATTGCTTTTTAAGTAATCAAAGGCTTTAAATCTGCAGTAGTCAGTTTTAAATGTGGGCGTATCCAATTAATGTCCCCTAATAATTTTTGGAAATCATTTAAAGTTAGTAAACAATCTTCAAATGGGCATTATCAATTTTTAAAACTTTTGGCACCTAAATATGAGAAGCAAGTAAAGAGGTGTTACACAACATCTTTATAAGCTTCTCCAATTATCATTTTGTAAACTAAATCTGGTCTATAGCTTTTTATATGACAAGTAACCATCTAATCTTTGCTTGAATACTTCCAGCAACGGGGAACTCACTACTCTTCAAGGCTTTAAACGCTCTCTCACCTTTTTCTCTATAGCATTCCCACTCTGCTTTTTCTAATCCCACCAACTCATTTTCAGTAGTATGTGTTGGCCAGGAGCTGGGTCAGTCTTTCCCAGAAATGTTAAGAGACGTCTGTTCCTGTGTCTAATAGCCCTGAGATTTTACTTTTTTGAATTAAAAGATCTTTTAAAGGCCTTGGAGCTGTAATTTTCTGCACCCAAAAAGCTAGATCACTAAATCCAAATATTCTGTGGCTCTTAGCTTGAGAAGTCAAGTTTTTTCCTGTCTGATAAGGTAAAAGCAAAAACTGTGTTATTCTTTGACCTTTATTAATTTGTAGTTTTGGTAGGCTGCGAGATCAAAACTAATTTCTCCAATATAATCAGAATCTACTACACCATGTACCACCGAATTTTTTTTTTTTTTTTTTTTTTTTTTTAAGAAAGCGAGCTTCGCCCTAGCACAAGTCCTACAATGCCCTCAGGCAGGGGGCCAGCCACTCCCATTGGAATTGGAGTAACCAGCTAGTCAAGGGTTAATATTGTTGTTAAATCCCCTTACGGTTTTTCTCTTAGCCTGGGTGAGACCCCCCTGAGGGGGTTTTCTCCAAGGAGCACGCTCTGCATATTGTGCATGCAGTCTGTTTTAAAAGCTCCACTGTTTAAAAAACTTTTTTTTTTTTTTCAGGCTTAGGTAACACTTTGAGAGGCTTTGGGGGCAAAGTGGGGAACTCTTGAGCCCTGAAAGGCGCAAACGGAGGCGGCGGCGATGGCCTTAAATCAGAAAGTGGTGGATAAGTTTTTTGTTTTTTAAAGGTTTGCGCAGAGCGGGAGGGAGCTCGCCAGGGCACCTGGTCAAAGCGTCTCTTACTGTCTTTCTCTCTCTCTTCCTGCCTTTCTCACTTTTTTCTCACCCTTCTTTTTTCGCTACCCTTCTTTCCTTCGTTTCTTTCTCTTTACCCTCTTCTCTTCCTTAATTTTTTTTTCCTTTTATCTTTTTCTGTTATCTCTTTTTTTTAACTTCTTTTCTCTATCTTGATGCGTTCCCTGATTCCTTCCTTCTCCGTTCCTCTCTTTTTCAGTCTTTAGCTCTTTCTCTATCTTTACATCTTTCTCTACTTTTTTTCCTTTTTTACTTTTTTTGTTTTGTTTTGTTTTTATTTTTGCTTGGGTGAGGCCCCCCCCCCCAGGGGTTTTTCTGCAATGAGCAGGCTCTGTATATTGTGTATTCTTTAAAAGCTCCTTTGTTTAAAAGAATTTTTTTTTTTTTTTAATCTTTTTTAGCCTTAGGCAATGCTCTGGGAGGCTTGGATGTAAACTGGGGAATTCCTAGGCCCTGGGAGGTGCAAGCGGAGGTGGGGTAGCTGCCTTAAATCAGAAATTGTTGGATAAATTTTTAAAGGTTTGTGTAGAGGGGGAGGGGGCTCGCCAGGGCGCCCGGCCGCAGCGTCCTGTAAGCCCTCTCCTTTGTCGGGAGGTAGAGCACAGTCTCCCTCCTTTTTTTTTTTTTGTCAATGGCAGAAAATATGATCTGCGCAGAAGGTGGAGACCCACTACCATCCACCGCTATAGCCTCTCCCATAGGCTATCCCACAGCCTCATGACGAGGGTCCAGAACATTTTTAATCATATTTATAGCATAAGTTTTTAGTTGTTTTTTACCTTCACCCAAGTATCTAAATTAACAGTAGCCTCTTTATCAGTTTGAAGATTACTTGTATAAAGAGTTGCCATTGTTAGTTTCAGTGTTACCCATGTCAGAAAATTAAGTATAATAGAAGATAAAGCTTTTAGCTTTTAAAAGATCAGGCTTTTCTTTGGCCTTTTAACTTCAGAAACCGTTTTCTCTAAGTCTTCAACACTTTCAACACTTCCCACTCCTCAGCCCTGTCTATCCTACAGGGGGGTCCGCGGCACCCTTGAGTGGGGTCCTAGCCGTCCCGAACATTGGAAGGACAATAGGGGCTGATGACCCAGATTGTCCCGGGGGGGAAACAGAAGGCTGATGACCCAAACTGTTTCGAGGGGGGAGCAGTAGAGCTGATGACCCAAACTGTTCCGTGGGGGAACAAGAGAGCTGATGACCCAGTTGTTCCGAGAACGGGGGAGCAAAAAGGGCTGATGACCCTAATTGCAGGGAGCTTACCTTCGAAGTCCCTGTCTCGGGCGCCACCTGCCGGGGACCAGCCCCGGCTGATCCAGGGTATTCGAAGGAGAGACGGCTAGGCGAGGGTCAGGGAATAACTGCTTAATTACACTTTAATTAAGGATACAAAGAGTAATAGAATAAGGATAGCTCAGTGAGGAAATTCAGTGGAGAAAAGCGGCTGAAATAAGGATAGCTCAGTAGGAAAATTCAGTGGAGAAAAGAAGCTGAGTGGCTTGGTTTACGCGGAAAATCAATATAACCCGTGACACCAGGTTAGCTCTGACCACGGAGGCCGCAGGCGCCCTCTCGAATAGCGGAAGGTGCCCCACCTTAGACACCTTCTCGAGTGGGTCTTAGAAGCCCAGGCAAATAAATGGTCGCAGAGGACATCCACGCTCCAGATGGACGCTCAGCCGGAAGTTAAAGGGAAGAATGACATGGGGAGACCAAGTTTCAGTGAACAAGGCCCGCACTTTATTTTCCAAAGTAGTTTTTATACCTTAAGGTATGCATAGAGGATAATGGGGGAAGGGGTAGAGTCATGCAGCAAGCCAGGCTTTCTTCCTGCAAACTTATCATATGCAAAAGTTCAGGTGATAGACATCATCTTCTGGCCCGGAGGCCTGTTAACATTTAAGAAACTTATCTTTCTCTAAAGGTGATTATTCCAAAGTCAGGCGCCAGCCTTTCAAAAAGCATTGAACAAAGCTGCATTTTACATTTCTATACACCCATTATATCAATCAATACACTGCCAAGGACACAGTAGGTAAGGAGTATGGAGACTTAGCAGCAAACATTGGCCCAACAAGTGAAAAACCCTTCACCAATACATTTTCTAATCAATCTTTTAACTACTCAAAGGAATCTGTGTTTAGGCAGTTTAGAACATCTCCTGCCTCTCACAGTTGGGAGGCTCTGAACAATCACATGTGGCCGGAAAAACCTATTCAGGCAGGCTAGAGGATTTCCAAAGGAGTTTGTAGGTTGAAACACTGTCACATCCAGGAATTATTAACTGGAGCTGTGAGCTAACTCTTTTTCCAGAGAGAGGTAGTGGGAGACAGCCCCCCGTAAAGTCAGAGGTGTAGGTGAAAGCACAAAGCAGAAAGTAGGCAGACTCTGGTTTTGGGGGTAGATGCTCGAGAATTTCCAGGGGGACTCCTGAGGCTCGATCCCGCCTTTGCGTATGCCGAGCCTCCTTCCTCATGACCTTTGTCATGGGCGGAGTGCCTCACGCTGGCTCTCAGCAGTGATAGAATTCCAGTTGAGCTATTCCAGATCCTCACTCAATATGCAATATGCCGGCTCCCAGCACTATACTGTCTGAGCCAGCAGGGAAGCCCAAGAATACTGTAGTGGGAAGTCTAGCCCATCTTCAGGGGATCTTCCCAATTCATGAATCGAACCAGGGTCTCCTGCATTACAGGCAGATTTTTTACCAGCTGAGCTACCAGGGAAGCTCCCTTAGTATTTAAAAACCAGAAATTTTACTGAGTAATGGTATTTCAACATGAACCCTACTGTTGCAGTTTTGGTGTCTTGTCAATGTCAGATGGATTAAACCTCAGCTAAATGTCTCTCTGCTTTACTTTGTGTCGTATCAAAATGAAATATTTGGCTGAAACACTAAAGCACTGGCAAATTGCCTCTCTACCTCTTGACTATCCCAGTGACATTCTCCTTAAGATGGAATCACTATCTTTTCAGATCACTTGGGGCTCAGCAGGAGATATTTGGGAGGATCATGGTGAACAACCCTTCTCATTTTCTGTGGCTCTTCAAGTCTTCATCTTGCCTTAAAACTCTATGTTGATTGTTTTTGCTACCACAGGTCTTAGCTTAAAAGCATCTTTATCTTTTAGGTAGGATCTTTAAAAAGGATGTTAGAACAGCCTATATACAACTAAGTTTCTGACTTTTTTTCTATCCAGCTTCCAAAACTCAAGCATGTGTAAGAATGCCTTTGAATGACTGATAGTTCATTCAGGAGTCAGTAACAAGAATCATTATTATCATCATTATTTCCTGATCAGGAATAAAGGAGTTTTCATTACCTACCATCCTACCTCAAATCAGTGAATATCATATATTAGAATTTATCACTTGAGACATTCACCACTAGTAATATTAACAACATTACTTAGGGTTCAAGGTGCAAAAAGCAGAGATCCATTGTTACTTGTTACTTTTTCTTTAAAAAAAGAAAAAAGAAAGAAAGAAGCATGTATATTGTATTTCTGAAGTTTCAAAGGCCAACTAAGTCCCAGACTCCTCAGATAAGTGAGCTATTACTTAACATGTATTAGCTCACTTATCTGAGGAGTCTGGGACTGAGTTGGCCTTTGAAACTTCAGAAATACAATATATATGCTTTTTTTTTTTTTTCCTTTTCTGTTCTTCCTTCTCTCTCCAAGATCCTCTAAGAGTTTTGCCAGTATTCCTTCGATATCTAGATAGGGAACCTTTGCTACAGAGAAATAAAGGTTTACATTATCTGAGTTTTATAAACCAAGAGGAAAGGACTCTCATGGAAATCGATGGATAATGGACCCATCATTTAACTGATCATGATGAAAGAAGGAGCAAGGGGATGGGTTACAATTATTAGGCACTATTGGGTCACATGCACCCTTCTGTAGTCAAAATACTTAAATACAGCCTATCGGAAGCTACATGGAAATGGGAATGGTAAACTCTTCCAAATGACGTGTTTTATTTTGAAAAAAGGCAAAAATGCAATAAAAATAAAACAGATGTCCATAGCATATATTCTTTCTCCATTTCCCATGAGACACATACATTTAGATTGAGATTCTTGAAGCAAAACAGTCACTTTCAGAAACAGTTGACTTCTCTTTTGTTAACTGTAAAATAAACATATCTCTGGGGCTGCAGGTGTCATATTTTGATAGTTTTTCCAAGTAAAATTTAAAAAGATGCAGTTGGTTGGAGCCATTCATGCTCCAAGATATATTCCCTGCCATCCTGATATTCCACCATCTGTAACTCTATTTGTATAAGCCATTAAAAGTTCTTACCAAAAAACCCATAGAATCAGGATGTTATGACTAGAGCAGGTCTTCAAGACCATTAAGTCTACCTCCTAAGACATTCAAGAAATACTGTCTTTTTAAGGATCATGCACACTTTACACCTGACCTCCAGTGATGGCGATTTTACTGTGTCTTAAGGCAGTGTTGAGCATCCCTGATTACTGGAGAGTGATCTGAATATATTATGAAAAGAGAAATATAATTATATATTATAAGAAGCATACAATTTGAATTCTAAAAAACATTTTTCCATAACCTTGAGATAAAAAGACCACTATCTTATATTCTCTTCTCATTGATATCGGGGTTAAATAAGTACATTTTCCCTTTCTTGAGAAGCTATTCATATATACCTAGAGTCAGCGGTGTATCCCCTATGCATAATTTCTCCTTCAAGATAACTATTGCTAATGTATTCAGGTCCATAGGCCTAAAACATACCTTTTGGGAAGACAATATTTGTGTCTTTTTCAAAAAATTCCTGAGACTTAAGAGGAAAAAGAAAAGAAAACACTAAAATATTTTTCTGTCTCTCTGCATCTCTCTAAGGATTAGAAGACCCATGGTTTAATTCTGTTTAATCATCACAAAACCCCAGAAAATCATATATAATTTTCTCCATTTTGCTAATAAAGAAACTGTGGCATTTCTAGGGTAAGTAGTGTATTCCCTAGCAGTTACAATTCAAATGTAATTACTTCTGGCTGGGAGCCCTATGATCTTCTCTCCTGGCCATGGGAGGTATAAACACAATAGTCTGTCACAGAAGTAGCTTGGTATCACTCATACCAGTTTGGGAGGCACCCATTCAATCACCATTTCCACTGATTCTGATTCAAACTATAAAACAGTTGAACCTCAATGTTATACTAAGTGAAAGAGTTCAGGCATGAAATACTGTGAATTGTATGATTTCTTTTATAGTAAATGAACAAAAAAGCAAATCTATAACAGATAGTAGGTGTGTAGGGCTGAGGGGTGGTCATGGAAATAGGAAAAGGACTGCAAAGAGGTACAAGGAGTCTTTTGGGGGGTAATGGGAATGTTTTACACATGTATCATGGTGACATCTGTACAATATTAAAAGTTTAATAAAAACTATTAAATTGTACATTTAAAAGGGACATGTTTTATGTAAAGTATGCCTCGGCAAAGCTATTGAAGAACAACAAAAAAAGACTCTTACTAATAAAAATGAGAATGACTGAAGAAAGAAAGTTGTAGAATGTGTACCTTGATAGTACCATTCTTTGTGTAATGAGATGTTAAAGTATTGATTTTGTTCACATTTCACAGAATTTTATGCTGGTGTCCATTATTTGTTCTCATACTTTATTCAAGACTCCACTATATTTAGTTACATTGAACAGCTTCAGGTTCAGGCAACAAATTCTGGTAAATTCTCTTTTCATTTTTATCCTGTTAAATATTTTCTATTTTTCCTTGTTATGGCTTCTTAGATACACTCATTATTTAAAAGTGACATTTAATTTCCAAATACATTGGGTGTTTAAATTGTCTTTGATATTAATTTCTTATTTTGATATTAATTTCTCATTTTGATATTAATTCTCATTTTGATATTAACTTCTCATTTAAATGCTTTATTCGCTGCAGTTACCCTTTAAGTTTTTTCAGTCTTCTAATTTTATTGAGGTTTTCAATGGCTAAGTCAAAGATCTTTCTTGGTAAATATCACACTGCAGTTGAAAAATATGTGGGTTATTTTCAAATATCTTTTGATATAGATGGCTAACATAATTCCACAATGATAAAAACAGACTCTATGATTTCATTAAGTTTAGACCCTGAAATTTTCACACCTTATTTTAAGTCCCTGGATATGTTCCAGTGTCTCCTAGCTTATAGTCTATGGGAACTTGATAGAATTTATATACTACTGTTGTGTGAATATTGTATAAATCTTATGTTGAATTGGTTCATTGCTTTCAGGTCTACCATATCCTTCTACTTTTCTTCTATTTATTTTATTAATTTTTGAGAGTTTTATATTGAAACTCCAACCAAAAATTTTAATTTATCTACTTAAAAATAACTGTAATATTTAGAGGAACTATATGTAACTTTATTTGGTACTTTCCAAGTCTCTTTTAAATGTGTTGTTATACCTTCATTTAAAAAATAAAAAAGAGGAAAAAAAATAGCAATATTTTATACATATATATATATATATATATATATATAAAACTGAAACTGTTCTCACATTTCACAACAATGTATATAGCTATGAAAAAGTTCACACTTGCACTGATAATGAAAAGTAAACCACCAGTGCTATTTGGCTGAAAGAAAAGGTATGTGTTGATTTCAAAAATGATAAAATATGAAAAACATATGCATCTTAGACTGTATGAAAAGCAGGAGAATGAGAATAAAACCAAAGGCTCAGAATAGTCAATCTCAGGGACGAAAATAAGAGTCAATTGGGTTAGGACAGGGGAAAAATATGCTTTACAAGGGAAAACCTGAGTTAAAAAAATTTAAAAAATGGTTCTAACAGAACCAGCTAGAGTGGGCAGGATAAGCACTGAGAAACCATCTCACAGTATCACAACAGAAATTCACTGAGGCTGAGACAACACATCAGATCACTGGTCCATAAACAATTAATCATCATGACATGTCTTCACACCAAAGCAGCCATTGTCACTGGGTTGACCTCTCCACTAAATCTGTGTAGATTACTTTACACAAGTGGGATCTGCTTAAACCTCAAAACTTGCTGAGTTCCATTTTAACTAGTGTGTTTACTCTCCAGATGATGATTTTTTTTTAATTTATTTATTTTAATTAGAGGCTAATTAATTTACATTATTGTATTGGTTTTTCCCATACATTAACATGAATCCATCACGGGTGTACATGTGTTCCCAATCCTGAACCCCCCTCCTACCTCCCTCCCCATACCATCCCTCTGGGTCATCGTAGTGTACCAGCCCCAAGCATCTTGTATCCCGAATCCTTTCTTATATGATATTATACATGTTTCAACTCCATTCTCCCAAATAATACCCCCCCCTCACAGAGTCCAAAAGACTGTTCTATACACCTGTGTCTCTTTTGCTGTCTCGCATACAGGGTTATTGTTACCATCTTTCTAAATTCCATATATATGTGTTAGTATACTGTATTGGTGTTTTTCTTTCTGGCTTACTTCACTGTGTATAATCAGCTCCAGTTTCATCCACCTCATTAGAACTGACTCAAATGTATTCTTTTTAATGGCTGAGTAATACTCCATTGTGTATTTAGAATACTCATAAGCCCACTTATTTCTGAAACTGAATGTGGCGTCTCTGTTTCTCAGAGAGATTGTCATAGTACAGAAGGAAAAGCCTCAGTAACTGTGCTCAGGTAGGACTGAATAGCAATAAATACTTACCTACCTTAATACTTACCACTCGAAAAGAAAAGAAGAAAAGATAGCCAGATTAATGGTGAATATTGCAAGCTTTAACCAGTGTCTTTATGGTGTCTGCATGCTCAGTGTGTCTAACTCTTTTGAGACCCCACGGACTGGAGCCCACCAGGCTCCTCTGTCCATAAGATCCTCCAAGCAAGAATACTGGAGTGGGTTGCCATGCCTTCTTCCAGAGGATCTTCCTGACCCAGGGATCGAACCCACAATGTGTCTCCTGCATTGCCAGTGGATTCTTTATCCACTGAGCTACCTGAGAAACCCAAAACTGTGTAGAGTATATAATATAGTACTTTGAATGTAGCAAAAGATCAATAAAAGCCTAATATCATTATAATCATCATCATCACCACCATCATTATCAAAACTGCCATGATGATTAAATTATTACTCAGAGTTTCAATTTGGGAAGAATTATTGGGATGTGTGTGCATGCAAACTTGCTTCTCTCACTGTAAGATTATGTATGGAGGAAGGCATTTTGGCTGTGGGCTATCCTTACCTGAACAAGTGACTGTTATTAGTAGTTCAAATAGAGTTACTGAACATATACAAAAGGCCAACCATAGGTCAAAGTGTCTTTATTTAATGAACAATATAGATGCATCATATTATCTTCAGGGAGTCTGGGATTTTTAGATCATTCCATCTGGGTTCATTATGTAAGAAATGACATTAATAATAAATATCACTTATAACTTCACTCTATACTATAGATAAAGGCACAAGGCAGTTGAAATCTAGTGTGCTTAAGTTTTATTTCTGGTTGTACCTGTTTTCTGATTCAGCTATTTAGGTTATTGCTTAATATTTCATTTAATTAATCACTACATCCCAATTTAGTGCCTTGTTGCCAAAAAGTATCTTGTTTTTAGGATTACGAGACTTTCAGTCCTTGGCTTTTCCTGAACATGGTTGTGCAAATATAGATTCAGTAATGAGTTCTCCCTTGCAATATTGGTTCCAATGTATGTTTTCCAGGATCACAGACTCATTGAAGCTAATTTCTTATTTAAAAAAAGGACAAAAACCAAGAAAAGGATACCACAAAGTTTCAATGAAGTTAATATGTGTTACATTAAATTACGTTAAAATATGTGTATGTATGTTTGTATATTGAAAATGGGGTAACAGCCTGAGAGGTTTGATAGGTGCATTCTATTGAATAAAGCAGTCTTCAAAGACAATAGGCTCCAAAACCAGGCTACTACTTGCCAAAGTCCAGCTCCAGCAGTCAGGGCATCAGCCTGAAGGGATGAGCAGTGTCGGTGGGGGAGGATGTAGCCTCTGACTCAAAGTACAGGACGACATGTTTATTTCAAGCTTCAGATTTTCTTTTATACTTTGAATAAAGCATTACATCAGAGGTTTAACATTTTTAGTTTCCCCCACCCAGATTTATTGTCTCCTAAAATCATTGTTGTCCTACAAACAGAGGTCCTGCTTCAGCGATTCTCTCAGAATCGGCTTTACTATCTATTATCTACTTCCTCTTATGTGGCCTATACTTGTGATTACATTGTAACTCATGCTACATTCCTCAGTTTATTTCCTATCTTTCTAAATCCTGTTTGCCCCTAGTATCCTAAGCTCACTATCTCCTAAAAAGTCTTCTAGCTATTCTTAATTATTCCTAAACCCTAAGCTCAGCAAACTTCTTTGCTATAAACATTCCCCTCACAAACAGGTCTCAGATAACAATCCTTCCCATGGCCTCAAGCTGTGGCCTATGTGCTCATCCTAGAACATTCTTTGTAAAGATCCTTGAACAAATGTCAATGGTTACTTTATAATTTATTTTCTGGGCACAACTGAAGGCTTTTTTCTTTCTCATGCTTCTCTCAAGAACAATAAGCACTTTAACATTCTTTCCAGTCAACTCAACTGAAGAAAGGAAAGAACAAGTCAGAATCACAAAACCTAACTCCTTCATCCCGGGACCATGCCTGCGGGGTGAGGAGAGGGGGTTGAGGCCGTGCTTCCATTTTGTCAGTAATGCCTAATGTGGCTCCCAACAACTACTTATTATTGCCATTGTAGAATATAAAATGATGTCTTTATCTTATTATTTCAAGAATCATACTAAACATATTAGTATATAATTATTTCAAATTAATTATTTTAGTCATACAATTCATTTCTATCCTATACCAGTCTTATTACTGCTATTAATTAAAGTTTTCATTTTTAACAAATGAGATGGGAAAACAAGTAGCAAGTCATATTAAAGATCAAGTGTACCATAATGACCTAATTTGAGTTAAAATGTGTTTAAATTTCTAATTAAGTGAGATATCTGTGACAATTCACAAATAAATGACAAAATATGAAAATTCTAAATTGTAATTCTTAGAGTCTAGAATACTTGATTATTCTTTCATTTTCAATTATTTTCTTAGCTGTCTTTTTATTAAAATAAATAAATGGAAAAGTTACAATAAAAGACAAAAAACTAGAGGGAAAAGGGAATCCTGAATTTTTCAGGATTACTGTATAAATCCTTCAGAGTAACATATATTTAAATTTAAACTTTGTCATCTCTGGAAGTATATTCCCAGTCTTTTATAATTGGGAAAGAAATTTTGTACAAAGAAGTGCTTTACAATCCATATCAGGAAGTAGGTTTCTTTATCTCAAATTGTATGTGAATATGTGTGCCAGAGAGAGACTCAATATGCTTTTTTTTTTTTTTTTTTTTTTTTTTACTCATTGTTTGGAGTTTTCTATCTAATGCCCAGGAATAATTTCCTCTTGTTATATTTCCATTAAAGATGGTTGTGATGTCTGAAGTAAAGAAGGTGAGATGTTGTCATTATCAGTGTAATGTCAGAAAATTTATAAAAACCTCAGTTATGACTCAATCCAAATATCCCATTTGCACCATTTCTTGAGAATAGCTCACATTTGGATAGTTGTTAAAGAGAGCAACATGCATAAAAAGAGACGATCATGAACACAAAGACTTAAAGAATGTTGTTTGTATATCTTCCTGTGATCTCTAATGTAGAATTCTATTTTTGCAATTGTGTTTGCTAAGGTATAATACACAGTCTGAAACTGAAAAAGGAAAAACAAAAACAAAAAACATTAAGCTTAACAACAATTTTCAAAAATTCCGAAGATGTTTGCCATAAGCTGTCTCCTGACTATGGTGTCTCATTCACAACAGAACATAATTTTTACTTATGAAGCAAGTCACTTTCCTCTCTATACCTTATTTTTCACATTCAGGACTATAGAGATAAATAAGGTGATTAATGTAGAGGCTCCCTGGTGGCTCAGACAGTAAAGAAGTTGCATGCAATGGGGGAGACCCAGGTTCAATCCCTGTTGGGAAGACTTTCTGGAGACAGGACTATTTACTCACTCCAGTATTTTTGCCTGGAGAATTTCTTGGACAGAGTATCCTAGTAGGCTACACTCTGGTAGGCTACAATCCACAGGGTTGCAAAGAGTTAGACACAACTGAATAACTAACACTTTCACTTTCTTAGTTCCTTATCATGTATAGCATAAATAAAAAGATTATAGAAGAGTACATAGCTAATCACCCAAAATGCTCCAATTATTACCTAAGTCAAGACAAATGACTTTTATTCATATTTATCAATGCTTACTTTGAAGAAATTTCCAACATATACAGAAGTCAATAGGGCTTCCTGGGTGGCACAGTGATAAAGAATCTGCCTGACAATGCAGGAGACATAAGAGACGTGGGTTTGACCCCTGGATGGGGAAGATCCCCTGGAGTAGGAAATGGACAGCCACTCCAGTATTCTTGCCTGGAAAATTGCATGGGCAGAGCAGCCTGACAGGCTACAGTCCATGGGGTTGCAAAGAGTCAGACATGACTGGGCACACATGCATGCAAAAGAAGTCAGTAAAAATAGTACAATGAACATTTACATATTCTTCACCTGATTCACTAGTATCTGGTCATACTGGCTTTGTTTCTTGATAGATGATGTATGGATACATAGATAGATATGTAGACACATAGAGATACATACAAAATTGTTTTACTGAAATTTTAAAAGTAGTTGCAGAGTTATGCTGGAGTCATGCCAGAAAATCGAAAAACAAGTGGTTTCTGACTTTGCCCCCACACCAGACAAAAAAACAATTAGCAAGTATACATAAAAAATGTCTTTGTGAAAATCTCAGAAACCAGGAATAAGACTAAAGTGTTCACCTTGGACCACAGAAATGAAAAAAACAATGCAACAGAATGGTAATAGGAGCAGTTACACTTAGACTGTATCACCCTTCTCCAAGGCATCTCCTCAGTCCATGACTTCTCCAGTGAAAGAGAAGAGTCCAAGGTGAACATCCAATATCCTCAGAAGTAAAGGATGCATCCTGGCAGTCACATTTCAATACTGACTGATGGGGATCACTTCAGGCATCAGTTAGAGAAAGAAAGGGAGAATGCCCCTTACAGTGTGTTCCTACTGGTGGCAGCATCCTAGTGGAGATTCCAGCTAGCAGCTCTGCCCATTTACAGAGCTGAACCAGCACTCCCATCTGGCCAGGGAGCTCAGTTGGCAATTCTGCCCAGTTTAGGTTTCTAGCCAGTGGGTTGTCCTAGACACAGGGCCCATTCCACAGTATTTCCAAACATGAAAGCAATCAGCAGCCAGGCACAGCTGCTGAACACAGCATCTGGCCCCATCTGAATAGGGATTTCAACTGGGGACCCTAAGCAGCCTATTCTATATATCACACAGGCAGGAGGCCAAGTCAGCAACCCTACTCAACTAATGAGAATAACTTCTGACCACATCTGAACAAGGAGCCTGAACAATAACTTTAGAAAGGCTAGGAAGCTTCAGAGTAGAGACTACGGTACTGCCCAACTGTGGAGTTCAGCTTATGGCAAGGCTAGATACATATGCACAGCCTTCAACCTCACCCAGGCAGAAAGTTTAGTCAGTAATCCCACCTAATAGCAAAGCATAGCCTGCAGCCCCATCGGACAAGGGAGCCTGGCTAGTGACCTCTCCCAACAGTGGAGCACAACCAGTGACCTGCCTGACCATGAAGCCCAGCTGGTGGTTCCACTCAAAATGATAAGCTAGATCCATGATGAATATACAAGGAACTCTCAAGGGACTCTTGAGAGTCCCTTTGACTGCAAGGAGATCCAACCAGTCCATTCTGAAGGAGATCAGCCCTGGGATTTCTTTGGAAGGAATGATGCTAAAGCTGAAACTCCAGTACTTTGGCCACCTGATGCGAAGAGTTGACACATTGGAAAAGACTCTGATGCTGGGAGGGATTGGGGGCAAGAGAAGAAGGGGATGACAGAGGATGAGATGGCTGGATGGCATCACTGACTCCATGGACATGAGTCTGGGTGACCTCCAGGAGTAGGTGATAGACAGAGAGGCCTGGCGTGCTGCAATTCATGGGGTTGCAAAGAGTTGGACACGACTGAGTGACTGATCTGATCTGATCTGATGATGAATATAAATGAAAAAAATCTAAGCAAAATACTAGCAAACCAAATTCAGGAGCACATTAAAAAGATTAAACACCATGATCAAGTGGGATTTATCCCTAGGATACAAGGATGATTCAATATATGCAAATCAATAAATATGATCATCACATTCATAGAATAAAAGATGAAAACCATATCAGCTTAATAAACACAGAAAAGTATAATATACTTTTATGATAAAAGCAAAAAAAAAAACAAACAAAAAAAACAAATTGGATATGTAGTCAGCAGATTAGAACATATCTCATTATAAAGGCCATCTATAAGCCCATCACTAACATCAAATGATGTTAGTGATGATGGAAGTTTGAAGGTTTTACCTATAAGATGAGGAACAAGATAAAGGCATCCACTATTGCCACTCCTTTTCAACATAGTACTGGAACTCCTAGCCAAAGCAATCCAGCAGGAAAAATAAATGAAAGGCATCCAAATAGGAAAGGAAGAGGTAAAACTATTGTTCTCTGCAAAGGACTTAATATTATATATAAAAAAAAAAACCCTAAAGACATCATCAAAAATTGTTATAATTAATAAACATATTCAGTAGAAGTATAGGATACAAAAACAAAAAAACAAGAAATGTTATGTTTCTACATACCAATAACAAACTCTGAAAAAGATGAAAAGAAACTCATTCCATTTATATAGCATTAAAGAACAAAATAATTAGAAACAAATTAAACCAAGGAAGAGAAAAATCAGTACCCTTAAAACTGTAAGATATTGTTAAAAGAAATTGGAAAAGATACAGATAAAGAAAGGTAGCCCTTGTTCATGAGTCAAAAAATTAATATTGTTAAAATTTTCTACCCATACTACCCAAAGTGATTTACAGATTAAGTGACTAGACTTATTTGTAAAACCTGAAAATGTAAACTTCTAGACACAAACAGAGAAGAAGCTGTATTGTCACTGGTTATGACACATTTTTTTTAACATGACAGCAAAAGCACAACAACCAAAGAAAAAATATACATGTGGGACCACAACAAACAAAAAGCACTTCTGCACAATAAACAAAATAAGCAAAAAAATAAGAAGGCAAATTACAGGATGTGAGAAAATACTTACAAACCATAAATGTGATAAGGGGTTAATAAAAAAAATACAAGAAAATCATGCAACTAAAAACAAATAATAATAACAACAATAATTTTTTAGAAAGGAGAAAGGACAGACTAGACATATTTTTAAATAAGACTTACAAATGATCATCGGGTATGTGAAAGGGTGCTCAGCATCACTAATCATCGGGGAAATGTATATCAAAACCATAGTATCACCTCACATGCCCTTACATGTTTATTATACAAAAGGTAAGAGATCACAAGTGCTGGTAAAGATGTGGAGAAAAGGAAACCATTGTGCAAATAAAAATATTATGGAAACCATCTAGAGGTTTCTCAAAATATTAAAAATAAGACTAACATATGATCTAGCAATATCACTTCTGCATACATATCTGAAGAAAATTAAATATCTTTCTTAAATAAATATCTGCACCCCCCCAAGTTCAATATACTATTATTCCCAACAGCCAAGATATGGAAACAACCTAATTATTCATTCATGGTAAAATGAATAAGAAAATGTGAAAAAAAATATGTATCAGTTCAGTTCAGTCTCTCAGTTGTGTCTGACTCTGTGTGACCCCCAAAATATGTATACAGGAACATATTATTCAACTTTAAAGAATAATGAAAATCTGTTATTTCCTACAACATAGATGAACAAATGAAAAAAAAAATACTTCAGCTGGATTCATAGAAACTGGAAAAGGATTGGCTGTTACCATGGGTTAGAGGGTGGAGGGAATGAGGAGATAGCAGTCAAAGGGTACAAATTTTAAGTTTAAAGATGGATCAGTTTGGGGGATCTAATGCACAGCATGGTGAATATAGTTAATTGTAATCTATTCATAATCTATTGTATCCTTGAAATTTTCTAAGAGAATAGACCTTAAATAATCTCACCACACAAAGGTAACTATGTGAAATAATGGATGCATTAATTAACATTAATGAGGGAATCATTTCACAGTCCCTACGTCAACCAGATCAAGTCATGTACCTTAAACTTATATGATGTTATTTATTTGTTATAGCTCAATAAAACTGAAAAAAATAAAAATTGCAGACATGATATGTCAAACCCGAGTACCTCAGCATACCTCTCTTAAGAAACACTATTTCAGTTCTTAAGATGAGAGAACAGTTATTTATATGAAATCAGATTTTTTTGATTAAATCTGAGGCAAAGTGCAGTGTAAATTAAATATATCATCATTCACTTTACATATGGAAAGAACATTCACTATATTTTAAAAAGATATATGTAGCTAACATCTCATAGATTCAACCTAACACCAAGATTTAGGAAGAATAAACTGTTGTATTGTGAGTATATTTGGTAGCAGTAGAGAATATTAAGTTTAACCCAAAAGTATTTAATAGAAAAGGATTAAATGAGTTGCTGGATGTCAAGTAGTGTGCTTTTGACCTACACAATTTCAATTTTCAGTTCCACAAGTAAAAGAACTTCACGGTAGGGAGCATCCAGAATGTTTGGAATCATTATTAATTTTTATTGATTTAATATGTCTATCAGATCAGAAGAGTCGCTCAGTCGTGTCCAACTCTTTGCGACCCCATGAATCGCAGCACGCCAGGCCTCCCTGTCCATCACCAACTCCAGGAGTTCACTCAGACTCACGTCCATCAAGGCAGGGATGCCATTCAGCCATCTCATCCTCTGTCGTCCCCTTCTCCTCCTGCCCCCAATACCTTCCAGCATCAGAGTCTTTTCCAATGAGTCAACTCTTCGCATCAGGTGGCCAAAGTACCGGAGTTTCAGCTTGAGCATCATTCCTTCCAAAGAAATCCCAGGGCTGATCTTCTTTAGAATGGACTGGTTGGATCTCCTTGCAGTCCAAGGGACTCTCAAGAGTCTTCTCCAACACCACAGTTCAAAAGCATCAATACTTCGGCGCTCAGCCTTCTTCACAGTCCAACTCTCACATCCATACATGACCACAGGAAAAACCATAGCCTTGACTAGATGAACCTTTGTTGGCAAAATAATGTCTCTGCTTTTGAATCTGCTATCTAGGTTGGTCATAACTTTCCTTCCAAGGAGTAAGCGTCTTTTAATTTCATGGCTGCAGTCACCATCTGCAGTGATTTTGGAGCCCAAAAAAATAAAGCCTGACACTGTTTCCACTGTTTCCCCATCTATTTCCCATGAAGTGATGGGACCGGATGCCATGATCTTCGTTTTTTGAATGTTGAGCTTTAAGCCAACTTTTTCACTCTCCACTTTCACTTTTATCAGGAGGTTTTTTAGTTCCTCTCCACTTTCTGCCATAGGGGTGGTGTCATCTGCATATCTGAGCTTATTGATATTTCTCCCAGCAATCTTGATTCCAGCTTGCGTTTCTTCCAGTCCAGCGTTTCTCATGATGTACTCTGCATAGAAGTTAAATAAGCAGGGTGACAATACACAGCCTTGACGGACTCCTTTTCCTATTTGGAGCCAGTCTGTGGTTCCATGTCCAGTTCTAACTGTTGCTTCCTGACCTGCATACAGATTTCTCAAGAGGCAGGTTAGGTGGTCTGGTATTCCCATCTCTTTCAGAATTTTCCACAGTTTATTGTGATCCACACAGTCAAAGGCTTTGGCATAGTCAATAAAGCAGAAATAGATGTTTTTTCTGGAACTCTCTTGCTTTTTCCATGATCCAGCGGATGTTGGTAATTTGATCTCTGGTTCCTCTGTCTTTTCTAAAACCAGCTTGAACTAGAATATGTCTATAAGGGAAAAAAAACATTTCCTTTCTCTCAGTTTACAAATGATGATCCAGAATCTTAGAAAAACCCATTTTTCACCCAAAGTCACAGGGGAAGTAGTAAAACTGGGAATTAATGCTTACTCTTTCTGAGGCTTGAAACTATGCTATTTAAAACACCAAAGTAAGACAATCTAAGTGTATTTCACTGTTCAGTGCTGTAGCTTCTTTTTATAGAAGGCCATCAGTTTCAGTTAGAAACTACAGTTTAGCAGATAATTTTTTCACTGTTTCATAAAAATAATGAAATGTTTCTAGTTGTAAAAATTCACTGAAAAATAAATTTAAGATACAGAAACAACTAGCATTTGGATACATATTAATTGACATGCATTGACTAATATCTCTATAATTAATCCTCACAATGGCTCAGTTAGATAGAGATATTTCCATCATCACGTATGGAAAAATAATAAATAAAAATATAAAAATAACAAATAAGAAAGTATACATTCCACTTTGGAATTGGGAACTATGCTCATGCTATTTTATTTATGTGTCAAAATTTTCAACGGCAAAGTTCAGCCTTGAGTACATGGAGAATATTAGTTTGAGATGAGTGTTGATAAGGTAAGTTCAGAAGACAATGGCCAGTTTTTAGAAGCTCTTTTACATCTTTCTGTGCATCCATCTTCCATCCTAATACTATGTGCCCTCTTATTGCCTGTGGAATATTTAATGTTGCCTCCGTTGAGTTCAGGCACTCAGTCATGTCCAACTCTTTGCGACCCCATGAATCCAACATGCCAGGCCTCCCTGTCCATCACCAACTCCAGGAGTTCACTCAGATTCACGTCCATCGAGGTAGGGATGCCATTCAGCCATCTCATCCTCTGTCGTCCCCTTTTCCTCTTGCCCCCAATTCCTTCCAGCATCAGAGTCTTTTCCAATGAGTCAACTCTTTGCATCAGGGGGCCAAAGTACTGGAGTTTCAGCTTTAGCATCATTCCTTCCAAAGAACACCCAGGACTGATCTCCTTTAGAATGGACTGGTTGGATCTCCTTGCAGTCCAAGGGACTCTCAAGAGTCTTCTCCAACACCACAGTTCGAAAGCATCAATTCTTTGGTGCTCAGCCTTCTTCACAGTCCAACTCTCACGTCCATACATGACCACAGGAAAAACCATAGCCTTGACTAGACGAATCTTTGTTGGCAAAATAATGTCTCTGCTTTTGAATCTGCTATCTAGGTTGGTCATAACTTTCCTTCCAAGGAGTAAGTGTCTTTTAATTTCATGGCTGCAATCACCATCTGCAGTGATTTTGGAGCCCAAAAAAATAAAGTCTGACACTGTTTCCACTGTTTCCCTGTCTATTTCCCATGAAGTGATGGGACCGGATGCCATGATCTTCGTTTTTTGAATGTTGAGCTTTAAGCCAACTTTTTCACTCTCCACTTTCACTTTTATCAAGAGGCTTTTTAGTTCCTTTTCAATGTTGCCTGGTAATGGCTTAATAGTGCTATAGCCATCACTGCACTTTCCAAAGAAACAAATGCATTTGTATGAAATCTCCAATTTGGAAAAATGTCTGTCAGAGTAGGAAACATTATCCTATTAAGTCTGAGGATACTTGGTTGACAAGATATTAAAATACAGTTGACAAAACAATCCTTTGACTGTCTCTTCGATCACATCATGCTGCTGAAAATTATGTGCAACAGCACTAATTTGAATTGATATATGGGATTTTGGAAAGAAAAAATCCCAGCACAGAAAATTTTTGTTTTGGTGGCTCAGACAGTAAAGAATCTGTAATGCGTGGGACCCGGGTTTGATCCCTGGGTTGAGAAGATGCCCTGGCGAAGGGAATGGCTACCCACTCCCGTATTCTTGCCTAGAGAATTCCATGAAAAAAGGAGCCTAGTGGGCTACAGTGTATGGGGTCGCAAAGAGCTGGACATGACTGAGTGACTAACAACACCCAAGAAGTTTGAATACAGGTTTCAACTAAGCAAAGTCTACTAGTGTTTCAGCTATGTTCACATTCTTTTCCTGTTTCATCTTTATATACCCATCCTTTCCTTTCCCCTTTTCAGCATTCTAATGAGCCCCTAGGCTCCCTTTCCATAACCTCTATAAAATTTCAGCTCATATGTGGTAAAATTTAACAATCAGTTACCCCTTCTTGTGAATGTAACCATTGCAACATTAGTATTATTATTATACCACCTTTAAATACAACATTTTACCTAAAATGAGTCATTAATTTCCTATTCTTATACTTTTAGAACATTAACTCAAATTCTGGTTAAAAAAAAAAAAAGTGTCCCCATTATAGAAATTTCTGACATCACTGAATGAATCTGCAATATACAAGTGCTTCTCAGAGATTCTAAGGTAATATCTCACAAAGTGGTATCTATTCCAAGACATATAAATCAACAGTGACTGCTGTCTAGTATCTGTTTGAAAAAGATCTGGATTATGTATAACTGAAAGAATTTATATCCAATTATGTCAAACCAGTTTTTCCTCTGTAGTAAAAATAATAAAATACATTCATATCCTAGTGATAACAGGAAGGAAGGAATCATTTCTCTGATCTCTGAACCATTTACCTGTCAAGTCAATCCTCCAGGAACAAGTAGGGTCTAATTTGAAAAGAAGGGAAGCCTTCATTTTTCTCTAATTGCATATTTAACTTCTATCTAAATGTTTATGATTTTCTGTCAATGTTTAGGATTTTTAATATAAAATATACAAATACAAAAAAAATGGACACTTAGGAAAATGGATGGCAAAAAAGCAGAAATAAATATATTTTAATCTCATTTAACTTTCCAAGAGAATATGTTTAACATTCTGTGATGTCATTGTTTAGTTGCTCAGTTGTGTCCAACTCTTCATGATCCCATGGACTGTAGCCCGCCAAGCTCTTTTGTCTTCCGGGACAAGAATGATGGAGTGGGTTGACATTTTCTTCTCCAGGTGATCATCCCAACCCAGGAATCAAAGCTGTGTCTCCTGATTTCAGGTGGATTCTTTACCACTGAGCCACCAGGGAAGCCCTCTTACCCTCATAGAAAAGTAAAGTTGCTCAGTCGTGTCCGACTCTTTGCGACCCCATGGATTGTAGCCTATCAGGCTTCTCTGTCCATGGGATTTTCCAGGCAAGAATACTGGAGTGGGTTGCCATTTCTATCTAAGTCTTTACCTTACTTTGAGTAGGAATGATTGCTCTGAAGCTTACACAGTACAGCTAAAGACCTAATCCAAGTCCAGATATGCAAAACATTATGAGGCTTTAATATCTACATAGGTACTTTATTAATATTACCATATATTTTAAAGTTAACTTTGCTCAGCTTTTCCATAAATTTCTTCTCAAATAAAAAAGAAAAATGTCACTCATTTGCAACAAACTGACACATAGATAACAGATGGCTGTGAGTTTTTCTTTTTTCTTTTGAGTAAAAAAGCACTCAGAATGAAGCATATCATCTATTATTTGCCTTGCCCTCTTTATCACTTTCAATCTAAACAGAAAAGTGATGTATTACAGGAAAACGGCCCCTTTTGTGACATTTTGGATAGGACTATTCAATTTCAACACCAGGGTGGTTCATTTTCTGAAATGAATGAGACATACTTTAACAATTCACAAATTCCATGTTTTGGAAATGAATCTTGCAGAAATTCATTAAGCTGCTGCCTAAATTCTAAATATCAGAAATTACATGATTTCAATGATAAAAAAATACCTTGAGAAATTCTCTAAAATAGGCATGTGTGGATGAAAATGAACACAGTAGGAAGAACTGTTAACCAATTAACTAGTCCATGCTCTACTAATTGTAAAACAGAAACTAGGTGCCAATTATGCATAGATAATATCTGTCTTTGTGGTAGAACTTCCATGTGGCTGTGAAGACTGGTTTCTAAAGTTGTCCTCCCCAGACTGCCTCAGTGGGAAGATGTGTTTTCCTCTTTCAGTGCACATTTTCAATTGTTATGACTGTGCTAACTGAGTACTTACCACAGAGGCAACTGCTATTCTGAGTTTGCCTCACAACAATTACCGTTATATAGAGAGCTTAGGAACTATGCTCCAAATAACATATTTAGTTCAATTGTACAGCTAGGATTGAAATGTAGACCAACCTGAGGCCAAAAACTAAAAGCTGTTTTGCAGTTTGGGAATTTTATTTACAAAGGTCATCTTTATAAATGTATAATTATTATGATAACGTATTGCACTTTATAACTACAGAGAAACAATACTTACTCGGGACAATAACAAAATAATGATGGTGATAAAACTCTATTTTTTGTATGTACCATTTTCCAAATATTCTTTCTTATCATTCAGTTCAGTTCAGTTGCTCAGTCGTGTCTGACTCTTTGCGACTCCATGAATTGCAGCACTCCAGGCCTGCCTGTCCATCACCAACTCCCGGAGTTCACTCAGACTCACGTCCATCAAGTCAGTGATGCCATCCAGCCATCTCATCCTCTGCCGTCCCCTTCTCCTCCTTCCCCCAATCCCTCCCAGCATCAGAGTCTTTTCCAATGAGTCAACTCTTCGCATTAGGTGGCCAAAGTACTGAAGTTTCAGCTTTAACATCATTCCTTCCAAAGAAATCCCAGGGCTGATTTCCTTCAGAATGGACTGGTTGGATCTCACTGCAGTCCAAGGGACTCTCAAGAGTCTTCTCCAACACCACAGTTCAAAAGCATCAATTCTTTGACATTCAGCTTTCTTCACAGTCCAACTCTCACATCCATACATGATCACTGGAAAAACCATAGCCTTGACTAGATGGACCTTTGTTGGCAAAGTAATGTCTCTGCTTTTGAATATGCTATCTAGGCTGGTCATTACTTTCCTTCCAAGGAGTAAGCGTCTTTTAATTTCATGGCTGCAGTCACCATCTTTAGAAATTTTGGGGCCCAAAAAAATAAAGTCTGACAGTATTTCCACTGTTTGCCCATCTATTTCCCTTGAAGTGATGGGACCAGATGCCATGATCTTCGTTTTCTGAATGTTGAGCTTTAAGCCAACTTTTTCACTTTCCACTTTCAATTTAATCAAGAGGCTTTTGAGTTCCTCTTCACTTTCTGCCATAAGGGTGGTGTCATCTGCATATCTGAGCTTATTGATATTTCTCCCAGCAATCTTGATTCCAGCTTGTGCTTCTTCCAGTCCAGCATTTCTCATGATGTACTCTGCATAGAAGTTAAATAAGCAGAGTGACAATATATAGCCTTGACAATACTCCTTTTCCTATTTGGAACCAGTCTGTTGTTCCATGTCCAGTTCTAACTGTTGCTTCCTGACCTGCATACAGGTTTCTCAAGAGGCAGGTCAGGTGGCCTGATATTCCCATCTCTTTCAGAATTTTCCATAGTTTATTGTGATCCACACAGTCAAAGGCTTTGGCATAGTCAATAAAGCAGAAATAGATGTTTTTCTGGAACTCCCTTGCTTTTTCAGTGATCCAGCAGATGTTGGCAATTTGATCTCTGGTTCCTCTGCCTTTTGTAAAGCCAGCTTGAACATCAGGAAGTTCACGGTTCACATATTGCTGAAGCCTGGCTTGGAGAATTTTGAGCAGTACTTTGCTAGTCTGTGAGATGAGTGCAATTGTGCAGTAGTTTGAGCATTCTTTGGCATTACTTTCAAAAGGAATCTCTTTTTCTCATCTGAAAAATTAGACACATTCACAAAGCAATAAAATATTTATAACTATTGAATAAAACTGGAAAGTCCTCACTAGGGAAAAATAAATAGCACTAGTAAGCGTTCCATTCTTCACTCTTGGGAGCAACCATTTTGGTTGGGAAATACTGAACAAACTACTTTGCCTCCCTTTCCAAACTGACTTCTGCCACTGCCTTCATTTTCCTTGGCCATTGATTACCAAACAACCCAGCAGTTCTCTGCCCTAAAATCACTGTGGGCTCTGTCCACATGGGATAAGTACCTTCTCTGGAAAGATGCTTGAAGCTGTGTTCTTCATCTTTTCAATACTGAAATCAGTGAAATAGTGAAATCAGTGAATGGTAACTCTGATACCATACCCATCCCTACAACAGTGATCATTGTTCCAATGTGAAATAGTAATTCTTCCTCTTGGGCTCTTTTTTAGAGACATCTTCCAACAAAGACGTTTGGGTCCTGAGATAAAGAAACGTTTTTGACAATATATATGCATAATCCTTCCTCCAGGAAATCCAGATACTACCAGTGTGACTGAATTTTGAAGATTTGATAAATGCTGGAATTTTCTCAAAACTCTGTCCCATCTCTGATGATTAGGCCTTGTTTCATAAACAAGATAAAAACACAGGTGTTCTGGATGAAGTGGAATTTGGAAAAACTAACAATCTTCCAGTCTTGATTTTCACAGTATGTACCTGACACATACATGGCACAGGCAGTACATCATTCGTTTATAGTACCAATTGATTGGTTTTTTTAATGCAGTATCTCTGTCTATGTGTGTGTGTGTGTATATATATATATACACAATAAACTGCCATTTACCTAAATTAGTGACATGATCCTTATAACTGTCTCATGATACAAAACTCTAGATATATAAAGACACATCAGGTATCTGACTATTTGATTTAAATATACAGTTAGTATAGTTCTGGAATGTTTTCCTAATTAAAGACCTGATACACATAAAAACTAAAAATAAAACATTTTTTAAAACAAAAAAATCTACATTTTTGAAAAGTAAAAATATTTTTTAAATGTAAACATTTGGTTAAAAAATGTAAAATATTTTTACTTTTCCCTAATTAATTTTGCAGATATACTTAAATTAAGGCCATTTTAAAATTAGGTTCTGCTCTTTCCAAAGTAGCTTGTTATAAATAATTCTCATTTCACACTTGAACTAAAAACCATAAATGAATAACCTATGGCCCATGGCCAGGCACCCACAGGAGAGATGAATAGTCTTGCCATCTGTCATCCCAATGGGGCCTTCATAAATAGCACCAGACTGTCAGATTTAAACTGAGTTTAAAGAGGGACAATATGAGAAAACACACACGCGTGCGCGCGCGCACGCACACACACACACACACACACAGGAGAACATACTGAGAGCATGAACATAGGGGAAAAAATGAAATAACTTTTCCCTTAAATTCCCAAGAAAAGTAAGCACACATATCCATGTTCTGAGGACGGGTCCCAGGCTATTTCAGTAGGAAACCAAATCCTGTTCTAAAATTTTTAGACTTCACTCTGCTTCTAATCATCTATGCAAAACAGGAAATAGGTCATTCGTGCGTATGTGTGTGTGTGTGTGTGTGTGTGTGTGTATGTTAAGGCTATACTGGGGTTTCTTTCAGTTATATGGTTCTGTGATGATAAATAAAATTGCTTTTCCTGACAGATATTCCATTAACATTTCTGCCTACACAGGTTGTGCTTTTGTTCTCTTATTTTTGACATATCATTCTGTCTGCTTTGTTGTGTGTATGTCTCATTAAAAGGTGGTACTGCTTAATGGAATAGAAAAACTACATTTATAAATTATTCCAATCTAGCAAAGATGGGCATCCAGCATCTCTCCTTGTATAATTATTCAATTGAATGTGATACAGCAAAGTCATTAGTCAAATAAAACAATCAGGGGAACAAGCAATTGCACTGTGAGTCTACAGCGATGCAAATATGGTTCAGCACTAGCAAGCAGTCTTGCTTATAGCAGGACCTTCCAGGTACATCATATGTTCTATGAATAAGTCCTTAGGTGAAAAGCATAATTTAATGCTGGAGAACCACCATGCATCATAGAGTCACAAATTATATAACCCTTTGCTGCTGGATATAGAAAGGGGAAAATATATATTCCTGTGGAGTAGGGGATGTATAGATAAAAGCTGTCCTTTTCAATTCTTTAAGTTATCTTGACTGTGGCTATTATCATTCTGAAAGTGAAAGTGAAGTTGCTCAGTCGTGTCCGACTCTTTGCGACCCCATGGGCTGTAGCCTACCAGGCTTCTCTGTCCGTGGGATTTTCCAGGCAATAGTACTGGAGTGGTTTGCCATTTCCTTCTCCAGGTGATCTTCCCAACCCAGGGACGGAACCCGGGTCTCCCGCATTGTAGACAGACGCTGTACCGTCTGAGCCAGCAGAGAAGTCCTATTAGCATCCTACCTGGCTACATTTACGGAAGGACTGGGAGAGCAGTTTCTGCCAAAGTGTTACAAAAATCAGGTGAAAATGTTGAACTCTGAAAGAATTCTCAGATTTCTGGTGTTCTCAAAGCCTCTTGAAAGCATGTGAATCAATGAGATCAACATTCCTGAAAGTGTTCAAAAGAGAGCTGAATATATGTGTAGTCTAGGATAGTCTAGCTTTCTTTATCAATTGATAAGCTTCATAGAAGCTTACCAGTTGTGATGGTCAATAGTTTCACAAAGCTTTCATTCTCTGGAGTAAGGTATTTTTTATCAGATTCCTAATTGTACAGATGTTTTCTGTTGCTTTAGAGTTTGGATTATCTGAACATATATCAACAAGTGTGTAGAAATAAACAGTAATTTATACTAATTGTGATATAAAAAGATACTGTTGAATTTTTGAAATCCATGTTAATACTCTTTGTTGGTGAAATTTAAATATATAAATTTATATTTATATATTAAATATATATATTTATATAGTAAATATATATTTATGTTTTGAATATATATATGTAATTATGATAATGTCAAATTCAAAAGAGTTTTGAATGCATATTTAAGTAAGATTTTAGACTTCATATTATCTAGGAAATTCATTCTATATCTTCCTCTAAGGAGAGTCTTTTAATGTAGGCATTTAGCTATTACACATTATTTTCACTATAAATATTTATTTTCATATCTTTTTCACACCATTGTAAATAACTTTATTTTGTTTAAAACTGCATACGTAGGTGAGGAGGGCATGACAACCTACTTCTGTATTCATGGAGAACCCCATGGACAGAGGAGCCTGCTAGGCTATAGTCCACGGGGTTGCAAAAAGTTGAATATGACTGAAGAGACTTAGCATGCATACACGCACACGTAGGTAAATGAAAATGAAAGTGTTAGTTGCTCAGTCTTGTCAAACGCTTTGCAACCCTATGGACTGCAACCCACCTGGCTCCTCTGTCCATGCAATTGTCCAGGCATGAATACTGGAGTGGATAACCCTCCCCTTTTCCAGACACAGGTAAACTTCATCTTTATTATTTTCATTTCTCGATAAAAAACGAAGTCTGCTATATATTTGAAACAAAGAGTGTTGAGCCTGAACTGATTGAGAACCAGTTATCTAACCCAAACTTTTCATCTTACAAAGAGAGGAAATTGATGTACCAAGAAACAAATGACTTGCCCATTATCAGAGGAAAAAGTAAGGAACACAGCCACAGCTAGAAGGCCATCCTGACTCAGTTCAGAACTTTTGTTGCTCAACTAGTCTCTTTGGTCTAATAATATTTGGGGAAACTGACCTACAAAATGTAAGAGATTTCCCCAACATTCTATTGGGAAGGAATGAAAAATTTGCTTTACATTTTTTTTTTTTCATTTTCCCCATATTTTTCATTTTTGGTCTTCCCTGGTAGCTCAGCTGGTAAAGAAGCCACCTGCAATGCAGGAGATTTCAGTTCTATTCCTGGGTTGGGAATATCCACTGGAGAAGGGATAGGTTACCCACTCGTATTCTTGTGCTTTCCTGATGGCCCAGCTGGTAAAGAATCTGCCTGCAAGGCAGAAGACCTGGGTTCGATCCCTGGGTTGGGAAGATGCCCTGGAAAAGAGAAAGGCTACCCACTCAAGTATTCTGGCCTGGAGAATTCTATGAACTGTTTAGCCCATGGGGTCACAGAGTCAGACATGACTGAGCGACTTTCACATTTTTTCTGCTTTGCTGCTGGTAAAATCAAACTGACTGGCTGATTTCAGTTCAAATCTTCCTAGGACTCACTTTGTCTGACTGTTTTTGCCCACTGTTTATTTTAACTACCACCTTGAAAATGTGATCTATGAATATATTCAAAAGGGGACAAGTAAAATAATTGAATCTATGTAAAGAAATCCACAGTGTGTTTTTCTTTAACTATGCTAACCTTTGTACATAATAAATTAAAAGAGTACTTTTGGTGATTGCCTGAAAAAGAAATCACTCTTTGAGAATTATTTGTAAACTGTGGTATACAACTATGATGGAGCTTCCCTGGTGGCTCAGACAGTAAAGAATGTGCCTGTAATGCAGAGTTCCATCCCTGGGTTGGAAAGATCCCCTGGGGAAGGGAATGGCTATTCACTCCAGTATTATTCCCTGAAGAATTCCATGGGCAGAGGAGCCTGGTAGGATACAGTCCACGGGGTCGCAAAGAGTTGGACACAAATGAGCAACTAACACTTCACTTCATATGACTATGATAAGATTTTATTACTATTCAGAATGCCTCAAAGCTGTTTATTTCAACAAATACTTTTTTTATTGGTTAAAAACATTTCTGTTCTAAAATTAAAACACATTCTTATACTTTTTTAATAAAGGATTTTAAGTTTTCATTTTATGTTTAGGCATTAACCCTACTTAAAGTATGTACATGTTTGTTTTTTGAGACATATCTGATGTATTATTTTTCAAATACTTATAATTGATTAAGTTAGAACAATTAAATAACTAGTCAACCTTTTTTTTTTTTTATGCTGTCTCTGGTGAAATTTCAAATTTCCACAGTTCCTGGGTTTCTATTTTATTTTGTATGACTATTAGTCCCTTTCTTTTCCAATACAGTGTTGCTTTAATTACTAAACATACTTGAGATTTTATTAAAACATCAGTTTCTCCTGTTAATAGCCTAGTGATCTTCCATAATAATTTCAAAATCATATTGTCAAGTGTTTTTAATTTAACTTGAGAATGTGATTGATTACTCTGATTTATAGTTTAATTAGAAACACTTGACCTCTTAATGATACTGACTTTTACTTCTCATTAGACATCCATGGAGAAATATTATAATATATAGTTTGTGTTATGGACTCTAATAATATTTTTATATATTTCCATAAAATTCTTACTTTTAACAAATAGACATATTTTCTTGTTTTGGATAATATTTATGGATATTTTGATTATATTTTATCTCATATTCTTTCATTGTTTTCATGTGATAACATATATTTTTATTTCTGCAGGATAAGGACTTAGGAGTTTAATTGCTGGGCTGTATGGTATTAGTTTTCAAGAAACTGCCTATTTTCCATAGGGGCTGCATCATTTTACATTATTACCACAATGTATGTGTGATTCAGCTTTGTCATGTCCTTGTGAGAGTTTGACCAAGGGAACATTTCATGCAAAGATGGGCTTGATAAAGGACAGAAATGGTATGGACCTAACAGAAGCAGAAGATATTAAGAAGAGATGGCAAGAACACACAGAAGAGCCGTACAAAAAAATCTTTATGACCCAGATAATCACAATGGTGTGATCACTGACCTAGAGCCAGACATCCTAGAATGTGAAGTCAAGCAGGCCTTAGAAAGCATTACTACAAACAAAGCCAGTGGAGGTGATGAAATTCCAGTGGAGGTATTTCAAATCCTGAAAGATGATACTGTCAAAGTGCTGCACTCAATATGCCAGTAAATTTGGAAAAGTCAGCAGTGGCCACAGGACTGGAAAAGGTCAGTTTTCATTCCAATCCCAAAGAAAGGCAATGCCAAAGAATGTTCAAACTACCGCACAATTGAACTCATCTCACATGCTAGTAAAGTAATGCTCAAAATTCTCCAAGCCAGGCTTCAGCAATATGTGAACCGTCAACTTCCTGATGTTCAAGCTGGTTTTAGAAAAGGCAGAGGAACCAGAGATCAAATTGCCAACATCCTCTGGATCAAGGAAAAAGCAAAAGAGTTCCAGAAAAACATCCATTTCTGCTTTATTGACTATGCCAAAGCCTTTGACTGTGTGGATCACAATAAACTGTGGAAAATTCTTCAAGAGATGGGAATACCAGACCACCTGACCTGCCTCTTGAGAAACCTGTATGCAGGTCAGAAAGCAGCAGTTAGAACTGGACATGGAAAAACAGACTCGTTCCAAATAGGAAAAGGAGTACATCAAGGCTGTATATTGTCACCCTGCTTATTTAACTTCTATGCAGAGTACATCATGAGAAATGCTGGACTAGAAGAAACACAAGCTGGAATCAAGATTGCCGGGAGAAATATCAATCACCTCAGATATGCAGATGACACCACCCTTATGGCAGAAAGTGAAGAGGAACTCAAAAGCCTCTTGATGAAAGTGAAAGAGGAGAGTGAAAAAGTTGGCTTAAAGCTCAACATTCAGAAAACGAAGATCATGGCATCCGGTCCCAACTCTTCATGGGAAATAGATGGGGAAACAGTGTCAGACTTTATTTTTTTTGGGCCCCAAAATCACTGCAGATGGTGACTGCAGCCATGAAATTAAAAGACGCTTACTCCTTGGAAGGAAAGTGATGACCAACCTAGATAGCATATTCAAAAGCAGAGACATTACTTTGCCAACAAAGGTCCATCTAGTCAAGGCTATGGTTTTTCCTGTGGTCATGTATGGATGTGAGACTTGGACTGTGAAGAAGGCTGAGCACCGAAGAATTGATGCTTTTGAACTGTGGTGTTGGAGAAGACTCCTGAGAGTCCCTTGGACTGCAAGGAAATCCAACCAGTCCATTCTGAAGGAGATCATCCCTGGGATTTCTTTGGAAGGAATGATGCTAAAGCTGAAACTCCAGTACTTTGGCCACCTCATGCGAAGAGTTGACTCATTGGAAAAGACTCTGATGCTGGGCTGGATTGGGGGTAGGAGGAGAAGGGGACGACAGAGGGTGAGATGGCTGGATGGCATCACTGACTTGATGGACCTGAGTCTTGGTGAACTCCTGGAGTTGGTGATGGACAGGGAGGCCGGGTGTGCTGCGATTCATGGGGTCTCAAAGAGTCAGACACGACTGAGCGACTGAACTGAACTGAACTGAACTGTGTGAGTTTGATACTCTCACATTTTAAGAAAAGTAGACATTCTAATGTGTGTATTATGATATTTAATTGTCATTTTCATCTGCATTTCCATAGTGATTGATAATTTCATTGCTTACTTGCCATTTGTTTGTCATATTCAATGAGCTATTTGTTCATGTCTTTGGCCTATCATCAAATTGCTTGATTGGTTTATTGTTGAGTTTTGAACATTGTCTTACTTCAAACTGCTATAACAAAATACCATAAACTGTGTGGCTTTAATATTTATTTCTCATAATTATGAAAGCTAAGAAGTTCATGAAGAAGCTGCTTGTCAATACTGTTTCTGATGATTTCCTTCCTGATTTGCCCACAGTCACATTGTCACTGTGTCCTTAGATGGCAGAGAGAGAGAGGAGAGGAAAAAGGAGAAAAGGGAGAGAAGTGGAAGAAAGGGAGTGGGGAGAGCAGAAGGGAGAGGGAGAGAGAGAAACAGATATACTGAGAGAGGGAGCATGGTCTAGTCTGTCTTCTTATGAGGACATTGCCCTTATCGTAGGGATTCTACCATATGATCTTATCAGAACCTCATTATCCTGCAAAGATCCCACCTCCAAATACCTTGATATTTATGTATTCACCACATGAATTCTGAATAGATATAAACATTCAGTCCTTAGCAAGTGTTCTATACGTATATTCTAGACAGTAATCCTTTGTCCCTGGGCATATATCTGGAGAAAACTCCAATTCAAAAAGATAACATTGTTTTCATGACTGCTAACACAATACCATTCTGCAGCCCATGGATTAAGGAGTAACTTATATTTCATAAGGTTATAGTCATAGTAGTGATTCCTCCAATGGATCTTATCAAAGTCACCTGGAAACCTGGAAAGAACTGACCATTAAGAAAATTTATGATCATGGGAAGAAATCAAAGTATCAAATATAAACATTAATAAGATTTAGAAGAAGTTGATTCCAACCCTCATGGATGACTCTGAGGAGTTCAGACTTCACTGGAAGAAGTTCTGGAGATGTGATGGAAACAAAGTACTGGAATGGCAGGTAGAGCCTGAAAAGGCAGCTGAAGTGATGTAATTTCATGGTAAAACTAGATTGGATAAGGAGTTGCTTCTCATGGATAAGCAAATAAAGCTTCTTGAAAGAGAATCTACTTCTGGTGAAAGCTCTTGAAATGACAACAAAGGATGTAGAATGGCATATAAACTTAGTTGATAAAGCAGTGGTGGAGTTGAGAGGACTGATTCCAAATTTGAAAAAAAGTTCTACTGTGGGTAAAATGCTATCAATCAGCCTTACATGCTACAGTGAACTTGTTTGTGAAAGGAAGAGTCAATCCGTGTGGCAAACTTCACTGTTATTTTAAGAAACTGTCACAGCCACCACCACCCTGATGGGCCAGCAAAAAGAACATGGCCCGCTGAAGGCTCAGATGATGTGAACAAAGCGATCTTAAATCAAGTTACAAACTTTTTTTTTTTTTTAGACGTTATGCTATTGTATACCTAATTGACTACAATAAACATCATTTTTCTATGTTAGAAAACAAACAAAAAATATGCAACATGCTTTATTGTGATATTCACTTTCTTGAAGTAGTCTGGAACCAAACCTGAAGTATCTCTGGGAAATGCCTGTAGCCACATTTAAAGAAGAGCTTCCCATGACCAAGTACTTGATTAAAACAAAACAAATCAAAACACACTTAGATAGTTCAATGCCATGATCAATAAGAAAACTGTCAGTTGATGCAAATGGATGACTGGAAGGTCTCCCTCTTGGGATCTCTTTACTTTAGGTGGACTATTAGAACTGAAGGTCAGGGTCCAGAAGAACTACTAATTTAATTGTCATTCAGTCCAATTGTTGTTGTTGTTTAGTTGCTAAGTTGTGTCCAACTGTTTTGCAATCTCATGGAGTATAGCCTACCAAGCTCCTCTGTCCATGGGATTTCTCAGCAAAAATACTGGAGTGGGTTGCCATTATTTCTCCAGGGCATCTTCCTGACCCAGGGACCAAGCCTGTGTCTTTTACAGGTGATGACACATGACATCAGCAGGCGGTACTGAGCCACCAGGAAAGCAACTTCAGTCCAATATCACAGTCAAGTAAAATTTATCTATTTTCCAATTGCTTGTCCCTGTAGAAGAGGTGCTGGCCCTTGGACCACCCATGGAGGAGCAGTGCCCACACTGGCTTGTGCAGCTCCTCAACTGTGGCTTTGCAACTGCCACTGAATGGTGTGCATCTAGGAGCCTTGGGTAGTTCTGAACCTGGATCCACATCTCAGCACAAGAAGGGGTGACCTACTCTGCCTCTCTTTGTCTCCTGGCTCCAAGTGCTGCATCCCCCAACTCCACCCACAGATGAGGAGGTAAGGAAGCCAAAACCAGACAAAGCAGGGCTAGTGACCCCAGATAACAAATAGGAAGAAGCCTTTCAAACATTTTTTAAAAGAACAATCAAGAAGGCCATACAAAAGGAATTGTATGAAGAACTGCTATGGAAGAAAGAGCATTCCAGATTTTTTAATATCCCAGGATTTTCTCTTTGAAGAGGATGTAACAAAAATCCAAAATATAATCTCCTTGCTTTCTGATACCAGTTTTCCTCCTAAAAAACATCTCACTACTAATCAAGCTTGAAGATTGCTTGGTTTCCTTTGACCATGTGACAGTTCTACTTACTATTGTCTGTTTTACTTTTCTGTTTTAATGTAATTAGGTTGTTGTTCAGCTGTGCTTGACTCTTTGGTACTCCATGGACTGCAGCATGCCAGGCTTCCCTGTCCTTCACCAATTCCTGGAGCTTGCTCAAACTCATGTCCATTGAGTTGGTGATGCCATCCAACCATCTCATCCTCTGTTGTCCCCTTCCCCTGCTGCCTTCGATCTTTCCCAGCATCAGGGTCTTTTCCAATGAGTCAGCTCTTTGTATTGGGTGGCCAAAGTATTGAAGCTTCAGCTTCAGCATCAGTCCTTCCAATGAATATTCAAGGTTGATATCCTTTAGGACTGACTGGTTTGATTCCCTTGCTGTCCAAGGGATCTCAAGAGTCTCCTCCAGCGCCACAGTTTGAAGACATCAGTTATTTGGCCCTCAGCTTTTTTTATCATCCAGCTCTCATACTTGATCCACTGGAGAAGGGATAGGCTATCCACTCCAGTATTCTTGTGCTTCCCTTTGGCTCAGCTGGTAAAGAACCCACCTTCAATATGGGAGAACTGGGTTTGATCTCTGGGTTGGGAAGATCCTCTAGAGAGGGGAAAGGCTACCCACTCCAGTATTCTGGCCTGGAGAATTCCATGAACTGTATAGTCCATGGGGTCACAAAGAGTCCAACATGACTGAGTGACTTTCACTTTTACGTTTCTCACACTTGCACCATAGCTTTGGAAAAACCATAGCTTTGAGTATATGGACCTTTGTAGGCAAAGTAACATCTTTGCTTTTTAATATACTGTCTAGGTTTGTCATTGCTTTTCTTCCAAGGAGCAAGTGTCTTTTAATTCCATGGCTGCAGTCACTGTCCACAGTGATTAGGTGGCCACTTGCATTTCTTTTTCTCTCTTTTTTTTTTTTTTAATTTTTTAAACTTAAAAACTGGATGGTAATTGCTTTATAATATTGTGTTGGTTTCTGCCATAAATCAACATGAATTAGCCACAGGCATACATATGTCCCTTCCATCTTGAACCTCCCTCCCATCACCTACCCAATCCCATCCCTCTAGGTTGTCACAGAGCACTAGGTTGAGCTCCTTGCATCATATAGCAAATTCCCACTGGCTATCTAATTTACATATGGTTTTATATATATATATGTGTGTATATATATATATATATATATATATTCATGCAACTTTCTCCTTTCTTTCTGATTCCAATTTATATTTCACTGTATAACTGACACCAAATCTTCTGAGTTTACTGCAAGACCTCTGTTGTTGTAGCTGGATGTATTTCCCCAAACTGTCACTTTTGTCTCTCTTATGCAGGCTGCTGTATAGTTTAAAGTCCATGTAATGACCTAATCTGGCTCTATTTCCATCACATACAGCTAGTTCTAGCTCTTTCATCCCACACCTATCCCTCCTTTGCCCAGCAGGACCCTTTCATGGAAAAGTTTCAAACTGCTTATTTGACTGAAAATAATTTGTCTATTGAGGTTTCCAGGTGGATCAGCTAAAGTATTTTCCTGTCAATACAGGAGATGTAGGTTCAATTCCTGGTTTAGGAAGACCCCCAGGAGAAGGAAATGATAACCCACTCCAGTATTCTTGCCTGGGAAATCCCATGTCCAGAGGAGTCTGTTGGGCTACAGAACATGGGATCGCAAAAGAGTCAGACAGGACTTAGCAACTAAACAACAACAACAACAATTTGTGTATTACAAATGAATATTATTTATATATTAGTATAATTGATCAGAATATTGTAAGAGAAAAGTCATTTTATGATGTATAGTCAATTAGCAGTTAATCTGATATGAAAATATGGACATTTACTTCTATGATTTTTTTTCACTTCTATGTTTTTTAAGCCCTATTTTGTGTCTTTCTTTGTTTGTATGGTAAAGCAGAACCTGATAATTATTTCCACTGAGTAATATGTACTTTGTAAAACTCTTCCTGAAGTGAGCAAATACTAAATATTATTTACTTTTAGATTCTTTTTTTTTTTACTTTTAGATTCTTATAAAAAATAACATTAATCCATCTTTTCTTTATGTATAAAAGGATGAAAACATACCAGAATTAAGAAACATAAGATATTATATAGAGATAAAGAAAAAAGAAAGTATTCTACAAAGATGCATGACATCACTGAGAGATAAACAGCCTTGTTTCTGTCTTATCTAAGGTTAAAGTATACTTTGTGAAAAATAACAAGATGATAATTGAACAAACTCAAAAATAGGCTCCCTAGAAGGCTAAGCAAGAGGTCTAAGGAAGGACATAGTGAATCCCATAGTCAATTCAGTTTTCTCTCCAACAATTTTATCATGATATTAAGAAGAGTTTTCATTCACAAGATAGATATTTGGTAAAAACAAGAAAGAGAGGGATCTATGTGTATTTAACCAACAGTCTGCCAATAAGTGAACAGTCCTGTACTAAATACTTATGTGCATAACAGTTTGCTATACCTGAAAACATTGTATTAGGTGGTGTAGTTTCTATTGCTATAAAACAAAAGGTGTAAATAACAGTTTGAAATATCTATACCAGAAATAACACTCAACACCAGGTAGCAAGGTATGCAATACATAAGTTGGTGAAGACAGAACAAGCACTCAATAAATATTATCAATAATGATAAGATATAAAAGTTTAAAGAAGAAAGACACTGTCATTGGGTGGGGTGATTAAAGATGACTTTATGGAGAGTTAGGACATATGCTAGGCCTGGAAGAATGATTATAATATGCACATGATAGAAGTATAAACTGGGAGATGTGTAAATATTGTTATATAATGTGAAGTACCAGAATATCAGTGTGAAGAAAGAGACAAAAACCCACTGGCTTATTTATAAGAAATATAGGGAGTATACAAATAGAAGAATAGGAGAAAGGGAGTTGCTTCCAGAGTTGGGAGAAATTTGGGGACCACTGTGTTAAATAAATCATTCATCAAGATGTTTATTTCACTGGCCTTCAGTTTCTTCAAATGTGTAACAACATAAATTATTATGTTGCCTCCTCATTGTATTAAGCTGTGATTAAGTTCTGTGGTTGTGTGAGAAGTTGCTTCAGCTCACTCTTTCAGACCCTATGAACTGTAGCCTGTCAGGCTCCACAACAATGGCAAGCACACTGTAGTGGGTTGCCATTTCCTTCTCCAGGGGATCATCCCAACCCAAGGATCAAACCTGAGTCTCTTATGTCTCCCTGCATTGGCAGGTGGGTTCTTGACCACTAGCACCACCTGATTAAGTTCTTGGAAAATCCTAATGGGGGGTATTCATGGGCTGGTGTTGTGTCAGAGTCTTTTGAGAATTGTGAGTGCTAAATCATGTCAGGTTTAAAAGTATTAGAATGAGAAATCTCTGTCTTAAAGACATGGCATTAAAAGTCATTTTTATTCACAAGATGAAAATAGGCACTACAACACACACTTTTTCCCTTTAATCCTGCCTCTGGTGAGGGGAATCTAATAAGGTTTCTAGTTAACAAATCAAATAAAATATAATGACTAATTTTTAATGGCTTTTTAAATGATTGCCCACAACTCTAATGAGTAATTATATCATTTGCTCTAATGGAATTCATGAAATTAATTATGGATTTTGAAGAAAAAGTATATATGGCATTTCTGTGAAGAAAGAGGTGACATAGGAGTGCTAGACTCATAATAGGGAATTGTACACATTTTGTATAATCATATTTTAGTGCAATCTACAAGAATTTGTCTTTTATACTTTTTGGCTCTATTTCAGTTTTGTTTAATCACCATTCTTGATATATTTTATTGAATTTGGTTGAATATTTGCCATAAAAACTGCAGTCCAATTGATTTGCTCACATCAGAAAACTAGTCCTCAGTAACATGAAGGGACTTACTTGAAGACACACAGTTTATCAATCACTGGTAAAAGAAGACCACCCATGTGGTCTGAGTCTATGATTTTGAGGTTCTATTTTTGATAGCTAGCACAACAGAAGCCCCATGTTGGCAACATGTGAAACAATTCAAATCAGCAATATTCATATAGTATGTTTTTACTGGCTAATATTTTAGCAAGAATTTTCTGATCAACATAATGATACAAATGATTAAAGATGAAAACTACTGCATGATAAACAGTAAATGAACACAGTCCCAGGTTAACTTTTTGTTTGGTAGTATCATGTTTCTAACAGCACATCTAAATTCTAGTTTGCAAATCCAGGGAAGCATTTCTAAAATAATTATGTGGATCATGAGTTTGGGGCAATTTTGACCCCCTCTAACTATAGCCCCAGACCTGCTATATTGTTGGAGTTCAGATCATTGAACTTCAAATGGTCTCAAATCGTCACAAATGGAAATTATTCTCTTAACTACTAAAGTCACCCTTCAGTTCATCTTACATGCCAAATTTCAAGGAAGTGACAGATCCTGTCACTCATGGCACAAACAAGAAAAGCTGCAGCTGGATGTTTATCATCTGGCATCTGGAAGGAAATTCATGAATCTACCTTAGAAGAGTGAGCAATTTCTCCATGTGTGGTCTGTGTTTGTTCCAGGTTACCTTTCATCCAAAATCCTTCCTTAATGGTATTATGAAGAAGAACTTGAGTTTCAAAAAAGTTTCCACTGTGTTCCTATGGGTAAACAGGCTAAGTCAATTCTTGTTTCAATGCTTTCTTAAAAATATATCAAAGAGGAAAGGAACATCTTGAGAATTTAAAATATTTCTTCCAAGGTCGTTGTCATTTTTGCTCTATTGCTTTCTCTGACACATAGCTCTCCTGTAAAGCAAATGTCCAAGAATCACAAATGAAAGGTAAGAAGAAAGATTGTTTGGTTTTCATTCTTTTAAGGGATGAAGAAACAATTTCTGTACAGGTTCCTGAGAATAATAACAGTCACTATTTCACTCAGTGTAACGTTTTTATGACCAAGATCCACAAATCTTTGTTAGATCATTTCCAATAATGTTTGTTTATTTAAATGCTAATTTATTTTAAACCATTTTTCTTCACCAGACTTTCTTGGAATTAATAATTACAAAAAATAATAGTCAATTACAGAGTCAAATGATAATTCAGGCAAGTACTTTGGTGTAGGATAGGCATACATACAGATGTAGCAGCACTTTTTCCATTGATTTTTTTTTTTTTTTTTTTTTTTTACTGAAGAAAAATTTACTAAGATCTAGATGTGAATAGGGGCTTCTCAGGTGACATTAGTGATAAAGAACACACCTGCCAATGCAGGAGACTTAGGAGAGGTGAGTTCGATCCCCAGGCCAGGAAGATCCCCTGGAGAAGGGCACGACAACCACTCCATAGTCTTGCCTGGAGAATCCCCATGTACAGAGGAGCCTGGTAGGGTACAGTCCATAGGGTTGCAAAGAGTCAGACACAACTAAAGAGACTTAACATAGATGTAAATAAAACTGATTTAACTATAAAGGGTCGACCTTACAGTTAAGAATTCCCTATGAACATGCCATATTTCCATAGATGAGACTAGACATTACCTGTTCACCCAAACATAATGAGCAGAATCATGAATATTAACTAATTCTCTCTTAGATTAATTTAATTACTAAAGGAATTCCTAAAGTTCCCTAATATAAAATTATAAATCATTTTAAAAGGATGCACTCTGCTGTTATTTAACACTTTATTTGATCACAGACCTCTTTTTCTTAGTTATAAGACTTAGGTTATCTAAACTATACATTGGAAAAGTCTGATAAAGGAGAGAGAATAGAAAATGAGCTTTCAACCTTTTTTTTTAATATAAATTTATTTATTTTAATTGGAGGTTCAACCTTTTAAAGTTTCCTCCAGTTTTAAATTTATTTCTTCCTAACTTTAGGAACAAGACTATTCACATTATCTTCAGGGCACCACTATCAATTTTACATAGATGTAAACAAAATAATTGTCAAAAGCCTATTATGTGGCAGGCACTGTAATAGAAATTAACAGATAAGGAAAAATGAAGCTAATACTCTCTCTTGTCTGGAATGTTACCACAACAGGAGGGGAAGAAAGCTATTAAGAATTAGTTATAAGAAAGTGAAAGGTTGCTTTGTTGTTATTAATAGTAAGAACTTTCTTTCAGTGAGGTGGTCCTATTGCCCTGTTATTCTCATTAAAAAAAAATGTTGTATAAATTGTATCTGCTTTATGGAGAATGACACTTGTAATGTATGGAACCAAGAACCGATATAGTCAAATCTCAGAGTTAGCAAATAAAATATATTCAAATGCAGTTCTGTCCAAATATGAAGTTTTTTTAAACATGTCTACTTTCTTTGAATAGAAAATAGTTCAACTTAAGGGAATAAATATTTTACAAAGAAAGTAACATTACATCTGAAGCTGTAAAGATGGTTCAGTGATAGGGGAGGGTATTACAGACCAAAGATATGAAAATTACAAAGGCACAACTATGTGTAAAACATAAGCTAATCTGGTAATTAGTTTAACATGTTTAGCATAGAATTTTTAAAAGGATGTGATAGGAGATAAATTCAAAAGGAAGTAGAAAAGGATTTCAAAGGCCATGTTGAGGTCTATAAACTTTATTCAATAGGTCATGGAGCTGCAGTGAAAATATCCTACTTAAGGTTATTACAGAATATTGAGCAGAGTTCCCTGTGCTATACAGTAAGTCCTTGGTTATCAATTTTAAATATAGCAGTGTGTATATGTGAATCCCAAACTCCCAATTTTTTATTATTGGGAAAATAATTGTTTTTTAAATCAGTGATCATAAAGGCAGATCAATAGAAATTATGGAAATGGAAACACAAAGAAAAAATAATAATTTGGAAAGTAACACAACCTGATTTGGCTCTCTGGAAGTTAATTTTGGAACAGTTTGGAATGAGAAAACTATTAAGGAGGTTACTTTAGAAACAGATAAATTGGAAGTTCTGAAAGGTATGTTTTAAGGTGGTATTATTGGTCATGGAAATGGCAACCCACTCCAGTATTCTTGCCTAGGAAATCTCATGGACTGAGGAGTTTGGTGGTCTGTAGTTCATGGGGTCGCAAAGAGTGGGACACAACTTAGCAACTGAGCATATTGGTCATGGAACTTGAGAACAACCACATATCTGTCCCAGTTCATACCACATTATTTCGGCTAAGGTCCCAGAAATAATATTATATTCTCCAGTCAATAAGACTATTGGGCTAGATTGCCCTTGGCCCTAGACTAGGTATCTGAGACACTTTTTATTAGCTTGAGTCTTTGTTTTCAGCTTTTCTCCATATCATTTTAATCCATCTTGCTGTTTCCTTGCCAAACAATTTTTTAAATCCACTCAAGAAAGTAGAGTAATTGCTCATAAATCAAGAAAAAAATTACTATGTATCTGGCCGCATGCTTAAATGCCATTTTCTACCAGGAAGCAGTAGTATGGCAACATTCAGACAGTACTTCTACTCCCACACTCTGTCTGTGTCCATGCTGATTTATAAACCTAATATTACTTTTTCACTCTCATCCATACAGCTAATATCTATTCATTCAAACTGGAGTTGCAGTCACACAAATTCCATGAAACTATCTCCTATTACTCAAATGTATGAGCCTTCTCTTTGCTGAAGTTCTACTGTATTTGAAGATTATCTCAATTTAACACTGAAAAATTCCATGTGCACTTCTTGCAATGATCAACTAAAATGGAACCTCAAGTCCAGTTTAGGGTTGGAATACACCAATTAAAAGATGTTTAAAACACTGATCCTTAAACTTTTGCCAGATAGTAAATTTGATTCACCTAATTTTGGTTTTACTGAATATTTTGAAAATCACAGAACAATCCAGACTTTCTCAGCTATTTTCTTTGAACAGAAAATTAAACTCATCCCACAGGAGTTGAGGTCACAGGGAGACATCTTTGGCTGAAGATAATCAATAATTGGCTTTGACTTTCCATTCTCTGAAAAATGATGTTAATAGACAATTGGAAACCCCAAAGAATGAAAGGCTTTAAGAAACCACAAATCAATAGAAACATTTTTCATGTATGATTCATATCTGCACAGCCATTTTGCACTAAATGTGGGCATCAGTGCTCTGTTATGTCTGACTTTTTGCAACCCCATGGACTGTAGCCCACCAGGCTCCTCTGTCCATGGGATTCTTCAAGCAAGAATACTGGAGTGGGTTGCTATTTCATTCTCCAGGGATCTTTCCAAACCAGGAATAGAACACTTGTCTCTTGCATCTCCTCCACTAGCAGGCAGATTCTTTACCACTAGCACCACCTGGGAAGCCCTAAATTCTCCCTGGAAGAGGTGATCATGGTGAGAAACCATGGCAATCTACTTGTGGACAGAGGAAATGATGGTCATGGTTTCTCACCATGGTCATCTCTTCCAGGGAGAACTCAAGGCTGACAGTGTATGTTACGTGCATTGAGGTGAACTTTTTTAAAATTGAAACACATTAGAGGAGACAAGAGTTGGTAAGAAGAAAAGCTTAAAACAACATAATATATACATATTGATACACAAGCCAATGTCAGTATTCTGAATAGATACACATCTAAGAACATTAGGAGTGATGTGAGGTCACTCACTGCCAAAAAGACAGGATGGTGTGTCATATACAAGGCACACATGTTGACTGTTAACAGAAGCACCACCTGTGTGTGTGTATTTGTTAAGTCAATTCAGTTCTGTCCAATTTTTTGTGACCTTATAGACTGTAATCCACCAAGCTCCTCTGTTTATGGGATCCTACAGGCAAGAGCACTGGAGTGGATTGCCATGCCCTCCTCCAAGCCATCTTCCAGACCCAGGGAGGGAATTTGCGTATCTTATGCTCCATGCATTTGCTGGTGGGTTCTTTACCCTAGTGCCACCTGGAAAGCCCATGAACCACCTCCTATCTAGCCATAATTTGGCACTGAAGTCCATGAATCCATAGAGAAAGTTGTTTATATATGACTTTTTTCTACTTGTATAATTCCTTTTTTAATCTTTCTGTTCTTTCTCTTTTAAAAAATTATTTATTTAATTGGAGGATATTATATGGGGATGACTTTTTGTTCTTGGTTCTCACACATGCCTTACCAGTTTTTTATTTTTATTCCTAGCCCAAACCAGAGCCCACCTTTGCTATATCCATTCTTCCAGAATGGAGAAAAATAAGATCAAAAGAGATGCTAAAGTATACATGATGTTAAGGATAGTGCAGTTGCTAATATACAGTTGGTTCTCATAATTTGTATTAGTTATATTCTGTAAAGTCATCATGAGCCAGAATTATTGAATATTAAAGCATTACTCCTAGGGGAAATAGAAGGTTAGGTTTATCTGAGCTTCTAGTCACAACACTTTCATAGACCCATCAGTATATAACTGGTCTTGTGTATATTTCTATTTAAAGACATCACATCCAATATATACTTGTAACTCACCTATTAATACAATGAACTCAAAGCCAAAACAACTGTAACCCATGCCTAAACAAAGCTTATCTAAGGTATAGTTTCTCTGAAAGGCACACTGTACTGTTCTTGTGTTTGGGAACACTAGATAGCACTTTAACACTGCACCTGGGGGCCATTAAAAAGAAAAATCACCAACAAACAGCAGAAAATGTGACAGTCAATAAACCATAGAAAGAACACTTGTTTACATTATGAAAGGCAAAACAAGGTGGTGGAACACTGCCCATTTTTACCTCTCTGGTGACATGTGTGTATTGGGTGACTCATATCTTTTTTTCCTGCTCTGTACATATCTATGAACGTCTGAAAAAGTGCCATGGGTATTAATTTGGGGATTACTAATAAATTTGAGTCAGCAGGTGGAATAACAAATCAAATCCAGGAATAGTGAGAGCAAACTGTACACAGAAGAGTCTGGAAGAGAAACCAATTTGGAAGAGATGTCAATGATTTCACCTTGTCATATTTAGACTTCCAGAAGGAGATCTCTGGGGCATTTTATAATTATGAGACCAGTCTCCTAGTAGAGAAGAGAGTAAAAGCAGAAAAATTTGGGGATCAGTTGTCATATCAGAGACAATCAATGTACCAAAAAATACAAGAAATTCACTTGGAGAAAAGGGGTGAAATTTGGGAAAGAACACACTCTGATAAGAAATGAAAATACTAATAAGTCATGCTTCTTACTTTCTTAAAGAAGGAGTATAATATTTAAACTGTAAATATTATAGTAATATTATTGTATTATAAGGCCAACTTATATTTATAGAGAGTGATCAGAACTGACCAGAAAATGAAGTCATATATATTTACCGGGCTTTTATAATTATTATTTTTTTTACAATCCACCATCTTCACATTTTCCTTACCACTGTCAACTGGATCCATTGATATTTTCCATATGCTTACCACATAATTTCTGAATAAAACAGAAAGCTTTAAAGTATTTAGTCATTCTTAGTCTATTCAGCTCAAATACAATGAGGCTAATGGAAATATACACATATTAGTTAAGTTTATCCTGAAATCAGAGGTTCCTTTAAGCTTGTTGATTTCATCTAACTTAACTTCAGCTTCTAATCTCATGACTTGGACTTCTAGTATTCCCTGGACTCTGAGACCTTTTCTTCTAAACTGTTTAGTGCATCATCCTCTCCCTGAGCAGAGTGTCAATGGCTGGTGTCATGTTACCCACCTTGAGAAATGAAATTCTGTCATTTCATCCAATACTGCTTACTCCCTAGATTCTTCAATAACAGATTATCTCAACTTTAAGGAGTCTTCATTACTTTAACTAAGACTCCAGTTCTTAATATTACATATTCTGATTGAAGACTGCTACAGCCTTCAAACATTGAAATTAGAATTCCAATCTAATCTCTTTACACCCCAAACAACCCTCACAATCTCTCAGTGCCTGTCTCCTGAATTGAGTGAATCAATTCAAGCCTTTGCTTCAATAAACATCCTAAGATACAAAATAAATAATCTCATAAAACATGTATAGAATTTTTAAATTCTATATTGTAGTAAAAAATAATAATCTATAATTCATGCTGACTTTTGTTTTTACAGATCAATAATTACTGTATATCATGTGAGTTTGGGCAGAGTTGAAATCCTCTAGATTTTAACTTGTCTTTCTCAGGCCTCCTATAACCACCTCTTTATGGTAATGCTTTTCACATCTGCCTATCTCACTCTCTTTTCATTTATACTTTTGATACTATGTAATCTCTTATTAATCTCTGATTTTCTGATAACTTTTTGCATTCCACAGGTATGCAAGCTGTTTGGTCATGTATCATAACCTACCCTCCATAAGCTAAATATTTCCATACACCTTTGCTTTGTCTCTCCAACTATGTTTGTATCTATCCTAGTCACTACTTGTAACTACACTTTTCCATTTCTAACAGCACTGTCCTAAATGTGTGCATTCAACCTTTTATCGGAGTTTTGCTAGCAGCATCTCATTCCTATTGATTCTTGAAATCCAATATATGGAAATGATTGAAGATTAGAATTCCTAATGCAGATTCTGCTTACTTTAATTAGTACTTGCTTGTCAGATCAAATACTGTATTCATAAGACAATGGTGCCTCAGCTCCTCCACTCCTTGATTGACAGACTTTATTTATTAGTACTTCATTCTTGATCTCTCACCACCTGCCCAAATCCTACTGCCTTGGGCTTCTCAATAATTATACCAAAAGTGCATGTCCTTCCCTAATACATTCCATAAACAGTTGGTACTTTGCCATTAAGGAATGAACTTTCCAGCTTCACCAAAAAAAAAAAAAAAAAAAAAAAAAATACTTGTCCTTGTAGTCTCATGCCATCTTAAACTTCAGATTCTAATATTAATTCTTCTTTTCTCCTGGTCCTGCCAATTAAAAAGGCATGATGAAGAACAAAAAAATACTCCTTGAAAACAGATTCTATTTTTCTCAATAAACTTGACAAAATTGGAAGAGCATTTTTAGTTCATTCTAAGATAGGTAGACTATGGTTAAAGAAGCATTCCTTTCCAATTGTGAAACAGGTGAGAATATAGTGCTACTAAGGTTATCCAGAGAACAACCAGAATCAACCCAAACATAACCAAAGAGACACTGAGATCCTATAATGCATTGGACACTCCATGAAAACTTAACAGCAGTTCCAGCAGGCTCACAAAACTGCTATATGTTAGATATTTCCATCTGTTTTTAAGTATTATAAAATTTGTACTCAAATATGTTAAAAAATATAATGATTATACAGATAAAACACCCTTAGTCTATCTGAATCCAAACCTCATGCTTTTTCAGATTCTGTTCCTGCATTTAGTCCCTACATAGCAAATCTGTGAAGAACCTATGAAGAAGTTATTACTCAAAAAATCACCCAGTACAATATTTCTGGAATGGTTATATTTATATTTATGATTATATTTATATTTATTTACAAATAAGTTCTGAAACACTCAAACATCAAATTTAGCAACACTGTCATGCTACAATTAAAATAATGTTTTATCCTTATTATATTAGTTTCATATTGATTTACCATTAACTGACACTATTCTTTGGGACTATTCACTTCTCTATCTTTTAAATCAGTTCAAATATTCCAATACTACATGTTCTCCTTCCAGACCTGCTGACCAGTAGCTAAGTTAAAGACATACTAATGTACCACATATGTTAATGGTTCATTCTCTATGCTTTATCTGTACCTTACAAATACCAGTATTTTGAGTCAGGTTTTGATATGCCTATTCAACACCAAAACACAGTATATAATAAGCCTCTCTATTCATTCTCATATATACACCAAATATTACTCAGGTATGTGCATATGCAAGATACAATGGGCAGTCCAGAAATAACCACAGACACTTTCAAACTCATTAACTTCAAGCCTCATTTGCCAAGGTCATTTTATTTTATCGATTTCTTCTTTTACTTAATACTCTCTCGTGAATGATGTCTCAACAAAAACGAAAATCATCAGAGCTATGATAGATTCTTCTCCTTCTCTCAGTTCAGTTCAGTTCAGTCCCTCTGTCGTATCTGACTCTTTGTGACCCCATGGACTGTAGTATGCCAGTCCTCCCTGTCCATCACCAATTCCCAGAGCTTACTCAAACTCATGTCCATAGAGTCAGTGACACCATCCAACGATCTCATCCTCTGTCATCCCCTTCTCCTCCTGTCTTTCCCAGCACCAGGGTCTTTTCCAATGTCAGTCCTTCACATCAGGTGGCCAAAGTATTGGAGCTTCAGCTTCAGCATTAGCTCTTCCAATGAATATTCAGGACTAATTTCCTTTAGAATAGACTGGTTGGATCTTCTTAGGTCCATTCAAAATACGTTGACTTTTATACTATTGAAATTATTATTTTGTTTACATCCCCAAGGACACTGTGCTTCTTTAGGCTAGACATAGCTCTTTGTGTTTAGTACTATAAATGAAAACAACAGATGCTCAATATAACTACTAGACTAAAAGGAAAATTCTCTATTCTCAAATGAAATGAAATAATCTATTCACTGATTATCTTTTGCAGAAAACATTGCAACTACTCCTCTTCACTTCCTCTTCATTCTGTTCACTACAAGTTCTCCAATTCACTTCTAAAAATGCAGATTTTATTAAAATGATTGAAAGACTGCTAGACACCAACTGGCTGTCCACTCCCCTCTTTTTCTTTCTAATAAAACTCATTTATTATATGGAAAAAAAAACAATAATAAAGAGCTTGTCAGTCTCCCATAGTTGTGAGAGGCTATGTGACTAGATAGGTAGTGAGATATACACAGAATTATTCTGGGAAAATTTCTTAAAAATGTTTCCACTTTTTATTTCATTTAGGGCTTAATAGAACTGATGAATCAATCAGCAGACAATCTGGAGTATGGAAAGTACTACTAAGGAAACCCACTTCCAGATGATCAAGTTGTCATATTACTTTTGGTCTTCATGAGAAAAATATAAACATAAGTCTACTCACACAATTATATAAAAATTTCTCTCAAATTCAGCTGTCTAATCCTAAATAGGGATCAAAATTAAATAATAGTTGTAATAATAATCATTAATCATAAAATGGAAGATAATATATTAAGAATAAGGAATAAGTATGATTAATGAATTTTTTTATTATATACAGTGAATTCACTAGATTGGGTATTTATGTGTATGGACAAGATAAGGCAGAAAGAGAGATAAAATAAATAGCTGAATTCTGATCTGCCATGCATATATAGTTGCTTGAAGACCCTAATGGCCTAATTTGACTTATGCAGTAAGCATAAACCAAAACCAACATATTTGCAGAATGTTTGATTCAAAAAGAATCTTTAAATAATCAAACTAATAAGTTATTATAGGTTTCATAAGATTATCTTACTTTGTATATCTTTCGAGTATTATCAATCCAACTAAGCTGATCATATGAAGATTCATAGAAAAAATATGTTCTAACCTTATTACATATAAACAACACTGAATACGGATTACTCTAGAAGATAAGGGAGATGTTACTATATACCTACAAGAATAGATAGTGTTGTAGCAAAAATTAAAGGGAAAATATTACCAAGCTCTACTGAGATTTAGAGCTACAAGACCGTTGTCAGTGGGCTGTAAAATGGTACTGCCTCTTTGGAAAAAAGCTTGCTATCAATCATGTAAAGTTTAAAAATAAAATTAAATTAAATTAAAAAAAAGAATACAAATTAAACCTAATAAATAAATAAATAAATAAATATAGAGATCAAATCCAAAAAAAAAAAGCTTGCTATTAAAAAAAAATTAATTTTACAGTTTACATACAACACTGAAATTTCAATCCCAAGTCTCTACCAAAGAGCATTTAACTTATGTTTAAAACAAACAAACAAACAAACAAACTTCTAGCATCAATTTATATAGGGAAATTATTCATAAACACTAGAAGCTGAAATTCAAATGTTCTTCAATATTTGTCAAGTATACCAAAACAAACAAAAAAAAACAAACCTGAGGTGAATCCATTAAAAGGTATACTACTAAACAATAAAAAGGAACAAATTACTGATTTGAATACATAGATGAATCTCAAATTAATTAAACTGAGTGAAATAAATCAGACATACATTTATTTGAAATTATGAAAAAACAAAACTCTGGGAACAGAATGGGTTAGTGCTTTGAGGGGTTAAGAGGAACACAAAGGTGAATATAGGGAAAACTTGGGGCTTGATAGAATATTCTAAATGTTGACTGCAGATAGCTATATGACTCTATAAAAACAGAACTAAATATTTTAAGTAAGAATTTTACTACATGTAAATTATACCTTAATAAACTAAGGAACATAAGAAAAACAATGCCCAATGACACCACCTTATATGATGATCAGAAGCTTCAAAGTCTAGCATTGATAGTGGCTTTCTTTGTTGCATTTTACTAGAATTCTTTGTTAACTATCACCACCACTGTGTAGTAATCATTGAATTCCTAATGCAACCGGATGTTAAAAATGAAATTCATTTTCATATAAGTTTTGACTAAATTCTACAAATGCCAAAGAGGAATGAATATTTACATAGTCCTAAGGTGATAGTTGTCTATGTAGGCCTTAGAAAGTAGTTAGCCTAAAATACCTTTAGCAACCATCAAAATAATTCCCAGTTCAAGTGCATAAAATTATTAAGGGTAAAAGAGATGGAAAAGGAAGGTTTTTGTTTTTTATTTGTTTTCTTAAGGTTCCTAGTGTGTAGTGACACTCCTCCCACAGAAAAGGTGAGGATTTGTTTTCCCTCATATCAACCTTAATGAGAAGACCTTCCAGGAGATTTCTTAGGGAACACAATATGTTTCCTTGAAGTAGGTTGTTATCTGATTTGAGTATTTAAAATAATAAAATGAAACAAACAAAAAATGATAGATGATTGCAAGTCTGGGAGGTGTGGTTTGTAGAACAGGTTATAAGGAAAACATGAGGGAAAATAACTAGTCTCTTAATGAAAACCAGTCTTAGTTTTATGCTTTTAGGGTACCAGACAGGGAATAAATGTCAGCTGGAAGGAGGTTTAACAGCTCAAGAGTTACACAACTCAAGTGCCTCACCTTTAAGAGGTGAGACCAGTTAGAGAGTGATGGGGGTTAAAACATGGCCAACCAAAAGAATGGACCTTCACCATTTCAAGGAAGTTCAAGTTAAGAGGTGTGGTCAAGAGATCTCCAAGACATATGTGTTTTGTTGTGTGCTCAGTCATGTCCAACTGTTTCTGACCCCATGGACTGTAGCCCATCTGGCTCCTCTGTCCATGGAATTTTCCAGGCAAGAATACTGGAGTGGATTTCCATTTCCTTCTCTAGGGGATCTTCCCAACACAGGGGTCAAACCCACATCCCCTGTGTCTCCTGACTTACCAGGCAGATTCTTTACCATTGCATCACCTGGAAAGTCCCCGTCCAAGACATCCAGGGAAGTGCTCCGAGAGACAGTCAGCTTTAAGCAAAGACCAAAGATGGAGGCAGAAAGCAAAGAGGAACTAAAAAGCCTCTTGATGAAGATGAAAGAGGGGAGTGAAGAATCTGGCTTAAAACTCAACATTCAAGAACATGGCATCCAGTCCCATCACTTCATGGCAAACAGATGGGGAAACAATGGAAACAGTGACAGACTATTTTCTTGGGCTCCAAAATCACTGTGGACAGTGACTGCAGCCATGAAATTAAAAGTGCTTGCTCCTTGGAAGAAAAGCTATGACAAACCTAGACAGCATATTAAAAAGCAGAGACATTACTTTTCCAACAAAGGTCCATCTAGTCAAAGCTATGGTTTTTCCAGTAGTCATGTATGGATGTGAGAGCTGGACCATAAAGAAGGCTGAGCACTGAAAAACTGATGCTTTTGAACTGTAGTTTTGAAGAAGACTCTTGAGAGTCCCTTGGACTGAGAGGGAATCAAATCAGTCAATACTAAAGGAAATTCTTCCTGAATATTCATTGGAAGGACTGATGCTGAAGCTGAAGCTCCTATACTTTGGACACCTGATGCAAAGAGACAACTCATTGGAAAAGACTCTAATGCTGGAAAAGATTGAAGGCATTAGGAGAAGGGGGTGACAGAAGATGAGATAGTTGGATGGCATCACTGACTCAATGGACATGAGTTTGAGCAAGCTGCGGGAGATGGTGAAGGACAGGGCAGCCTGGTGGGCTTCTGTCCATGGGATCACAAAGAGTCAGACACAACTGAGAGGTTGAACAACAACAAATACGGAGGGTACAAAGCTAGTTCAAAGAATGCCAGTGTCTCATACAAGACTTATGCCTGCATAAGTCCTTCCCTTCTTAAAACTGCAGAAGCCCAACCACTTAGCAAATGGGAGAAGATGGAAGAGAGATTTCATAGACATATAAGTAGAGAAAGACACAATAACAGGCCACCCCCAAACATCCTAATGTAGACTCGAGGGAGAAATTGGGAAATTTTAAGTTAAGTTCTGAGTTTCTGGCAATTCTATGGAAAGAAATATTTTAAATTCTGAATAAGGCAATTCTTGAATTGAATGAATTATTTTTTAGTTATCTGAATGACAAGAGAAATTCCTCAATCTGCCCAAGATAGATCATGCAGAGTATTGAGGAGTAAATTCCTGTCATAATGCATTTGCGAAGTCAATGGAGATTTTGTCTGACCTTGAGAGCAGGGATCAACTAATATTTTTTGTTAAAGGCCAAACAGTAAACATTTCAGGCTTTGAAGGCCAAGAGGGGCAGGAATTGAGTTTTATGTAGTTATGAGTTTATAACAACAGCTAAAATACAAAATTTTTATTAATGAATTTAAAATGTCATGAAATTTTTGTTAATATATACCTACAAATGGGTAGAATGGAATTATTTTGGGGGGTAACATTTCACTCAAATGAGCTTATAAATTAGTGTTCCCTATTAACAAATTGATTAGAAATATTATTCACTTGTAGAATCAGTTTTCAGCTCCTGAGCCATACAAAAAGAGGCAGTGGGCTATATCTGACCCTGAACTGCTGTTTAGGGCCTTTTCAGGTGGTGTTTATGGTAAAGAACACACTTGTCAATGCAGGAGACATAACAGAAGCAGGTTTGATCCCTGGGTTGAGAAGATCCCCTGGAGAAGGGCATGACAACCCAGTCCAGTGGGTTGCCTGGAGAATTCCATGGACAGAGAAGCCTGGTGGGCTACTGTCCAAGGGGTCACAAAGAGTTAGAAAAGACTGAAGCGACTAAGCATACACCCACACACAAGTTGTTGTTTGCTTACTACTGCCATAGAGTCCCAATGCTTTCACCAAAATAGTAATTGTACACATAAAGTTACCTAAGTTCTCTCCTAGTTGAAGATCTGAAGACAAAAATAAATAAATAAATGCCACCAGGAATGAGACAGGGAAGAAAGAAAGATGAGGCAGTTGTGCTGTAAGAGTAGAACAGATGGGGCCTTAGATTTACTCTGCTTGCTGCTGCTGCTGCTAAGTCGCTTCAGTCATGTCAGACTCTGTGCGACCCCATAGACAGCAGCCCACCAGGCTCCCCCGTCACTGGGATTCTCCAGGCAAGAACACTGGAGTGGGTTGCCATTTCCTTCTCCAATGCATGAAGGTGAAAAGAGAAAGTGAAGTCTCTTAGTTGTGTCTGACTCTTAGCTACCCCATGGACTGCAGCCTACCAGGCTCCTCCATCCATGGGATTTTCCAGGCAAGAGTACTGGAGTGGGGTGCCATTGCCTTCTCAGTTACTCTGCTTAGTGTGTAGTAAACATCCCCCCAGTAACCCTTCTGTATTAGCACCTGTGGAAGTATCAACTATTAGTGGACCAAAAATCGATCAAAGAAAATTAATTTTCCAGAAGGGATATGAACAGAGATCACATAGATATTCCTCTTATACAAGAAAGCAGCCAACTCACTTGACTCCACAGATTTCTTCTTCCTGGACCTTTATCCTTAAACAAATCAGGCAAGTTAAATTGCTGCCATTTATAAGTGCACTGACATCAGTAAATGACAAACTTTGCAATAGATTTGATCAATATCTGAAATTATATTAATTTTTCTCTGAAATATAGATGAGATTTCTTCAGTGGAAAGCACATATTCCAAATAATATTGCATTTAAATGTCTGGCACTTTAGCATTTTCAATCTTTTTCTCTGGAGTAAGGTTCCGAAAATTAAAAACCCCCAAATGCAGTGATATAATTTGATTCATTGCTATATCCAGTGACACAGTAGTTATTGCTTTGCAAAGAGGAAAGAATTTTGTTGTTTTCTGGGTAGAAAGTAAGCAAAAAATATATAGCATAAATTTAATACATGCTCAAGGAAATACCAACAATTATTATAAATCATTTTGTGAGACAGAAAACAAGGAACAACCATGAAATCTCCTCTAGATGCCTTCATTTTGGTTGAGAAGCTATTTGGTTTGCTTTGATACATTCCTAATGTAGTGTGGAAATGGTTTACTAGATATATAATGCATCATCTGGTTACCTGTAAAAGGGAAAGCTCCTGGGGAATCAGTTCAATATTATCTGGGAAAACTCATTTGATGGTCTGTACCAGTTAATTGAAGAAGTTAAGGAGACAAGTCCTGCCTATTGGCAGTTCTCTGTGATCAGTATTTCCCAGACTTTGTTGACCCTTTTAAATAGGAGATACCAATTATTCGATTAGATGTTAACAGGGATGCAAACTGATATAGGGAGCTGATCACAGAGTGGGACATGTCAGCTTCCAGGTCCCCTGTCTGGTCTGGCTGAAAGCAGCTAAAGGTCATTTGTAAACTTCATGTCAACTTTTAAAAGATCTAAGGACACTAGTAATCTCTGAACTTACAAGAACCCGATTCATCCATGGCCTGCTAATTAAAAAGAAAAACAGAAGGAGAGAGAGACAAAAAAGAAACACAACCAGTTGTTGTTGTTGTTGTTTTCTTAAGTAGTATAAGGAAGCTTGGTGAGATGAGAAGCAGTTCTAATATTTCCACAGTAGACAGCTCAAATAAAAATTAAACATAAATGTACTAGCAATCTCTTAGAAACTGAAACCTAACGAATTTTCTCAAACAGGACTGCAGTTTAATTTGTGTAACAAAACAAGATATTCCATTAGATATCACCTTTTCTGTGTTGCAGATGCTGGACTTCCCTGGCCCTGCAATGCAGAGGATGTGGGTTTGATCCCTGGGTCAGGAAGATTCCCTGGAGAAGGGAATGAGTACCCAGTCCAGTATTCTTGCCTGGAGAATTCCATGGACAGAGGAGTCTGGTAGGCTACAGTCCCTTGGGTCTCAAAGCATCAGACATGGCTGAGTAACTAACACTTTCACTCACTGTTTTCAAATATTATATTAAAAAACAATTTGGTCATAGACAGCTAGGACCAAGAAGGGACATTTGAAATCAACTGGGCCAGAATTTCCTTGGCCTCTGGGAAGTAAATGTCAGTGGCATCCTCCAGTCACATGTCAAACAAAAGCATTCACCCATATTGCCTCCATATTTTACAGACTGAGAAAGGAAACACAAGAAAAATCAAATGACACTAAAGTTAATTTGCAAAAGTTCAATACTGAGAATTAGACTGACTCAAATTACAGTTCTCTCACTTATCCATTAAAGATCTTGGGAAAATTGTTTCACCTCTATCAACATCTGCTTGTTTCTTTTGTTAAAAACAAAGACAGCTGCATTTACCACCAATAGATGCTTTGTTTGTTTTTTTTTTTAGGTTATGTTAAATATTTTACCAGCAAAAAAAGTATTATTTTCAATGTTTCTTAATCCTGAAAATTTATTTTATTAATTATAATAGCTAACATGGAAGTTTGTAATTAAGAATTCTGTATTTCAAGACTTTTCTCATGCTTCTCAGAAAATTCTGAAAAGAACCCTGAAATTAAAGATCTAAGTTTAGTTCCCATATCAACCATATACCTATCCTGGGGTTTAAACACTAAACTTATTTCACTGAGCTTTGATTCCCCTTATTTATTATAGTGACAATAAGATATACCTTATCAAACAAGGTTTTCTAAGAATTAAATAGTCTTGGTAAAATATAAAGCACTATACAGGACCTAAAAGAAGCAGAAGATATTAAGAAGAGGTGGCAAGATTATACAAAGAACTATACAAAAACGATCTTCATGATGCAGATAATCACGATGGTGATCACACACCTAGAGCCAGACATCCTGGAATGTGAAGTCAAGCAGGCCTTAGGAAGCATCACGATGAACAAAACTACTGGAGGTGATGGAATTCCAGTTGGGCTATTTTAAATCCTAAAAGATGATGCCAAGTGCTGCCCTCAATATGTCAGTAAATTTGGAAAACTCAGCAGTGGCTACAGGACTGGAAAAGGTCAGTTTTTATTCCAATCCCAAAGAAAGACAATGACAAAGAATGTTCATACTATCACACAATTGCACTCATCTCACACACTAGCAAAGTAATGCTCAAAATTCTCCAAGCCAGGCTTCAACAATACAGGAACCGTGAACTTCCAGATGTTCAAGCTGGTTTTAGAAAAGGCAGAGGAACCAGAGATCAAATTGCCGACATCCATTGGATCATCAAAAAAGCAAGAGGATTCCAGAAAAACATCTATTTCTGCTTTATTGACTATGCCAAAGCCTTTGACTCTGTGGATCACAATAAACTGTGGAAAATTTTTCAAGAAATGGGAATACCAGATCACCTGACCTGCCTCTTGAGAAAGCTGTATGCAGGTCAGGAAGCAACAGTTAGAACTGGACATGGAAAAACAGACTGGTTCCAAATAGGAAAAGGAGTACATCAAGGCTGTATTTTGTCACCCTGCTTATTTAACATATGCAGAGTACATCATGAGAAACGCTGGACTGGAATAAATAAGTACAAGCTGTAATCAAGATTGCTGGGAGAAATATCAATCTTCTCAGATATGCAGATGACACCACCCTTATGGCAGAAAGTGAAGAAGAACTAAAGAGCCTCTTGATGAATGTGAAAATGGAGAGTGAAAAAGTTGGCTTAAAGCTCAACATTCAGAAAACTAAGATCATGGCATCTGGTCCCATCACTTCGTGGCAAATAGGGAAACAGTGGAGATAGTGGCTGACCTTATGTTTTGGGGTTCCAAAATCACTGCAGATGATGACTGCAGATGGTGATTGAAATTAAAAGACACTTACTTCTTGGAAGGAAAGTTATGACTCACCTAGACAGCATATTAAAATGCGGAGACATTACTTTGTCAACAAAGATCCATCTAGTTAAGGCTTTGGTTTTTCCAGTAGTCATACATGGATGTGAGAGTTGGAGTATAAAGAAAGCTGAGCACCAAAGAATTGATGCTTTCGAACTGTGGTGTTGGAGAAGACTCTTGAGAGTCCCTTGGACTGCAAGAAGATCCAACTAGTCCATCCTAAAGGAGATCAGTCCTGGGTGTTCATTGGAAGAACTGAAACTGAAACTGAAACTCCAATACTTTGGCCACCTGATGGGAAGAATTGACTCATTGGAAAAGTCCCTGATGCTGGAAAAGATTGTGGGCAGAAGGAGAAGGGGATGACAGAGGATGAGATGTTTGGATGGCATCAGCGACTCAATGGACATGAGTTTGGGTAGACTCCAGGAGTCAGTGATGGACAGGGAGGCCTGGTGTGTTGCAGTTCTTGGGGTCACAAAGAGTCGGACATGACTGAGCAACTGAACTGAAGTGATATAACTTCAGAGTTTATGAGTTCTTGAGAGTTTTGTGCCTAGAGAAAATTTATTCACTTTTCTCCATAATAAAATATTGCTGTTATATAGTTGTACAAAGACTGTATTTTGTAGGGTTTTTAAGGGGCACAATTACTTCCTATTTAATTTTAGTGTCTATTACTGTTTCCTAATATTCCAAGTTACATAGTTCCTTGGTTGCTTAGTTGGTCAATTGCATTCCCTAATACAGATGGCCACTTCCTAGATGAAGTTTCAGTTCCAAACTGGTTTGTCTTGCTTGTTTATTTGCTTGTGTGCTATTTGTTTTACTCAAATCTGACCAATTTTATGTTCCCTTAACTCAGAGTCCTATTAACTTCCTGATTAACCTGAGAAAACTTATGAATACCAGCTGGTTGACCCTTCTTAGCTATCTGGGTATTAGAGCACAGGAAGCAAAAAATATAAAAGCGAAGAGAATTGATGCTGTCCTGGCAGGCATCACCAGACAGCTGGGGCCAACATAGGTATCAAAAAGTATAAGCATAACATTAAAAAGAGTTGGGACATCATTAATATGGCAACATTGATTGTTCCCATTTCAGTCTTTCTCAGTCCCCTTCACAATAACAACTAGTAACTATTTATAGACAAAACACCATTGTGAAAATCCCAGAAACTGGCGTGAGACTGAAGCAAACCCTGGACCACAAAGCCCAAGAAGGACCTCACTTGAAGAGTAAGAGGAGCGGCTCCATGCTGACTCCATTTCCCTTCCCCAGGCCAGAACAGCATCACACTGAGAGGTTCCCCTTGGTTTTTCCAGTTGGATCAAATAAGCCCAACATGAACATCCAGCTCCCCTATTATTGCAGGGTGCTTCCCAGGAGGCCCATCCCTGTATCTCACCTCATGGGGATCACTGGGGAGATCTTCAGGGCTTAATACCTGAGGATCAGATGGAGACTGGGGGTAGAGCAGGGCATGGGGCTTATAGCAATTGTCTCTTGGATCTTGGCAGACTTCATTTCACATCACAGTTGTACCAAGTGAAAATCTCAGCCAGTGCCTCTGTCCATCTGCAGAGCTGTGTTCATGGCCCTGCTGGTTGGGTGCTCAGTAGGCAGTTTGCTTGGTTTATGTCACCAGTCAGCATGCTCTGCCAGCCATGGGCCTCATTTTAAGGCCCTATCCAAGCCAGAAAACTAAATTTGAAGCCCTATTTATTACTAAAGATAGTTGCCAGTCCAGTTTGCCAGATCAGGAAGCTAACCAGAGAAATCAGGTAGCTACATACCTCTCTTTCAGCCATGCTTGCAGAGACACCAAAGAAGAGATCACAGATAGCAGCTCAGACCATCTCAGGGCTGAGCTGTAGCACTGTCTGGCCAGGGAGTCAGCCGGTAGTTCTGCCTGACTTGCTCATCTGTCAGTGAGCCATACTGGTCATTAGCATGTTCTACAGCCCTCCGTGGGCCAGTGGGGATTGGGGGGGGGGTAAGTGGGGGATTGTGAAAGCTCACATAATGGCTGATTATAGCTTCCAGACTCACCCATCCAGAAAGCCTGAACAGAGAATCCAGGGAGCCATGGAACTCATCCTACGACCATGCATGAGCAAGGATCCAAGCTGGGAGTTCTAACTGTGAAGTGTAGCATCTGCCCCCACATAACACAGGAGCCTTAACAATGATCCTGGGCAGCTTCAGAATCTAACAGGGCCACTCAGCACATTGTACAGGCCTACCCCACAGTAGTGCTTAATCTATGATCTTACCTGATAGCTAAGTGTAGTCCGAGGCCTTTTCCTGTCAGTGACCTGGTTCAGTCATAGCACAAAATCTGTAGCCCCACCCAGTGAGGCAGCTCAGACAGTAATCCTGGTCAACCAAGGAGTCAGTTGACAGCCCCACTCAACTGTGGGGTACAGCTGTGAGGACCTCCCAACCAAAGGATGCAGCGAGAAATCTTATCCAGTAGTAGAACTAGGGGATACCTGGTGGAAAGGCCCACCTTGCATACTTACCCAGATTTAGGAAACATTATGCACTGAAATTTGGACTGGTGCTTTAGCATCTGACAGATAGCTAGACTAGAAGCAAATCATTCAGTCCAGTATAAAGGCCTGAGACCATTTAATCATTAGTATTTTTTTAGTTTTGATTTATTTTTATCCTTACCATATTTTTATATTTCTGTGAAGTCTTTGAGAGTCTAGGGCATTTAATGAGATATCTCCCATTCAGGAAGCCTCTATCTTCCACCATCCCAGAAATATCTATTCAGCTTCTATACCAGCTGAGCCACAAAGGAAGCCCAAGAATATTGGAGTGGGCAGCCTATCCCTTCTCCAGGGGATCTTCCTGACCCAGTAATCAAACCTAGGTCTTCTGCATTGCAGGTGGATTCTTTACCAACTGAACTATCAGGGAAGCCCATTGTATGTCATAGTATAAATATCTTATAATAGAGTTTCTCATTTTTTCTCACTCATGAGTTAAAACATTTCTACTATTTATTTCATCTGTTCATATAATCACCTGTTTTGCCGAAAGTTTTCACTTTTGTCTCAGGTTTAAAGGATTTGTTAACAAAATAAGCTGCTTGTTATGGGGAGGGAGGAGGGAGGAGGGTTCAGGATGGGGAACACATGTATACCTGTGGCAGATTCATTTTGATATTTGGCAAAACTAATACAGTTATGTAAAGTTTAAAAATAAAATAAAATTTAAAAAAATTAAAATAAATAAATAAATAAACAAATACAAATAAATTTATAAACAATATAAACAAATGATATAGCAAATAAATATAAACAAATATAAATATAAACATAATATAAACAAATAAATTTGTTATATACACATAAATAATACAAATCTAGCTTACTTTTAATATATTAATATTAAAAGAAAAGATAAATAGAAAGAGCAGAGGCTACATCACCAAATTGGGTTTTGACCAACATCCATACTTAGTCAGGGTTGGGAAGGCCCTTGTCACAGCACATCTGGAGTTCCAATTGGGAAAATGGCCAAGGCAGGGGCCCAGGCAGAATGTCAACTTCATGGGTTAGACTTCACAGATTGAAGTTTGGGTTCCCGTTTTTAATCCCAGGATGCAAACTGATATAACCATCAATCAGGGAGCAAATTGCAATTCTGGTTTCTTGTTAATGTTGTTTGTTTTGTCATGTAAAACTTGGAATGTTGTTAAGCCCTGGGCTTGGTTGACCAGGCCCCCTCCAGTGGTTTAATGAATTCTGAGATCAGCTCCCTATTTATCTATTGTGTTTCTCTTCCTACACTCACAGCAGGTGTGGCTGACACCCACAGCAGGTTAGAGGCCAGCTCTGCTTTGTCTCTGAAGCCTAAATAAGACTATTTAATTTCCCTAACATCACCCAGTACATTGTTAAGAGACCTGAGGTGATTTTTCCTTGTTATTTACTGTGAGAATCTGTGAGTAAGTTTATGGAGATTAAGACCTATGAAAGTGAGCAGAATGTTCTAAACTTCCGTCATTAATGGTTTCTTACTATCATAGTAATCAATATTCAGCCTCCACAACTTTGCAAAAATTACTATTGATATGTTTCTACCAGCTTTAATCCAGGTAAAATGATCTCAGTTGTGACTATCTGTATTTGCCTGTCTCTCCAGATTTGGAGGTGGTGGCTCACCCTACAACTTCTGTCTCTGATGGTTCCAAGAAAAGTCATTGATTTTCAGTTTGCTCAGCAGTTTTCTTGTTGTAAGGACAGGAGTGATGACTTTTCGTTTATTTATTTATTTATTTTTTTGGCAGAGTTGAAACCAAACATTACCAAAGAACCATTTCATAGATAACATTTTTTTAATAAATTCCATAAAACAAATTTATCATCATTATGAAAAAAGGTAAAATATATATATATATATATATATATATATATATATATATTAGGGGAAGCATGTTGACTGAAATCGCGCATACTGGCCAGGCACCATAGTAACCATTTGCGTGAGTTGTTTTATGACAGGAGGTCCTGGTAAGGAACACAGAACTAATAACCCACCACGAACCCCACCACCAACCAGAAGAGTTCAGGAAAGGTCAAAAGGAGGCACCACATGTTCGACCACCTCCCAGAATCCTTCTCTCTGGCATCCATCTTGGCTGAACAAGGCTTGCACCATCAGGAATGACTTTGAGTCAGAATAACTGGCTAAGGATAACCTGGAAACTAATCCCATCACCATAAAACCCGAAAAGAGACTGCAAGCCATGTGACAGAGCTGTTCTCCTGGGTTCCCTTACCCTACTGCTCTCTACCCGGGTGCCCTTTCCCAATAAAATCTCTTGCTTTGTCAGCACATGTGCCTCCTTGGACAATTCATTTCTGAGTGTTAGACAAGAGACCAGTTTTGGGCCCTGGAAGGGGTCCCCCTTCCTGCAACAAGTGGCGACTCTGGTGGGGACTCTTCTTCACTGCGATTGACATCCTAACCACTCGGGGTATTCAGGGGCCAGCTTGCCTACCAATGGACCAGACCCAGCCATAACTGGGACCCTTTGGTCCCTGGTCTCCTCCTGGCACGGACAACTGGCCAGAGTGCTCCAATTAGTAAGGAACAAGAGACTTTATTCATCTCTCTCTCCTTCCCTCTCTCTTTCCTTCCCTTCACCTTTCCTATCCTTCCCTTTTTTTCTATTTCTGCAGTCCTAGATGCAGGAATCTGGTCAAAGGGTCTCAGCCTGAGCTGAGGATTGGAGACTGATCACCTCTTCTTGGAAGAGAATTCGAATTCTGGTTCTGTCCTAGTTTCCTGTAGGGCTGAGTTCCAGTCCTCCCTTCTCTGGAGGCCCAGGGTAAAGTTCTGTAATGCCTGGCTATCTGCAGGTGGCAGGAAATGTCTGTAAGGCCACCCCTTTTGCCCATCCTCCCGCCTCCTCCCCCTTCTTCTTTCAACCTGGCTTCCTTTCCTCTCTTTGAAATCTTTGAAGATCTGGGATATTTTCATTTACTCTGTTTAGTAATTGAATCTGAAGTTCTGTGTCTCTATAGGAGGTTTTCTGAAAGACTGTATTCTTGTATTTAAGGGAGTGTTTGAGGATAACTGCCAGGTCTATGGAGAAGGCAATGGCACCCCACGCCAGCACTCTTGCCTGGAAAATCCCATGGACGAAGGAGCCTGGGGGGCTGCAGTCCATGGGGTCGCGAAGAGTCGGACACGACTGAGCGAGTTCACTTTCACTTTCATGCATTGGAGAAGGAAATGGCAACCCACTCCAGTGTTCTTGCCTGGAGAATCCCAGGGACGGGGGAGGCAGGTGGGCTGCCATCTATGGGGTCGCACAGAGTCAGACACGACTGAAGTGACTTAGCAGCAGCAGCAGCAGCAGCCAGGTCTATGTGTGTGTTTTAATTCTGTGTTCTGTGTTGTGATTTTTTGATGGCCATTTTGCTTTGTCTGGCCACCATTTGGTTTAGACCTGCTGCCATTTTGTTAGAACTTGATTTTCTTTCCCTGTGCCAAAAATCACTGTGGTTGGTGACTGCAGCCATGAAATTAAAAGACACTTACTCCTTGGAAGGAAAGTTATGACCAACCTAGAGAGCATATTCAAAAGCAGAGACATTACTTTGCCAACAAAGGTCCCTCTAGTCAAGGCTATGGTTTTTCCTGTGGTCATGTATGGATGTGAGAGTTGGACTGTGAAGAAAACTGAGTGCCAAAGAATTGATGCTTTTGAACTGTGGTGTTGGAGAAGACTCTTGAGAGTCCCTTGGACTGCAAGGAGATCCAACCAGCCCATTCTAAAGGAGATCAGCCCTGGGTGTTCTTTGGAAGGAATGATGCTAAAGCTGAAACTCCAGTACTTTGGCTACCTCATGAGAAGAGTTGACTCATCGGAAAGGACTCTGATGCTGGGAGGGATTGGGGGCAGGAGGAAAGGGGTACGACAGAGGATGAGATGGCTGGATGGCAACACCAATTCGATGGACATGAGTTTGAGTGAACTCCGGGAGTTGGTGATGGACAGGGAGGCCTTGCGTGCTGTAATTCATGGGGTCGCGCAAAGAGTCGGACATGACTGAGTGACTGAACTGAACTGAACTGAGACCAGGGCTCTGGCTCTGTTCTCAGGAATACTTCTCTAGACAATTTCTAACTCCTGAGACTGAGGAAAAATGGGAAAAAAACCTCTAAAAATTTTATTTATTCCAACTGTTTTTTATAAACTATTAAATTTTATATTATAATATCTAATGCATGAGTAAGCTTAGAAGATAAAGCTAGATCTTACATCGTGTCTGTCTAAATATGTCTTCATACGTCTTTGTCTCTGGGTAATATTTTTGAGCTTAATTTGTAAATGAGCTCTATTTAATTGGCTTAAAGAAAAGTAAGTGCTTAAAAATCAAATAATTCTAAATTAAACAATAAATTCCAGGTTCATGTGAACCAGGAAATATTCAGTATTAAATACCTGATATTAATGTTTGTTTATTGACCTATCTAATATAGACATGTCTTAGAGTAATTAACATTGAGTAGAATATTTTCACTGTACCTAGGTTTAATATAAGTTGAATATTATCATATCTGTTATAAGTTTGTCAACATGGAAATTATCTCGATCGAAGAAACTTCTAAAAAAATGTAAATGAGATATGAGCTTTTAGATAAACTCTATGAGGAATAATTATTCTTTAGGAATATCTGTCTAAAATAGCCTCTCCAGATTGGTGTAACTTGAATTTCTAAGGGTTGTGCTAAACGAAGTTTTGGAAGTCTATTGAATAGTTAGGTCATTTCCAAAAAAAAAAAAAGATTTTGAAACATTTACTACTAAACACTAATTTCGTTTTACAGAGAGACTAAAGAGATTTGGGACTATAAATGAATAATGTTTGGTGCCATCCTAACGTGTTCTAAGAAAGCAAGAGTTTTATAAATTATCACTGGTATTTATGCTCACCAATCTATAAAATGCTAATACAAAAGTTAGTTCTTTGTTGCTTAAGGAAAGTAGGAAGTGTATTTTCAGTTAAAAAAAAAAAAAAGGTAGGAAAAAATACTAAAAAGAGTTATGCATGATCAAGATTTTCTATAATTGGATTCACTTCAGTTCAGTTCAGTTCAATAGCTCAGTCGTGTCCGACTCTTTGCGACCCCATGAATAGCAGCACACCAGGCCTCCCTGTCCATCACCAACTTCAGGAGTTCACTCAAACTCATGTCCATCGAGTCAGTGATGCCATCCAGCCATCTCATCCTCTGTCGTCCCCTTTTCCTCCTGCCCCCAATCCCTCCCAGCATCAGAGTCTTTTCCAATGAGTCAACTCTTCGCATGAGGTGGCCAAAGTACTGGAGTTTCAGCTTCATTCCCTCCAAATAAATCCCAGGGCTGATGTCCTTCAGAATGGACTGGTTGGATCTCCTTGCAGTCCAAGGGAATCTCAAGAGTCTTCTCCAATGCCACAGTTCAAAAGCATCAATTCTTCAGTGCTCAGCCTTCTTCACAGTCCAACTCTCACATCCATACATGACCACAGGAAAAACCATAGCCTTGGCTAGACGGACCTTTTTTGGCAAAGTAGTCTCTGCTTTTGAATAGCTCAACTGGAATTCCATCACCTCCACTAGCTTTCTTTGTAATGATGCTTTCTAAGGCCCACTTGACTTCACATTCCAGGATGTCTGGCTCTAGGTCAGTGATCACACCATTGTGATTATCTGGGTCGTGAAGATCTTTTTTTACAGTTCTTCTGTGTATTCTTGCCACTTCTTCTTAGTATCTTCAGCTTCTGTTAAGTCCATACCATTTCTGTCCTTTATCAAGCCCATCTTTGCATGAAATGTCCCCTTGGTATCTCTAATTTTCTTGAAGAGGTCTCTGGTCTTTCCCATTCTGTTGTTTACCTCTATTTCTTTGCATTGATTGCTGAGGAAGGCTTTCTTATCTCTTCTTGCTATTCTTTGGAACTCTGCATTCAGATGCTTGTATCTTTCCTTTTCTCCTTTGCTTTTCACTTCTCTTCTTTTCACAGCTATTTGTAAGGCCTCCCCAGACAGCCATTTTGCTTTTTTGCATTTCTTTTCCATGGGGATGGTCTTGATCCCTGTCTCCTGTACAATGTCACGAACCTCATTCCATAGTTCATCAGGCACTCTGTCTATCAGATCTAGGCCCTTAAATCTATTTCTCATTTCCACTGTATAATCATAAGGGATTTGATTTAGGTCACACCTGAATGGTCTAGTGGTTTTCCCTAATTTCTTCAATTTAAGTCTGAATTTGGCAATAAGGAGTTCATGATCTGAGCCATAGTCAGCTCCTGGTCTTGTTTTCGCTGACTGTATAGAGCTTCTCCATCTTTGGCTGCAAAGAATATAATCAATCTGATTTTGGTGTTGACCATCTGGTGATGTCCATGTGTAGAGTCTTCTCTTGTTGTTGGAAGAGGGTGTTTGCTATGACCAGTGCATTTTCTTGGCAAAACTCTATTAGTCTTTGTCGTGCTTCATTCCATATTCCAAGGCCAAATTTACCTGTTACTCCAGGTGTTTCTTGACATCCTACTTTTGTATTCCAGTCCCCTATAATGAAAAGGACATCTTTTTTGGGTGTTAGTTCTAAAAGTTCTTGTAGGTCTTCATAGAACCATTCAACTTCAGCTTCTTCAGCCATTACCTTATCTAATTAGTTAGATAAATGGATTTAGTTAGGAATGACACAACCATAGGAAAACTGGTTAGAGTCAACTACGTCCAAGATGGCAGAGTTGACTTTCACTAGACCTTGAGCCATATATACACCCATTGTGACATATCAACAAGCTAAATGATACACCCATCAACACTGACTAAATTTGACCAAGTGTTCTATACCCTTTTAATTGATCTTTTTGACCAAACTTCCTAAATCAAATTCTTTTGAAGTTTCTTTGACCTCTAGTTAACTTTGGGGTGCTTCAGAGGGCGCCTGAAATATCCCAAAGGGAGATATTAAACTGTGTTTATTTGGTTGGTTAAATTACATGAAAAATATTATCAAATGAATAATAATCCTCTCATGTTATAATGTATGGTAAATATTACTAATATAGATATTCTAGAAATTATATGGAGTTCTTAACATTCTGATATGCCCTGGTATTCTAATGGAAAACCTGATGACTTCACAAAAATTAATAAATGACTGAATAAACCAGTGAATATGCTTATAACTTTTATGGTTTCTATCTGAAAAATTATGGGTTTAAATCTTATGTTTTCCTGGGAGTAGGGAAAACCTTCCTCTCAAACTAATTATGACAATAATTTGGTAAAATTATAAGTTATAAACAAAACAATTCTTTTTCTATCTGACTCCTCCAGAAATTGGAAACTGTTAGGATTTCCAGTAAGTTTATCAAATGAGTTAGGAAGGTTATCTCACTAACAGGTACAAAAATCTCAAGGAATTTTTGAGACCTTAAATAGGGAAAATATCATCTAGATTGTTAGGTGAAATTTGTGATAAGCCTTTGGTGTGAGTTTCCCAGCCCTGTTCTATTTTGAAAGTTCGGTCTGAGACTCTATAAATGTTTCAGGAAAATAAAAAGTTTACAATCAATTATGGTTATATAAATCATCAGGCCAAAATTAGTGAGAGCAGACCTATTTTGCAAACAAACTAGCCTTAATTTGGTTATATTTGATAAAAATGAGGGTAATTTTAGGGAGAAGAAGATGTTTCAATAAATGTTAAATCCCAGTTTGTTAATGGAGGTCTGCATCTAATAAGACTCATTTCTTGGATAGTTCTTTGCTGTTATGTGATATTAATGTAAAATTTAATCAAATTCTTAAAGAACACTCTAAATTTGTTTCTGAAGCTTATCTCAGTAGTCTATCTTTGGATGAAGATCAGATGCCTCATTACCTACAACCAGGACTGGAAAAAGACATAATTTAAGGGATTCTCTCTAACCTGGATGGAAGGACTTTTTTTTTTTTTTTTTTTTAATCAGGTACTCTTAACAAGAATGCACAATGAAACTAAAGGAAAATTGACTGTTAGATAAATTTCCACTTCCAAATGCCCCTACACTGGACTGGTCTAGAGAGAAGACAGCTGACCTGATTTCACCTTAAAATGATACTCAAACAGAGGAGAAACTACACTACAACAGGATGAGAAGATGATAACATCAGAGGTAGACAGCTTGCCCAAGATGCTGGACCTGATTCGTATGATTATTTACAATATTTTCTTGACTTCTTATACCTTTGCATATAAATCAATTGTTTTTCTATCATAGGCCTGATCCTATGCTAGTTTTAGAAATCAATCCAACTGTTGGGTGTGTGGCCAATTATCTGTGTCTAGTTCTGGGTCACCTTTGTATATTTCTTTACTACAAGGCTCTAACTGGTTGGACCTGAGAAAATTTACTTTAAAAAAAGATTATAGTCATATTCAGGTCACTATTGATATTAATAGAAGGGATCCCTTCACTGGGCCAATTAATAATGTCTGCTCTGATTCTGGCCATAAATTTGACCTTTCTTCTATTACTCAAGCTCAATAAGAGCAACAAGCAAAGTTTCAACAAAGGAGGAAAACTCTCTCACAATTATTGGATGGATTTATATAGATAACAGCAGGCTATGGTAATTTAGGTTTAAAGTCTCCTCTATGTTGGAAACAATTAAATCATACTAAGGATAATCAGTCTACGAACACTAGAAAACTGGGCTATGTGCCTTATAGACAGTGCCAATATATAATTTCCCTGGAAGATAAAGATTCATACAGAGTAGACTCTTGCCTGGAAAATCCTATGGATGGGGGAGCCTCGTAGGCTGCAGTCCATGGGGTCGCTAGGAGTCGGACACGACTGAGCGACTTCACTTTCACTTTTCACTTTTATGCATTGGAGAAGGAAATGGCAAACCACTCCAGTGTTCTTGCCTGGAGAATCCCAGGGGTGGGGCAGCCTGATGGGCTGCCATCTATGGGGTCGCACAGAGTCGGACATGACTGAAGTGACTTAGCAGCAGCAGCAGCAGACTAAGTCAGATGACCTGGGATATACTGGGCTACATCTAATGAAAGCTCTTAAGTCTTACTTGTGACTTTACTAATACTGCTGGCTATGTTTGTTATTTGTATTTCACTTGTTTTACAAAATTGCTGTTTCTCACACTGCCAAATGTGTGACTGAGGCCTCTGATAAAATAATATATAGTTCCATATGAGATCGATGATGGTAACAGTATAACTCTAGATATGAGAAGAAGCAACAAGAGGGAATGTTTTCCTGGACCAAGAGGCTAGTAAGACAGGTGGTTCAGAGAATTTTGGATACTGTTTGATGGTCTAGTCCAGTAACAGCACATTGAGAGGCCTGCCAACAAAATCTTTGCCAAACCTGAAAATGGACATTCTCAGCACCATGGGATAAAATGGTCATGAAATGCCCCCCTCAAAATCAACTTTATGAGCAAAAAGGGGCTCTGCCAACTGAAAACTGACACTTGCCATCTATGTCTACAAAGATTAAATCATGGCCACTGAAACTGCTGACCTTCAACTCCCCTGAAAGGATTTCAGGGTGAAAATCAGAAATGAGGCACTCTGTGCTCTGGGAAAAACTGGCAGAACAGGCCTTCAGATAGTTAGATCTTTTCGGGAGATTTTATGAGTCCCAATTCTTGATTCTTCTCATACATAGAGAAACACTGACGTCATTCATGGTGACATCTGTTTTGGCTATTAATGAAAATTTTACAGTTAAAAGTCAAAATAGAGAGCTATAGTTCAGACATCCTGGGAAATAACTAGGTGATACTATGGCTGTAATTTCAGACTAGACCTTGTATTGCTAACACTTGAGTTCTCTGAGTCGTGTCAAGCTTGGATGCCACCATTCTTAAAACAATATCTGCTGGAAGCTAGTAACTGCAACCTTACTTTTTATAAAACTAGACTCAGTTCAGTTCAGTTTAGTCACTCAGTCGTGTCCGACTCTTTGCGACCCCACGAATTGCAGCACGCCAGGCCTCCCTGTCCATCACCAACTCCTGGAGTTCACTCAAACTCATGTCCATCGAGTAGGTGATGCCATCCAGCCATCTCATCCTCTGTCGTCCCCTTTTCCTCCTGCCCCCAACCCCTCCCAGCATCAGAGTCTTTTCCAATGAGTCAACTCTTCGTATGAGGTGGCCAAAGTACTGGAGTTTCAGCTTTAGTATCATTCTTTCCAAAGAACACCCAGGGCTGATCTCCTTTAGAATGGACTGGTTGGATCTCCTTGCAGTCCAAGGGACCTGGCTACAGGTATCCCCAAAGTGCCAGGTCCAGACTAGGTTTCAGGTCTCTTCTAAAAAGAACTGAGATTTATTTTGTTTATTAAAATTCTAGTTGTCAGTCCTCCAGCTACTTCTAATTGGGTCTATTACACTGAAATGGCAGACCAAAGGATTGAGATTTTAATCATACAAGGCTCAGATCTAGGACTTGGAACTCAGGAATACTTCCAATTCAGTGTCTATTCTCCAAGCTGAGGCAGTCCTATGCCCCATTTTGACAGAAAATTATCACAGTCATAGTTGCCCAGTTCCCTAAATTAAATCTGAGCAGGACTCTGTGGGGCTCTAGAGTACAGATCTGTTCTGTGTTCTCTATTTCTTGTCTGGGGGATATAGGCTTCATTCAGCCTCCTTAACCTTCGCTGAGTTCCAAAGGGTAGATTCAAACAATAACTAATCCGGGAAGGGAGGGGATACAGAAACAGGAGAAACAATCAAATGGTGATACAGCCTTCAGAGGGTCCTGGTTCCTACTCAGAAAAAATATGCATAACAATGCCTTTAAGTTCTTCTACAGAAATGGGGCCCCCACCCAGGTGGAGGATGGTAACTGCAGACTGAACACAGATTCCTGGAGCACAGCTCTGTTGCCTCACCACCAACCAATCAAAAAAAAAAAAAAAAGTCACAAACCCTGGAGCCCTCATCCCAAATGTTGCCTTCTGTTTCTGGGGACCAGTGATAGCCATGCTATTAGGTCTCCTGTTTGGTCCCTGTCTATTTCATCTCTGAGAGGAGCCAACAGTTCCAAACTAAATTGCTATTATTACAAGGGTGAATGCTGGTTTCAGGCAAAAAAATACCTTGACTTAGATCAGGTAGAGAGAGACTTCTGCTCTGCTAGGCAGGCCTAAGACCATGCACAGCAGGAAGAAGTTACAGAAGAAAGAGACCTCCGCCCCAATTCCCAAGAAGAATCATGAGTATGATGTCTTTCACAGGGAAGTTGTTAGGGGAAACACAGTAACTGAAACCGCTCACCCTGGCCAGGCACCATAGTAACCATTAGTGTGAGTTATTTTACAACAGGAGGTCCTGGTAAGGAACACAGAACTAATAAGCCACCACCAATCCCACCACCAACCAGGAGAGTTCAGGAAAGGTCAAAAGGAGACACCGCATGTCTGACCACCTCCCAGAATACTCCTCACCGGCATCCATCTTGGCTGAACAAGGCGTGCACCACCAGGAAGGACTCTGAGTCAGAATAATTGGCTAAGGACAACCTGGAAACTAATCCCATCACCATCAAAGACTGTGACAGAGCTGTTCTCCTGGGTTCCCTTACCCCACTGCTCTCAGTCCAGTCACTCTTTCCCAATAAAATATCTTGATTTGTCAGCACATGTGTCTCCTCAGATAATTCATTTCCAAGTGTTAGTGTTAGACAAGAACCCAGTTTTGGGCCCTGGAAGGGGTCCCCCTTCCTGCAACATATATACATAATAAAAAAATAAAATCTGTCATCACATTATTTAAAGAAAACCAATGTTGTCTAAGGTGGATTAAACTGCTAGAGATCAGTTGCCTACTAAAGATGCTTTTTACTAGCTTGCTTATTTGCCTTAATTGTTTGAAGGAATAAAGAGATACAGGGTGGAATGAATTGAGAAAGTAGCACTGAAATATTTTCACTACCATGTAAAACAGATAGCTAGTGGGTAGCTGCTATATAACACAAGGAGCCCAGCCTGGTATTCTGAGATAACCTAGAAGGGTGGGATGAAGGGTGGGGGGAGGTTTAAGAGGGAGGGGAGGGGATATATATATACATATACATATATATATCTATATATAGATATATATAGACATAGATAGATAGATATAATTATGACTGATTCATATTATTTTATGGCAGATACCAGCACAACATTGTAAAGCAATTATTTTTTTTAATTTGAAAAGACATTTAAAAAAAGAAATACATTTTCTAAAGCTATAGCTGCCATATGTAGTGATGCCTCAGATCTGGGTAAAGTAAATTGAAAAGCTTCTGGAATAGACTCATCATTCTAGATTCCATTAAGAACATTTATGATTCATGAAAGTGAAAATGAGAGTGGCTCAGTCATGTTCAACTCATTGTGACTCCATGAACTATACAGTCCATGGGATTCTCTAAGCCAGAACACTGGACTGGGTAGCTGTTCCCTTCTCCAGCAGATCTTCCCAACCCAGGGATTGAACTCAGGTCGTCCACATTGCAGGTGGATTATTTATCAGCTGAGCAACAGGGAAGCCATGATTCATGGGAAGATGTCAAAATATAACTGAAAAAAAAGATAATTAATGAAAACTTGGGTACTAAAACCTTAGAATAAAGGTCAAGACAGGTGTGGCAGACGTTTAAGGATATATTTCACAACCCCAGAGAACAACAGGAAAAATAAGAAGGAGAAAAAAGAAAAAGAATTAAGGACAATTAAAAATTTTCCTTTCTGCAAAAGATATTGTTATAAGACAAATCATAGACTGGGATAAAATACAGACAAAACATATATCTGAAAAAAATAGACAAAGAATGCTTGTCTCAAAAAAAAAAAAAAGTAAAAAAAAAATGGATAAAAGTCTGAACAGACACCTCACCAAAGAAGATATACATATGGCAAATAAACATTATTAAAAGATGCTCAATATCATCTGTCAGTGGAGAAGTGACAATTAAAACAACAGTAAGGTATCACTTGGCTGTTGTTCAGTTGCTAGATTGTGTCTGACTCTCTGTGAACCCTGACTTGCAGTGTACCAGGCTCCTCTGTCCTCCACTATCTCCCAGAATTTACTCAAATTCATGTCCACTGAGTTGGTGATGGTATCTAACCACCTCATCCTCTACTGCCATCTTTTCCTTTTGCCTTCATTCCTCCAGTATCAGGGATACCACAACACATTCAATATAATATTCAAATCCCAAAACTGATAATATGAACTGCTTGCAAGGATGTGATATCTCACTGAACTCTTACTTTTATTATTAATGGAATTGCTAAATGATAAATCCGCTGCAAGTGACTGCTTGGAATGTTATTTATGGGAGAATGGCATTGAAACATGTATAATATCATACACAAAACGAATCGCCAGTCCAGGTTCGATGCATGATACTGGATGCTTGGGGCTGGTGCACTGGGACGACCCAGAGGGATGGTACAGGGAGGGAGATGGGAGGGAGGTTCAGGATTGGGAATACGTGTACACCCGTGGTGGATTCATGTTGATGTATGGCAAAACCAATACAATATTGTAAAGTAATTAACCTCCAATTAAAATAAATAAATTTATATTAAAAAAAATCAAGCCTTGTCTTACCATATGATCTAGCAATCATATTACTAGGTATTTTATCCAACTGACATAAAAATTTATGTCCATAAAAATGCATGTGAATATTTAAAGCAGTTTTATTTAAAAGTTCTAAATACTGGATGTAATTGACAAAGATGTACTTCAGTAGGAGAATGGATGAACAAAGTCTGGTACATCCATTCAATAGATTTGATTATTAAAAATAAATAATCTAGGAAGCAAAGAAAAAAGAAGGATGACTCTTAATGCACATTGATAAATAAAACAAGCCAGTCTTAAAAAGCTACATACTCTGATTCCAGTTGTATGATTCTGGCAAAGGCAAAACTATAGAAGGGTAACAGATCAGTGACTGTCAGAGGCTCAGCAAAGGCAGATAAATGGTGAAATACTGGAATCTTTATATGGTGATGAAACATCAATATATGATACAATAATGATGAATATATGACATTAAGCATTTGCCATGACCTACAAAACTATCAGGTCAAGTTCAGTCACTCAGTCATGTCCAATTCTTTGTGACCCCATGGACTGCAGCATGCCAGGTTTCCCTGTCAGCATCAACTCCCGGAGCTTGCTTACACTCATGTCCATCGAGTCAGGGATGCCATCCAACCATCTCATCCTCTGTCGTCCTCTTCTCCTCCCACCTTCAATCTTTCCCAGCATTAGGGTCTTTTCCAATGAATCAGTTCTTCGCATCATGTGGCCGAAATATTGGAGTTTCAGCTTCAACATCAATTCTTCCAATGAATATCCAGGACTGATTTCCTTTAGGAAACCAGTTACATCTCCTTGCAGTCCAAGTGACTCTCAATAGTTTTCTCCAACACCACACTTCAAAAGCATCAATTCTTTGGCAAGTAGCTTTCTTTATAGTCCAATTCTCAAATCCACATGTGACTATTGGAAAAAAACATACTTTTGACTAGACAGAATTTTTTTTGCAAAGTAATGTCTCTGCTTTTTAATATGCTATCTAGGTTGGTCATAACTTTTCTTCCAAGGAGCAACTGTCTTTTAATTTCATGGCTGCATCACCATATGCACTGATTTTGGAGCACAAAAATAAAGTCAGTAATTGTTTCCATTGTTTCACCATCTAATTGCCATGAAGTGATGGGAATGGATGACATGATCTTAGCTTTCTGAATGTTGAGTTTTAAGCCAACTTTCTCACTATCCTCTATCACTTTCATCAAGAGGTTCTTTAGTTCTTCCTCACTTTCTGCTATAAGGGTGGTATCATCTGCATATCTGAGGTTATTAATATTTCAGCTTGTGCTTCATCCAGCCCAGCATTTTACATGATGTATTCTGTAAACAGGGTGACAATATATAGCCTTGACACACTCCTTTTCCAATTTGGAATCAGTGTGTTGTTCCATGTCCAGATGTAACTATTGCTTCTTGACCTGCATAAATGTTTCTCAGAAGGCAGATCTTGGGGTCTGTTGTTCCCATCTCCTGGAGAATTTTCCACAGTTTTTTGTGATTCACACAGTCAAAGGCTTTGGCATAGTTAATAAAGTAGAAGTAGATGTTTTTCTGGAACTCTCTTGCTTTTTCTATGATCCAATGGATGTTGGCAATTTGATCCTTGGTTTCTCTGCCTTTTTTAAATCCAGCTAGAACATCTGGAAATTCATGGTTCATGTACTGTTGAAGCCTGGCTTGGAGAATTTTGAGAATTACTTTGCTAGTGTGTGAGATGAGTGCAATTGTGCAGTAGTATGAACATTCTTTGGTATTGCCTTTCTTTGGGATTGGAATGAAAACACCTTTTCCAGTCCTGTGGCCACTGCTGAGTTTTCCAAATTTGCTGACATTTTGTGTGCAGCACTTTCACAGCATCATCTTTTAGGATTTGAAATAGCTCAACTGGAATTCCATCACCTCCAGTAGCTTTGTTCATCATGATGCTTCCTAAGGCCCACTTGACTTTGCATTCCAGGATGTCTGGCTCTAGTTGAGTGATCACACCATTGTGGTTACCGGGGTCATTAAGATCTTTTTTGTGTAGTTTTTTTGTGTATTCTTGCCACCTCTTCTTAATATCTTCTGCTTCCATTAGGTCTATACCATGGCTGTCTTTTATTGAGCCCATCTTTGCATGAAATATTCCCTTGGTATCTCTAATTTTCTTGAAGAGATCTCTAGTCTTTCCCATTCTATTGTTTTCCTCTATTTCTTTGCATTGATCACTGAGGAAGGCTTTCTTATCTATCCTTGTTATTCTTTGGAACTCTGCATTCAACTGGGTATATCTTTCCTTTTCTGCTTTTCCTTTAGCTTCTCTTCTTTTCTCAGCTATTTGTAAGGCCTCCTCAGACAACCATTTTGCATGACTTCTTCGATGGCTCAGGGGTAAAGAATCCACCTGCCAATACAGGAGACGTGGGTTAAATCCCTGGGTCAGGAAGATCCTGTGAAGAAAGAAATGGCAATCTGCTCCAGTATTCTTGCCTGGGGAAATTCCATGAGCAGAGGAGCCAGGTGGATGATAATCATCAAGGTCACAAAAGAGTCTGCCACATCTTAGTGACTGAACAACAACAGAATTATACTGCACAACCAGTAAACACTAATGTACAGTAACTTTAAAAAAAAATCTTTTAAGAAGTCTGAGGATCCAACAATGAAGTACAGAATTTGATTGATGAATCTAAATAGATTACAAATGTATGAAATATCACTGAAATATGACAGGAATCAGGTATTGATGTAAGTAACTCGGGAATGAGAGGATTCAAAGATGAAAAGTGCATGGATTTGTATATAGGACAAATACTCTTGTTGAAACAATTATTTTCTATCTTGATATCAACCAATAATTATGGAATAAGCACACTTGAATTGTACAATTAAGTAAATTAAGGGCAGATAGTAGAAGCAGGTTTTTCATCCTTGGACTGTGAGTTTAGAAATGGGGAGGGGGCTGGAATGATCATGTGGTAACTGATTAGATTTGGAGACATGACCTCATGTTTAGCTTAATAGATACACATGGTCACACACAGAACTTTTTCTGGATATTTGCATATACAAGCATTACTATATGCACAACAGCACATTATAGCTTTTCCTTTATATGCTAACTGACAATTTTTAAATGATAACAGTCTAGTAGTAATGAGCACACCTAGGACCCTGGCATTGGTTTTGAATACTATCCTCCAATGAATACTGGAAAAATGACTGATTCTAGGGTTTAGATAGGAAATATACAAGATGGATCTGAAGCATTGTGTAGTGCCAGAAAGTAAACAAGGATCAAAGGGAAACAAAATCAAAACAACTGCATATGGATAGAGATGTGTCAAAGGTACACAACACCAACTGAAAGTGCTCCCAATGTCCAAAGCTAGAAGCATCTGAACAACAATAACAAAAAAGAAACACTGCTGGATTATACCTCAAAATAACCAATACTATGTAAATACCCATACTGACATAAATAAATGGACAATATTCATAACAAATGAGAACGAAGGGAAACATTGTGCAGAATTCCAAAATAACATACATAGATGCCACTCTAAAGAAAGGGGGACCTAATTCCCTAGTCTTTAGTACAGATGAGGGATGGCAACTTCCTTCCCAAAACTACGGGTGTGGAAGTGCATTATAGAAAGACAGGGGAAAAGAGCCACTTTACAGTGGGCAAAACTGACAACACTACTTCAACCAGGTGATCAAAATCACTATTTATCACACTGATAGTACAGTATCCTTGATATGATGTGATAAAAATTACCTGTGTGGTCTTCCCAAGGCCCATATCTCCAGTCCAATCACAGGGAAAAAAAAAAAAAATAAAGAAAATCAGACAAATTCCAATAGAGGGCATCCTATAGAAAATCGGAGCAGTACACCTTGAAAACTCACCAAAATCAAAGAAAATCTAAGAAACTATGTTGGCCAAAAGGAGCCTGAGCAAATATTACAACTGAATGTAATGTGGTATCCTGGAACAAACAGACAAAAAGGGGTAGTAGGTAAAAACTGTAACAAAATTTGAATGTTATCACTTTAGTTAATAAAAGTTGATATGGGTTAAACTGGTTAATTATGAAAACAATTTTAAAGCACGTACCATTCTTCAGTCAGTTCAATTCAGTTCAGTCTCTCAGTTGTGTCCGATTCTTTGCGACCCCATGAGTTGCAGCACGCCAGGCCTCCCTGTCCATCACCATCTCCCGGAGTTCACTCAAACTCACGTCCATTGAGCTGGTGATGCCATCCAGCCATCTCATCCTTTGTCATCCCCTTCTCCTCCTGCCCCCAATCCCTCCCAGCATCAGAGTCTTTTCCAATGAGTCAGCTCTTCGCATGAGGTGGCCAAAGTACTGGAGTTTCAGCTTTAGTACCATTCTTAAAAAAAAAAAAAAAAAGATAAAAAGGAAGACATTCGGCATGGTATATATGTGAACTGCACTAGAGAAACAAGCTCAAACATGTGGAAAGGATTCATTTTTGGAAGGCGAAGCCAGGTGGCGATAGCGGTAAAGAACTCACCTGACAGTGCAGGAGACGATTAGAGATGTGGGTTCGATCCCAGGGTCGGTAAGATCCTCTGGAGGAGGCATGGCAACCCATTCCAGTATTCTTGCCTGAAAAAACCCATGGGCAGAGGAGCCTGGAGAACCACGGTCTGTAGGGTCGCAAAGAGTCATACATGACTGAGTGACTCTACACACAGGCATGCACTGACTGCTCTTTGATAAACTGTCATATGGACTTGTTCCTGATGATCGCTTCTCTCTCGAACGGGATGCTTTTAACTTATAAAGTTGCAGCAGGACTGTTGAGAGTTATAGGTTCAAACCGGTCTTGTGCAGAATTATTTATTTCTAAGAAACTTTCCTTAAATCATATCACGTTTTATTTATTTATTTATTTATTTTTAAACCAGAATTTTAAAGGTGGTTATGTGTACCCATCTGTATGAGAAATACCTTTTTTACTTGTTAAAAAGCTAGGTTCTTGGCCCTCCTAGAGTTTCTCTGAATCAGAATCTCCAGGGGTTGTCTTTCAAAACACTAGATATTATCTTAGGCTGTACATCAGTCTACAGAGATTTAAAAATAGGAATGGTTAGGTTCCACCCGAAAGAATTCGATTTGATTAAACTGGAAAGTGATCTGGGCATCGAATCATTTAAACCCTCCACAGATGTTAATAATGTGCAGCTAAGGTTAAGAGCCACTTTTTAAAACAGCTTCCCAGGTGGTTCTCATGCATAATAGTCTGGGAACCACTACTTTTATTCAAGTTCTAAGCTTTCTTTCCTGAACCAGGTGACCTTGACAAATCTTCTCCAACAGGGCTCTCATTTGCAAAGGTAGGTAACTGCCTAGATTTAAATGTCAGTGCTGGAATACAGGCTAACTGATTTAGTCAAATGTGTTTCTTCATGTTTAAAATGTCCGATGTCAGTATAATCTTTCATTTAGCCAGACTCTAGCTCTGCATATGTGTACTCAGTAATATCTGACTCCTTGAAATCCCATGGTCTGTAGCCTGCCAGGCTCCTCTGTCCATGGGATATTCCAGACAAGAATACTGGAGTGGTTTGCCATTTTCTCCTCCAGGGGATCTTCTGGACCCAGGGATAGAACCCACCTTTTCTGTGTCTCCTGCAGTGGCAGGCAGATTCTTTACCACTGAGCCACATCTCATTACCATCCTTTCTCAGCTCTCCAGCTCTGTCTTCAGTTATCTCTCAGCATTCACTCATACCATCTGTTCTCTGACACTAGAACTGTAGCCCATACTCTGAATTCCATTCAGCCCTAGCTTTTTTCACTTGGGCAAATTACTACAGCATTTTTTGTTACAATCAATATCCTTTATCTCTCTGCAGTCAGGCAACACTTCCCTTACACCCAGCTGCTTTCTTCTTCACCCTTTTGAGATCTGCTTTCAGAAAAATAGATCTTAATATGGGTTGTTTACACGTGAAAAGGGTTGTAACTCACAGTCTGTTCACTCAAAAGCACTGGCATTTTTGACATCATCTCACACTATGGAATGAAGGGTTCTTTTTTTTCAAGATTTTTATTATTATTTTTTAATATAAATATGTTTATTTTAATTGGAGTTTAATTACTTTACAATATTGTATTGGTTTTGCCATACATCAACATGAATCCACCACAGATATACACGGTTCGGGATGGGGAACGAAGGGTTTTATAAGTTAGCAGATATCAAGCAACAATGCACATATGGGAAAGAGATATTTTTGTATTAAGGAAACTTACTCAATTTCTAGGAATCACAGCTTACCTTGTTGAAATAGACAGATATTCTAACAACAGTAAAAATTGATTCTACCTCTTGGTTTCAGCAACTTCCTACTTCTATGTCACTCTAGAATCAGTCCTAAAAATACAGGGAAGCTCAAATTATCCTCCCAGATGCCAAAGAGACAATTCCATTGAATCATCATATTCCAATTATCACTCATATCCATACTCATCATTAAAGTGGCTGCATTACTGGATAGATGTTAAATTTACCAAATGTTTAATATCCTGAGCTGATTTATCACTATACAGTATCTATGATTTTATTAAGGGCTGAAAGTCAAATATCAAGAAAGTTTAACATCCATGGAACAACTTATAATAACTGACCAGTAACTGAATCTGGGTTTGAGTCAAGACAGTCAGTCTAGTCCCACGATATGCAAGATGCAAAGTTTGAATGCCTTTTTTTAAACTAGAGGAAAAATATTTCTAGTTATTAAAATTTATTATCATACCTGAGCAAAATTTGAGCTCCTTTGGCTCAAAATGGAAATATCTTTGAGTCTTTAATATATATTGAGATTTCATCCCTTAGACAGTCTTTTAAGATCTTTGCAAATTTTGTCTCACCCAATCCTCAAAATAACAAAATGGAAGTAATCTTATTATCATTATTTTATAAAGAAAACAACTGAGGTATGAGGACTTTGACAAACTTTCACAGTATAGTAGAGCTAGAATAGGAACCCAGGTAACCTGCTCTGGACTCTCTTTTCTCCTCACGACACTCATGGTAGAGTCATGCTCCTTATTCCTTTACTTTTACTGACAGTTTTTTTGAGTATGCAACCTTTCTCTACAACACTGAAAGTAATCTGAGCTCCAGATACATTTCTGTTTCACCTTTTTTTAATGTCATAGTACCCAATACATCCAGCCTTTCAAAGTGGAAGCTTTTAAAAAGAATGAACAAATAAGAAATACAGGTGAGTAAGAGAATTAGTGATAATGAGAAAAGGTTATTATCAGTTTCTTTAGAAGCTTTGCGTAAATATGGACTTGGATCAGAAAAATAAAATGAACTGGCTCATTGGCCAGTGGTGTCTCTGGCCACTTTTCCTGCTCTGAGATTTAGTACACCAGATGTGCTGCTACTGCTACTGCTAAGTCGCTTCAGTCGTGTCCGACTCTGTGCGACCCATAGCAGCAGGCCACAAGGCTTCCCTGTCCGTGGGATTCTCCAGGCAAGAACACTGGAGTGGGTTGCCATTTCCTTCTCCACCAGATGTGAATCCATGCAATTCTTGGTTTCATTTGTTGAATCAATTCTGTATCAAACAAGTGGGATTATCACCCTGTGACTGTTTATCACATTTGAAACTTTGACGGAATAGTGTAATTACAAAATAAAAAAACAAACCAGGTATGTTTGGAGTGTCTATTAAGGTGAACTTAATTAAACATAAATTTTAAAAACACTGTATTTGCATCCTTCCTCATTTCTACCAAATTTTGCCATTGATGCTTCCAAAAATCATGAGAATGAATGTCAACAAAATTCAAGCCAGTGTATGATACTGTTCTTTAGGTAATTTCCAAGTCTGATCATTACATTCTTTATATCAACTTCATTCATTTTTTGTCATGGCCGTTTTAAATATGGAGGTGGAGCATACAAGTGACACAGTCAGACATAGTTTACAAAAGTATAAGAGCAAAGTCAGTGGGGCAGTAACAGACATACAGACTTCAGTAGCAGATAATGGGTTATAATTCAAGGTTTTGTTTTTGTTTTTTTTTGACATCTAACCCGATTCTGTTTTTATTTTATTTTATTTTTTAACTTTATAATATTTTATTGGTTTTGCCATGTATCAGTTGTACACTGAAATATACACTTTAGCTCTCAACTTTCCTGATGCTTCAAGCGGTAAAGAATCCGCCTGCCAATGTAGGAGACACAGGTTTGATCCCTGGGCCATGAAGATCCCCTGGAGAAGGAAATGGCAACCTATTTCAGTATTCTTGCCTGGGAAATCCCATGGACAGAGGAACTTGGTGATCTACAGTCCATAGGGTTACAAAGAGTTGGACATGACAGAGCTGCACGTGCATACTCAGCTTTCCAGGACAGACTTTCCAGAAAGAGTGTGAAGGCAAAAGAGAAAATTACTGATGTAAGCATGATGAATACATATACTGAAGTTTTTAAAAGATCTTTTTCTTCCTTGAAATGCAATGCCTAACTTTCCAACAACTGTAAATAATTTTTGGCTCAGCAGTGCCCTCCAGGGTAAATATGCATCAACCTGCACTGAAGCTTTATGGAGGCCAAAGGAGGACAATTTATCACCTACTGATCCAAGAGGTAAATAGAGGTTGTAATCAATCTGTACCTTTCAGCACACTTCAGGACATAAGACTTCATTCCCTAAAGAGACCACACTGCAGATGATTGCTCTTTAAACAATCATGAGATAGAATTCTATATGGAAATAAAAGTAACTGCAAAAATGATGGAGAATGATTGTAAGGATAAATTTATTTCAATTATAATAGTGTGCATGCATCTATCTGTACAAATATATTTTGCTATAGAATAACACACAGAGGAATTAGTTTGATTACTTAAAAAATAAGATTATTCCATAACCCATGAAAAGAGTAAGAAAAGGGGGTCATTTGGATGACATTCACAAACATCCTCAAATTTTCTTCAAAATGTATAATTTCTATGTAGTTACATATACAATCAAATATATATTGAGAATATTGACAGAAGATAATATCCCTCATATAATTTTTATCATTTTATTTTACTAGGTCTCTTGTCTTACCACATATCATGAATTCAAATTCTTCAAAATCCTGTTTGATCTTCTTTCATACTTTAAGCAATCATTTTTTAGCTCTTCTTTTTTCTTTTATCTCATCCATTCTCCCCTCCACATACACTTTGAAGATCTTTTGAATGTTTTTTTTTTTTTTGAAAAAAATTAAGAAGTCCCAGAACTGTATGGAGGAAGAAAGTCGAAATGAATCAGAGAGGATAAACAATAGGAAGGCGGGCTAGGGATAGAAGTGTGCAGAGTATCCAATAAAGTGCTGGCAAAGCAGCAAAGCTTCCAAAGGAGTTGAGAGAAGTAACATTAGTACTAATGTAGAACTTTGAGAGTCACACAGAGGTAAAGACAAACTGGTTTGAAAATAACCCAGGAAAGCAATCATTCTTTTTTTTTTTTTAATTTAAATTTATTTGTTTTAATTAGAATTCTTAACAGACATCATGAAGAGGCATTAGCAAATGAGATCCACCAGAGCTCTGATCACAACATTTCTAGTTCTGAGTGCATGCATACCTCATTTCTGCTTTAGAGCTGACTTTTAAGAAGGTAAACTGGAGGACAGCAATACAACCCTTTGGATTAGTATGTGTCAAACTTTAATGTGAATATCAAGTTACCTGGAAATCTTGATAAAGCACACATTCAGAATCTGTATACATGAATAGCCAACAATTTCCCAAGGAAAAATCACAGGACTACATTTTGAGTAACCAGGTTCTAAGAAGATACATTTCCTTTTCAGGATTTTAATAAAGAAGTGGATAATATATACTAAAGTTCAGATCATCAAATAATATATTAGATTTTTTTAAAATAATTGAAATCTATTTAAATATATATTTGACTTCAATTTGTCCAAGGAGAATAATTCATATTTATTGATACTATTATATACTGTTAGTCTGCTCAGTCATGTCCAACTCTTTGTGACCCCATAGGCTGTAGTCCACCAGGCTCCTCTGTCCATGGGATTCTCCAGGCAAGAACACTGGAGTGGATAGTTATTCCCTTCTCCAGGGGATCTTCCTGACCCAGGGATTGAACAACCTGGGTTTCCTGCATTGCATTCAGATTCTTTACAATATGAACTACCAGGGAAGCCCACTACCTTGTACTAGGGACTGTAAACACATTGTTTTACATAATAAACACAATAAAACTATGAAGTTTTGCTTATTTTACTGGTGAAGGAAATCCAGGCTTCCCTGAGAGCTCATTTGGTAAAGAATCTGCTTGCAATGCAGGAGACACAGGTTTAATTCCTAGGTTGGGAAGATCTACTGGAGAAGGGATAGGCTACTTACTCCAGTATTCTTGGGCTTCCCTTGTGGTTCAGCCAGTAAAGAATACACTATTCAGTGGTCAAGATTCTGGCACCAGATAAGGCAAGAAAGAATTATTTATCAGGAGAAACTTACTAATCCCTTTAACTTGCACCTCTGGTGACATGCTCCTGTTCAGCAATAACCAGTGTCTAGTTAGAGTATCCATGCAGATGAAATCTGGCTGGGGATTTCAAGGAAAGAAATGCCTTTCACTTTCTTCAAAACAGGGCTGCATTTAGAATTAGACTGTTGGAGAAGACTATAATTTTTCCATAGTCATGTCCTACTCTTGTAACTCCATGGACTGTAGCCTACCAGGTTCCTCTGTCCATGGGATTATCCAGACAAGAATACTGGAGTGGGTTGCCATGCCCTCCTCCAGGGATCTTCCCGACCCAGTGACTGAACCTGCATCTCTCATGTCTCCTGCATTGGAAGGCAGATTCTTTACCACCATTGCCACCTGGGAAGCCCAATTTTTCAGATGAAAATTTATAATTCATTTATATTCTCTTACGTGACAGGGAGATATTTGCTGGCTAATAGAATATAGTCATTAAGTTATGTTTGAGAAGTTGAGCCTCAGTGAATCACATTACAAGTCATAAATTCCCCCTCTCATTTATTTAACATAAGATAAGGAGGTAAATGCTAATTCCATGAATTCCATAATTTAACCATTTTGTACCATTATCACAAGTCATGCTCCAGGCCTCAGGCCTTTCTTCACTTCTTCAAATATACCAACTTCTTCCTGTCTCAGGCCATTATTCACTCCCCTGGAAATTCTCCACATCTCCTTGTCTACTTCTACTACCCATTGCTTAAACACTTTTCTCATCCATCAGAAATTAGCTATTCCTTTTCTCAAGGAAGCCACCCCTGGTTCTTTTTACTAAGTGAAGTCATAAAGACACTCTGTAGTTTAGCTTTGTAGCTTTTTTTGTTTGTTTGTTTGTTTTCCAACAGTTATATTTATGATCTTGATTTCTTAAGATATTTTCTAAAATTATCCAAAGTATTAATTAAAATATCCACTCAGATATGAGATATTTTTAAATGTCCACTTTTAATGTGAAAATAGTCCTTACAACAGTGGTTAAATACTAGTGGTCAATGGTCCATTTGCAGCAGGCAGATGGGTGTTAGGCTCTCTGCTGCTGCTGCTGCTAAGTCGCTTCAGTCATGTCATAAACGGCAGCCCACCAGGCTCCTCTGTCCCTGGGATTCTCCAGGAAAGAATACTGGAGTGGGTTGCCATTTCCTTCTCCAATGCATGAAAGTGAAAAGTGAAAAGTGAAGTGACTCGGTCGTGTCCGACTCTTATCGACCCCATGGACTGTAGCCTACCAGGCTTCTCTGTCCATGGGATTTTCCAGGCAAGAGTACTGGAATGGGTTGCCATTTCCTTCTCCAGTATTTAAAAAATGTAACTAGTTTCCAGTATGCACATAATTGAAGATTGTACATAATAATCATTATCCTCTCCTGAAATTTGGAAGATCAAACAGACCTAGAGCCCACTTTCCTGATTGACAATAATCAACAAAACAAATGTCTTCTGTACCATTTTATATAAAACATTTATAAAACATATTTCTCACTCAACTCCTGGCTGGTTTTATATCTGAATTTCTTCTCATATTCACATTGTTTTTATGTCTTTTTGTAGGCATTTGAACAGCCAATTCAGCCTAAGAAGTTACTTCTAAAATTAATATCTACAATTAACCCCCAAGAACCAATGCTTCTCAAACTTTCAAGAGCAAATGGATCCTGAATAATCTCCATAAAATACAGATTCTCCCTCAGTAGAAGGTTCTTGCCAGTGAATTCCTAAGAAGCTCCCAGATGATGTCAAAGATGCTGAGAAGCAGACCACACATTGAACAGGAAGGCAGAACTAAGTGTACTTAGGTGAAAGGGAGGTCAGGTGGAATTGCTAATAGAAGAGGCTAATTCTGGACGTAAGTTAAATAATGAAGTGAGGCATCACATGTCCTGATTCAGGGAGATAGATCTGAGCAGTGGTATGCAGTAAAGAGCACTGAGCTATATGAATGGATCCCTGAAAGTGAGTGGTAGAAAAGGAAAAGTAGATAGAGACAACAGATATAGCCTAGTTCACAGGCATGTCATTGGTCTTGACAATGTGGATGGATGGCACTAAAAGGTCTGAATTTTTTAAAATGTATAGAATTCATGCACAGGGTCATAGGATATGGTAAATTGTACTCCAAATTATGTAACTAGATTCCATTGATAGAGAAATAGAAAAGGTAGAAAAGTATATTTTCTGTTTTTCTGACTAATCATTTTATAGAGAACACATAAAAGGCAATTATTACCTTGTTGTATGATCTTTTTTTTTTTTTTTTTTAATAATCTTGAGTCTAATTCAGTTCAGTTCAGTTCAGTTCATTCAGTCGTGACTTACTCTTTGCGACCCCATGAATTGCAGCACGCCAGGCCTCCCTGTCCATCACCAACTCCTGAAGTTCACTCAAACTCACATCCATCGAGTTGGTGATGCCATCCAGCCATCTCATCTTCTGTCGTCCCCTTTTCCTCCTGCCCCCAATCCCTCCCAGCATCAGAGTCTTTTCCAATGAGTCAACTCTTCGCATGAGGTGGCCAAAGTGCTGGAGTTTCAGCTTTAGCATCATTCCTTCCAAAGTACATCCAGGACTGATCTCCTTTAAGATGGACTGGTTGGATCTCCTTGCAGTCCAAGGGACTCTCAACAGTCCTCTCCAACACCACAGTTCAAAATCATCAATTCTTCGGTGCTCAGCTTTCTTCACAATCCAACTATCACATCCATACATGACTACTGGAAAAACCATAGCCTTGACTAAACGGACCTTTGTTGACAAAGTAATGTCTCTGCTTTTGAATATCTAGGTTGGTCATAACTTTCCTTCCAAGGAGTAAGCGTCTTTTAATTTCATGTCTGCAATCACCATCTGCAGTGATTTTGGAGCTTGAAAAAATAAAGTCTGACACTGATTCCCCATCTATTTCCCATGAAGTGATGGTACCAGATGCCATGATCTTAGTTTTCTGAATGTTGAGCTTTAAGCCAACTTTTTCACTCCCCTCTTTCACCTTCATCAAGAGGCTTTTTAGTTCCTCTTCACTTTCTGCCATAAGGATGGTGTCATCTGCATATCTGAGGTTATTGATATTTCTCCCGGCAATCTTGATTCCAGCTTGTGCTTCTTCCAGCACAGTGTTTCTCATGATGTACTCTGCATGTAAGTTAAGTAAGCAGGGTGACAATATACAGCCTTGATAAACTCCTTTTCCTATTTGGAACCAGTCTGTTGTTCCATGTCCAGTTCTAACTGTTGCTTCCTGACCTGCATTTAGGTTTCTCAAGAGGCAGATCAGGTAGTCTGGTATTCCCATGTCTTTCAGAATTGTCCACAGTTTAATTAGCAGGGTATAATTTTGCTCCCAAGGGTAGAGGATCTATGTTAAAGAATACTAACATTTCTGGCAGTTACTCTTTGTGTCCTTTAAGATCTGGAGTTTGTGTGGGAGCAGGCGGGACAAGGTGGGAGGTACTGATGGAAAGATGTGGTACCTGTATTACAGCTAGAAAAGGCTGAGGTGATCACACTGTTGTAACATCACAATGACTCACAGAATCATCTCCTTTTCCCAATCTTCCCACTTGTTTGTTGCCTAAACTTATTTAGCATAGGAAACATTATTCCCAATATGTCTCCAGCATAATGTCTCCAGTAGGTGCTGGTAGATTTAAAAAGGAAAGTGAAAAATAAGAAAGAATAAATGACTGAATTTAGTTTATCAAACAACAGTAAATGGAGATTATGAAGAAGGTTATTTGTCATCATTAGTGGGGCATTAGGGCACTGACTTAAAAATTAATTGTTGGGACTTCCTTGGTAGTCCAGTGATTAAGACTCCACACGTCCACTATTGAGGGCACTGGTTCGATCCCTGGTCTGGAAGCTAATACCCTACATGATGCAAAGTGTGGCCAAAATAAATAAATAAAAGTGTTTTTAAAAAGGCTTTTCAATCCTGTAAATAATTTTAAAAGTTAGTTGTTAGCTGTGTTTTGGACAATAAACATGCCTTCCAACTTTGCTTTTTAGAGGGCTTCATTAGATGCAACATTTTTTTTCATTATTTTGGAGTTAAAATAGTTTATCTTCATATTATAACTATGCTATTATAAAACTTAAAGAAGGGGCAATATAGCATAATTTTATTACTTTGGTGATGGACAGGGAGGCCTGGTGTGCTGCGATTCATGGGGTCGCAATGAGTTGGACATGACTGAGCAACTGATCTGATCTGATCTGATCTGATATTTATACATTTTAAACACAAAATAAATTTACTATTCAACCACTAATTCAGGTTAATAATTTTTCCAAACTTTGGCAGGTTATGTACTAGCTGATTTTTTTTACATGTCACCTAAGACATTCATGCGAAAATGCAAAAATAAGTGAAATTACTCTTAAAGCTTCAGATTCGTAATCTTCTGGTAGTCATGGTATGTCTACCATCACAAGTGATTCCTTGACTGCATGTTTGACGTTGATATATGTATTCCAAATCCACATCATAGAATTTTAGGAGTTGGTGCTCAATTTTCTGTATGTAGTAGTATTAAATATTTCATATCGTATCGGAAATGTCTACGGATAACAAAACAGTTACAAAACTAGTTCACATATATTCTACAGAATATAGAAAAAACAGGTAAAAAATGTCCTGTTTTTGCAATACCAAAATACTAAGAAAACAGAAAAAATTGACTTCAATATACAGAGTCCACACAAACCAAGATTTAATTCTTATTGATAATGAGAGAAAAGTGACTACTGGGGACATGTTAAGATACAAAAACACATGCACATACAGTTTTTGGATATGACATATCTAAAAAGTAAAATAACATTTGTCTTTTTGTATTATAAACTTTTTATTCAAAGTGTCCTATTTTAGAAAATCATGAGCAGAGATCACAGGAATATTTAAGGTAAATTTATCACAATAATTGCTAGAATATCTATAGATCTATTCCCTGCCCCACTTGTAGTGACTAATCCCTGTTCACTTTTTCACCTCTGCCTTTTCCCCTAGTTAATTCAAGACTGCTGCTTAGATGCTCTGTGTCCCCTCTGTAGCCGTCAGTCTCCACAGAGAATGAAATACAGCCTCAGACTCCCACTGCACAGAACTTAGAAATCAGCTCCTTATCCAACTTATTCTTCAAGCCAAGAATACAGCCTGGTTCATAATAAGTGTTCAATAAATGTTTACTGAAAGAATACATGATAGATAAGTGATTTTTTTTCCCATTATCATTTTGTTTTTGAGTATCCTTCACTACCATTTAGACCTGGAGTCCTCCAATGCCCTCAAATTGTCTTCCAAGGCCCTAAAGTTGCCCCCAGATCAGAGTTTTTCATCTCAGCTGACTTGGCTTGGACCTGAAATTCACAGTCAGACCCACCAGTATGACTGTTTACTCTCTCAACTCCAGGCATCAACTGCTGAATAAGCCTCTTCATTTTATTTTAGATTTTTTACTTCCCCTTTCACCCCATCAGAGCCATCCTCAGAAGCTTAAAAGTTTATCACAAATTTTTCTTCCAACATCATGGCAAGGATATATATTTTTTGTTGTTTGCTTGTTTCTTTATTTATGTATTTACTTTTGATTGAGGGATAATTGCTTTACGATACTGTGTTGGTTTCTGTTATACATCAACATGTATCAGCCATTAAATACACATATGCCCCCTGCCTCTTTAACCTCCCTCCCACCTCCTTCCCCATCCCCCTCCTCTAGGTTGTCACAGAGCCCTGGTATGAGTTCCCTGAGTCATATAGCAAAGGAAATTTTTTTTTTTTCATCCTGGTCTATACTGTATTTTGATCTCAGGTCTTTATAGGAATAATAAGAAAGAGTGGGAAATTGTATCAGACTGCCCACAAATTTTAAAACATCAAATCCATCTGTAACAGACTGGGATTTTGTGGTTATGTGCAGAAAATTAACAAAAAATCATAAGTCAAATGAAACTAAAAAACAACAAAAACTTTACAATTTATGGAGAAATGCATTCACTCCTTTTGAAAATTTTGTTAAATATATTTTTTTACTGCAGATAACCTTTAGAGGCCAGAGAGAAAGGTGTGAAAATCTATGAGAAGTACATGGTTCTTTGTTATGTCTTTTTTTTTCTGTAATAACAGATTTTTTTTTTTTTTTTTTTTTTTTTTTTACTGAATCTGTTCTACAAATGACAGACCAAGGTTTCCACCACTGCCATTTATTCTCCATCATTTATTTTCCAGCTTGTTCACTCTCTCCATTTCAATGTTATCACTGCTGAGTAAATTTTCCTAAGGCAATGACCTGTAATTCACCAGAGACAACTCAACCCTCTCAGACTTTTATAGGGAATAACTATAGCACTAAGACTGTAATTTGAAAAATGACATCCTAGGACTCTGAGATCTTTCCTTCACTTCACATGTTAAGTCATTTCTCTGGAAGCGGTGATGTCATCATTGCAGCGCTCTGTGGCAGAGGGCCAAGGGCAGATCCCTTTAGCTCGGTGAAGTCACTTGGCAAGACTGCTGGCAATTCAAGGCCATAGTGAGGTTCACCCCAGTGAAAAAGTAAATCTTCATTTGGCAAAATAAAGACACTCAGCCCTACTGTCTAGAAGATATTAAAACAGTCTTATCATCTATATAGAGTTCTTTGATAAGATAAATTTAATATTTTTTCCATATTCAAATAAGCTGTCATAGAACAATCATACAAATACTAAAGGAAAGATTTATTAAATCATTTATTCCCTAAGCCAAACTTACAGAATGCTTTCTATTGCACTCTACTGGTATATAGGGAGAACACTTTTGAATTAGTATGAGACCCATTTCTTGTTTAAGAATTAAGAAATATGGAGGGATATTTAACAACAAAGAATATTTATGAAATTATTACAGGTCAGTGAGGATATATGCTCCAGAATTTTAAAGTATATGCTTACCGGATTATTGAGAATAATCAAGTTGAAAAACAGGAAATGGTGTAGAAAATGTACTGGGAAAAACATTTGTCAAGTCCTATAAGCCAGTCATGGAGAAGGCAATGGCACCCCACTCCAGTACTCTTGCCTGGAAAATCTCATGGGCGGAGGAGCCTGGTGGGCTGTGGTCCATGGGGTCGCTAAGAGTCAGACACGACTGAGCGACTTCACTTTCACTTTTCACTTTCATGCACTGGAGAAGGAAATGGCAACCCACTCCAGTGTTCTTGCCTGGAGAATCCCAGGGACAGTGGTGCCTGGTGGGCTGCCGTCTATGGGGTTGCACAGAGTCAGACACAACTGAAGTGACTTAGCAGTAGCATAAGCCAGTCAGAGTGAATGAGAGGGAGAGAGAGAGAAAGCATGAATGAATGTGTAAGATCAGACTGGTGGTATAATTAGACATCTTCAATTTGACTCTATTTGAAGACATAAAATGGTCTAAATAAAGGTGGTGCAGTGGTAAAGAATACTCCTGACAATGCAGGAGGCGCAAGAGTCATGGGTTCAATTCCTGGGTTGGGAAGATCCCCTGGAGTAGGAGATGGCAACCTGTTCCAGCGTTCTTGCCTGGGATATCCCACGGACAGAGAAGCCTAGTGGACTACAGTCCATGGGGTCACAAGAGTCTAACATGGCTGAGTAACTGAGCACAGCACTCAACAACACAGAGAAGATGTCACTTGGTTAGATGTGAAACAAATCTTGATAAATCAAGACACTTCCCATTTGGGAAAGCTGTTTTGCCTCCACGAACTTCAGTTTCCTGATGTCAAAAATAGTGAAAAATTGATAGGAGATTAAATAATGTCATATATGTGGAGCTCTGTGTTCCTAACAGATGCCAGGCAAACATGAGAACCATCTCTAGTTCCCCTGAATGCAGAGGGCTTGTTATCACCTGCTTCAGGGGAAATAATCAACACAAGCTCTACTTAAAATAGTCCTCTTCACTTTGTTTGTAGAAAGCAAATATATAAAATTGTAAGCTGAATACACCATGGGAATACTTTTCATCCATGTAGTTAATATAATAACTTCTAAAATGTATTTTCAGTAGTCTAGCTTCTTTTATACTTTCTCTGTGTTTTACCAGGATATCAATGGTATAAGACATACTGGAGCCTAGGGCAAAAGGAAAAATCAGTAATAAGCATCATATTTCCATTTTAAAATTTTACTTATTGCTCATCATAAGTTTTGCAATAATTTTGATTTTTAAAGATATTGTATTAACAAAAATTCTTTTGGAACTTTCTTAAGTTGTGTACTTCACTTGCCTCATCCTATTCTTTGCCCTGGGAAATTTTGTTTTTAGGTGTGGATTTAGATATTTAGCTTCATGTCACTATATAATACATTTCAGGCTGAACCTCCTCACAGTATATTCTATCAAATTAGCAACAAGAATTGAAGTGGAAAGAATCACCAGAAGAATGGGAAGGGGGTTAGTTTACCCTAACCAAGGAAATGGAAATCTTCTGAGTGTTCCTCCTTTCCTTTTTGTCTTGTGAGATTACTTCATGTCTGCCCTCTAAGACTGAAGGCCCCCAAGAGGTGCACAGCATGAAGTTAGTGTCACTTAAAAACTAGGCATCTCCTCTTTTTGTTAATGACACTTTTCATGACAAATTATGATTCACTTGAGAGTCCCTTGGACAGCAAGGAGATCCAACCAGTCCATCCTAAGAGAAACCATTCCTGAATATTCATTGGAAGGACTGATGCTGAAGCTGAAACTCCAATACTTTGGCCACCTGATGCAAAGAACTGACTCATTTGAAAAGACCCTGATGCTGGGAAAGATTGAAGGCAGGAAGAGAAGGGGACAATAGAGGATAAGATGGTTAAATGGAATCACTGACTCAGTGAACATGAGCCTGAGTAAATTTCGGGAGTTGGTGATGGACAGGGAGGCCTGGGGTGTACAGTCCAGGGGGTCACAAAGAGTTGGAAAAGACTGAGTAACCAAACTGAACTGAACTGAACATTCATAATGCACTAAGCACTGAAATATCTCATTTTTTTCTACCTAGTTTAATTCTCTCAAAGAAGCCAAGAGGAAATCATAATTCATAACATTTCCCAGGTGTAGAGTCTGAAATTCACAAACATCGACCAACCCACCAAAAGTTTGTTCTTTCAGTTTGGTAGCTCATTCGTGTCCAACTCTTTGCAATCCCCTGGACTGCAGCACACCAGGCTTCCCTGTCCATCATCAACTTCTACAGCTTGCTCAAACTCGTCCATTGAGTCAGTGATGCCAACCATTTCATTCTCTTTCGTCCCCCTCTCCTACTGCCTTCAATCTCTCCCAGTATCAAGGTCTTTTCCAAAAAGTCCGTTGTTCGCATCAGATGGCTGAAGAATTGACGTTTCAGCTTCAGCTTCAGTCCTTCCATGAATATTCCTCACTAATTTCTTTTAGGATTGGCTGGTTTGATCTCCCTGCAGTGAAAGGGACTGTAAAAGTCTTCTCCAACACTACAGTTCAAAAGCATCAATTATTTGACAATCAGCTTTCTTTATACTCCAATTTCACATCCATACATGACTACTGGAAAAGTCATAACTCTGAGTAGATGGACCTTTGTTGGCAAAGTAATGTCCCTCCTTTTTAATATGCTGTCTAGGTTGGTCATAACTTTTCTTACAAGGAGCTACTGCTGCTGCTGCTAAATCACTTCAGTCGTGTCCAGCTCTGTGCGACCCCATAGACGGCAGCCCACCAGGCTCCCCATCCCTGGGATTCTCCTGGCAAGAACACTGGAGTGGGTTGCCATTGACTTCCCCTTGCAAGGAGCAAGGATCTTTTAATTTCATGGCTGCAGTCACCATATGCAGTGATTTTGGATACAAAAATAATGTCTTTCACTATTTCCATGAAGTGATGGAAACGGATGACATGATCTTAGTTTTTGAGTGCTGAGTTTTAAGCCAGCTTTTCCACTCTCCTCTTTCACTTTTATCAAGGGGCTCTTTAGTTCTTCACTTTTCTGCCATAAAGGTGGTGTTATCTGCATATCTGAGATTATTGATATTTCTCCCAGCAATCTTGATTCCAGCTTATGCTTTGTCCAACCAGGCATTTTGCATGATGTATTCTGCATATAAATTAAATAAGCAGGGTGATAATATACAGCCTTGATGTACTTCTTTCCCAATTTGGAGTCAGTCTGTTATTCCATGTCTGGTTCTAACTGTTGCTTCTTGACCTGCACACAGATTTCTCAAGAGGCAGGTAAGGTGGTCTGGAATTCCAATCTCTTGAAGAATTTTCCACAGTTTGTTGTGATCTGCAGAGTCAAAGTCTTTGTATAATCACTTTGTAATGCACTAAGCACTGAAATATCTGATTTTTTTCTATTTTGTGTCACTTTGTGTAATTTGTGTAATCACTTTGTGTAATTACAAAGGTGTAAAAACTAAAGCAGAAAAAAAAAAATATATATATATATATATATATATATATATTTTGGAACTCTCTTGCTTTTCCTATGAAAAGCAGTCCTTCCAATGAACACTCAGGACTGATCTCCTTTAGGATAGACTGGTTGGTTCTCCTTGCAGTTCAAGAGACTCTCAAGAGTCTTTTCCAACACTACAGTTCAAAACATCAATTCTTCAATGCTCAGCTTGCTTTATAATCCAATTCTCACATCCATACATGACTACTGGAAAACCATAGCCTTGACTAGGTGGACCTTTGTTGGCAAAGTAATGTCTTTGCTTTTTAATATTCTGTCTAGGTTGGTCATAGCTTTTCTTCCAAGGAGTAAGGGTCTTTTAATTTCATGGCTGCAGTATTGTGCCCATATTTCTGTGACATATTCCCTTGGTATCTCTAATTTTCTTGAAGAAATCTCTAGTTTTTCCCATTCTATGGTTTTCCTCCATTTCTTTGCATTGATCACTGAGGAAGGCTTTCTTATCTCTCCTTGCTATTCTTTGGAACTCTGCATTCAAATGGGTATGTTTGCTTTTCTCCTTTGCCTTTAGCTTCTCTTCTTTCCTCAGCTCTTTTTAAGGCCTCCTGAGACAAAGATTTTGCCTTTTTGCATTTCTTCTTCTTGGGGATGGTCTTGATCACTGTGTTCTGTACAATGTCTTGAACCTCAGTCCATAGTTCTTCAGGCACTCTATCAGATATAATCCCTTGAATCTATTTGTCACTTCCAAGGTATAATTGCAAGGGATTTTATTTAGATCATACCTGAATGCTCTAGTGTTTTCCCCTACTTTCTTCAATTTAAGTCTGAATTTGGCAATAAGGAGTTGATGATCTGAGCCACAGTCAGCTCCCGGTCTTGATTTTGCTGACTGTATGGAGCTTCTCTATCTGTGACTGAAAAGAATATGATCAGTCTGATTTCAGTATTGACCATCTGGTGATGTCCATGTGTAGAGTCTTTTCTTGTGTTGTTGGAAGAGGGTATTTGCTATGATCAGAGCATTCTCTTGGGATAACTGTGTTAGCCTTTGCCCTTCTTCATATTACACTCCAATACCAAATTTGCCTGTTACTCCAGGTATCTCTTGACTTCCCACTTTTGCATTCCAGTCCCCTATGATCAAAAGAGTGTCCAACTCTTGGCAACCCCATGGACTGTAGCCTACCAGGATCCTCTGTCCATGGGATTTTCCAGGCAATAGTCCTGGAGTGGATTGGCATTTCCTTCTCCAGGGGATCTTCCCAACTCAGGGATTGAACCCGGGTCTCCCACATTGTAGACAGATGCTTTACCATCGGAGCCACAAGGGAAGTCCGATGATCAAAAAGACATGTTAGTTAACATTTTTGGGTGTTAGTTCTAGAAGGTCTTGTAGATCTTCATAGAACTGTCAACGTCAGCCTCTTCACCATTACTGGTTCAGGCATAGACTTGGATTACTGTGATACTGAATGATTTGCTTTGGAAACGAACAGAGATCTTTCTCTCATTTTTCAGATTCCTCCCAAGTGCTGCCTTTCAGACTCTTGTTGATTATAAGGGCTACTCCATTTCTTCTAAGGGATTCTTGCCCATTGTAGTAGATATAATAGTCATCTGAATGAAATTGATCCATTCCAGTCCATTTTAGTTCACTGATTCCTAAAAAGTTGATGTTCACTCTTGCCATCTCCTGATTGATCACTTCTAATTTACCTTGATTTTCAGACCTAACATTCCAGGTTCCTATTCAGTATTGCTCTTTACAGCATCAGCCTTTACTTCCATCACCAGTCACATCCACAACTCAGTGGTGTTTTCACTTTGGCTCCGTCTCTTCATTCCTCCCAGAGTTATTTCTCCACTGATCTCCAGTAGCATATAGGGCACCTACTGACCTGGGGAATTCATCTTTCAGTGTCATATCTTTTTGCCTTTTCATACTGTTCATGGGGTTCTCAAGGCAATAATACTTAAGTGGTTTGCCATTCCCTTCTCCAGTGGACCATGTTTTTGTCAGAACTCTCCACAATGACCCGTTCATCTTGGGTGGTCCTACACCCAAGGATTTGTTCTTTGAATTGTCTCAATTATGGCAGCCTTTCTCAAGATTAAAAAAAAAAAAAAAAGACAAATTAGATTTGGAATTCTGAACTTTGGAAATCAGAATTAGACTAGCGATCACTATGCCCAGAGTTGAAAAATCTTTATGATCTGTGTAAAACTAGAAACATCTTGATTAGATATCATTGAAAACAGTCATTCTCCTAGTTCTGCCAATACAGGCTAGTCAGTTTTTATCTTCCATAAGAATCTCCTTGATACAACACACAAAAAGCAAAAGTGCAAACCTGTGAATAGAAAAAAAAAAAAATGTGCAAGTGGAATATTTTGGAAGAGAAAAATTGGCAAGGTTATATTGGCAGTTCTTGGAGAAAAGAATAACATGAAGAGTCTAGAAAAGTAAGATATAGGTCACTAATCAGATAGAAGTTGGCCCCAGAAAAACTTGGGCTGTCCCAGGCAAGCAGGGATTGTTGGTTACTCTAGAGTACACTGGAGGTCCAACGCCTCACTCAGAACTGGTAGAACTCGATGAGATAAGCAAAATCAATTGTGTTAATTTGGAGATGGGGGAGGGTAGATAACTCAGATGATGGGATGGGCCAGGTTGAGACATGTAAGTGTAGACAAGAAAGTCAAAATTATTGCTCAGTTATTTAAAAATCTCTTTGCTTAATAGAGTAGGCCATATATATACACAGTGTTATAAAGTAAAAAATAATAAAGCTCATAATTGAAAAATAGAACAAAATTTACGGGAATTCAGAGAGAATAGAGAACCTCTAATTACAGTGAGATGAGAAAGGAGGCATTATAACTGAGATTGGCTTGCCATTAAATAGATTTAGGAAGACAGAAAAAGATGTGACATCAGAATGTGCATGAGATGCATGGTTTATACATCGGACCTGCCTTTCTATTTGAATGAAATGTAAAGGTGAAAGACAGGTATGTAAGACAGTATTTGGAATTAACTCCAGAATTGGTCTTTAATGTCAGGATAAATACTTCACTTTTATTCATCAAACATCAATGAACTAATCATTCAAAAATTTTTGATCAGGGAAATGGGTAATAAAGCTGAACTCTGCATCAGAGGAATTGTATAGACAATGGTGAACATATAGCTTTGGAGTCAGAGTCACTGGGTATATAAAGGTCTTGCGAAGAACATGATAATTTTACAGAAATGAGAGACGAAGGCTTGAAGGAATCAGAGGAGATGAAAAGAATGAGATAGTGAAAAAATTAGAATTCAAAGCAGTGTGGCAAAAAAGGATAAACTCAGGCTTTAGAGAGACAGACTGAGCTCCAGTGATTTCCCTGATCCTCAACTTACTGACATTATGACCTCAAGAAGAATCATCAACTTTTTTCAAGTCTCAGATCTCATCTCTAAAATAAGGATACTATTCAGGGACCTCTATAAATTACTAAAATATGACAACAGATGTAAAGTCTACTTTACAATGACTGTCACCTAGACCTGCAGTGAACTGTAATGTTATAAATTAACAGAAATTGGCAACTGATCACAGTTGACAGTAAATAGTTTAGAAATGTCAAAGATATCTTCAAAATTTTATTTTAGAGTTATATGAGATTCCTCAAAAGTTTATGATATAGCTATCAAAGATCTCCCTCCATAGTTATAAATAATTCATCTGGCTTCAAGTTCCTGTCTTTGCCGAGGAATCAGAATCACAAGAGTTTTTTGCAATATTCCTACTTGCTCCATCAGAGTGCAAATGCCTTAGTCTGTGATAACCTCCCCTGGAGCCTCTTTCTTTTCCACATTCACAAGTAATTCTTCTTACTGCTTGGAGATCCTGACGATGGAGATTTGCATGTTAAGGTGTAAAGTGGGACCAAGAATTTTCCAGGAGCAGCCACCCAGCACAGAGTTATAAAAATGTCTTGAATGATGACAATTTAGAAGACCTAACAATCCAAGCTAAATGGAAAATAAACCTAAATGTCCTACAAAACCATTCCCAAGAAATGTTGACTTTGAAGGGAGTTCATTTTGCATGCCACATTGGTCCTCTCTGAAGATGATTAAAAAAAAAAAAGGCAAACTGAGGGTATTCTGTGCTCCCCATGCAGCCAATAGGGAAATATGAGAATATCAATGTTTACACTGGAATTTCTGAAATGACTAGAGAATATATATCCATATGGCTTGGGAATGTCCCTCAGCCAATAACTCTTAGAAGGAAATTATAAGTGCACTAAGGGGCATCATTAACTATGATATTCTCTTAATCTTACAGCAATGTATTTCAGTTTATGGAACTTATATTAGCATTTACAGAACTTTGGGGAAAGTACTGAATATGGGATTAATCGCCATGGTTAAAGATGTGAATGTCCAGGATAGTAAAACTATTTTGAAAGCATGCGTCTTCTTTCAGTTTCAACAGGTGTTGGAAATACGGATCTGTATGGAACATCAATGTCTTTGTATAAATATATCTATTTAGTAATATAGATGGTGCTATATTATAGTTCTATAGTATATAATATATATAGCATATATATACTATAATGTATTTTATATATATACACATATATATATGCACACTATATATAATGTATTGTATATACAGATGGTGCTATAATAGTACCACAGGTGGTACTATAAAAGTAACACAGGTGGCGCTAGTGGTAAAGAACCCACTGGCCAATGCAGGAGACATAAGAGACACAGGTTCAATCCCTGGGTTGGGAAGATCCCCTGGAGAAGGAAATGGCAATCTGTTTCAGTTTTCTTGCCTGGAAAACTCCATTGACAGAGAAGCCTGGTGGGTTTTAGTCCATGGGGTTGCAAAGAGTTGGACATGACTGAATTAACTTAGCATGCACACACACACAGTAAAGAAAATGAAAGGGGCTTCTGTAAGAATCCATTACCAATATGAGTACATTAAGAAGACTAAAATCGATTGTGTTTTGTTAGAGAAAGCTGAATTCACAAAATAATTGTTAAGATATCCACAGGACTGTAGGCACTTTTGAGCTAGAACAGTTCAAGCTAACACCTTTTTATGAGAGGTAGATATGATTCAGTCATTTACTGGTAAGTAACATTCTCTTCCTTCCTCTGCCTATGAAATGGTTGCCTTAGCAACACAGGTGCCCAGATGTCTCATCCTGAACACCGTCTTTTCTTTTCCTAGGCTTTGGTCTACTCTCTAATGTGTGAGATTTGATGAAAAAGAAAAGATACAGACTTTAAAAAAATGCCTTGAGGCTATTCAACAACACCAAAAAAAGGACGTAGGAAAGGGGAGTTTTAGACACGTTCCCCACCACCGCCATGCAGTGATTTGTGTTGTTCACACAGTGTGATGTGGGCAACCTTCCTGCTCTGACTGTGAAGTTTCCCTGGAACCATGCTTACTCTATTACCCTTAAAGTTCTGTAATAATTCATATGTGGATCCTTCATTTGCCTGCTCTGTCCTGTGGTTAGTGTTTCCTGCAGGATAATACTGAATAGGTAGGGCTCTGATAGGAATAAGCATCCTGTTTCAAAGGACCTAGCTGACTCAAAACTCACCCTGTGCCCTGGCAGAGCTATCTTAACAGGGAGGAAACAAGTCATTATTTTACATGAGCACTTGCTTACTTGTCAGAGCAAAAAATGATCATTTTGATAACCTCCTTTGCTATCAAACAGAAATGGTATCTAAAGTGTAGGCAGGGACTTCCCTGGCAGTCCAGCACTTGAAACTCTGTGCTTCCACTGCAGAGGGGCATGAATTAAAGGGCTTCCCTGGTGGCTCAATGGTAAAGAATCTGCCTGCAATGCAGGAGACTTGTAGGAGGCATAAGTTTGATATCTGGGTCAGGAAGATCCCCTGGAGCAGGAAATGGCAACCCATTCCAGTATTCTTGCCTGGGAAATCCCATGGACAGAGGAGTCTGGCAGGCCATACAGTCCATGGGGTTGCAAAGAGTCAGACGTGACTGAGGGACTAAACAACAACAGCAACAAGGAACCAAAATCCTACATGCCATGGGACATGGCCGAAAAGTAAGGCACACATTTAGGCAAAAAGTAGGCACACGTGTCTAAATAGTTTCAGCAGAGGTTATTGCCACAGAAGTATTATGGAGTCTGGATTTTACCTGTACTTGCTATGTACACAGACTGAGTTAACTAATTAATTGGCCTGTACATACTTTTCATTGAACCTACATTTAACAGAGATAAGCATCACTTTTCCCCCACAAAGCTCCTGCAGTACTTTGAGGGATTTTAAGTATGGCAACGTCCTATGCATTTTCTCATTAGCAGCACATTGTCCTAATCATGCCCCTCACCCTCCATTGCCCTATGACTGCATTATCTCCAGAGGGCGGTTAATTTTCACTAGGGCAGTATGATGCTATTTGTTGATCATATTAAGTGCATTCTATCTCAGACACAGAACTTTTGTATGCAATAAATGCCCAAAGGCAAAACTGTTAGGCATTACAGAGGGTTTGTGGGCAGAGTACACTTTGCTGCACAACTAACCACACATTACAAGTAGCTGTCAGTGGCACCAGGCTCTCTGAGGTGGGATACCAGTGAGGAAATATCAGTTGGTTAAGGCCAGCTCTTCTTAGGAAGATGGAATTCTGCATGTTTCTGTATTTTTCTCCCTCAAAAGGATTGCTTCTCTCAAGTGGACTGTGTGAGATATTGCCCTCTCTGAGGATGGCAACACCAACTTCAGGCCTATGACTTGAGAGACACTGCAAACTCACTTGTTAGAAGAGCAGGAGGCTGTGAGATCTTTTACATGCTTTCTTTCTTTCTTTCTTTTTTTCATTGGTAGAGTTAACTGCCTGATGCAGACATGACTATATGGATCTATGTCTCACATGTTTGCAATTCAGGACCCATGTGATTCATAAATGTTCCATGAGTCTGTTCTACTGACAGCCATAGAGAAACTCAAAATTCCCCATAAATCAGTATATGAAACAAACTTTTTTTAATATTATTTTTAAGATAAATTTATTTATTTTAATTGGAGGTTAACTACTTTACAATATTGTATTGGTTTTGCCATACATCAACATGAATCCACCACAGGTATACACGTGTTCCCCATCCTGAACCCCTCCTCCCTCCTCCCTCCCCAAAACTTTTGTAGAAACTATTTTCTCAGTTTAAAAGAAAGGTGTGAGTTGGGGCCATGCTACTGTACTACTGATTCTATCACTTTTGAATGCTTGAGATTTGATTCTTTGTTCAATTTGTCAAACTGTCTTCCCAATGCTCATTTTTGGTATAGAAAGTTACACAAAATACTTATTGGGATTCTCTTCTGTGACTCTATAAATGCCTTTACATTTTATTTTCCTTCTGCTCCCTGCAAAATGTGAATCTCAGATCTATGAAAGTGTAAAGGAGCCCAATGTTAGTTATCCTTTATTCTCTACAACTACTCACAGAAATGTGTTTGTACATCAAATATGATGTCACTGTCTAGCTCACTAAAGACTAGTGATGCTATAATTTCAGTGTTACGTTATAAACTCTGTATTCCCTCCTTTAAGGCTTTGCAGTATGGAGCAGGTGGTAAGAGGAGAGGTTAGGTGAAGTGCTATGAATATGTGACATTAAGAATTATCAGACACAACATTCAATCTCCCTGATAGAAAGGCAGATTCTTCACGATAGTCTTTAAACTCTTTTCATTTATTGGGTGGAAAGACTTAATTTGTGGCTAGTCTATCTTTATTATACTACATCTCTTTTACTATTACTTGCTAAGCAAATCTATAAGTGATAGTTTTTTCATCCTTAAACAGAGGATAATGGAAGCTTCAACCTCAAGCAGTTGATGTCAGGATTAAATGTGCATGGCACCACATAAAGTATTTAGAAAACACAGTGTCTCACACATAATACATGCTTAGCTTCAATTAGTCATTATTAACATCCATATTATATTCCATTAAGAAAAAAGAAAGTGCAAACTGGACTCCAGACTCAGAATTTTAGGCAGCATTCAGACATTAATTTCTTGCTAGAGTTCGTAAACTTGCTTTGCTCTCACCTATGTTATGGTTGCCTACTACTAAAGCATGTGTTGTGTGTGTAGATGTGCTACAGGGTTTGCTTTATGAATAAGTTTATTCAAGGAAGAAAACATTTAAAAGAAATGTTAAATAAGTCACATTTCACTTCTTGCACTGACATAACAAAATCTCTGAATAAAATGACTTACACTTGGGACTACACAGTAAACTGTGTGCCAGGTTCCATCTTTTCATTGACGCATGGCTTCCCTGCTGGTCAAGTGCCACATGCCACATGGTCAATCATGCTATCCAAATTGCTTCCACATTCTCCCTCTAAGTTTGGTTCATTTTCTCCAAGAAATCATCTTCAATTACACTGAGCTGTAATAATCTTCATATTTTCTTCCTGAGGCCAATTTTGTTTTCATAAAAGAGCTTTGTGGTCAAACAGTATAGTCACTCTGGACTCTGCCCCTTGATGGGTGTGAGATTATGAAAGAGATGTTCCAAATTTTCCTCATTTTTAGTCTAAAGAATATAAAAATAACAACTACTATGTTAGTGCAATGATTAAATGTCATGCACAGTATGAAACTCAGAAAAGCCTGCTCAAATCCAGTAAATGTACAGTGATATGATGGCTATGCTTGTAGTTTAGAACTGCATCCACTTTTAGTTTTCTTCCTTTTATCTGCCTTCTTCTCTTCCTTATTTCTTCTTCCTTTTGCAACTGTTCTTTGAACCACAGCCCTTTTAACTATGATATCTAAAATATAGACAGGACAGTCTCTGCTCTTATTCCAAACTCTCTCACTGAAACTGTGCTTGTTCATTTGATTTTTGTTTATTGAAGCTTTAGTTTAGATCTTCTTTAAAAGATTTTTGAGTTTGCTTAAAACAAAAAAAACATTTAAGACCACTTAAATTTAAATATTAAATTCAAATATTATATGGAAGGAATGTATTATAAATATGTCAAATAATTCAGCTAGTAGAATTATTATAACAGAACATAAATTCAACTGTGTAGTCTTGGCAGCCTAGGCATCAGGGTGTTGTGACTGGTTATGCATCTGATGAGTATTTTCAGAGTTTTCCTAGACCTATTCCTACCTAAAGACTAAAAGCTGCCTTCCAAAAGTTAGATCAACAGTAGCTAATCTATAAATTAATTTCCCTAAGTTTTTTCTGTTGGGGGATATCTGTCATATAAGCATGGTGGAATTTTATTAAATACAACTAAGTCAGTGCAGTTTGCCACTGGTTTTGTGTTTTCATATAAAACATTAAGCTGTAAATTAGAACTTGATATATCACACACCAAGTGACCAAATTGAATGCATTATGCAGTATTTGGAGCTGAGGAAAAATTTTTGGATAGCTGGTATATCAACAAACAATTTCTGTCCATTTTTAAAGAATTTTACTGTTTACAGAGTGTTTTAAAATATATTATCACTTTTGGAAACACAGATGAAATGTATTAGAAAGATCTCCAGGCTTGAAGTTAAATGATTTGTATTCAGCTCTGCCCATTGCGGCCTTATAACTGTTCACCAATTATTTTAACTTCCCCTTCCCATCTCATCCTTCAAGAATGATTCTGTAGATAGGCATCTCCAAGTTCGCACAAATTTTAATTTTTACAACATCTATGAAGGAATTCTGGCATAGATTGCTATAAAAAAAGAAAACAACTATGTTTACAGCCTATCATAACAGTGATCAAAAGTGCATTTCATTCCTGTGGATTTCTTTTTGGCCAATGTGCCTTTGACTTCGGATAATAGGATGGAATTCCTTCACTTTCAGACCTTTTTCAGTCACCTGCCCTCTTGAAACTCTATCCCTTTGCACTGCTGGAAAGTGGAAAACTTCCATAGAGCCTGGTATTCATTGTGTCAGAAACGACCAACCAACCAACCAATCAACTCTGATCTTTCAAATAATATCGGACACTTCTTTTTTTAGATATGTTTAATGTCTTATTTCGGAGAAGGCTATGGCACCCCACTCCAGTACTCTTGCCTGGAAAATCCCACAGATGGAGGAGCCTGGTAGGCTGCAGTCCAAGAGGTTGCGAAGAGTCGGACACAACTGAGCGACTTCCCTTTCACTTTTCACTTTCATGCATTGGAGAAGGAAATGGCAGCCCACTCCAGTGCTCTTGCCTGGAGAATCCCAGGGACGGGGGAGCCTGGTGGGCTGCTGTCTATGGGGTCACACAGAGTCGGACACGACTGAAGTCACTTAGCAACATAGCAATGTCTTATTTCGGGCACCCCTGGTGGCACAATGGTAAAAGAATCTGCCTGCCAATGCAAGAGACCTGGTTTCCATCTCTGGGTCTGGAAGATCCCCTGGAGAAGGAAATGACAACGCACTCCAGGATTCTTCCCTGGGAAATCCCATGGACAGAAGGAGCCTGGCAGGCTGCAGTCCATGGGGTCACAGAGTCAGACGTGACTTAGCAACTAAACAACAAAAAATGTCTTATTTACTAAAATTTTTCTGACCAGTTTTGCTGTATTACCAGTGGTAACTTATGCCCTCCTCTACAAAGTTAGAGGAGGAACACCAGATAGCAAAAGGGGAAAGGTGTGTGTGTGCCCCCAGTAGATAGATGGGAGGGACTTTGGTTGAAGGACCAGTGTTATTCAAGCTGCTGTTTTATAATTTAGGTCAGATCAGATCAGTCGCTCAGTCATGTCCGACTCTTAGTGACCCCATGAACTGCAGCACGCCAGGCCTCCCTGTCCATCACCAACTCCCGGAGTTCACTCAGACTTATGTCCTTCGAGTCAGTGATGCCATCAGCCATCTCATCCTCTGTCATCCCCCCCCTTCTCCTCTTGCCCCCAATCCCTCCTAGCATCAGAGTCTTTTCCAATAAGTCAACTCTTCGCATGAGGTGCCCAAAGTACTGGAGTTTCAGCTTTAGCATCATTCCTTCCAAAGAAATCCCAGGGCTGATCTCCTTCAGAATGGACTGGTTGGATCTCCTTGCAGTCCAAGGGACTCTCAACAGTCTTCTCCAACACCACAGCTCAAAACCATCAATTCTTTGGTGCTCAGCCTTCTTCACAGTCCAACTCTCACATCCATACATGACCACAGGAAACCATAGCCTTGACTAGACGGACTTTCGTTGCCAAAGTAATGTCTCTGCTTTTCAATATGCTATCTAGGTTGGTCATAACTTTCCTTCCAAGGAGTAAGCGTCTTTTAATTTCATGGCTGCAGTCACCATCTGCAGTGATTTTGGAGCCCAGAAAAATAAAGTCTGACACTGTTTCCACTGTTTCCCCATCTATTTCCATGAAGTGATGGGACCGGATGCCATGATCTTAGTTTTCTGAATGTTGAGCTTTAAGCCAACTTTTTCACTCTCCACTTTCCCTTTCATCAAGAGGCTTTTTAGTTCCTCTTCAATTTCTGCCATAAGGGTGGTGTCATCTGCATATCTGAGGTTATTGATATTTCTCCCAGCAGTCTTGATTCCAGCTTGTGTTTCTTCCAGTCCAGCGTTTCTCATGATGTACTCTGCATATAAGTTAAATAAACAGGGTGACAATATACAGCCTTGACGAACTCCTTTTCCTATTTGGAACCAGTCTGTTGTTCCATGTCTAGTTCTACTGTTGCTTCCTGACCTGCATACAAATTTCTCAAAAGGCAGGTCAGGTCGTCTGGTATTCCCATCTCTTGAATAATTTTCCACAGTTTATTGGGATCCACACAGTCAAAGGCTTTGGCATAGTCAATAAAGCAGAAATAGATGTTTTTCTGGAACTCTCTTGCTTTTTCCATGATCCAGCGGATGTTGGCAAGTTGATCTCTGGGTTCCTCTGCCTTTTCTAAAACCAGCTTGAACATCAGGAAGTTCACGGTTCACATATTGCTGAAGTCTGGCTTGGAGAATTTTAAGCATTACTTTACTAGCGTGAGGTGAGTGCAATTGTGCAATAGTTTTAGCATTCTTTGACATTGCCTTTCTTTGGGATTGGAATGAAAACTGACCTTTTACAGTCCTGTGGCCACTGCTGAGTTTTCCAAATTTGCCGGCATATTGAGTGCAGCACTTTCATAGCATCATCTTCCAGGATATGAAATATCTCCACTGGAATTCCATCACCTCCACTAGCTTTGTTCGTAGTGATGCTTTCTAAGGCCCACTTGACTTCACATTCCAGGATGTCTGGCTCTAGATGAGTGATCACACCATCGTGATCATCTTGGTCTTGAAGATCTTTTTTGTACAGTTCTTCTGTGTATTCTTGCCACCTCTTCTTAATAACTTCTGCTTCTGTTGTTAGGTCCATACCATTTCTGTCCTTTATCAAGCCCATCTTTGCATGAAATGTTCCCTTGGTACCTCTAATTTTCTTGAAGAAATCTCTAGTCTTTCCCATTCTGTTGTTTTCCTCTATTTCTTTGCATTGATCGCAGAGGAAGTCTTTCTTATCTCTCCTTGATATTCTTTGGAACTCGGCATTCAGATGCTTATATCTTTCTTTTTCTCCTTTGCTTTTCACTTCTCTTATTTTCACAGCTATTTGTAAGGCCTCCTCAGACAACCATTTTGCTTTTTTGCATTTCTTTTCCATGGGGATGGTCTTGACCCCTGTCTCCTGTACAATGTCACGCACCTCAGTCCATAGTTCATCAGGCACTCTATCAGATCTAGTCCCTTAAATCTAGTTCTCATTTCCACTATATAGTCATAAGGGATTTGATTTAGGTCATACCTGAATGGTCTAGTGGTTTTCCCCACTTTCTTCAATTTAAGTCTGAATTTGGCAATAAGGAGTTCATGATCTGAGCCACAGTCAGCTCCTGGTCTTGTTTTTGTTGACTGTATAGAGCTTCTCCATCTTTGGCTGCAAAGAATATAATCAATCTGATTTCAGTGTTGACCATCTGGTGATGTCCATGTGTAGAGTCTTCTCTTGTGTTGTTGGAAGAGGGTGGTTGCTACGACCAGTGTATTTTCCTGGAAAAACTCTATTAGTCTTTGCCCTGCTTCATCCCATATTCCAAGGCCAAATTTGCCTGTTATTCCAGGTGTTTCTTGACTTCCTACTTTTGCATTCCAGTCCCCTATAATGAAAAGGACATCTTTTTTGGCTGTTAGTTCTAAAAGGTCTTGTAGGTCTTCATAGAACCGTTCAAATTCAGCTTCTTCAGCATTGCAGTTGGGGCATAGACTTAGATTACTGTGATATTAAATGGTTTGCCTTGGAAACGAACAGAGATCATTCTGTCATTTTTGAGATTGCATCCAAGTACTGCATTTCAGACTCTCTTGTTGACAATGATGGCTACTCCATTTCTTCTAAGGGATTCCTGTCTGCAGTAGTAGATATAATGATCATCTGAGTTAAATTCACCCATTCCAGTTCATTTTAGTTCTCTGATTCCTATAATGTCTATGTTCACTCTTGCCATATCGTTTGACCACTTCCAATTTGCCTTGATTCATGGACCTGACATTCCAGGTTCCTATGCAATATTGCTCTTTACAGTATCAGACCTTACTTCTATAACCAGTCACATCCACAGCTGGGTATTGTTTTTGCTTTGGCTCCATCCCTTCATTCTTTCTGGAGTTATTTCTCCACTGACATCCAGTAGCATATTGGGCACCTACTGACCTGGGGAGTTTCTCTTTCAGTATGCTATTATTTTGCCTTTTCATACTGTTCATGGAGTTCTCAAGGCAAGAATACTGAAGTGGTTTGCCATTCCCTTCTCCAGTGGACCACATTCTGTCATGAGAACTACTTATATTCCTTTCTATAAATTTCCTATTTAATCTCGTCCATTCTTTTTATGTTAAATTTTGTGTTTTCTTTGTTATTAATTTTCATCGTTACTGGTCAGAGCATAGACTTGGATTATCATGATATTGAATGGCTTGCCTTGGAAACGAACAGAGATCATTCTGTTGTTTTTGAGATTGCATCCAAGTACTGCATTTTGGACTCTTTTATTGACTATGTTGGCTACTCCATTTCTTCTAAGGGATTCCTGCCCACAGTAGTAGATACAATGGTCATCTGATTTAAATACACCCATTCCACTCCATCTTAGTTCACTGATTCCTAGAATGTCAGTGTTCACTCTTGTCATGTCCTGTTTGACCACTACCAATTTGCCTTGATTCATGGACCTAACATTCCAGGTTTCTATGCAATATTGCTCTTTACAGCATCAAACCCTGCTTCCATCACCAGTCCCATTCACAACGCAGTGTTGTTTTTGCTTTGGCTCCATCCCTTCATTCTTTCTGGAGTTATTTCTCCACTCATCTCCAGTAGCATATTGGGCACCCACTGACCTGGGGAGTTCCTCTTTCAGTGTCCTATCATTTTGCCTTTTCATACTGTTCATGGGGTGCTCAAGACAAGAATACTGAAGTGGTTTGCCATTCCCTTCTTCAGTGGATCACAATCTGTCAGACCTCTCCCCCATGACCCGTCTTGGGTGGCCCCACATGGAATGGCTTAGTTTCATTGAGTTAGACAAGGCTGTGGTCTGTGTGATCAGATTGGCTAGTTATCTGTGATTGTAGTTTCAGTCTGTCTGCCCTCTGATCCCCTCTCTCAGTGCCTACCACCTTATTTGGGTTTCTCTTACCTTGGACATGGGGTCTCGTTCGTGGAACAACAGACTGGTTCCAAATAGGAAAAGGAGTACGTCAAGGCTTTATATTTATTTAACTTATATGCAGAGTACATCATGAACAATGCTGGGCTGGAAGAAGCACAAGCTGGAATCAAGATTGCTGGGAGAAATATCAATCACCTCAGATATGCAGATGACACCACCCTTATGGCGGAAAGTGAAGAAGAACTAAAGAGCCTCTTGATGAAAGTGAAAGAGGAGAGTGAAAAAGTTGGCTTAAAGCACAATATTCAGAAATCTAAGATCATGGCATCCAGTCCCATCACTTCATGGCATATAGTTGAGGAAATAGTGGAAACAGTGGCTGACTTTATTTTTCTGGGCTCCAAGATTGCTGCAGATGGTGATTGCAGTCATGAAATTAAAAGATGCTTATTCCTTGCAAGGAAAGTTATGACCAGCCTAGACAGCATATTGAAAAGCAGAGACATTTCTTTGCCAACAAAGGTCCATCTAGTCATGGCTGTGGTTTTTCCAGTGGTCATGTATGGATGTGAGAGTTGGACTGTGAAGAAAGCTGAGTGCTGAAGAATTGATACTTTTGAACTGTGGTGTTGGAGAAGACTCTTGAGAGTCCCTTGGACTGCAAGGAGATCCAACCAGTCCATCCTAAGGGAGATCAGTCCTGAGTGTTCATTGGAAGGACTGATGTTGAAGCTGAAACTCCAATATTTTGGCCACCTGATGTGAAAAGCTGACTCATCTGAAAAAACCATGATGCTGAGAAAGATTGAGGGCAGGAGGAGAAGGGGATGACAGAGGATGAAATGGTTGTATGGCATCACCGACTCAATGGACATGGGTTTGGGTGGGCTCCAGGAGTTGGTGATGGACAGGGAGGCCTGGTGTGCTGTGTTTCATGGGGTCACAAAGAGTCAGACACGACTGAGAGACTGAACTGAACTGAACTTGCTATTAATTTTAGGAACTACTGTAAAATTTAGACTTTAATTTTTATTTGTTTTAAACACTGAAAATATGTTGTTCTATGCTGTCAATCAGCACAATCTTGTTTGTCATTTGTTGAAGAGAAATCTTAACTTCACATGTGTCTTTAGGCATTTTTAACAAAATGAAGATGATAGTTTCAAAGTTAGTTTGATAGAAAAGGGAAAAAACATTTTTAATAGTCTTGATTCAAACATCACTCTTACCTGGCATAGAATTCAGTTCAATTCAGTTGCTCAGTCATGTCTGACTCTTTGCGACTCCATGGACTACAGCACGTCAGGCCTACCTGTCCATCACCAACTCCTGGAGCTTGTTCAAACTCACATCCATGCACTCGGTGATGCCTTCCAGACATCTCATCCTCTGTTGTCTCTGGCATAGAGTTACCAGCATTAAATATAATACTTTTCTTCTATCGGACTTACTAAATGTCAAAACAGCTCATGTTGTCTCTGTTACACAATCTATCAATAAGAAAAATAATTAAAGATGATGATTAACTGTTTAAAGTCTTATCAAATTTTCATGACTAATCTAAACTTAATTATTAAGAAAAAGTGAATTAAAAAGATATAATACAAAAGTTTATGAATGAACTTTTCAACCATAATTATGTTTTATAGAATATCAACTTAAAAATAATTTCCAAAACCATTTTGAGTACTTTAAACTTCAAAGTTATACTAAATTAAGTTAAATGATGGATATGCACTCAGCACCTAGATCATTTTCAAATAAGATAAAATACTGCAACATCAATTACCGAACACAGTTTTGTCCACTTTTGGTCTCCCTTTACAGAAGAACCAAACATACGTGAATCTATTAACAAATGTGTTTTGGGCTACAGTGGAAAATTTGCTGCTAGAAAGAATATGATTCTAGAAATTATGAAGTGCATTTATAAATCTGCCAATTTACATAATGCTAGTTTAACAGGCAGTCCACACTTGCTTACTAGGAATAAAGGATTATAAGGGTTAAGAATTCTAATCGATAAGCATAATTAAAATTTGTTCAAAATAGCAAGGATTAAAGGAAACAACTGTATATGAAACATGGGTGAGGAAAGTAACAGGACTACTTATACCAGGATGAGAAAGAAGAAAAAACATAAGGCAAAATATGAATGGATATTAAAAAAAAAAAAGTTGTGGAAGGTTTGTGGAAAAAGAATCCTGGGAAAGAAATCTTATGTGTGGTCAAGCTAAGTCTGGAATGGACTCATTTGTTTTAAAATAATGATTTTTAATATCAAATGCACACTGGTACAAAATTATAAATTTGTTTTCTCTCTGCTAACACAACACAGTTTTATTTGACTAGTGGTCTAAACTTGATCAGAGATTATAAAAATTTTTTTTGTTGGTTTGTTTGCTTACCATTTGAATAATCCACCTAGAAAGCAAACAAACAGGACCCATAAACAATGAGAGCACAGAGCCAAGCTCTACTTAAAAGAATGACTAGACTAAATTTGTTTGCTCTGATGGCAAATTGCTAGATGTGTTAGCATTTAAATATCCATTGTTTAATCTATGAAACTATTCTATTGGTGTAATGATTGCTGTCATTTCTACTTCTTCAATAACTATGCCAAAACTCATAATATAAAATACATAAAATAAGCAGGAGTGAAACTTAATCAGGTCTACAGAAAACAGCATGAAAAATCATAAGATTTACAAAACAGCAACCTAAGTCAAAATAAAGCCATCTTATTTCTAAGAAAAATTTTCCCACAAAATATGGTTGATTAAGCTATCTTTAGAAAGCAGAATCCACATTAAAGAGTTTTTAATTTTAGCCTTGAATGCTCCTTTCCAGTTGCCAAAAAACAAAGTTATCCCTTTGGACTTTCTAACCATATGTTATTTTTTCCAATTCAATAATCTTTAAAATCTTTGAAAAGCCCAATCTAACATTTCCCTTGATGATTCCATAGCATGTAAGGCTCTACTCAAATTTTAATTCTTTTTAAATTTGTGATGTTTCTTTTAGGCAGGAATTCTGAAGAAAGAAAAATACTCAAGAAAAATCCTTATTGTCAAAATGGAATAAGGTCATATCCACATGATGTCAAAATAATAAACTGATTTTAAAAATACTGATAAAGTATCTGTCAACCTAGATTTCAGTGTCATAAACCCAGAAAAATATTAATAGTAAGTATCTAGACGATAACATGACAGTTCCACAATTATTTCAAAAACTCTCAAGTATAGTAATTTGACTTGTTGTGAATTGCCTCAGAGGAAAGAATCAGACACAGACAGCAAAATTTTAGCTTAATTTGATAAATGATATTCTAAAACTGGAGTAATTCAACAATAAAATGAACTGACTCAAACAACAGGGAGCCTATTACAAAAATTAAGCTAACCCTGGAATCTTGGCATGGGGACACAGAAAGGAGAAGAAAATGATGGTTGGAAAAGAAATGAAAATAGATATTTGGTAATTTTGTTTTCCAAAATGCAGGGGTTTTTTTTGTTGTTGTTTTTTTTTTTTTTTTTTTTTTTGACAGGTAATGAGGTAGGAGGGATTGTGTCTCATTCAAAATCACATATAATACTCAATTTTATTTACCTCTGCTCCTGCTCTTTCTTCAAAAATGTAAGATACCAAGTGCCCTATACTTTCTTCTCCCTTCTCCTCCAAGTTAATCCTATGTTTATAAAATAATCTGAAATTAAATGTATAAATAAAGTTCTTTATGAGTAACTGCATTTTAACCATGAAGAAAGTTTCACATTAGTTAAGATAATGCTATGTTAAAATTCCTGAAATTGTTTATTCAGATTAGAACAATTAGCAAAAATGCTCAGAAGTAAAGCTATCTGGCTGTTTTTCAGTTGCTCAGTCGTGGCCGACTCTTTGCCAACCCATGGACTGCAGCAGGACAGGGTTCCCTCTCCTTCACCAGCTACCCAGAGCTTGCTTAAACTCATGTGCATTGAGTCGGTGATATCATCCAACCATCTCGTCCTCTGCTGTCCCCTTCTTCTACTACCTTCTATCTTTCCCAGTATCATGGTTTTTTCTAATGAATCAGTTATTTGCATCAGTGGCCAAAGTATTGGAGCTTCAGCCTCAGCATTAGTCCTTCCAATGAATATTCAGGATTGATTTCCTTTAGGATTTACTGGTTTGATCTCCTTGCAGTCCAAGAGACTCTCAAGAGTCTGATTCATTTTGATATTTGGCAAAACTAATACAATTATGTAAAGTTTAAAATAAAATAAAATTAAAAAAATAAAATAAAACTAATAGCTAAAAAAGTAAAAAAAAAAAAAAGAGTCTTCTCCAATACCGCTGTTCAAAAGCATAAATTCTTTGGAGCTCAGCCTTCTTTATGGCCCAACTCTCAAATCCACACATGCCTACTGGAAAAACCATAGCTTTGACTATATGGATCTTTGATATCTCTAATTTTCTTGAAGATATCTCTAGTCTTTCCCTTTCTATTCTTTCCCTCTATTTCTTTGCATTGTTCACTTAGGAAGACTTTCTTATCTCTCCTTGTAATTCTTTGGAATTCTGTGTTCAGATGGGTATATCTTTCCCTTTCTCCTTTACCTCTCGCTTCTCTTCTCTTCACAGCTATTTGTAAGGCCTCCGCAGACAATGATTTTGCCTTTGTGCATTTCTTTTTCTGGGGACGGCTTTGATCACCACCTCCTGTACCATGTTCCAAATCTGTGTCCATAGTTTCTCAGGCATTCTGTCTATCAGATCTAAACCCTTGAATCTATTTGTCACTTTCAGTGTATAATTGTAAGGGATTTGATTTAGATCATACCCAAATAACCTAAAGGTTTCCCCTAGTTTCTATAATTTAAGTCTGAATTTTGCAATAAGCATTTCATGATCTGAGCCAGTCAGCTCCCAGTCTTGTTTCTGTTGATTCTATGGAGCTTCTCCATCTTCAGATGCAGAGAATATAATCAATCTGATTTTGGTACTGACCATCTGGTGATATCCATGTGCAGAGTCATCTCTTGTGTTGTTGGAAGATGGTGTTTGCTATCACCAGTGCTTTCTTGGCAAAACTCTGTTAGCTTTTGACCTGCTTTGTTTTGTACTGCAAGGCCAAATTTGCCTGTTACTCCAGGTGTTTCTTGACTTCCTACTTTTGCATTGCAGTCCCCTATGATGAAAAGGACATATTTTTTTTTTTGGTGTTAGTTCTAAAAGGTCTTGTAGGTATTCATAGAACCATTCAACTTCACCTTCTTTGACATTAGTGGTTGGGGCATAGACTTGGATTACTGAGATACTGAATGGTTTGCCTCAGAAATGAACAGATATCATTCTGTTATTTTTGAGATTGGGCCCAAGCACTGCATTTTGGATTCTTTTGTTGACTATGAGGGCTACTCCATTTCTTCTAAAGGATTCTTACTCACAGTAGTAGATGTAAGGGTCATCTGAATTAAATTCATCCATTCCGGTCCATTTTCGCTCATTGATTCTTAAAATGTTGATGTTCACTCTTGCCCTCTCCTGTTTGGTCATTTCCAATTTTCTTTGATTCATGGACCTAACATTCCAGGTTCCTATGCAATACTGTTCTTTACAGCATAGGACTTTACTTTCACCAGTAGACACATACACAATTGGGCATCATTTCACTTTGGCATAGCCTCTTACTTTCTTCTTGAGCTATTTCTTGGCTTTTTTTCCAAGAGCCAATTATACTGAGCATCTATCAACTTGGGGAGTTAATCTTTCAGTGTCATATCCTTTTGCTTTTTGATACTGTTCATGGGGTTCTCAAGGCAAGAATACTGAATTTGTTTGCCATTCCCTCTCCAGTGGACCACGTTTCATCAGAACTCTCCACTATGACCCTTCTGTCTTAGGTGACCCTACACAGCACAGCTCATAATTTCATTAATAATAAAAGCACAGTTCTAAAATTTAACAGATTTTATCCCTGGTGGAATTGTATTCATCCTTGTTAGGGCATGTTTGCTTACTCCCTCCATAAGATATTTATGCACATGCCATACACATTCACACCCTATTTGCTCAGAAATTCTGTTCTCTGTGTTTAATATATAGTTACCAAAATATCTGGACCAGAAGTGCCTGCTTAAAGTCCTCAATTTCATGGGTTCTTAAGGATTCAATATATACTATTAGTCCATATCTCTCAAACAGAAAGGCCCTAGTCCTGTCAGAATCTTCACAGTATCCATATTTAAGATCCAATATTAATTTTCAAATATTGTTGCTTCTAGAAAGCCTTATATGTAATCTTTGGTTTCCTTTGAATCAACAGTGACTTGCCACTTAATGTGACTGTTTCCAGGAAATCTAACACTGGAAAATTAAAAAAATACTATTTCATTTATATGAAGCAGTGTTGAGTCATCTTTTTTTAACTATTTTCTGGTGTTAAATTCTGACAATTCACTTTTGCTTGGGCTCTCAGAATATCATCCAGAAAGTGTAAAGGAACCAAATTTAGCTGAAGGGAGAGGTAATATGAGTTGTGATAAAGGGCCTGAGTAGCTCTTATACACTTTAAAAGTGTCATGTCTAAACAACCCTAACCTAGGGAAAGAACCTAGGGAAAAAATCCATAAGGCATGCAATCTAGGGGCAAGATTCAGGTTTGGGAATGTTAAAAATTGATGGGACAATCAAGGTCCGACTCAAGAACCCAATAAAAAAAGCAAACCATCAAACAAACAAAAAGCAAAGCACATATTATAAATAAAGAACCTGTCCATAGGAAAGAACTTGAGTAAATAGGTAAGTATACAGCACATAGACGTTCTGGTGGCCCCCTGGTGGCTCAGAGGTTAAAACGTCTGTCCGCAATGCAGGAGACCTGGGTTCAATCCCTGGGTCAGGAAGATCCCCTGGAGACGGAAATGGCAACCCACTCCAGTATTCTTGCCGGGAGAATCCGACGGAGGAGCCTGGTGGGCTACAGTCCACGGGGTCGCAAAGAGTTGGACTCAACTGAGTGACTTCACTTTCACTTTCACATAGACATTCAGCTGTGTGTGAGACGAGCATCTTCACAGTACTGGCTTAAGGGATGAAAGGGAACAGACATAAAGACTTGGATTTCTAAACAGCACCGGATTAAAAATAACAGGTATAAGATTTGAATTCCACATGGGATACTCAGGGAAGACCCCCAGCAGACATTTCCAGTGTTCACTGCAGTTGTCTAGGAAAATCTGCTACTCAAATCCTGTCACAAGGTGAACTAATCACCACCCCTGGTTCCCAGAGTGGAAGGTTAGTCTGCCAGGACCTGAGTACTACTTGCACAGGCACAAAATGGATATGTACTAAGTAAAGAATTTCTGTTCTCTCTGTGCTACTTTATTGAGAAGACTTTTTCAAAATATTTATAAAATTATTTACATATATATTATTATAAAACATATTTTTGCTTGGTGTAATGAGAGTAACTATAGTTTAATTAACTTTTTAATTTGTAGTAATAGCTTGTATAATCAAGCTCATTTAATCATAGGAAAGTAAGCTTAAGCTTTGTCAGGAAACCTTCCTGTGTGTTCACCAGATTTATGGAAAGAATAAAATTTTTGTTGACTAATATTTCTTCCCTTCCTTTAGCTAAGGGAAGTTGAAACTACTCAATAGTTAAGGATCTTTTGATTTTTATTCAGTCATAAAATTATTGAAACACTGATTTCGTTATTTTTTCTCAAGACATAAACAATGTTTCCATGGTTATGCTTTTAATTTTTTAAGCATTATCTAAGTTACTATCTATTCATAATAAGTTATGGTCAGGAACCTCTAACCCTTAATGTTTTAGGATATATAAATCAAAATAACACTGCGGGAGGAATATTTTGAGGTTGGAACTGAAAAATCTGGAAATATCACTGGTTAAAAATGGACGAAAAAGAAGAAAAAAGAAATACTATGAATTAAACTTATTTTGAATAAATAAATAAACACATATGTTTTTTCTTGGCTTCCTTGGTTGTCATGACTTTAGCTTCAGAACAGTCACTTTTAAGCATAAATTTTTTGCCCTGATGTCACTCTTGCTCCAAAATTGTATGAGGCCAGTGTTGCCTGCTGCTGCTGCTGCTGCTAAGTCGCTTCAGTCGTGTCCGACTCTGTGTGACCCCATAGAAGGCAGCCCACGAGGCTCTCCTAGGTGGACCTAAAAGGGAGATAATGAAAGCTGAATCCAAATAATCTTCTTTGCATTTTGTTGTTGTCAGTTCTATTCTCAGGAGATGGTTTAGGGAGCAGGAATTACTATGATTCTTATTTCTATTAAAGAGGTTTTTCTTCCTTTACTCAGAATCAATATTTTAGAGTGACCTTGGTATCTCTTTCTTGCCCCTTTCTCCATATGCTAGCAAGTATTATTTTTGATTTTTCATCAATAATCTCTCTCATAAATGTCCCTCTTTCTCTCCACATCAAACAGCAGAAATAATAATAAAAATATAGTAATGATCAACTGTTAAGCATATTGTTAAGTAATTCACACATGTTTTCTCAACAATCATCACTTCTGCAATTTATTAGTAAGGAAAATGAAGCTCAGAATATTTAAACAAATTGCAACAAATCACATAGCAAGAAAGTAAATTAGAATTTGAAACAAGGAAAGCCTGGGCTTTTAAGCACTATTTCACACTTCCTCTTTTTAGGTCTAACCTTCTGCAAACACTTCCTGGCTTACATTTTCCTCAGTAATACCACTTGATTCAATTTTCATGTTTTATCCATGTCAGTCTCCTTTATAAATTTGTTGTTGTTTAGTTGTTCAGTCATGTCCAACTCTGCGATCCCACTGACTGCAGCACAGTAGGCGTCCCTGTCCTTCACTGTCTCCTGGAGTTTGCACAAAATCATGTCAATCGAGTTGGTGATGCCATCCAACTATCTTATCCTCTGTCACACCCTTCTCCTACCTCAATCTTTCCTAGCATCAGGGTCTTTTCCAATGAGTCATTTCTTCACATCTTGTGGCCACAGTATTGGAGCTTCAGCTTCAGCATCGGTCCTTCCAGTAAATATCCAGTGTTGATTTCCTTTAGGGTTGACTGGTTTGATCCCTTTGCTCATTGCCATTTATTGCAGTGATTTATGGAGAAGGCAATGGCACCCCACTCCAGTACTCTTGCCTGGAAAATCCCATGGATGGAGGAGCCTGGTAGGCTGCAGTCCATGGGGTCACTAAGAGTCAGACACGACTGAGCGACTTCACTTTCACTTGCCACTTTCATGCATTGGAGAAGGAAATGGCAACCCACTCCAGTGTTCTTGCCTGGAGAATCCCAGGGATGGGGGAGCCTGGTAGGCTTCCGTCTATGGGGTCGCACAGAGTCGGACACGACTGAAGCAACTTAGCAGCAGCAGGAGCAGTGATTTAGATCTGGGCTCTAGCAGGTGACCTACTGGATTAAGGTACATCAAAGCTCTTAATGTCCTCTTTGTTGGATTTTAAGCTCTTCAAGGTTAAGACTAAGTCTTACTGATACACAGATCTGTGATAAGTCCTGGTTTATAGTTTAAGTGAACAGAGGTGACCGTTTTTTCTTTTGTCCTTGCAACATTTTTTTGTTGTTTGAAGTATAGTTTTTATAAGGTTGTATTAATTTGTGGTGTACAGCTGATTGATTCAGTTATACATATATATACATGCTGTTTTTTGTATTCTTTTCCACTATGGTATATTACAGGATATTGAATATAGTTCTGTGTGCTATAGAGTAGGACCTTATTGTTTATCTATTTTATATATAGTAGTTTTAATCTGCTAATACCAAACTCCTAATTTATCCCTCTCCCAACCCATTCCCCTTTGGTAACCATAATTTTGTTTTCTATGTCTGTTTCTGTTTTGTAAATAAGTTCGAGTTGCATTTTAGATTCCACTTGTAAGAAATTTCATATCATGAGATAATAGTATCAGGCTCTTTGTTATTTGGTGTAAGACAAAAATACAAATAACAAATATACAATGATCTGGTAAAATAATCACAAAGACATAAAGTAAGGTTGATCTCCAATTTTGCTGTGAAGGAATATAGTTTGTTGGGTAACTTAATGAGTACCTGTCTCCTAATCAAGATCATCATTCGAGCAGGATCTTATCCATCGGAACACCTATATTCTAGAAGAACCCTCTCATTCTAGCTTTTACTCCATGGCACTCATTTAGTCTATGATTTATGTGTGTGCATGCTCAGTCACTTCAGTTGTATCTAACTCTTTGTGATCCTATGCACTGTAGCTGACCAGGCTCCTTTGTCCATGGAATTCTCCAGGCAAAAATACTGGAGTCGGTTTCTATGCCCTCCTCTAGAGGATCTTCCCAACCCAGGGATCAAACCCAGGTCTCCTGCATCTCCTGTATTTCAGGTGGATTCTTTACCCACTGAGCCACCAGTGAAATTGTAACTGTCTACAAAAGGCTTAAGAAGGCTCATTTAAATCTGATTATGACTTCTAGAATCTTCTAAATCATAAAATCTATCTGAAATATTTTAGAATCTTTATTTTTTGGGTTCTGTCAATAAAGAAGGAAATGTCTTATCCTTTGCTACAACAAAACCTAAAACTCTACTCAAGAACCCAGGGTCATGGATTCAGTCCTGTCTCACAGATTTATCTGTGCCACCATTAAAATTTCTTGAGACTGAGAAACACTATAATGTACAATCTGGATAACTTAGTTCTCTCACAAAGTGTAAGATGGATTATTTTGTAAGGAAAGTCTACTTTATATTTAAGAATGCATGACTGTTCTAGGAATCTTACAAATGGTGAAATAATATAAGTGTGGGGATGTGAACATATTTGCAGAGTACTTAAATCCAGGATACTGAAACTAGTCTGCTTCAACTAAAATCAATCACCAATTATCATTTAAAATTTGTAAGATATTGAAAAACATACTTAATATCTCTGTTCCTCCATCTGTAATAGAGAACTAATAATAGTACTCACATGATAAAATTGTTTTGAAGATTCATGAGAAATTAATTGTGAGCAATTTCTCCAAACACATAAAAAGTAGGCAGTAGAATAAACATCATATATTAAGTTTGCTTTTGTTCTTATTAAAAAGCATTGCCATGTTGTAAGCTTGACTCTACACAGAGTGAATGAGACTGAGACTTCCAACAGGATTTTCAAGGATTTGAGAAAAAAAAAAATCTGCCTTCTATAACTAGGGCAAGTGTAATGGATTGGTTAGTTTAAGTTGTACAAAGGAAGCATCAGAAATAAAGGAAAGATCTGGCTCACAGAGAAGACTAAGGGTAAAGTGTCATAAGGGAGGAATCATTTATTTAAATCATTTATTTAAATATATATGTATACATACATATATGCACACACGTATATGTATATACATATATATAAAGAGAGGCCTCTCTGTTGGCTCAGCAGTAAACAACCCACCTGCCAATGCAGGAGACCAGGGTTCGACCCCTGGGTTGGGAAGATTCCCTGGAGAAGGAAATGGGAACCCACTCTAATATTCTTGCCTGGGAAATTCCATGGACAGAGAAGCCTGGAGGGCTACAGTCCAAGGGGTCTCAAAGAGCCAGGCACGTCTTAGCAACTAAACAACAATAATATATAGAAAAAGAACCAAAAATGTGCCATGTTTTATATAAAATGCTATGAAATTCTGTATTAACCATTAAACCATCCACCTTTGTATGTGCAAGGAAAATATATTCCCCTCCTAGAGAAAAACAAGCAAGGAAGCAATTGTACAAGTATCCTAAAAGAAGTAAATGCAAAATCTATAGAAAATGAATGCCTAATATTTTCAGGGAAAGAATGATTTGCAGGAAAAGTGACATCTATGTAAACCAGTGCTGAGAGTCACTTTGTCATACAAACTAAAGGAATCAGTATGCATGGAGAAAACAGGAAGAAAGGGCAAAAGATCTGGAGATTCAAAAACAGTTTGGTTTAGTTAACATGTAGTATTAATATGTGATATAGGATGGATAGAATTCAAGGACTTTAGGAGACTGAAACTAGAAACTGGGCTTTATTATTAGAGAGCTTATATTAAAGAAGTTTGTTCTTAATTCTGCCTGAGAATTGTAAGAAAGAGGCTTATATTCTCAGAGTTCACAAGCTATTTTGTCAGGTAAGTATGAGGAGTGTGGGTGAGGGATGAGAACACGGCCTGGAGTTCTAGAGCGGCTGTTCTCCAAATGTGGTCCCTGGACTAGAAATGTCAGCAACACCTGGAAACTTGTTAGAAATGCAAACTCTCAGTCTCTACCTCAGAAATCCTGAATCAGAAACTCTGGGTCAGAGCCGAGTGGGTTCTATCTCTGGGTTGGGAAGATCCCCTGGAGGAGGGCATGGCATCCCACTCCAGAATTCTTGCCTGGGGAATCCACAGGGACAGAGGAGCCTGATGGGCTACAGGATCACAAAGAGTCAGATATGACTGAGCAACTAAGCATGGCACAGCACAGCACAGTGCATGACCTCAGTTCCATCTCCTCTATTATTAGCCCCTATTCTACCTAATAACCACAGCATCACTGTGATGTGAGTATCACCTGCTGGGTGCTCTAATGACTCATTACACCACACCTGGGGTTGGAAATCTTGCCACTGAATTTGAAAGCTAGAATGAAACAGGTTGTTCCTTCTAAAATACAAAGTTCTCAGTTATCTTCATGTGATTCAACAGAGAACAATAATGTGTACAGAAAGCCAATGGGTCATCATATTTCTCTAAAGGGACAGATATTAAATATTTTAGTGTTTGCAGTCCATAAAATCTCTGTTGCAACCACTGGATTCTATAATTGTACCACAAAAGCAGCCACAGATAATATATAAACAGACACAGTTGTGTTCCAATAAAACCTTATTTACAAAGACAGATATTAGGGCAGACTTAGCCCCAGGACTGTACTTTGCCTGCCGATATACCTGAGCGATTCTGACAGTGTAGCAAGAGGTATTATCAACATATTGCTGTCCATGCTTCAAATGAATACTGAAATAAACATAAGCCTTTGAGGCTAATGTACTGATTGTGAAAACATATATTTGAAATCTAGATTGCTTGATTTTATATCAAGTTTTTCTATTATTATATGCCCCTGGCCAGCAGCTATTCTCTAACCTCAGTTTTCCTATCTATAGACTAAGAAAATACCATGTACCCATATTTCAAGATTTTTACAAAAATAATATATCTTAAACACAGAAGTGATTGGAACATGGTAACAACTCAAGGGGAGGAGTGCTGGAAAAGAAATTAAAGATCAAGTGATTTGCTCAAGTTTCAACAACTTTTGACTGATGATATTCCATGTAACCACCATAATGGTTTTCCATTATAAAATGGTCCAATCATGTCCTACAGTTTCAGAGATGAGAGAAATGTGTTTGCTCTTTTTTTGTGTGACATATACTGATACAATTGGATCTATTCTAGAAATACAGGTGTACTGATGGATAAAGATAGCAATTTAATCACTTGCAACCATGTACTACAACACTGCACTGTCTTTCTAGCTAACAATGTCAGGCAGGATATCCTTTTGTTTTTTTACCATCTGCTTTCTCCCTGGCTAAGGATGTATCCCTGTGTTTCAATCATTTTATGAAAAAACTTAATGGAACTTGGGTTGGAACAAACAAAATTGCTGACTCTCCGTGGAGTCAACAAACTATGCATTGTTCTGCTCCTGTCACTACAATTACTCAGAATTCACTATTTAGTTCCTTTGTAATCTGACCTTTCAAGATATGTGCTGATAGATATCGATTTCAGATAGATTTCTGGGAGCAGGGTAATATGTTACAGTGTGTGTATAGTCATATTATAAAAGGTAAGGTGCAATTAAGCCAGACAGAGCTGCCAATTTATTGCCCAATGCAGTTGACATGTTACATGCAGCATATCTGATGCAAGAGTGGAGTGAAAGATAAAAAGACCTACTGCTTACTGTTAAATGGAAGAAAAGCATCTCTATTCACATAAGCTCATCCTATAACATTTTTATAAAGTGTTTTATGGAATCATCAACTATTGAGTTACCAGAGATCTAACCTTATAAATAGCTGCAAAGCATGTCATATACTTACCTGTCTGTATTTTTCCCATTAAACTATGCCATCATAGAAATAATACATATCTAATGTATGTACATACTTATTCCATATAAGAATAATTTCAAACATTATTAATCTTTCATTGAATTATGTCCACAAAAAATCTAAATAAATGAATTATTCAAAATCATTTTATATGTGCAAAGTTGTTTAGTGTCATAACAATAAACTTTTGACCCTAAAATAGTACTTATCCTCTACATGTAATAATTGAATTATGTTGTCTCAGAACCTTATGCTTCAAGACTAAGCTATCACCCTTAGGAAGGAGATGGAAGTTTCCTCCAGAACAAAAAGTTACTATTGAGCTGACTTATCTGCCTGCTCTTAAGAAAATTATACTGGATAGTTTCTTTATTTTAATGCTGGTATTTCACAGTAAGAGAAAGAATACTAAAATTTAAATTTACTTAATGCCACAAAACCCAGACTCTATTAGGCCTTGAAATTTATGTTATTGTTGTTTAGTCACCAAGTTGTGTCCAGCTCTTTTGGGCCCCATAGACTGTAGCCCTCCTGGCTCTTCCATCCATGGGATTTCCCAGGCAAGAATACTGGAGTGGGTGGCCATTTCCTTCTCCAGGGGAACTTCCCAATCTAGGGATCAAGCCCACATCACTTGTGTCTCCTCCACTGGCAGGTGGATTTTTTACCACTGAGCCACCTACGAAGCTCTTGGAATTTATACTTGCCAGAAAAGAAAAGACCCAGGAGATGTCATGGAATATATGAAGAAAATCCTTTTCCAGAACAGAAATTTGAAGGAAGAAGAAAGAGAGGCTAGCATACAGCATTGGGCATGTCTCCTGATAACATGGAATATATGAAGAATCTCATTTTCCAGGACAGAGATCTCAGGGAAGAAGAAAGGCTGGCGTATACAATTGAGTATGTTCCTGTTCCCCTTGGGAAAGGAGAAAGATAGATCCACATGGCTGTGAGAAGTCTGAGGCTACTGCAGAGCAAAGCACCCAAGTCTTAAGAGAAAGCCTGCAAATGATTAGTTCCAAGGAGGTGAAGGGCAATGACATGGGCTCTAGATGTGAAATGTCTGCAGAGATGAGTCTGATGCTTTCCCCCTGTCTTCTTCTCAGCTGCTTGGAGAGTGTGGGGCCCCAGGTGTCCCTGCTTGCTGTGGGATTACCAGGCTGAAGCTCAGCTCTGGTCCTAGGAAACAAGATGTCTGTGGTATATGGAGGAAAAAATTTCTTTTACATTTTTTATATCTCTGGATGTTTCCAAGAACTAACCTGATCATCATGAACTCCTTATTGCCACATTCAGACTTAAATTGAATAAAGTGGGGAAAACCACTAGACCATTCAGGTATGACCTAAATCAAATACCTTATGATTATACAGTGGAAGTGAGAAATAGATTTAAGGGACTAGATCTGATAGACAGAGAGTGCCTGATGAACTATGGATGGAGGTTCATGACATTCTACAGGAGAAAGGGATCAAGACCATCCCCAAGAGAAAGAAATGCAAAAAGGCAAAATGACTGTCTGAGGGGGCCTTACAAATAGTTGTGAAAAGAAGAGAAGTAAAAAACAAAGGAGAAAAGGAAAGATAAAAGCATCTGAATGCAGAGTTCCAAAGAATAGCACGGAGAGATAAGAAAGCCTTCCTCAGCGATCAATGCAAAGAAATAGAGGAAAACAACACAATGGGAAAAATTAGAGATCTCTTTAAGAAAAGTAGAGATACCAAGGCAACATTTCATGTAAAGATGGACTCAATAAAGGACAGAAATGGTATGGACCTAACAGAAGCAGAAGATATTAAGAAGAGGGTGGCAAGAATACACAGAAAACTATACAAATAAGATCTTCATGGACCTGATAATCACGATGGTGTGATCACTCCCCTAGAGCCAGACATCCTCGAATGCAAAGCCTAGTGGGCCTTAGGAAGCATCACTATGAACAAAGCTAGTGGAGGTGATGGAATTCCAGTTGAGCTATTCCAAATCCTGAAAGATGATGCTGTGAAAGAGCTGCACTCAACATGGCAGCACATTTGGAAAACTCAGCAGTGGCCACAGGACTGGAAAAGGTCAGTTTTCATTCCAATCCCAAAGAAAGGCAATGCCAAAGAATGCTCAAACTACTGCACAAATGCACTCATCTCACATGCTAGGAAAGTAATGCTCAAAATTCTCCAAGCCAAGCTTCAGCAATACGTGAACCATGAACTTCCAGAAGTTCAAGCTGGTTTTAGAAAAGGCAGAGGAACCAGAGGTCAAAATGCTAACATCTGTTGGATCATCAAAAAAGCAAGAGAGTTCCAGAAAAACATCTTTTTTTGCTTTATTTACTATGCCAAAACCTTTGACTCTGTGGATCACAACAAACTGTGGAAAATTCTGAAAGAGATGAGAATACCAGACCACCTGACCTGCCTCTTGAGAAACCTGTATGCAGGTCAGGAAGCAACAGTTAGAACTAGACATGGAACAACAGACTGGGTCCAAATAGGAAAAGGAGTAGGTCAAGGCTGTATGTTGTCACTCTGCTTATTTAACTTATATGCAGAGTACATCATAAGAAATGCTGGGCTGAAAGAAGCACAAGCTAGAAGCAAGATTGTCAGGAGAAATATCAATAACCTCATATATGCAGATGACATCACCTTTATGGCAGAATATGAAAAAGAACTAAAGAGCCTGTTGATAAAAGTGAAAGAGGAGAGTGAAAAAGTTGGCTTAAAGCTCAACATTCAGAAACCTAAGATCATGGCATCTGGTCCCATCACTTCATGGGAAATAGATGCGGAAACAGTGTCAGACTTTATTTTTTGGGGCTCCAAAATCACTGCAGATGGTGACTGCAGCCATGAAATTAAAAGACGCTTACTCCTTGGAAGGAAAGTTATGACCAACCTAGAAAGCATGTTAAAAAGCAGAGACATTACTTTGTCAACAAAGTCCATCTAGTCAAGGCTATGGTTTTTCCAGTAGTCATGTATGGTTGTGAGAACTGGACTATAAACAAAACTGAGCGCTGAAGAATTGATGCTTTTGAACTGTGGTGTTGGAGAAGACTCTTGAGAGTCCCTTGGACTCTCAAGGAGTTCCACACAGTCCATCCTAAAGGAGATCAATCCTGGGTGTTCATTGGAAGGACTGATGTTGAAGCTGAAACTCCAATACTTTGGCTACCTGATGCAAAGAGCTGAATCATTTGTAAAGACCCTGATGCTGGGAAAGATTGAGGGTAGGAGGATAAGGGGATGACAGCAGATGACATGGTTGTATGGCATCACCTACTCCATGGACATGAGTTTGGGTGAACCCCCTGAGTTGGTGATGGACAGGGAGGCCTGGCATGCTGTGGTTCATGGGATCGCAAAGAGTCAGACACAACCAAGCAACTGAACTGAACTGAAGATAATTTAACAGGAAAAAAGCATACAAATGTTATCAAATTTTTATATGCAGATAAGAGAATGAGATCCAAAGAGGTGACCAGAGCAGGAATTGTTTTTCACCTTTTAGGCAAAGAAACAATGTATTTGTGAAGAACTGACTAATCAAAGAGATTTGGGCCAGGGTAGTAAACAGGGTTGGCTTCCTAGGTGACGTAGTGGTAAAGCCCCAAAACAATTGGTAGCTTCTAGCTCAGAGGAACTATATGAGCTTCATAGAGACATTTTGGAAGACTAGAGATTTCATAAGGCCTTCTGCTGCTACTGCAAAGTCACTTCAGTCATGTCCAACTCTGTGCGACCCCATAGACAGCAGCCCACCAGGCTCCTCTGTCCCTGGGATTCTCCAGGCAAGAATACTGGAGTGGGTTGCCATTACCTTCTCCAACTGATTCCCAAAGCTAAAATGGTTTAATTAGGGAAGGATAAAATGGATAAAACTCATGACATCATTTCTATGAAATACATATTGTTAACATGTATTTTGGGCTTCCCTGTTAGCTCAGCTGGTAAAGAATTTGCCTGCAATGCAGGAGACCCCAGTTCAATTCCTGGGTCAGGAAGATCCCCTGGAGAAGAGATGGGTACCCACTCCAGTATTCTTGGGCTTCCCTGGTGGCTCAGACAGTAAAGAATCTGGCTGATGTGGGAGACCTGGGTTTGATCCTTGGGATGGGAAGATCCCTGGAGGAGGGCATGACAACCCACTCCAGTATGGTTGCCTGGAGAATCCCCATGGATAGAAGAGCCTGGCAGGCTATAGTCCATGGGGTCGTAAAGAATTCGACATGACTGAGCTACTAAGCATTGCACAGCACAGCACAGCGTGTATTTTATATAATAAGATTATCATTACTATTTTACACAGGAGGGAACTGAGTCTCAGAGAGGTTTAACAGTACTATCAGGACCAGCTATCAGAGATTTGGCTTGTTTGACTGTCTGAGACAACTGCAGGAATATTTGACAGTATAAATCTCAAGAACCCTTCTAAGTCTCTCTTTTTTGGGAATATCCACACCAACCTAAATAATCAAATGTGCATTTGATTTAGTATAACAAGCATTTGTACCTATATATAAAAAGAAATTGGATTTTAAATGGTTCAGTCTGAGTTAGTATAAATGAATATATTTATCAAACTAATACTGTGTCAATTTATAGAAAGATTGTTCATGTAAAAAAAAATGTGTAGGATGTGTGTATGTGTGTTTGTGTATGTACATTCTAATGAAATAATGACATTAAAATACAAAAAATAACAGGATAATAAAGTGTAGAACTCCTCAATCAGCCTTCAAAGGTAGCTCTAAAACCTTTAGGGTAACACATCTTTCAAAGTCCTCAGGTTTTATGGATACTTCTTCTAAGAGAAAGTTGTAAAGATACTGGAAGAGGCAATCCATGGTCAACAAACCTATCTGCAAAATTTCTAGAGGAAATTAGAAGTAGAAGATACAGGATTTCCCTGGTGGTCCAGTGGTTAAGAATCTGCCTGCCAATGCAGGGGACACAGGTTTAAGCCCTTGGTCTGGGAAGATTAGTTGTGGCAACTAAGCCCGAGCACCACGACTATTAGCCTGTGCTCGGGAGCTACAACTACTAAGCCCATATGTCACAACTACTGAAGATCGCAGACCCTGGAGCTCGTGCTCTACAAAAAGAGAAGCCACCAAAATGAGAAGCCTGCACACCATAAGTAGAGAATAGACTCCACTCACAGTATCTAGAGAAAGTCCACAAGACTCAGCACAGGAAAAATAATTTTTTTTTTTTAAAGAAGTAAAAAATATAAGGTAATGATGGCCACAGCATAGTTTCTTTAATCACAGAGAAAATTTATGGAGGAAAATAAACCTACTCTAAAAGTGAAAGTGAAAGTCGCTCAGTCATTTGACTTCTTCGTGACCCTTGGACTATACAGTCCTTGGAATTCTCTAGGCCAGAATACTGGAGTGGGTAGCCTTTGCCTTCTCCAGGGATCTTCCTAAGCTAGGGATTGAACCCAGGTCTCCCACATTGCAGGCAGATTCTTTGCCAGCTGAGCCACAGGAGAAGCCCACTCTAGAAGAGTAAACAATAATCAAATTTGAAGGGAAGCATTATACTTTCAGTTCAATTCAGTTCAGTTGCTCAGTCATGTCTGACTCTTTGCGACCCCATGGACTGCAGCATGCCAGGCCTCCCTGTCTGTCCATCACCAACTCCTGGAGTTTCCTCAAACTCACATCCATGGAGTCAGTGATGCCATCCAACCATTTCATCCTCTGTCATTCCCTTCTCCTCGCACCTTCAATCTTTCCCAGAATCAGGGTCTTTTCCAGTAAGTCAGCTCTTCACATCAGGTGGCCAAAGTATTGGAGTTTCAGCTTCAGCATCAGTCCTTCTAATGAATATTCAGGACTGATTTAATTTACCAATCATTTCAGGTATCAAAAAGTAAAGTCTTTATTAAGTTCTACTTATCTCTTAGATTTAGTCTTTGAACCTTGGGAAAAATCAATTTATATTAGTTCAATGACATTTGCTCTTTTTAGGGCAGGTGAGAGTGTAGGAGGCAATCTCAATCTTAGCAATTTGGAATTTCTGTATTGATGCATTACAATTTTTGTTTTCTGACCTCTATGGTAATACCATCATATTCTAAACAGAATTCCTAATGCAAGGCTAAATATCCAGAAAACATACTTTTTCATTTACTTTTTATCTCTGTTATGAAATACTAATGACTATTTACTCTTTCTGTTGTACTGACTCCTTTGAATCAATATTCTGCCAGGTTGTTGCCCTATCAGTTGGTACTTACAGGATACAAGATGTTCACAGGTAAGAGCAAAATCTCTTGGAAAACCTGTAACTAAATAGGACAGATTGGGAACCTATTAATCTCACAAAGAGTATCCACCCATATTAATAGGATTATCACTAATTTCATAATCATATGTTTTGGTAGAAGTGAAGAAAAGCAGTCAATTCCAGAAACACAAAGAGAAAAAGGCCAATATCTAGTTTAATTTACATACTTTTAAATAACTTTATGGAGAAGGTAATGGCACCCCACTCCAGTACTCCTGCCTGGAAACTCCCATGGACGGAGGAGCCTGGTAGACTGCAGTCCATGGGGTCACTAAGAGTCAACACGACTGAGCGACTTCACTTTCACTTTTCACTCTCATGCACTGGAGAAGGAAATGGCAACCCACTCCAGTGTTCTTGCCTGGAGAATCCCAGGGATGGGGGAGCCTGGTGGGCTGCTGTCTATAGGGTCGCACAGAGTCGGACACGACTGAAGTGACTTAGCAGCAGCAGCAGTAGTTACTTTTTAAATACTTTTATATTAATGTTTTTATTGTTTTATTATATACATTATTAACTTAAATTAATTACATGAATTGATTTACCAGATTAGTTCATAAAAATATATAACCTTCACCCACTTACTCAGTGAGTTATTCTTCTGTTTATCACTTAGCAGCTCCACACATTAAATTCACAGTCCATTTGAGCAGGAACACTGAGTTTTACTCACAATTTTTTCTTTTATACAGATTGATGTATAAAATATTGTTAATGAGTGAGATGTGTCATTCAGAATACCTTAGGTGATGCTGCAGTAACTAAAACTCTCAAATCTTAGTCACTCAACAAGCACAGAAATGTATTCAAGTCGTGTTCACACTACCTGTCTGTGATGAGTCAGCAATGGAGTATGCCTAAATGTATTGTTATGGGCTGTCTCGTGTTCTCTTCAAATTCATACGCTGAAGAACTAAACCTCAGCACCTCTGAGTGCAACTGTACTTGAAGATAGGGGCTTTAAAGAGAAATCTTTCTTAAGATTTTTTTCTATATGCTAACAATGAACAAACCAAAAACAAAATTAAGAAAACAATACATGTATAAGAGAATGAGAAAGAATAAAATATTTAGATATAAATTTAACAAAAAATGTACAAGATTTATATATTGAAGAGTATAACATTATTGAAAGAAACTGAGAAAGACCTAAATAAATGGAAAAACACCCTGTATTCATGGATTGAAAGCTGTAACATTTAGGATGATTTATTCTCTAAACTGATTCATAGACTCAGTGTAAAAAGGTAAAACTAGCTACCTTTTTTCCAATAATTCACAAGCTGATTCTAAAATTTGTATAAGGGATCTGGAAGAGCCAAAACAATCTTGGAAAGAACAAAGTTGGAGGAGTCTCACTTTCCAATTTCAAAACTTACTAAAAAGTTACAGTAATCAAAACAATGTCATACTGGCAAAAGGACAGACATATTGAACTACGGAATAGAATTGAAAGTCCACAAGTAAATATATATATTTCTGTTCAACAAGATTGTCAAGAAAGCCACTGAATGTTTGCATCTCTTCAAAATTTATATGTTGAAATCTAATACCAGTGTTATGGTATTTGGCAGTGTGGCCTCTGGCAGGTGATTAGATGAAGGATGAAGCCCTCATGAATGGGATCAGTGCACTTATAAAAGAGACCCAAGAGAGCTCTCTTACCTTGTCCACCATATGAGGTTACAGGTGAACAATGAGCATCTATGAGCCAGGAAGCTGTCTCTAACCAGATAGTGAATCTCTAGGCATCCTGACTTCAGACTTCCCAGTCTCCAGCACTGGGAGTAACAATTCCTGTTGTTTATAAACCGTCCAGTCTATGGCATTCTGTCACAGTAGTCCAAACAACATAAGACAAAGTTTAATGTGAAAAAATAGTCTTTTTAACAAATGTATGCTAGCACAACTGGGTATCCATATCCAAAAGAATGAAGTTGGATTCCTACCTCACAACAAACACAATTTGAATAAAGGTAAATCAAAAAGTTACATTTAAGACACAAAACTATGAAATCTTAGAACACATCTGTATTTTCATGAATTTTAATTATGCAATAGTTTCTTAAATATAACATAAAAAACAAAACCTACCAAAGAAAAATAGATAAATTAGACTTAATCACATTGAAAATCTTTTTCTTCAAAAGATAGTGAAAAGACAACTCCAGAAATTGAAGAAATATTTGTAAATCACGTATCTGATAAGAATCTGTCATCCACTATATACAAAGAACTGTTACATCACAATAATGCAAAGACGTATGACCCAATTCAAACTGGATTTGAACAGTCATTTCTCCAAAGAAGTTACACAGATGGCAAATAAGTACACGAAAAGATGCTCAATGTCATTAGCCAATAGGGAAATATAAATCAAAAGCACAATGTTATATACCACCTCACACACACGGAGATGACTATTACCAAAAAGAACAATAACAAGTCTTGGGTGCAGAGAAACTCAGACCCTAACATACTGCTGGTAGGTATGTAAAATCATACATCTATTTTGGAAAACAGTTAGATGATTCCTTAAAAGATTAAACCACATTACCACATAACATAGGGATTCCTTTCTAGATACATACATGAGATATGAAAGCGTATGCAATACATATAAAAAATTTTACCTGAATGTTCACAGGAGCATTACTCATAATATCCAAAATGTGGAAACAACCCGGATGTTCAACTGTCGAAAGGCCAAGAAAATGAGTTATCCAATGAAATATTACTCAGCTATCACTTCCCTGGTGGCTAACAGGTAAAGAATCTGCCTTCAATATAGAAGACACAGGAGACTTGGAGTCAGTCCCTGGGTTGGGAAGATGCCCTGGAGGAGGGCCTGGCAACCCACTTCAGTATTCTTGCTTAGAAAATCTCATGAATGGAGGAGCCTGGTGAGCTACCATCCATAGGATCACAGAGTAGGTCACAACTGAAGTGACTGAGCACAGCACATTACTCAGCTATACAAAGGTGAATAAAATACTGACTCATGTTAGAACATGGATGAACATTTAAAGAATTATGCATGTGAAAGAAGCCAGACCAAAAAGGCCACATATTATATGGTTTTAATTATATGAAAAGTGTAATATAGGAAAACCCATAGAAAGAACTAATAATTATCTGCATATTGTCTTTATCATCATAAAATGAACAATGATCAGGAATAGTCACTGTTAGAGGTCTTGAACTGGGAAGTCTCATGGAGACATGTCACATAAGGTGCTATTTTTTAAGCTTCATATGCTGTGGATAATTGGAGACAAAGAGGGAAGTACTTCAAATAAAGATGATAGTACACTCAAAGAGCACAAAAGGAACTAGATTAGTGGGGATTCTTAATTTTTAGTTAGCTGAGTAGTTACCTCAGGTACTAGAAGTTTAAAAAGTGCAATTGCCTATACTAAAATCAAGAGTTAATAAATCCTGGGACTTCTCTGGTGGTCCAGTGGGTCATGTTCCAGGCTACCAATGGAGTGGGCCCAAGTTCAATTTCTGGTCAAGGAACTAGACCCTATGTGCTGCAGCTAAGGCCTGGCACGGACAAATAAAAAAAAATAATAAATGAAAATAAACTTTAAAAAAAAAAATCTTCAAAAAATGAATTAATGAATGCAACCTAATTAAGAAATAATGATGGGAGCATTCTGGGGATCTCTATTTCTGAAAATGCTTCTCAGGTATTTCTAATGTGCAATGACATAGGATCTGCTTCTATAACAAGTCTCCTGGAGGGCAGGAACCAGGCTTTATTTGCATGTTTATTTTTCAAACCAAGTCCAGAGCAGTTTTTCAATAGAATATGAATTGAAGTTATCATTGTGTATCATTGAATGTCACTGTGTGTCATTAATACACACATGAACAAGTAAAAGTAAATTGTTCATTAATTAACCATCAGGGCCAAATTATATCAAAGACTTAGGCCAGAAATAACTCCTTAATACTCAAGTTACTAAATTGATAGCCAACTGCAAAATTCCTACAGAGTCCCTCAAATGGCTTTATTTTTAACTAGTAAACTCTATTGATTTGGCTTCTTCCTCCAGATCTGAGTCTGAGCATATGTATATGTTATTAATGCCATTACCTTCCATATTTCAGTACAAGACATTTTATGGGAACCTGTCATTAATAGTATAAAAAACTAATTGCAAGTTGCATGCTACATTAATTTCCCACATAAACAAACATCTGAGAAGTAAAACATATGCTAATAGAGAATGAATAATTTTATCCACATAGCTGCCAAGACAGATGGAAGGCACCTCAGACAGAATTCTGATAAGTAGAGGACTGCAAACCAAAACCCTCTTTTGCAAGGTCTTGACAAGTTCTCTGTGGTTTGTTATCATATTTACAGCTTCAGGTGCCATTTTTCCTATAGCTTACCTTTATTTTTGAATTCATATTGTATTTTCTGATGAAATACAGATATGGACAGGACTGTGTGATGACTGCAATCCAACTCACATACATGGCTTTTTTTCTTACACTCATAGACTAAAATAGCTGTCTTAAGACATGGCTGACCTATTCTTCCTCCTGACTTCACAGTGGTAAAAGTCTAGGTCAGCTAGAACAGATTATTCTCCCTTTTCTTAAGTTAATTTAAACCCACATTATTTGAATATTCTCCTGGAAGATTCTTCAAGAGCAAAAACCTCATATACAACCTAACTCAGATAAAGGGACTTCCTCTAAGTGAGGATCCATACATGTTTTTCAGGCCATGTTAGAGCAAACAGAGTAATAAAGCTCTTCTTTGTTGATGGAAAAGGAGAACGATAGTTGGGTATACCATTTTTATCACTAGGAACTTAAAGAAGGTAATACAAAGCTAAATCTATACACGTTTTAGTTTTACAAATTTGGCTATCATTTCCCTTTCAAATAACTATTTACTGTTGTGACTAATGTTTCCCCTCAGAAGCATTGAAGAATTTAGGAAAAAAGGCTGAAATGGTTTTTGGTAGACACATAAAGTTGCAATGGTGAAAGATAAAGGAGGAAATAGACATTTTACAGATTCTATTTAACCATTCTAAAATAGATGTGATTGAAAAGAAATACCAAAACTTATGTAATTATTAAGAGCTGGTTTGGTTTAGTTGCTGCTGCTGCCGCTGCTAGATCACTTCAGTTGTGCCCGACTGTGAGACCCCATAGACGGCAGCCCACCAGGCTCTGCTGTCCCTGGGATTCTCCAGGCAAGAACACTGGAGTGGGTTGTCATTTCCTTCTCCAATGCCTGAAATTGAAAAGTGAAAGTGAAGTTGCTCAATCATGTTCGATTCTTAACGACCCCATGGACTGCAGCCTACCAGGCTCCTCCGCCCATGGGATTTTCCAGGCAAGAATACTGGAGTGGGTTGCCATTGCCTTCTCTGTGATTTAGTTGAATGATATAGAATATATATATGTATATATATATACACACACACACACATATATATATATAGGAGATATATAGGTATATATATATATATATACATATATATATATATATATATATATATATATATATGTATATGGATAGGATATACATAAGGAGATAAGTCCTGGCTGTTCATTGGAAGGACTGATGTTGAAGCTGAAACTCCAATACTTTGGCCACCTAATGCGAAGAGCTGACTCATTTGAAAAGACTCTGATGCTGGGAAAGATTGAAGGTGGGATGAGAAGGGGACAACAGAGGATGAGATGGTTGGATGGCATCACCAACTCAATGGATATGAGTTTGGTTAAACTCTGGGAGTTGGTGATGGACAGGGAGGCCTGGTGTGCTGCAGTCCGTGGGGTCACAAAGAGCCAGACATGACTGAGTGATTGAACTGAAATGAACTGAACCTCGTTTATCTGGTTTAACACAAATATATATTAAATTTGGAATTTGAGAAAAGGAGTTTGAGTCTTAACTCCCTTATTATTTTAAGATCTTGACAGCATCAGTTAACTCAGATTAACAACTTCTCAATGAAGTTATTGCTCACTAAATATCTATTTTCTCCTATATTTCTCAGCCTAAATTGTACTTAGTTTACAGCCATATGATTAATGCTGGTTAATGAACTGAGAATAGCAATGTGATGCATTCTTTATCAGTTCAGTACAGTTCAGTTCAGTCACTCAGTCCTCTCTGATTCTTTGCGACCCCAAGAATCGCAGTACACCAGGCCTCCCAGTTCATCACCAACTCCCGGAGTTCACTCAGACTCATGTCCATTGAGTCAGTGATGCCATCCAGCCATCTCATCCTCTGTCGTCCCCTTCTCCTGCCCCCAATCCCTCCCAGCATCAGAGTCTTTTCCAATGAGTCAACTCTTTGCATGAGGTGGCCAAGGTACTGGAGTTTCAGCTTTAGCATCATTCCTTCCAAAGAAATCCCAGGGCTGATCTCCTTCATAATGGACTGGTTGGATCTCCTTGCAGTCCAAGGGACTCTCAAGAGTCTTCTCCAACACCACAGTTCAATAGCATCAATTCTTCGGTGCTCAGCTTTCTTCACAGTCCAACACTCACATCCATATATGACCACTGGAAAAACCATAGCCTTGTCTAGACAGACCTTTGTTGGCAAAGTAATGTCTCTGCTTTTCAATATGCTATCTAGGTTGGTCATAACTTTCCTTCCAAGGAGTAAGCGTCTTTTAATTTCATGGCTGCAGTCACCATCTGCAGTGATTTTGGAGCCCAAAAAAATAAAGTCTGATACTGTTTCCACTGTTTCCCCATCTATTTCCCATGAAGTGATGGGACCAGATGCCATGATCTTTGTTTTCTGAATGTTGAGCTTTAAGCCAACTTTTTCACTCTCCTCTTTCACTTTCATCAAGAGGCTTTTTAGTTTCTCTTCACTTTCTGCCATAAGGGCGGTGTCATCTGCATATCTGAGGTGATTGATATTTCTCCTCACAATCTTGATTCCAGCTTGTGTTTCTTCCAGCCCAGTATTTTTCCTGATGTGCTCTGCATATAAGTTAAATAAGCAGGGTGACAACATACAGCCTTGATGTACTCCTTTTCCTATTTGGAACCAGTCTGTTGTTCCATGTCCAGTTTTAACTGTTGCTTCATGACCGGCATATAGGTTTCTCAAGAGGCAGGTCAGGTTGTCTGGTATTCCCATCTCTTTCATAATTTTCCACAGTTTATTGTGATCCACACAGTCAAAGGCTTTGGCATAGTCAATAAAGCATAAATAGATGTTTTTCTGGAACTCTGTTGCTTTTTCCATGATCCAGAGGATGTTGGCAATTTGATCTGTGGTTCCTCTGCCTTTTCTAAAACCAGCTTGAACATCAGGAAGTTCACGGTTCATGTACCCAAAAAAGATATCCTTTTCATTATAGGGGACTGGAATGCAAAAGTAGGAAGTCAAGAAACACCTGGAGTAACAGGCAAATTTGGCCTTGGAATAGAGAATGAAGCAGGGCAAAGACTAATAGAGTTTTGCCAAGAAAATGCACTGGTCATAGCAAACACCCTCTTCCAACAACACAAGAGAAGACTCTACACATGGACATCACCAGATGGTCAACACCAAAATCAGATTGATTATATTCTTTGCAGCTAAAGATGGAGAAGCTCTATACAGTCAACAAAAACAAGACCAGGAGCTGACTGTGGCTCAGCTCATGAACTCCTTAATACCAAATTCAGACTTAAATTCAAGAAAGTAGGGAAAACCACTAGACCATTCAGGTATGACCTAAATCAAATCCCTTATGATTTTACAGTGGAAGTGAGAAATAGATTTAAGGGCCTAGATCTGATAGATAGAGTGCCTGATGAACTATGGACTGAGGTTCGTGACATTGTACAGTAGACAGGGATCAAGACCATCCCCATGGAAAAGAAATGCAAAGAAAAAAAAAGCATTCTTTATAGTCGGAGGCAATAGAGAACTGCTATTCCTCCTTCGTCTCTTTCCCTCCATCATGAGGATCCAGAATCCCAGTGTTCCAAGTAGTATGAGCTGTAAGACAAAGAGGTCCATGGCTTGAACCACAGTGAATTCTGAATGACTGAGAAATAATCCAAAATTAGTTTAAGCCACTGAGATTTTCCAGCTTATTTTTAAGCTCAGCAAGGAGTGATCTATCCTCATTAATTAAATGGTCTTTTAAAATGTCATTCTTTAAGAAAAAAAAAAAAAGAAGAAGAAATCATTCTTTGATTCCTTTAGTCACTACCATATTTTCTAGACCTGTGGTACTCTAAGTGTGATCTGAAGACTTGGGCTGAATCAAAAACTGTGTGTTACCAGTCAGCAATTAGATAAATATAGAAACTGAGTATAAGACTGTAGATTTTTAATAGGAACTGATTATTTCCATGACAACTAAGTATGTGTGAGCATGGTTTCAGTGACTCATTTATATTTCACATTTGTTATATAAATATTTTATTCTATTGCATTGGTCCATGACAGGTTGTAGGAATAATAAGGAAACTGGACTCCATAATATAATAGATATTTTTTAACATTTATTTTTATTGATTTGTTATTTATTTGGTTGCACCAGTTCTTAGTTGCAACAAGTGGGATCCTTGGTCTTTAATGAGGTATGCAGGATCTTTTCTTTTTTTTTTAATTAATTAATTTTAATAGAAGGTTAATTACTTGACAATATTGTCATGTTTTTTGCTAAACATCGACATGAATCAGTCATGGGTGCACACATGTCCCCCCATGCTGAATCCCCCTCCTACTTCCCTCCCCAATCCATCCCTCCAGATTGTCTCAGAGCACCAGTTTGAGTGCCCTGCTTCATGCATGAAATGTGCATTGGTCGTATATTTTACATATGACAATATACATGTTTCAATGCTATTCTCTCAAATCATCCCACCGTCACCTTTGAAAATGATGAATGAAAGAATTAAAATGCTTGTGTTCCTCTTATACAGACATGTAGCTTGGCATGATTAATAATGAGAATTATCATTTTTGGAAAATGTAATATAAACTCAAATAATATGAATAGCATGCCTGAAAGCACAGAGAAGAAAGAAAGTCACTAAAATTTAATTATCATTAACATTTTAGGAAAATTTTCATATATATACTAACATACACAAGTACTGTCTTTCAAGTTTAGACTTAATTTTATTAGACTAGATAATGTATGTAATATGCTTTTTCAGTCAAATATATGTCATAGACAAATCTTCCTGTCAAAACTTCAATCTTATTCATCATTATTGAGTACGTTGCTGATGTTCTGTCACTAAGTTGTCTCTGATTCTTTAGCGACCCCATGGACTGTAGCCCAGCTAAGCTCCTCTGTCCATGGGATTTCCCAGGCAAGAATAGTAGAGTGAGTTGCCATTTCCTGCTCCAAGGGAATCTTTGTGACCCAGGAACTGATCCTACGATTCCTGCATTGGCAGGTGGATTCTTTACCACTGAGCCACCAGGGAAGCACTACTGACATATACCTAGTTATTTATTGTATACATATAGCATAGTTTATTTATCCAGGCCCTCATTGATACAGATTTTAGTTATTGCCAACCATTTGTCTGTCATTCATGATAGATGGCAAATGTCCATAAGCATGAATACATATTTTCAAACACATATGATGTTCCTGAGGGTAAATTACACAGAATTCCTAAAAATGTGTATGCCTCTCTAAATATAAAGCCTGTTAATTGATTATCTTTTTGAACAAAATCCATTTGTTGACCATTTTTTCAGGCTAAAAATTTAAATATGTATATATATTCCTCACATTTTGCATATTAGTGATCCATTGTCTTTATCTACTCTCAGACATAATATAGTTCTTAAAGCTTGCATACACATGATATCTAATGGTCAGCGATTACTATAATTGACTTTTATATTATTGGGAACAAGCCAAGGACAAACCCAGCTGGCCAGTAAGGGCTGCAGAAACATTCTCTCAGATGGTTATAAGTCTGAGATCTGGATCGTAGCTGTTTTGTATCTCTCCCTTGGCCAGCAGGTGTAATGGGATGAGACTAAATGTTCCTCGGTGAGCCCACACTTTTATGATCCATCTGTTCAAGTAGGAAGATATGAGGCAGGTGGGATTCTTCATGCTACAATAGGGCTTAGATAGGAGCAAATGGAAAATGATTTGAATCATCTTTCCAGAGATATAACTCATTTTGTAACTCATATGGAAATTACACTCACACTGCCATGAAAGCTATGACTAATAATGAATGAACTATTAAAAAAAAATCTTTAATTTAACCTATTTTTTCTTGACACTCTTCATCCAGAAGAGGCGAAGGCCTCCGGTGAGCCTACCTGGCACAGTGGTGGTGGAGGGCGGCACCTGGTGGGCTCTCAGAGATGAGGCGCAACAGCTATGGTATTGATTAGGAGACACTGAGACCCTTGTAGAAGTCAGGAACGTTTGCTGAGATGGCCTGGACAATGTGGAGAGGGCTGCGCATGGCCAAATTCCATGTCCTGACCAGCCTCAAGCAGCACCACCAGAACCTTTCGCGGATTGAGCAGTGCATCACGCCATGCAACTGACAAGCTGGCGGATGAGCTGTGGTCATAAGACTAGATAGCCTTGTCTGTGCCCGATGGAGACCTCCATCAGACGAGAAAGGATCCTGGGTTATGCTGAGGCTTGCTACCTCCAATTTGTCATGGACTTACGTAAAGGTGAAGACATAAATCAGTTAGTCCTGTAGGCGAGACCAGTCTACCAACAAAGCTTCATGCTACAGGTCAGGAGTGCCAGTGTCTTCAGACTCCGTTTTGCACAGAGACCACAGCCAGAGGACAAGCTCAACACGGAGAGGTCTGGTACCCCATCCTCAAGATGGCAGACTTTGAACTAAGAAAAATCTGTGGTGGACTGTTCCCCCTCCGTTGGATCTCCAAAGCAAACAGGAGAATCAATACACGGATATGAGTACAAACAAATACTAGCTGCCTCGGCCTGCAGCTCAGACTTTTAAATAAGCCTCTGAGCTCTGAGAGGGGTGCTACAGTGCCAAGGCTGTTATCTTTGCCCTGGGCATTATCATCTGGACAATGATACACAGAGTCACTTTCTTTGAGACCAAGAAGGAGTGCCTGAGATCCTGACCAGTCTCCTCCTATCAGTGAGGTGCTGCTAGAAAACACAAAGATGGGAGTTGCAGATTTCCCAGAAGTGCAGGATCCCCTTGTCTGGGCAAACTAAACACCTCTTAAAAGAAGTTAGCTGGTAAACCAGGAAGCTGTCTGATGTCTTTGAACTTGAAAAGAGAATGGACCAGGCCACATAAGCTGCTTAAAATTCAAGGCAAAACATCTGGGTGTTCCTAAAGTTTTTATTGAATTTCTTGCAATATTGTTTCTGTTTTAGGTGGGCTACGAGGCATGTGGGGTCTTAGCTCAACTACCAGGGTTGTAACCCACACATCCTGCTTTGGAAGGCAAAGTCCTAACCCTGGACCACCAGGGAAGTCTTCTGGGTTTGGTTAATGTAGGTCACTATAATTTTTGTTCTGCATGCACTTACTTGACTCCATTATTCATACTGGGCCCTGGGGTAGGCCCTGTAGAGTAGGAAGGAAATGCAGAGTTGAAAAAAAAAAGGTGCTTGTTACAACATTGTCCCAAATCTCAATGAAGGGATATGTGGGATTATTTGAATATGAGTTGAAACGCTTATGTCACAATCAATTAATAAATGCTTCCTGTAAAAAAATGGAAAAACTAAAAAAAAATAAAAAAGTTAATTAGTTCATTTGACCTGAAAACAAGTTGTAAGTTTAAGTGAGCTAGTATTATTATCCTCTTTAAATGGAAGAGGACTTGAAGTATTTTCATTAATTCCATAGTATGTACAGGGTACCCCACCTTCTTTCCTAAAATTTCAGGAAACTTCCTATACTTCTTTTTATTATATGCACAGAAACGTTCTATATAAACCCATTGTTTCAGTGCTATCTGAATAAAAAGAGGAAAGAAGAGTAAAAAAGAAAAACAGTTGATCTTCATAGGAAACACAAGGAATAGGAATTCTAGAACAAGGAAGAATTTATTGGCTAATGACCTATTTTGCAGCTGTCAAAATATTACGGGGACAAATATACATGGAGGAATACAGGAGACTCCTAGGAATTATAATTGTAAAGACTGAAAGCTCTTATCAGAACATGGAGTCTTATTGTGGGATTGCCTACTGTCACTTCAGTTGTGTCTGACTGTTTGTGACCCTATGGACTATAGCCTGCTAGGTTCCTCTGTCCATGGGATTCTCCAGGGAAGAAGACTGGAGTGGGTTGCCATGGCTTCCTCCAGGGGTTTTTCCTGACCCAGGGATTGAACCCATGTCTCTTATGTCTCCTGCATTGGCAAGTGGGTTCTTTACCACTAGTGGCACCTGAGAAACCCACCTATTTTCAATAGTTATACATTAATCAGAGACCACTGTGGTTTATTTTTGTGTATGTCTAAGAAGCATGAAAAATAAGAATACACATGTCATCTGCTTCAAAAGCGGACATTCTGAATGAGGATTATCCAAGATGAAAAGAAAATGAGGCTCTTTATCTTGTAACAAGGTCATTGCATTTCAAGCCTTGCCTTAGTTTGTGTGTGTGTGTGTGTAATTCACACCTTTGGCACTGGGGCTAGGTCTGGAGTGGAGACTATAGAACCACAGAGACTGCACACATTTTTAGGAAAGATGAAGTCAACTTGCCACTGTGACTTTCACATATAGTACAGTGATGTTTGTTCAGGAAAACCATTTTCTTTGGGCCAAATTGAAATGGCTAATATACATATTCAAGGTCCAGTTTTCTAGAAGAGGGGCTGAGACCCCAGTGTTCTTTGAGTTTGCCAAAAAGCCCTTAGAATGATTTTTAGTTCCCTCTCCCTTTACAGGGACCCAGAAAATTCTTTTTGCCAGCTTTATAGATAATTGACATGTAACACTGTGTGAATTTAAGGTGTATATACAGTGTGATAACTAGATATATACATATATTATGAAATGAATACCAAAGTAAGGTTAATTAACACCTCCATCATCTCACATAATTACCTGTGTGTGTGTGTGCATGTGTGCATATATGAGCACATTTAAGATCTATAATCTTAGTCACTGCCAAGTATATGATACACTATTATTAATAATAACTATTAACTAACATTCAGTTCAGTTCAGTTCAGTCACTCAGTCGTGTCCGACTCTTTGCGACCCCATGAATCACAGCATGCCAGGCCTCCCTGTCCATCACCAACATTAATAACTGTTAGTAAAATTAAAAAATGCTTTCTCCTTGGAAGAAAAGTTATGACCAACCTAGACAGCATATTAAAAAGCAGAGATGCTACTTTGCCAACAAATGTCTTTACATCTCCACCAATAGTACATAAATTTTCCCTTTTCACTGCATCATTGTCAAAACTTGTTATCTCTTGTTTTTTTGATGAAAGCCATGCTAACAGATATGAAGTGATATCTTGTGGTTTTGGTTTGCATTTCCCTCATTATTAGTGATGCTAATCACCTTTTCCTGTACCTGTTTGCCAGTTGTATGTTTTCTTTGGAAAAATGCCTCTTCAATTCTATCCATTTTTAAATTGGATTATTTTGTTTATTTGATATGAGCTCCTTATGTGTTTCAGATACATGATTTGCAAATATTTCCTTTCATTCAATAAACTGTGTCTTAATTCTATTGTTTATTTTGCTTTGCAGAAACTTTTTAATTTAATATAGCCCCTTCATTATTTTTGCTTTTGATGCTTATATTTTTAGTCTTATATCTGAAAAATCATTGCTGACAACAATGTTGATAACTTTTTCCTATGTTTTCTTCTAGGAGTTTAACAATTTCAGATTTCACATTTAAGTCTTTAATCAATTTTGAGTTAATTTTCATGACTGATGTAAACAGTGGTCCAATTTCATTCTTCTACAGGTGGTTATTCAGTTTTGCCAACACAATTTATTGAAGGGACTAACCTTTTTCTCAGGGCTTCCCTGGTGGCTCAGAGGTTAAAGCATCTGCCTCCAATGAGGGAGACCCAGGTTCGATCCCTGGGTTGGGAAGATCCCCTGGGGAAGGAAATGGTAACCCACTCCAGTATTCTTGCCTGGAGAATCCCATGGACGGAGAAGCCTGGTAGGCTGCAGTCCACAGGGTCGCAAAGAGTCGGACACGACTTCACTTTCACTTTCAACCTTTCTCTATTGTATATTTTTGAATTCCTGGTCAAAATAATTGACCATATATGCATGAGTCTATTTCTAGGATCTCAGTTCATTCCAGTGGCCTATGTGTCTATTTTTTATGCCAATACCATACAGTTCTGATTACTTTAGTTTCCATGGAATTTGGGTCTACAAGGCAGATTGGGAGGTGTCAGCACAGGCTGGGAGCCTGTATTGAGAGCCCGCCTGAAACTTGAGACCACTGGCAACCACCCTAGCTCTGTGATGGGCCTGGAGCCTGCATCTCTGGGAGCCAGTCTGGAGGCTTGGATCTATGGAGACTGGCTTAGTATGGAAATAAAGGAGGATCCTTTATTTCCAAAATCTGGATCTGTGGGCACTGATATAGAGACTGGGTCTGTGAAGGACCTGATACTGGGGCAGGCTATGAGCCTTGGACCACAAGAGACCACCTGGGCCCTGGGGCTTTGGGGGTCTGTCTGGTGCTAGTGTGGGTTGAGAGCCTGGCATCACAGTAGTTAGTAGTGCTGGTACAAGCCTGGTGCTGGGGTCTTTGCAGTGAGGTCAAGTGGAAGGTGTTTCCACTTTAGACTGACTGGGTCTGGAGTAGGGGCCCTAGGGGTAATGTAAACCTATCTTTACTACTTTCTTCAATGTGTCTTTTGTCTTTTACCTGTGCTCCACCTAAATGTTGCAATCCCTAACTTCTGGAATCCTTAGTGCCTTTGAAGACATTTTCATGGGCAGATATTTATCCAATATTTCTGGAAGAAGACAGTACTAGAAATTCCTATATCGTTATCTTGCTGATCCCAGAAACATTTTTGTTTTTTGTTTTTCCAACCAAATCGTGAACTGATTCACGTTGTCCTTTCCCCTTCCTGTTTTCCTTTATGCTGGGAGCATCTTAGATACTTAAATACTCATTTTAATATTTATGTCTATCCCCCATGTCCTGCATCTATAGAGCAGAATGCACTGTCTTGTTTATCAAAAAATCAGTTAGTAAGAGATTAATGTGTAATATTCACCCACAATAGGGATTTCATATTATCACTATATGACACTACTTTATAGATACAAGTGGTGGTGTTGTAGGGAGTAGGGGTGGGAGAGAGGAGGACCACTGGGGAATAAATATAGAAGCATGAAGCTTTTATTTGATGAAAACAATTGCTTGAAAGGAATTCTAAAATAGCTACAAACCCAGGCGTGTTATTCTTCTTTTATTTTTTTATGCTTTACAGTGCTGTGCTGGTTTCTGTCATACAACAAAGTGAATCAGCCATAAGTGCGTGTATATCCCCTCCCTCTTGAACCTCCTTTCCATCCCCCACCCCATCCCACTCCTCTAGGTTGTCACAGAGCATTGGGTTGAGCTCTCTGTGTTATACAGAAACTTCCCACTAGCTATCTAGTTTTCAGTGTATATAGTAATGTATATGTTTCAGTGCTATCCAATTCATCCACCCTCCTTCTCCCGTTGTGTCTGCAGGTCTGTTCTCGATAGGAAAGTTATTCTTTTTATTTTATTTTATTTTTTAACTTTACAATATTGTATTGGTTTTTCTATATATCCAAATTAAATCCACCACAGGTTTACATGTGTTCCCCATCCTGAACCCTCCTCCCTCTTCCCTCCCCATACCATCCCTCTGGATCGTCCCAGTGCACCAGCCCCAAGCATCCAGTATCGTGCATCGAACCTAGACTGGCGACTCATTTCATATATGATATTATATATGTTTCAATGCCATTCTCCCAAATCATCCCACCCATTCCCTCTCCCACACAGTCCAAAAGACTGTTCTATACATCAGTGTCTCTTTTGCTGTCTCGTATACAGGGTTATTGTTACCATCTTTCTAAATTCCATATATATGCATTAGTATACTGTATTGGTGTTTTTCTTTCTGGCTTACTTCACTCTGTATAATAGGCTCCAGTTTCATCCACCTCATTAGAACTGATTCAAATGTATTCTTTTTAATGGCTGAGTAATACTCCATTGTGTATATGTACCACTGCTTTATTATCCATTCATCTGCTGATGGACATCTAGGTTGCTTCCATGTCCTGGCTGTTATAAACAGTGCTGCGATAAACATTAGGGTACACGTGTCTCTTTCAATTCTGGTTTCCTCAGTGTGTATGCCCAGCAGTGGGATTGCTGGATCATAAGGCAGGTCTATTTCCAGTTTTTTAAGGAATCTCCACACTGTTCTCCATAGTGGCTGTACTAGTTTGCATTCCCACCAACCATGTAAGAGGGTTCCCTTTTCTCCACACCCTCTCCAGCATTTATTGCTTGTAGACTTTTGGATCACAGCTGTTCTGACTGGCGTGAAATGGTACCTCATAGTGGTTTTGATTTGCATTTCTCTGATAATGAGTGATGTTGAGCATCTTTTCATGTGTTTGTTAGCCATCTGGATGTCTTCTTTGGAGAAATGTCTATTTAGTTCTTTGGCCCATTTTTTGATTGGGTCATTTATTTTTCTGGAGTTGAGCTGTAGGAGTTGTTTGTATATTCTCGAGATTAGTTATTTATCATTTGCTATTATTTTTCTCCCATTCTGAAGGCTGTTTTTTCACCTTGCTTATAGTTTCTTTTGTTGTGCAGAAACTTTTAAGTTTAATTAGGTCCCATTTGTTTATTTTTGCTTTTATTTCCAATATTCTAGGAGGTGGGTCATAAAGGATCCTGTTGTGATGGATGTCGGAGAGTGTTTTGCCTATGTTCTCCTCTAGGAGTTTTATAGTTTCTGGTCTTACGTTGAGATCTTTAATCCTTTTTGAGTTTATTTTTGTGTATGGTGTTAGAAAGTGTTCTAGTTTCATTCTTTTACAAGTGGTTGACCAGTTTTCCCTGCACCACTTGTTAAAGAGATTGTCTTTAATCCATTGTATATTCTTGCCTCCTTTGTCAAAGATAAGGTGTCCATATGTGCGTGAACTTATCTCTGGGCTTTCTATTTTGTTCCATTGATCTATATTTCTGTTTTTGTGCCAGTACCATGCTGTCTTGATGACTGTGGCTTTGTAGTAGAGCCTGAAGTCAGGTAGGTTGATTCCTCCAGTTCCATTCTTCTTTCTCAAGATTGCTTTGGCTATTCGAGGTTTTTTGTATTTCCATACAAATTGTGAAATTATTTGTTCTAGCTCTGTGAAGAATACCGTTGGTAGCTTGATAGGGATTGCATTGAATCTATAGATTGCTTTGGGTAGTATACTCATTTTCACTATATTGATTCTTCCAATCCATGAACATGGTATATTTCTCCATCTATTAGTGTCCTCTTTGATTTCTTTCACCAGTGTTTTATAGTTTTCTATATATAGGTCTTTAGTTTCTTTAGGTAGATATATTCCTAAGTATTTATTCTTTCCGTTGCAATGGTGAATGGAATTGTTTCCTTAATTTCTCTTTCTGTTTTCTCATTATTAGTGTATAGGAATGCAAGGGATTTCTGTGTGTTGATTTTATATCCTCCAACTTTACTATATTCATTGATTAGTTCTAGCAATTTTCTGTTGGAGTCTTTAGGGTTTTCTATGTAGAGGATCATGTCATCTGCAAACTAGGCAAGTTATTCTTAATTATTTATAATGTTAGCCTAAACTCCATGAATGATAAATTTTAAGTATGTAATTGCTACTTGGTAGAGCATCTGATTTAAGTAAAACCTATCTGTTTTGGGTATTAACAGTGATGCATTCCTTTCTCTGACTTTCTATGACATCTTTCAGATTTTCATGAATTAATATGCCCATATTCTTCATTTCTTCATAATTTCTTAAACTTTAATATTTCCTTTTTCCAAAATGGATAGTAACGAATTTTCAGACTGTTCTATGCAAAACCCTTTCCTGTCTTAATCATTACAATAACCTTACAACAGAATTCTCTAAGATTCCTATGCTTTTACTATAGTCTTACAGATAACTTGAGAATAGCAGACCCAGTGACAAGTGTTCTTAGCAATTTCCTTGTTCTGAATAATAAAATTTAAAAATTTTAAATTGAATCTATACCATATCATGTGGTTGATGACTAAGTGCAACTGAATTCTGAAGTTTGGAAAGAATTCCTTTCTCTTTCTTGCCTTAGATTGGTTGGAATTATGATGAGATAGGAGTAAGCATTCAGTCAGAATATTCCTCAATATAACCTCAGCTCTCTGATTTCCAGGAGTAGCTTTTTTGGAAGAGATAGTGTTGCTTTGGATTCTGCATCCAGATGGCAACAAAAATGAGAACTTCTCTGATCATCTCAGAATCTTCCCAAATGTTTGTTTTGAATACTAAGAAATAAGTTTTAAGGCGGAACATGTAGTAGCGGAGAAGGCACAGACAACTTTTCTAAATTGATTCTCATTCTCATAAAACAAATCCGTTTGCCATGTGATTTTTAAAACCATTCAATGATTTTATAGAGCAAATATTTCTGTTATCGAGAAAGGATTGCTCATCATGCTATGATCTTGAGTGTGTAATCTCCTCAAATTACTCTTCCCCTTCTGGATTTGCATGCTAAGAACACATAGAGGCATTATATATTAATTTAGAACTCAGTTCTTAAATGTCTTAAGCAGATAAATGGACAGATCATTACCTCTATCTCTTGGTTTGAATGACCCTGCACTTGACTAGCTCTTAGTCTGGCACCAAAAACCAAAATATCCTGCAAAGAAATGATGGCATTATCAAACTCTATAGACTGTAGCAGATTAGCATATATGCAAATGCTTATTTATGTTTAGAGAAGATATATTTGACATCCAAATATTCAAAAATATTATATTCTATATCTCTGTAAATAATTGTTCCATCTTCAGGGTGAATCTCTCTTCATCCCTACTCCTTTTTAATATTCTTAGTTATAAAATTAAGTCATTAGAGTCTTTAGTATATCTCCAGTGGTATCAAATTGTTTCTTCTTCAACTATAGTATGGGTAATTAAGCCCAGCAGGTCACATCATGTTTATGTATGGCAAAACCAATACAATACTGTAAAGTAAAAAAAAAATAATTAAAAAAATAAAATTAAATTAAAAAATAGATTATAAATATGAGAGCTGGACTCTCAAACTCAAAGAAGCCAACTAAACACCATGGAGACAGTAGAAGACTGAGTGATTAGAGTTGAGTAATAACTTTTTGATTAAGAAGGACATGGGACCATTCAGCAATGTATACCCATGCTAAAGTGGTGGTAGTGTGTGTGTGTGTGTGTGTGTGTGTGTGAGAGAGAGAGAGAGAGAGAGAGAGAAAGAGAGAGAAATTAGATTAGTATACAGCAAATATTTACTGGTGACTCAGATGGTAAAAGCAGGAAAGCTCAGCCTGCAATACAAGAGACCTGGGTTCAATCCCTGGGTTGGGAAAATCTGCTGGAGAAGAGAATGGCAGCCCATTCCAGCATTCTTGCCTGGAAAATCCCTTGAATAGAGGAGCCTGGAGTCAGACATGACTGAGTGACTAAGCAATTATGCACACACATAGCAAATATTCATTTCCTTCTGTTGTTGTTGTGTTAGTTGCTCAGTCCATGCAACCCCATGGAGTGTAGCATACCACGTTCCTCTGTCCATGTGATTTTCCAGGCAAGAATATTGGAGTGGGTTGTCATTTCCTTCTCCAGGGAATCTTCCTGACCCAGGGATTGAACCAGAGTCTCTTGCATCTCCAGAACTGTCAGGTGGATTCTTTACCACTAAGCCACCTGGGAAGCCCATATCTTTCTAGATGATCACAGTAGAATGTACACTTCCCTTTGCTTTTGATTTTGGGTTTTGCCAATAACTTACTTTAGCCAATGTGATGAAAAATAAACAAGCTTCAGAAGGCTGCACAGCTAGCCTTTCATTTTTAAGCTATTTGTGTTTCACCATAAGAAGAAAAGGCTCCAAGTAAGTAAGGTCTAGTCTAATGAGGGTAGTAAAGCAGATTGTGATATAAAATGAAATTTATAACCTAGTAAAATTGTGTTAGTCGCTTAGTCATGTCTGATTCTTTGTGACCCCATGAACTATAGGTTGCAGGCTCCTCTGATCATGGAATTCACCAGGCAAGAATACTGGAGTGGGTTGCCATTCCCTTCTCCAGGGGATCCTCTCAACACAGATCGAACCCGAGTCTCCTGAATTGCAGGCAGATTCTTTACCATCTGAGCCACCAGGGAAGCCCTAGCAAAGTTGAACTTTTGTTAAATCAGTAATATGCCAGTTGACCCACAAACTCGTGAGTGAAATGTTTGTTGTTCTATGTCATGAAATTTTGTAGAGGTCTTATTATGCAGAATTATTGTGAAAATAGCTAATATGATGAACATACACTTGTTTTAATAACCTTTTTTCAGTACAATTTTCACTGATTATAGTGATGTGTGATTATGAACATCAACTATGAAAATAATAATCTATGTTAAAATTCTTGCTCCTCTGCTTATTCTTAATAGTTCCTGTGGGACTTTGGAGCTTAACCTACATTAGGTTAGAGTTCTAATTCACAAAATCCTGATAATGGTATCTGTCCCATGGTGTTTTTCTATGTTAAACATGACAATATATGATAATTGTGAACAAAATATCTGAAACATAGGATGCAATGCATAGTATTCTTATTATTTTAGTTTACTTATACTGAGTGCAAATGCATATAGAATTAAAATTCATTTATTTTAATATAGCTCTATATTTGATTCCAGATGCACTGAGTTCTGTTACCTGTCCACTGAGTGAGCCATTTGTGTGCAAATATACATCAACCAGAAGATAATTCAATTGCAAGATTATGGCCCAGGAGGGATTAGTATGCATTAAAGGACTACTTCTAGCAAATTCAATTTATTTGCATAGTGGCAAATATGCCAGACCGGGTCAATTTTGCTCTCATAAAATTTAGATGGCAAGTCGCCTCACAAGAGGAAACAGTACCATCACCATATCTCAAGCATAATGTTGCAATGGAAATATATTCAAAATATGTATTTTTCTTACTAGAAGAGGCAAATCAATATTTAAATATTTTTCTTTGATATCTTGTTAACAAATATTGAATGGATAATTTATAATATTTTGTTTAGTCTTAACAAGGTTACTATTATTATAGTACTAACCTTTTTCCATAGAATTGCCTTTGCTTTTTTATCAAATATAAGATGATTATATTGTGTGATTCTATTGCTGGGCCCCCCATTCTGTTCCACTTATCTATTAGTCTATTCTTTAACCATTGTCTTTGACTTGATCACTGTAGCTTCATAGTGAGTCTTAAATTTATGGGGTCTGTCTAGTCTGTCTATTATAGTCTAAGTTTTTCTGAATTTTTGCTTTTCCATATAAGCTTGGGAATTAGTTTATTAATATCCATAAAATAACTTGTTAGGATTTTGATTGGGATTGTATTGGATGTATAGATCAAGTTTGGAAGAATAGACTTCTAACAATGTATCTGTATCCATGATCATGGACTGTCTCTCCATTTATTTAAATCTTTTATTTATTTCATCAGACTTTTCTGGTTTTCCTCATACATATCTGTGCTATGTACATCTATTGTTAGAGTTATATCTATTTCAATGATTTTGGTTATTGCTACTCTAAACAGTGTTGTGTTTTTAATTCCAAATTTGATTGCTCACTGCTGTCATATAAGAAACAAGTTGACTTTTATATATTGACCTTATATTCTGTAACTCTGCTGCAACAGCTTATTAGTTCCAGGAGGTATTGTTGTGTGAGTGTGTGTGTGAATTCTTCACAATATTTTTACATAAACAGTCATCTCATCTGTGAAGAAGAATAGATTCATTTGTTTCTTTCAAGTCTCTATGTCTTTTATTTTCATGACTTGTTGAATTAAAATAGGATTATAGGTGGAAATCGACTAGTTTCTTACCCTGAAGTATGTTAGTACTAGTTTTTTTTGTTTGTTTGTTTTTTTTTTTTTTGTAGATGCTGTTTATCTAGTTGAAGTTCTTTCATTCCTGATTTACTAAAGGTTTTATCATGAGAAAATAATTTGATTTGTCAAAGGCTTTCTTTGCATCAATGATATCATCATGTAATTTTTCATTTTTAGTCTATTTATGTGATGGGTTACATAAATCAATTTTTGAAAGTTAATCCAATCTTGCATACCTGAAATGAATTCCACTTGGACACTGTAATAATATTTTCTGTATATTGTTAGATTCAGTTGCTAATATTTTATTGAGGATACTTATACCTATGAATAATGAAAGGTGGTTTTATAAAATCTTTCTTAGTAATTTTCCTTATTTGGCTTTGATCCTAGAGTAATTCTGTTTTTGTGGAACATGTTATGAAGTATTCCCTCTGCTTCTGTTTTCTGGGCAAGATTTTAGAGAATTGGTTTTGTTCTTTAACTGTTTCGTTTCTACCAGAGAGAAACAGTTTGGATCCAGTTGTTTTGTATTTGGAGGGTAATTACTCGTTCCTTCAATTTCTTTAATAACTATAGGCTTATTTGAATTATCTATTTCTTCTTGTGTCCATTCTATTGGGTCATATCTTTCAAAGAACTGGTCCATTTTATCTAATGTATCAAATTTGGGATAGGAAGTTTTTTTTATAATATCCCTCGATTATCTTTCAATGACCAGGAGATGATTTGTGCTGGCATTGATTGCATTTCTGATAATTTGTGTCTTCTGTTTTTATCCTGTTTATCTTGGCTTAAGTTTTGTGGATTTATGGATTCTGTTTCATTTTTCTTTGACTAGCTTTTGATTTAATTCAATTCATTGATTTTCTCTGTTAATTTTCTGTTTGCAATTTAATTGATTTCTATTCTGATTTTTTTTTTTTTTTGCTTTTGCTTATTTTGGATTCAATTCTCTCTATATTTTCAGATTTTTGAATGTTGAAGTTTAGATTATTTATTTTATATTTTCATCTTTTATGATATAAACACTTAATCTTATGAATATGTTTGTCTAATTTTCCCATATCACACAAAGTTCGAAAATTTGTACTTTCAGTTTTTAAAAATACTTTTTAAGTTGTCTTTGATACTTCCTCCTTTATACATGTATTATACCAATGCATGATGTTTCATAATCAAGTATTTTGGGATCTTCTAGCTTCCTTCTGTTATAGATTTTTAATTCTGTTGTCATTTGACAATACACTTTATGTAATTTTTACTCTTTTAAATATGCCAAGATGTGCTTAATTATTCAGGTTGTGGTCTATTTGAGGGAATATTTTATGTGCGATTAAGAACATTATGTATTTTGATGTTGTGAAGTATTTTATAACTGTCAGTTCAGTTCAGTCGCTCAGTCGTGTCCGACTCTCTGCGACCCCATGGACTGAAGCACACCAGGCCTCCCTGTCCATCACCAACTCCTGGAGTTTGCTCAAACTCATGTCCATTGAGTCAGTGATGCCATCTGACCATCTCATTGTCTGTCGTCCCTTTCTCCTCCTGCCTTCAATCTTTCCCAGCATCAGGGTCTTTTCCAATGAGTCAGTTCTTTGCATCAGGTGGCCAAAGTTTTGGAGTTTCATCTTCAACATTAGATTCAGTTGATTGATGGTGCTGTTCATTTCAACTATATAGTTAATGATTTTCTGTTCCTTGACATGTCAGTTACTGATTTTAGGGCTTAAAGTCTCCAACTATGACAGTGGATTTGTCTATTTCTCCTTTCAGTTCTATCAGTTTTTTCCTCGCTTATTTTGATGTACAGTTTCTGCATGCACACACATTAAGAATTGTATGCCTACTTGAAGAATTGACCCCTTGATCTTTATGTGATGCCCTCTGTATATCTAATATTTTTTCTTACACTAAAATCTGCTTTGTCTGAAATTAATATAGCTATTCCTGATTTCTTTTTATTAGTGTTAGTACAGTACATTTTCTGTCACTGTTTTAAAAATTAAAGTAGGCTTCTTGTAGACAACACACACATTTTTTATCTTGTTTTGTTAATCCAGTCTGATAGTCTTTATATGCATATTAAGACCATTTAAATGATTATTGATAAAGTTGCCTTAAATATTTATCATATTTGTTATTACTTTTTATTCATTGCTGTCTTTGAGTTTGTTGTTATTGTTGTTTTTCATTCTTTTTTTTCTGCATTCTCTGTTTTCAATTGATAATTTATGTGATTTGCATTTCTCACTTCTCTTAGCATACTCTTGATACTTCTCTTAAAATTTTATTACTGGTTGTCCTACAGTTTGCAATATACATTTACAGCTAATTTAAGTCCATTTTCAAATAAAATTGTGCCACTTTATTATTAGATTAGAGACCTTTTTTCAAATTTCTTTCTCCCATCCCTTATAATATTGTTGCCATATATTTCACTTAATCATAAGGCATAATCATCATAAGATTTATTGCAATTATTATTTTGAAAAAGCTATTATCTATAAACATTTATGAATAAGAAAATTTTAAAATATTTTATTTTGCCTTTATTCCTTCTCAATTCTGAATGGTAATTTTGCTAAATCTAGATTTCTAAGATTTTTTTTTTCTTTTCACATTCTAATATATCACTCCACTCTCTTCTTGCTTGAATAGTGTCCGAAGAGAAGCCTGGCATAATTCTTATTCTTGTTTATATATAGGTAAGATATTTATTGCTCCTGTTCCCATCCTGGCTTCTTTAAATATTTTATTTGTCTCCGATATTCTGGTTTAACTTTAAGATACCTAGACATAGATTTTTTAGTATTTATCTTACTTGATGTTCTTGGAGCATGTTGGCTTTGTGTCTGTCAAAAATTTTAGAAAGTTCTTAGCCAGTATTACTTTAAATATTTCTTTTTATTTTTCTTCCTCTTCTGATATTTCCATCATTTGTGTATTTCACCATTTGCATGTTCTGGCATTCCTAGATACTCTATTCTATCGTTTCCATTCCTTTTTTTTTTCCTTTACATTTCACTGTGGGAATTTTATATTGTTATATCTTCAAGTTCACTGTTTCTTTCCCTGACTGTATCCAATTTACTAGTGAGCCCATCAAAGGTATTCTTCATTTCTGCTACATTGTTCTTTAATTTTTTTGTGATACTCTGTTCAAGTTTGCATCTCTCCACTTATATTATCCATACATTCTTGCATATTATTGACTTTTTACATTAAAACCTTCAGCATATTGTAATTATTTTAAGTTCTTGTTCCATTAATTTCAAAATCTGTGTCCTATCTGGCTGTGGTTCTGAGGTATTCCCTGTATCTTCTGACTATATTTCTGCCTTTTATCTTGATTTGGTAATGTTGTTGTTGCTGAAAGCCAGAAGTGATATAGCAGGTAAAAGGAAACAAGGTAAATCTTTATTGTGTGTTTTTATGTTTATCTGTCTGGGAGATAAACTCTATTTATTGTTCACTGTAACTATAAGTGTCAGAAGCTGAAGTTTTCTCTGGTGACCTAGTTTTTGTTTCCCTTGCCATCTTTGTGTTTCCTTAAGGACTTCATGGGCTTCCCTGGTGTCTCAGATGGTAAAGAATCTGTCTGTAATAAGGGAGACCCAGGTTCAATCGCTGGGTCAGGAAGATTCCCTGGAGAAGGGAATGGCAACCCACTTAGGCAGTATTCTTGCTTGAAGAATTGCATAGACAGAAGAGCCTTGTGGGATACAGTTCATGGGGTCTCAAAGGTCAGACATGACTGAATGACTAGCACTTTCAGGGACTTAATAGAATCTGAGTCTTGAGATTCTTTTAGCTGTGAATACTTATTATTATTCAGGAGCCCTATTGTACTCCGTAGATAAGACAGGATCACTGGAAGCAGCTGGACTTAGATATTTCCATTCCTCCACATTGGTTGCTGCTACTGCTGCTGCTAAGTCGCTTCAGTCGTGTCCGACTCTGTGCGACCCCATAGACGGCAGCCCGCCAGGCTTTGCCGTCCCTGGGATTCTCCAGGCAAGAACACTGGAGTGGGTTGCCATTTCCTTCTCCAACGCATGAAAGCGAAAAGTGAAAGTGAAGTCACTCAGTCATGTCCAACTCCCAGCGACCCCATGGACTGCAGCCTACCAGGCTCCTCCGTCCATGGGATTTTCCAGGCAAGAGTTCTGGAGTGGGGTGCCATTGCCACATTGGTTAAGTTTAATCAAATAGTTTCCCTTGTGGGCGAGCACTTATTATGAAATACAGAAATGTGTAGGCTTATTTCAAAAGCTAGTTTTCCATTCTTACAGCTGAAAGCAGAAGGGAATTTTCTGCCAATCTTTACAGAGTCTATTGGAACTACTGGAGGTAAAAGACCCTGATACTCAGAAGGATTGAAGGTAGGAGGAGAAGGGGATAACAGACGACAAGATGGTTGGATGGCATCACCGATTCAATGAACCTGAGTTTGAGCAAGCTCCGGGAGATGGTAAAGGACAGGGAAGCCAGGCAGGCTGCAGTCCATGGGGTCACAAGAGTCGGACATGACTGAATGACTGGACAACAACAACAACAAGTTTGAGGTAAAACCCATAAATGTATGGGAATGCCCCCAAGGTCAGGCTGCTGTAAAATTTTATTTCTCAAACTAGTTTATATTCAGTCTCCAGAAATTAGTCAACTACTCTTTAAGTATCCTTACCTGATGCTGGTTCCAACAGTAGTTTCTGCTGTTAGCCAAAAAGCCAAATGTGTTCTCTATATCTGCCTATCTTGAGAATTTTCAGTCATCTGTTCTGTGACCTTAATTCTCTAGTGTATCTAAAAAGAGTTGTTGTTTTTTCATTTGTCAGCTTTTTTTGTTGTTTTTTTGTGAAGATGCCAGCTCTTTTTTGTTTTTTTTTTTTTGAGGATCCAAACTCTTTATATTTTAGATTGGAAATTAGAAGGTGTTTTTTTTTTTTTTTTTTTTTTGATATATAAAAAGAAAGATCTCCAAAAAAAAGCAATTGAAGAGTATGGTAACCACATTTTAGAGAGTTAAAAACAAATAAGAATCATTTTAAACCAATAATTCTATAGTTATCAAAAAATGTCTTTTTAATGAAGGCAAAATGACAAGATTTTCAAATGTAGAAAAGCTGAAAGTTTATATAACCAATGAATCTACACTTCAAAATATATGAGAGGTAGTCACTCATACACAAAGAACCTGTCACAAGATTTTAAAAAAATGAGAGTAAGTAACTAATAAATTAAATGAATAATTATTTAATAATTTTTAGTCTTTAAAGTATAATGAGCTTAAACAAAAAATTGCAGTGGGCTTGAATTTTATAACATATGTATAAAAATATCATGCTGTTATGCTACTGACAGCAATAGCAGAAGGACAAAAAGGTGAAACACAGAAGTGTATTATTGCACAGTTCTTAACTATATGTGAGTTTATACAATATTATTTGATAGGTTCACTCTAAAAAGATGGGCTTCCCTGGTGGCTCAGATGGTGTAGAATCTACCTGCAATGCAAGAGATCCACAACTAACACTTTCACTTTTTAGTTTGAGAAGATAATGATGCATATTAAACTGTAAAGAAACTATTAAAGTAAAAAAAAAAAAGAAAGAATTGTATTGGACTTCCCTGGTAGTACAGTGGATAAGAATACACCTGCCAATGCAGGGAACATGGAATGATTCCACATGCCTGTGTGCTACAACTTCTGAGCCTGCATACCACAACAACTGAAGCTCATATCTGTAGAGTCTGCAGTCCACAACAAGAGAAGCCACTGCAATGAGAAGCCTGCACACCGCAACAGAGAGTAGCCCCCACTCGCCACAACTAGAGAAAGCCCACATGTAGCAACAAAGACTCAACTCAAATTAAAAAAAAATAATAAATACATTAAGAAAGCCAGATTTATAGTTAGTAGAGTAACTGGAAATAAACCATACCAATAGAAGGCTCATCCAAAAGAAGGCACAAAAAGAGAAAGAAACCAAAGAGAGGTTTAGAAATATAAAACATACAGTTAAATGATAGGTTCAAACTAGCCACACTGATTATCATTTTAAATGTAATTAAGAGTTAGAGATTGTTTGATTGATTAAAGAAATAAAATCCAAGTTAATACTGTTTGCCCTGGAATATAGTTTTAATATAAAGACACAAATATATTAAAAAAATAAAATAATGGGAAATGGTATAGAAAGTGAAACTGAAAGTTGCTCAGTCGTGTCCAGCTCTTTGTGACCCCATGGACTATGTAGTCCATGGAATTCTCCAGGCCAGGATACTGGAATGGGTAGCCTTTCTCTTCTCCAGGGGATTTTCCCAAGCCAGGGATTGAATCCATGTCTCTCTCGTTGCAGGCAGATTCTTATTGGCTGAGCCACAAGGGAAGCCCAAGAATACTGGAGTTGATAGCCTATCCCTTCTCCAGCAGATCTTCCAGACCGAGAAATTCAACTGGGGTCTCCTGCATTGCAGGCGGATTCTTTACCAACTGAGCTTTGAGGGAAGTCCTAGGAAATGGTATATGCTAACACTAATAGAAAGAAAACTTACATGGCTATATTATCAAACAAGATAAATTTGGGAATAAAGGCTATTATGAGATAAAGGAAGTCATTTCATTGTTGTAAAAGTGTTATGTTATCAAGAAGGCATACAAATCCTCAATATTTATGCAGTTAATCATGTTTAGTGAGTAAACTGTATTTTTTGTTTTGCTAAGTGTTTTCACAAGCAATGTCTGCTGGGTACCTAACTGTGATCATAGGGATTTTCAAATTTGGTTTTTGAATAGGATACATTATATTAATAGATTTTCTATATTAAATCATCTATGATGCAAAAAAAAAAAATCATAGACCTTCAAAGGCATGAAACAAATATTATAGAACTGAAAGGAGAAATAAAGAGGCAAAAAAATTGCATTATAAAATTTTAATACCATCTCTAAACAACTGATAAAATAAGTAGACAGAAAATAATTATATAGAAAATGTGAGTAATAATTTCAGCAAACTTGATCTAATTAAAATTTATAAATACTTTGCACAACAGCATTAGAATGAATATTTTTTATAGTACACATGGGACATTAGTTAAGAGAGAATATATTCTGACACATAACAAAAGTCTCAGTACAGTTCAAAGGATTCAATTCATAGAAAATATATTCTCTGTTCACAATGGAATTAAATTAGAAATATTAACAAAATATTTCTGAAAAATTACCATACATTAGTAAACTAAATAACTTACTTGTATATAAGCTGTGGTTCAAAGATGAATTCATAAAGGAAAACAGGAAGTATCTGTATTCAATAAAAATGAAAATATAACATATCAAAATTGTGTGATAGAACTAAAGCAGCATTTAGTTGGAAATTTATAGCCTTTGAGAAACAAAAGGCTAGTAATGACATCAAATGATTGAATGAAAGCAGAAGAAAAACATGAAACCCAAAATCATTTAAAAAGAACCCAGAGAAACAATAAAGAAAATACATAAAACCAAAAGATGGTTGTTCGAGAAGATTAATAAAATTTAGAAACTTCTTTTCATATTGACCAGTGAAAAATGAGTGAAGATATAAATTAATAACATCTGGAATTATATAGAAGCATCACTATAGAATATGGAGATATAAAAAATAAAAGTCCAATCTTAACAAATTTATACTGGTTCAACTCCTTAGGTAAAATGGACAAACTCTTTGAAATCTTACTTAAAAATAAATGGTCTAAATTGTCCTATAACTATTTTTAGAATTGAATATTGGTAAAAAAAAAAAAAAGGAAAGAAAAAAAATAAGCAAAAATTCCCACAAAGAGTACTCCAGGCAAAGATAGTTTTACTGGTAAATTCTATGAAATATTTAATGAATAAATAATAAAATTTGTGCAATAAATCTTGTGTGAATCATAGCAAACTGTGGAAAATTCTTAAATAGATGGGAGTACCAGACCACCTTATCTGTTTCCTGAGGAATCTGTGTGTGGGTCAAGAAACAACAGTTAGAACTGGACATGAAACAAGGGACTGGTTTCAGATTGGGAGAGGAATGTGATAAGGGTCTATATTGTTGTGCATGTGTGCGTGTAAGTTTCTTCAGTCATGTCTGACTCTTTGCAACCTAAGGACCATAGCCGGCCAGGCTCTTCTGTCTATGGGATTCCCCAGGCAAGGAATACTGGAGTGGTTTGCCATACCCTCCTCAAGGGGATCTTTGCAACCCAGGGATTGAACCTGTGTGTCTTATATCTCCTGCATTGGCAGGCAGGTTCTTTACTACTAATGCCACCTCACCCTGTTTATTTAACTTCTATGCAGAGCACATCATGCAAAATGACAAGCTGGATATATCACAAGATGGAATCAAGATTACTGGGAGAAATATCAGCAACCTCAGATATGCAGATGATGCCACGATAATGGCAGAAAGTGAAGGAACTGAAGAGCCTCTTGATGAAGATGAAAGAGGAGAGTGAAAGCTGGCTTGAAACTCAACACTGAAAAAACAAAGATCATGACATTTGGTCCTATCACTTCATGGCAAATAGAAAGGGGGGGAAAGTGGAAGCAGTGACAGATTTTCTTTTCTTGGGCTTCAAAATCATTGCAGATGGTGACTGTAGTCATGAAATTAAAAGATGCTTGCTCCATTGAAAGAAAGCTGTGACAACCTAGACAGTATATTAAAAAGCAGAGACATCACTTTGCCAAAAAACGTCATATAGTCAAAGCTATGTTTCTTCAGTAGTCAGGTACAGATATGAAAGCTGGGCTATAAAGAATGTTGAGCACTAAAGAACTGATGTTTTCAAACTGTGGTGCTGGAGAAGACCTTTGAGAGTCCACTGGACTGTAAAGAGATTAAACCAGTCAACCCTAAAGGAAATCAACCCTGACTATTTGTTGAAAGGACTATTGCTGAAGCTGAAGCTCCAATCTTTTGGCCACCTGATGTGAAGAACTGACTCATTGGAAAAGATCCTGATGCTGGGAAAGATTGAAGGCAAAGGGAGAAGATGGCAGCAGAGGATGAGATGGTTAAATAGCATTACTGACTCAATGGACATGAATTTGAGCAAACTCCTCAAGATAATGGAGGACAGAAGAGCATGGCATGCTACAGTTCAGTCGATGGGATTGCAAAAACTCGGACACAACTCAGTGATTGAACAACAACAAGAAATCTTGCATAAAATTAATCAAAAGTGAGTACTTCATAAGTCAGTCTATGAAACCAACAATGCCTTGACACCAAAAGCAGTTTAAGAGATATTATAAAGCAAAAGAGAAGATTTCATACTAATATTCCTCATGGACATTGATAAAAAACTACTAAACCTAACAACATAAGAATTATATGACTAATTTCAATGTGTTTGAACTGAGCTAGACTGTGATGTTATTATACTGTCAAACATAGTTTCGTTGTTACTATGAAATATTTTGGCAGATATGAATACCATTTATGATCATTTCAGTTCAGTTCAGTCACTCAGTTGTATCCGACTCTATGCAACCCCATGAATCGCAGCATGCTAGGCCTCCCTGTCCATCACCAACTCCCGGAGATCACTCAGACTCACGTCCATCGAGTTAGTGATGCCATCCAGCCATCTCATCCTCTGTCATCCCCTTCTCCTCCTGCCCCCAATCCATCCCAGCATCAGAGTCTTTTCCAATGAGTCAACTCTTCGCATGAGGTGCCCAAAGTATTGGAGTTCCAGCTTTAGCATTGTTCCTGCCAAAGAAATCCCAGGGCTGATCTCCTTCAGAATGGACTGGTTGGATCTCCTTGCAGTCCAAAGGACTCTCAAAAGTCTTCTCCAACACCACAGTTCAAAAGCATCAATTCCTCAGCACTCAGCTTTCTTCACAGTCCAATTCTCACATCCATATATGACCACAGGAAAAACCATAACGTTGACTAGACGGACTTTTGTTGGCAAAGTAATGTCTATGCTTTTGAATATGCTATCTAGGTTGGTCATAACTTTCCTTCCAAGGAGAAAGCGTCTTTTAATTTCATGGCTGCAGCCACCATCTGCAGTGATTTTGGAGCCCGCAAAAATAAAGTCTGACGCTGTTTCCACTGTTTCCCCATCTATTTCCCATGAAGTGATGGGACCGGATGCCGTGATCTTCGTTTTCTGAATGTTGATTTTTAAGCCAACTTTTTCACTCTCCACTTTCACTTTCACAAGAGGCTTTTTAGTTCCTCTTCACTTTCTGCCATAAGGGTGGTGTCATCTGCATATCTGAGATTATTGATATTT